>NC_090022.1:261063925-261691737 GCF_037176765.1 Anolis sagrei | reverse complement strand
AGCAGGAGTGGAGGCCGGTTGTAAAGGTGAGCGGAGCGCGCGCGCGCGCCATCCGGCTCGGGCTCCTGCGCCCTCCTCCTACTCCTCCTCCTAGCACTTCCTGCAACACAGCTGGTAGGAGGAGGAGGAGGAGGGCGCAGGAGCCCGAGCCGGATGGCGCGCGCGCGCGCTCCGCTCACCTTTACAACCGGCCTCCGCTCCTGCTGTTAGCCCCGCGCGCCATCCGGCTCGGGCTCCTGCGCCCTCCTCCTCCTCCTCCTCCTACCAGCTGTGTTGCAGGAAGTGCTAGGAGGAGGAGGAGGAGGAGGAGGAGGAGGAGGGCGCAGGAGCCCGAGCCGGATGGCGCGCGGGGCTAACAGCAGGAGCGGAGGCCGGTTGTAAAGGTGAGCGGAGCGCGCGCGCGCGCCATCCGGCTCGGGCTCCTGCGCCCTCCTCCTCCTCCTCCTAGCACTTCCTGCAACACAGCTGGTAGGAGGAGGAGGAGGAGGAGGGCGCAGGAGCCCGAGCCGGATGGCGCGGGAGGCCGGTTGTGTGAGTTAAGTTTACTTTTCAGGGCTGTATGTATGACCAATCCAGAAGCATTCTCTCCTGACATTTTGCCCACATCTATGGCAGGCATCCTCAGAGGTCTGTTGGAAACTAAGCCTGTTTGATCAAGAAAAAATTTCGATATTTAAAATATTTACAAAACTTTCCAAAAAAATGTTTTGTAAATATTTACGAAATTTCGTAAATAACAAAACATTTTTTTGGAAAGTTTTGTAAATATTTTAAATATCGAAACAAAAAAACACCCCAATTACAAAACGATTTTAGAAACAAATTTTTTCTTGATCAAACAGGCCTAATTCACTGTCAGAGGATGAGAATCACCATCAAAGGGCCCTTCCACACAGCCCTATATTCCAGAATATCAATGAAGAAAATCCAATATTATCTGCTTTGAACTGGAATATATGGCAGTGAGGACTCAGATAACCAGTTCAAAGCAGATATTGAGGGGTTTTCTGCCTCAGTAATGTGATATAGGGCTGTGTGGAAGTATCCCCAGAATATCAAGATGGAAAATCCCACAATATCTGAGTGCACAATGCCATATAACCCAGTTGAAAGCAGAAAATGTGGGATTTTATACAGCTGTGTAGAAGAGACCTTAGACATCTCATAGAACCTTCCACACAGCCATATAACCCAGGGCCCTTCTACACTGCCCTATATCTCAGAATATCAAGGCAGAAATGCCACAATATCTGCTTTGAACTGGGTTATCTGAGTCCACACTTAGATAATGTGGGATTTTCTGCCTTGATATTCTGGGATATAGAGCAGTGTGGAAGGGTCCCCAGAATATCAAAGCAGAACAACCCACAATATCTACTTTGACCTGGAATATCTGCCCTATATCCCAGTTCAAAACAGATAATTTTTGCAGTGATCTGATTTTTTAAAATCTCAATTATTTATTTCAGCTGAAAAGCTTTTTTCAAATATGAATATAACTAGATGCTTCAGAAGCCACAAACCTGGACCCAGTTGGTCCATGGGCTACACCTTCCTTACTCATCCCATGCCCTTGTTCCTTAGCTACCATCTGCACAATCCCATTCCCTTGTCTGTTTAGAGTTTGGCCATGTTTTACGGCAGTTGTCATCATAGGCTATTGGGCATTGTTTTGCGTTTTAAATTGTTGTTTTATATGTAATTGGTTTTACTTTTGTATTGCACTGTGTGTTCATTTTAGGCACTTTGTGTCATATGTAAGCAAGTCCCTTTGGGAAGATGGAGGTGGGGTACAAATATAAAGTTACTACTACTACTACTACTACTACTACTACTATTGCTCCTGATTTACAAGTACCATCCTCATGCCTCTGGTTTGCTTCCAAACCATCCTCAAACAAGCTATGTCCAAACCATTCTCAAGCAAGCCACAGAAGAAAACCAACAGCAAGCCATAAACAACTTCTCTTGTGTCCCAGAGGAAGGGAAGTCACAGTGCAGTGTTCAAACTGTCATGATAAGCCACAGATAGAAGATATGTAGTTTATTTAGCCAATCCTGTTTGCAGAAGCCACAGTCAAAGCAACATGATAATCCAGAGTTCACCAGGATTCGGCCTTATCATAAGGTATCAGTACACTCAGTACATCAAGCTGCTATGACTAATGATGACTATTACACCTGGAACTGAGATCCACACCAGGAAATCCCTTCTTGGTTTATCATGCAGAACAGGGCCGGTACAAGACTTTGGCCATATTCGGTACAATATGTGATATAGCCACCTATTTTGCACACCATGGGGCTATGGAGAAACCATAAGTCGTAGCAATAGCATCTCCTACATTGATCCCAAAAACTCTAATCTAAGAACTCAAATTGTCATGAATCCTGGAAATATTATGTAGGGGTAATGTGGGGAAACAAGGGACTGTGATGGTGAAGTGGACTAAACCACTAAGCTGCAAAACTTTCTGACCAGAAGATAGACAGTTCAAATCCACAAGACAGGGTGAGCTCCCGTTGTTAGCCCCAGCTTCGGCCAACCTAGCAGTTAGAAAACATGCAAATGTGAATAGATAAATAGGTACCGCTTCGGTGGGAAGGTAATGGCGCTCCATGCAATCATGCCGGCCACATGACCTTGGAGGTATCTATGACAATGCCGGCTATTTGGCTTAGAAATGGAGATGAGCACCACCCTCCAGTCGGACACGACTAGACTTAATGTCAGGGGAAACCTTTACTTTTACTTATGTGGGAAATCAGGGTTAAAAGTCTACTGGAATTATTCCAAAAAAATTATTATAGTAAAGCTAGGCAGAAAGCCAGCAATAGCTCAGCCATCACAAAACAACTGGCTAATCATTTAGATTCCAGTTGAAACATAGATACAACTTGGTTTACAGGCAAGCACCAATCCTTCATGTCTTTATCAGTTGGTTTTCGCTGATGGCTTATGGTATTTTCAAATGTGTTGCTGTTTTAGAACTGTGGCTTTAATAGTATTTGTTTGCCATGCTATGTGAGCTTTTAGCTGCTCTGGATTCCTTGCGAGGAAGAAGGCAAACACACGAATACACAAAATGTCTAAACAAGCTTATCTCTCGGGTGAAATCAGCTTGTTGAAAAAATTATCAAGAGCACACACATTTTTACCTGTCAGCAAAAAGCTTTCACTAAGGGAACCAGGAGGCCCAACTTGGGAAATGCATTCCACAGAAAAGGCTCAATTTCAGACCAGTTTCACCCAAGACAACCTGCCCACAGCAAAATCCAGTTGCCTTTACTTCTTATTTGAATGACTTTTTTGGTCCTTTGAATTCACTTGCAGGCCAATGGACCACTGCCCATAATGGTGCTAAATAGAATTGCAAACCATGCATTTAAAATGTCTGGCTCATGCAAACTGCATACGTTGGAAAGTCTGGGTACACCAACCAGAGCTCCATATTGTTTTGTTTTCAAGCCACTCATGAACCAAAGATTGTAAATAGTGCAGCAAAAGTATTATAGGAAGCCATAACAAGTTAGTTTTGTTGACACCAAACAAAAAAAAGTTCCTTTTCAAAAGAAATATGAGTGAGACTGGCTTAGCAATATGATTAGTAATAGTGCAGTTAGTAGCATTTTCAAGTTATGTTGAAAGTTACGTTTAAATCAGCCATGGGCGAACTTTGGCCCACCAAGTGTTTTGGACTTCAACTCCCACCATCCCTAACAGCCGGTCCAAAATACCTGGAGGGCCAAAGTTTCCCCATGGCTGATTTAAAGGATACTTTCAGTGGTATTCAGACAAGAAGTTTTCATGTTTATCGCATGCTGACGTTTAAAAAATAAATAAAAACAAGAAAAAAGAAACAAATAATGTACCAAATAACATTTACAGGTTATTCTTTTAAATGCTATAACAAGTAGTGACAATGGAGTAATATTCAAACAACTGTAATTACTGGGAGCAAATTATAGCAGGTCCTCTACATTTGCAGATTTAACTTTGCAGATTTGGTTCTTTGTAGATTTGATTGATACGTTCTGTCTGGGGATCTCTAGATCTTCCACCACAACTTTAAGATCAACTTCTTCTAGAAGTTCACTAGAGTCATACTGGAAGACTAGAGATATCTAGAAAAATGTTTACTCAGGTTAAAAAAATGTATTTGCAGTTCAGACCTATGCACTTCCGCATCGGAGGAAGGAAATACAAAAGGGAAGGAAGGAGAAAGAGGGAGAGAGGGAGGAAAGAGTGAAGGAAGGAAAGGCAAAAGGGTGGAAGGGAAGGAGGAAGAGGGAGGGAAAGGAGGGAGGGAGGGAGGAAGGAGAAAGAGAGAAGGAGGGAAAGAAGGACAAAAGAATGGAAGGGAAGGAGAAAGAGGGAGCGAAGGAGGAAGGCATGAGAAAAGGAATGATGGATAGGATGTTGTTAGACAGGAAGGCCTGAGAAAAGAGTCCAAGGGGCCACATCCAGCCCCTGGGCCTGAGTTTGCCCATACCTGCACTATACTTTAAAAACAGCAGCTCTGGTCCTTGTACATGTCCTCATAAACTAAGTGCTTGCATTGGGCTGACCAGTCACTTCAGGCTACTTGATTGTCTGTGAGGCAGCTTTGCCCTAGACAGGAAACCTGGGGGCCAGGACACTATGTTCAACTATGTGCCAGGATAGTTTCTAAGATCCACCTATTCACATACTCAGGAATGTTTCTCCCTAGGTGCCAGAATTTTTGACATTCTCCATAGAAGGCATGATGTCATAAACATAACATAGGTGGAGGCAGCCCTCCTGGTGTGCCCTCTTCCTAAGCAGCCCATCCCATTTCTGTGCAAGGGAGTATCTGCACAATGCAACTAACAATTATGTAGAAGACAAATGTTCAAGGCTACAACAGAGCACACATTCTTCTCAAACATACAACTTTTTTCTGCGGAACGTACCATAAAAAGAACCTGTCTCGTAAAAAAAAGAATATTCTTCATATAGAGATCAACAATAATATTTTTCTGTAACAGTTAAGAGGAGTAGACATCACACTGGCACAAACCCACCAAGGGCTGTCTCTCTAGCACCAAATTTGCAGCAAAAAAGCAGCATTTGACCTTGAATACAAGCATTTCCCCTTTAAAACAAGACACATACTTTGCTAACAAGCAGATTAGTTTTCTAAGGGGCCTGTGGGGAAACTCATCACTGAGGAGGAAAGGAAAAATAAGTCTAAAATGCTCTCTTCTTTCACTTGTCAATGTCATAATTTTTATGCTGTCTATGATCTCCAAGAAACCGGTGTAACAAACTTCATAAACGTTTGTTTTATTCTATGGTTACATCTAAACCTCAGAGTTGTGGTCCTGGCAGTTAACTGCATACCTGTATATCGTGACCTCAGGATTTCCTTTAGACAGAGAAAGGGGCAGAGAGCAGCTTAACTGGTTTTTCAGGCTTTATTTGAATATTTGCAAAAGCCCTTTCCAAAGGAAAAAGAGGCAAGGGCTGTTAAAGGGATTTGACATTTCCCCCATCTATTCCCTATGGCACAACCATGCCAAACAACCTTAGGATAAAATTCCCTACAAGATTGAAATTTTGATAAAGAGTCGCCCAAAGCCACAACTCTCTACAGTCATAGCATGTTGTGTTATAGTCAGGTTTTTCACACCACATCACAGGACGCATGACAGGAGTGAAATTTTTAGTTTGAATAGCTTTGCTGGAACAATATATTAGAAGAAAGTAATAAATAGGAAAATCACTGAACCATGAAGTTGGAAAAGACCACAAGGGCCATCCAGTCCAACCTCCTGCCATGCAGGAATACCCAATAAAAGAGAGAGGACTAAACAATGCCCCTCCCGTTGTAGATTTTTATGAGTTTAACAACACCCCCAAGGTCCTTGGATGAAGTACCAGTTGGGGGGAAGGTGGGGGAAGGCACAAGGTTAAGACTCTATTAGTTATTGCAAACACCAGTTAAAACCTGCTGGCTTTGGCCACCACTTTTTCTCTGATCAAAGGCAACAGCCTGGGATGGGAGGGGGCAGGATCTTGGCACAGAGCCTCCATAGGACACTTTAATCCCTTCAAGTGTAAATTGATTGCCTGGAGAAAGACATTCCACATTCTGGGCACTATTGTCATGTATTTCTGTTGGTGGTGCCAAATAATTCCATGGGAGGAAAAGGTCCTTTAAAGCCCTAAATACCTAACATGAGTTGCTTTGAGTTTTCTGGGCTGTATGGCCATGTTTCAGAAGCATTCTCTCCTGACGTTTCACCCACATCAACGGCAGGCATCCTCAGAGGTTGAGGAGTCTGTGGGAAACTATGCAAGTAAGGTTTATATATCTGTGGAATGTCCAGGGTGGGAGAAAGAACTCTTGTCTGTTGGAGGCAAGTGTGAATGTTGCAATTGGCCACTTTGATTAGCATTTAATGGTGATTCCGGCCATGAAAGCCTTCGACAACATACCTAACATGATATTTACACTGATAATCAGCACTTGAATTTTGCTCATAAATATGCAATAGCAAGCTCCAAAGAGCTCACATCAGTCATCATTAAATTCTGAATCAGCTAATTTTCCTGTGCACTTCTCAAAAGCAGTCTAACATGTGTCAGTAATCCGATCTTGGAGATAGAGCAGAATATAAATAATGTTCTTGTTATTGTTATTATTACTGATGATACTAAGGCATTTGTGTCTATGTCCAAATCTACTTTCTCCAGAAAATGCAAAGCATGAAAAGTTAGTGCTTAAAAAAATAATTCATTTCATTTCTTCAATCACAGTAAATTCAACATTGATTTGTTATCATTTATATAACTTAAAAAGTACTTCATTCACATAACAGCAAAATCCGAAGTAATTTCCCCTTGTATTGACGAAGGCTTTCACATTCAGAATCACTGGGGTGTTGTGTGGTTCCTGGACTGTATGAGCGTGTTCTAGGACCATTTTCTCCTGATGTTTCACCTGCATCTGTGGCTGGCATCTTCAGAGGATCACCAGATGCCAAAAACAGATGCAGGTGAAACATCAGGAGAATTGCTGCTAGAACACAGCCATAGTGTCTGGAAAACCTCACAATACCCAAGTAATTTCCCTTTGTTATTTAAAAATCCTTTAAAAACAAGATTATCCTAATTTGTTAAATCTCATTTCAGAGTTCTTAGAAAATGTGCTCTACTAGCACAAGCTTTTAAGAGAGATTTTGGCTAGCTCCTGCCATCTGTGAATTCAGGGAGAACCCTAAAATCCAACCCAGATCTTTCAAGGAGAGTAAAGGGCCTTCCAAAGCAGACTGACCTCTGTTACTAGATTAAAAGGCTTCCTGTTCAGAGAGCAATTTAGCCTAGTTTGTTTTGTCAAACAACATCTTGATACAGCTGGCTATAGTTCATGAAAGCTCATACTATAAAACATTTGTTAGCTGACAAAGTGCAATAGGGTGGTTGTTGATTTAGCCTCAATCCATTTTTCAGAGGCTTCTTGGCATGAGAATCATAGAGTCATAGAGTTGGAAGAGACCTCATGGGCCATCCAGTCCAACCCCCTGCCAAGAAGCAGGAAAAGTGCATTCAAAGCACCCCCAACAGATGACCACCCAGCTTCAGTTTAAAAGCCGCCAAAGAAGGAGCCTCCACCACACTCCAGGGCAGAGAGTTCCATTGCTGAACAGCTCTCACAGTCAGGAAGTTCTTCCTAATGTTCAGGTGAGAAGGTGCAGAGGCAGATATTATAGACTTCCAGATTATCATGCACCATGATTACACCTATTAGTAATTGGAACAATCTATACATGAGACACTGTGGTCGCTTGCTGAAATCAACTCTCAAAATAATACCAGAAATACTATAATACTACTCGTGAAGATCCCCATATCCACATGTGATTTATACCCACACACACTGAAGGTTGTTACACAAAATTGCAGATACGAATGAATCAACACTATTCAATTGTCTAATTTCTGATTCCAGAATACCAAAAAGTTAAACTGAAGGATGAAGAGATTAATTGAGAAGTGTCACCCCTACAAATTTGCTAGGTCTTCCAAGGTACCTCTATTGTAAGTTCAGGGGGAGAGATACCATAAAATTGCCTGCAAGATTCAGCAAATTCCTAGAGAGAACAGGCATGGGTAAGTTAATCACAGATATGGTTTCTGTACACCAACCTAAAACTCCAAGATGACATGACAACCAGATTAATGATAGACCACAGACTGAACAGAAATTCCCACATAGGATGATAGGGAATTATTTGCTAAATTGAGCAAGGAAGCCCTGCTTTATATCAGTAACCTAAAGCCCCTTTCTACCAGCTACAGAGCAGTGATATAATCCTAAATAACCATGCACCAAGATTTCCCAAGCTGGTAGAAAAGAGTGGGACACCAAGGCTTGATGCTTATTCTCAGTTCCAATGAAAAAAAAGACTCAATGAATCAATGTGATTTACCAATTCCTTGGTTTATCCTTCACCAATTGAGTCAATTTAGTTCCAACTTCAATTACTCAAGTTGGGACTAACCAATAGAAATTGGACCAAAGTATCCATATTAACTAAGCTCTATGGTGCTGCGATGGGTTAAACCCTTGTGCAGGCTGAACTGCTGACCTGAAGATCGGTGGTTTGAATCCACGAAATGGGGTGAATATAAAGATTTAAAGATGGGCTTAAAGCTAACCTTAAAAATGGTGGCATAGACACCAAGAACTGGGAAGCCCTGGTCCTTGAGCGCGCTAACTGGAGGTCAGCTGTGATTGGTCAGTGTTGTGGAATTTGAAGAGGTATGAATGGAGGGCAAAAGGGAGAAACGTGAGAAGTGGAAGGCGTATCAAGTCAACCATGACTGGGACCGCCTTCCATCTGGAAACTGATGTCCTCACTGCAGAAGAACATGCAAATCAAGAATAGGGCTCTACAATCACCTATGTATCCACTTGGAATGCCATCATACTCAGACAACAAGGGATCGCCTAAGTAAGTGCTAGAAGAAAACTAGGACTTTATAGCAAAAACCTACCAAACTCCCATTGCCTATATCTATCCTGCTAATTATTAATAGCACATTAGTGTCTACCACATTTAGCCAAGACGGGAATCTTGAAATGTGGAGTGTATCATAGAAGAAATGACAGCATACAATTCATCGTGGCTGTAAACAGCACTATTTCCCTCAACAGTCAGAAGAGCAAGTTGTCCTCCTGCTTGCATAGCTGAACTAGAACATGGAGACATACAGCTCAGTGATTCACATGTCATTAACAGGCACACCTAAATCTATGAAATCTGAATCCAAACACATATCACGCATGTATACTTTGCAGATAATTGTGATTGTCTGCAGTGAACCACTGAGTGTTTTATTAACACCAAACCCAGATTTGTCTCTATGCAACATGTGAAGTAATTCCAAGGCCATGTATAGGAACTGTCATACATTGAAAAAAGCAATACCCAAGAATTGCAAAAAATCCTTTCTGTAGATTCATTTAGATTAAGGGTTGATGTATATATTAGCAAAAAAAAATGAACCCAATAGTTATGAGCACTTTTCTTCTTCATATGTATACTGGTTAATGACATTTCCAGTGTGTGGCAAATGATTATGTACTGTTAAATATGATGGACTAAACTGTTGTTCAGGAAATACAACTCATTAAATGAAACATGCAGGGAAAGACAGGAGGAAGTGAGAGAAAGAAGCATGCACTCAATACCAAACCATAGCTTGGCTTTACAGAACTGACCTAGTATTGGCAGAGTCACTGCACTTGCTACAGTCATCAAGAAGGGATGTTGGAAGTAACAGGTTTCCTTGCTTCTCTAATGGGAGAAGGCACTTCCTTGAACATCTGGCATTAGTCCTAATGCTAAAACTAGGTTTATGGAGACAAGCCAAACCACATATCACAGGCTTGCTTACACATAGCTCATATTCCAGAAGTATAACGAAGATCCTGTCCCACAGCCAAGTGAATAGTAAAGGTAAAGGTAAAGGTTTCCCCTTGCCATTAAGTCAAGTCGTGTCTGACTCTGGGGGGTGGTACTCATTTCTAAGCCGAAGAGCCAGCGTTATCCTTAGACACCTCCTAAGTCATGTGACCAGCATTACTACATGGAGCACCGTTACCTTCCCGCAGAAGTGGTACCTATTGATCTACTCACACTTGCATGTTTTCGAACTACTAGGTTGGCCAGAGCTGGGACTAACAGTGGGAACTAACCCTGCTCACTGGATTCAAACCATCAACCTTTCGGTCAACAAGTTCAGAAGCTCAGCAGTTTAACCTGCTACATTTTTCTAACTAGTATTGGGATCTTATTGGTTCTGAGGACAGCATAACTACAGTGGTAGTATCATTGAAACAGTGAAAACAATGAAAAGAATATGATGAGAGAAAGACATAAAATGCTGCAGTGATGAAGTAGTTCTGTTCTGCCTACTCTTTGAACAGCTGGTTTCTACAGAAGGCATGAACAATCACCTTTTCCTGTTAACTGCCCAAGTCGCCCCCTCCATTCTGCCTTGGACCCATCAGAGAAGCCTGTCATTCAAGAAACAAGCACAATAGCCTTCTCCCCTGACCACAACCTTCCTGCACATGCATGCAGATATAGACAGATTATCATACTAGAACTAGAACATTTCCCCTGTAGACACTGGGAACACTACTTTTCCTATTACTATTTGAAGTCTTGTGCTCAGGACTACACCAAAATTTTGTCCTTAGGCAACAGCTGTCCACCTAACTAGATTCTACCACCTGATACACCAAGCAACGGAGAAGCAATTTAATATTCCAGTGGTCAATAACTGTGTACAGGTTTCCCAGATATCAGGGACTGAGCCCTCTTGTCTTGGTCCTTGGAGTGAAGGGGAGAATGTGACCCATCTCTTTTAAGCTTCTGGTGGGCAGCCAAAATAATGCTGTTCTGGATGACATTAAGTGTTTGAAAATGCTGTTTTAACTATTTCAAAACTTTTAGGATCATTTTAGAGTGTTTTTCTGCATTTTCAAAAGTGTATTTAAATGTGTTTTTAAAATGCTTTTATCTATGCGCAATTCTAATAAATCCTTATTTGTTCATTGCCTCGGGTGCTCTTGTTGGCTGAGAGGCAATACAGGAATATTTTGAATCAATAAAGTACACTATAAATTGCTTAATTAACACTTGAACAAGCAATGTATCTGAGTAATTCTGAATTACATCTGAGAAGAACCTAGTGCCCTGCAGATATATTAGACTACAGCTTTTCGCATCTCTGGACATCACAGCCCTTCCATTAGGAGTGGTGGTTGGTTCAACACACCTGGAGGGCCATAATGTTAGCAGGCATGGGCAAACTTTGGCCTTCCTCCAGGTGTTTTGGACTTCAACTCCCACAATTCCTAACAGTCGGTAGGTTGTTAGGAATTGTGGGAGTTGAAGTTCAAAATTGTGGGAGTTGAAGTTCAAAATGGAGGGTCCAAGTTTGCCCATGCCTATTAGAGGCAGCTACCCTAAAACATGAAGGTAAAAAAACAACAGAAGTTAAATGAAAGAAGTCTTTTACAATTGAGAGCAGTGATTTCTCGAGATAATAATCCGTATTTTCCACAAAGCCAGTTCAAATATCAGAATTTAGTTACAATTTTCTACCTGGAACTTTTTGACTAACAATACAGACAAAAGGCACAGGTATCGTTCTTCCCTAAGAGCTGCTGCTTGAGTTTTATTCGGCCCTTCCCTGCCGGAGTGAAACATGAGTAAACAAGATCATTACCTAGCAAAGAACACGCCCCGAAACTGTCTCACCGAAACGCTTACCTCTCGTATCATTCAAAGCCCTGCTTGAAATAGTCAGTCTCTTTACACTAACCCTCCAGTAAAGGTGAAAGCAAGGCAGCGTCACATGAAAGTCATAAAATATCAAAGTACATAGTGAATACTTCATGCACAAAGACAATAATAGTCAGTGGGGAGCATTTTGATGATTAAACACACAGTAGAACCATATGTTTCAAAGCTAAACAGCTCTTATTTTAAAAAATAGAATGTTGTAAATGCTCATTTTTTTACATTTACAGACGGTGTCTAGATGTTATATCACATGTTGTTGTCTCACAACAATGACACAGACTTGCAACAAGGAATTCCCTATGATACTTTAGATTTGGCAATCAACATCTACAAGTCAGCTTGGATGGCTAATCCACGTAAAGCCCGAGACACTTTTCTCAACTCAAAAGAGTAAATGACTCATGTTTCTTGCTCATTTTGACATCAAGCTGCAGTTTTACACGCTCCCACACTAATCCGTTCAAGTGTCCCACAATCTGCCTGGCCTCATTATCATGAATCAAATTTAAAACATGGCTTCAACAAACATGGCTTTGCAGATGGTTCAAATTAGTATTGCCACAAAAGATAACCACACTTCTGTCTCCAGTGTCTTTAAATAGCCACAAAACCCACAATTATTCAAGGTTCCAAAACAAATATGAAAACAACTTAACTTACCCATTCTTCCACATTGGGAGCCTCCTCGTAGCTTTTCGCATTATCCCACAGAATATTCGGTTTACCATAGTAATTTATTCTGCTTCGGGTTTTCACAGCAAAAAATATTATTATGGCAAGAGCTACGACAATCAGGAAGCCTAGCACAATGGCAATCGCCTAGGAAATAAACAAATACATTTGTTGATGTTGGATTGCATTTTAAAGCCTTCAAGAAAAAAAAGACTTAAATATCAGTTCTGCCCCTTTTGAATTCCAGTTTAGCAGCTACTGCTAGATAGCCAATACTAAAAACAATAGCCTATCTCTCAGGATTGTTCTATAACTTCACTTAGCACACTACTGATCAATTGTGAACAAAACAGACCAGCATTTCCATAAAGGTGGAAGTTTCCTCATATGCATCTAGCTATATAATCCATTACACTGACACACTCCCATTTCCAGAAGTTCAAGCTTCATCTAAGTTAAGACAGTAATAATGTTAAAAGGTGACATGACATGATGTGCTTTCCTAATTACAAGGGCCATTTTGTATAATCTTTGGTTCAATTAGCCATGAGGTTAAACAAGAGCCTTAAAAAGGCATCCTAGGGCCACTTCATCCCAAGACTGTAGGCATGCTCATTTGCCTGTGTTTGATGGGCAAAAGCCACAAATTATAATGAATGCATACTTCATATATATATAGATGCTTCGAGTTTTTTTTTTACTCAATTCAATTATATTTGGATTTTGTTGTTGTTTATTCATTCAGTTGCTTCTTACTCTTCATGACCTCATGGACCAGCCCAAGCCAGAGCTCCCCCAGCTCCTTCAAGGTCAAGCCAGTCACTTCAAGAATAACATCCATCCATCTTGCCTTTTTCCTTCCATTTCCCCCAGCATAATTGTCTTCTCTAAGCTTTCCTGTCTTCTCATTATGTGGCCAAAATACTTCATTTTTGCCTCTACTATCCTTCCCTCCAATGAGCAGTTGGGCTTTATTTCCCGGAGTATGGACTGGTTGGACCTTCTCGCAGTCCAAGGCACTCTCAGAACTTTCCTCCAACACCACAGTTCAAAAGCATCTAACTTCCTTCGTTCAGTCTTCCTTATGGTTCTGCTCTCACATCCAAAGATTTGGATTAGATTTCCAAATACCACTATAATCCTAAACATCTTTGAATGCCATTTTCCTGCTTCTTGGCAAGGGGTTGGACTGGATGGCCCATGAGGTCTCTTCCAACTCTATGATTCTATGATCTAACTACTATATGTCTCAAAAAGACACTTTTACTTGCTCAGCTCCAATTGTTTCACTCTTTCCCGAGTCTGTTTTTAATCTCAGATCACCATTCAGCCTCAAAAAAGGGCAATAGGGAAACACATAGAGCCATTTCTCCTGTTCTCCATATTCCCCTTTGCAGAAATCTCTCAAAAGCTTTTGGCAGAATTCTGCATCTATCCAAAAAATAACTGATGTTGCAGTCCTAGGCATTTGACACAGTTCTTACTGAACATAGTGAAACAGTTTGGCAAACATGTCTATGATCAATTATTTAGGGGGGAAATCCAATTTGAGTACAATTAAGTCACTCCTATTGTTATCAAAATATGCTTGCAACTACAGTAGAGTCTTGCTTATCCAACATAAACGGGCCGGCAGAACATTGGATAAGGAAAAATGTTGGATAATAATGATTTTACAAATTAAGCACCAAAACATTGTTTTACAACAAATCGACAGAAAAAGTAGTTCAATACACAATAACGTTATGTAATAACTACTGTATTTATGAATTTAGCAGCAAAACATTGCAATGTATTGAAACAGCTGTGGATCAGGAGGCAGACTGTATCAGATAATACAGAACGTTGTATGAGCGAAGGTTGGCTAAGCGGGACTCTATTTTATTTGGCATCTTCTTAATGTCTCCAGATGATTTTTACAAATCTTCTTGATGATCCACAGACCTAAAATGTTGATCATTAAAATTCAGGTTTGTCCCTTTCTACAAGAATGAGAATGGAAGCTTACTCAAAACAATTCTAATGTATCTAGAATTGGCGACTATTCGCATAATTGCTCAGGACAAATCAGAATGTCAACTGAAAGAACAGCTAAACAGATTGATGCATTTGTTGGCTCCAGCAGCTTGATAGGAAATATTTCAATATTTCAAGGAGAGTGTTAAAGAGAGTAGACAGATTTGTCCAACAATTTATAGGTGTAATCTGACTTGGATATGAAGTTGCCAACAAATACCAGGTGCTGTAGGCCATATATTTCAGAGGAAGAAACTGGCAAAGCCACCTTTAAGTATTCCTTGCCTTAGAAAACCCTATGAAAATTCATGGAGCTGCCATAAATCAACAGGCGACTTGAAGGCTGACTCAGGTAGATAGGTGTAGTACAGCCATATGTTGGAATTCTGATTTTACATAATTGTTTCTGTTCACTTTAAATCTGAGTTTCTACATCCATCATATGGAGTCATTAATCTGTTTCTAAAAATATAACTTAGGCAAATAAGATTCAAACATTTCCATCTTCATCATTTCAGGATGGGGAAAAATAACAATAATTACTCTATGGCATAAGCCAGCAAAGGGCAAACAAGCATTCAGAGACAGGAACAAACTCATTTGAATAATTAAAACCTAGGTTTTTACAATGCCTCTGATTCAGAATACAAATACTGCACATCATTTGCATTCATATTATTATTAGATTTACATACCTCCTGAGGCTCAACCACACAGTAGTGGTACAAGTACTGATTCACGAAGAGTCCGGTGTTTGTAGGTGAATAGAATTGGCTGCACAGCATATAAATCTGATTGTAGAACGCTGATCCTGAAGCTTGTGCAGTTGGGTTGACAGCCAATATATATACTATTGTAGCGATGAACACCAAGAACAGCAAGATGGCACTTCCTATTATCAGAAGGAGGTAATACCTCCTTGTCCTGGACATGTTTGTCCTGGTAACGCCACTTACGAAAACCACCAATCCAGCAATAAAACAAAAAGCGGACATTGCAAGTATGAAACCTTTCGCTGCTCGAGGATCAATATAATTTCCTCCAACGCCATATGCACCACCATAGCCACCATAGCCACCATAACCTCCAAAGCCACTGCCGCCACTGTAACCAACATAATTGCTTCCGAAACCTGTGCCTCCATAGCTGCCATAGCCATATCCTAGACCAGTTCCCATACCTCCATAGTAGTCCATATCCCAAGGCAATGTGGAGGCAACACAAGCAAAGATGCCAACACACATGACTATTATGAGAATTGACATGATCTTAATTATTCCTGGAGGGGAAGTCCATTTGTAGAAATGTTGCACTTCATCATCTGGGTAGTAGGAATATGCAGGCTGAGAGAACATTGGCTGAGAATTGAATTCACCACCATACGTGTTATTGCTTGGAGCATACTGTGAAGGTTTGCTACGAAAACATAAAGCAACAGTGCCTGTTAGGAACCATTAATCTTTCACAGACAATAAGAACCTGAAAAGTCAAGTTGGTTTAGCTAGATTCCTCATGCTCATGCATGTACACACGCATCAGTGTACTTTGTATGCTTCAGACTTCGTATGCACCTCAGGTGAAATTGTGAGTCCAGACCTCTGGAAACCTGAGCACATTTTTTTCACATATCATAGTATTAAATGTTTGGCATACTCAGTAAACAACTTGGCAGAAAGCATACATGTTTTAACATGAGAAGACCAGGTGGTGTAATGTTTTGACAGGATGCTAATCTTCACCAGTCATAACATAATATGCCCAAACAGTGAAGATTAGCAGCTCTGTCATTACACTGAGCAACAAGAACATCTTGATTTTAAGTAAGTTATTTCGAATTAAGTTTATCTGATTAAAACCAGAATTTGTTCCCATTTAGTAGACACAACTTCAAGGTTCAACATGCTAGAGTTAATATATTCACATATAACACTTTGCATTTCCATTCCAGCTGGCTTCTAGCACATAGTAAGCCATGCCTTAGACAGCCAAGTTGTTAAAAAGCTATTCTGTTTGAATGGATGATATTTTCTAAAATCTACTCATCATTGTTTATGACCACCCTAAGTCCCCCCTCGAGGGTGAGAAGGCCGGGGTATAAATATAGGAAATAAATAAAATAAATTATGACCAGATATAAATATTTACTATGGACTCTCTCACTAAGATTTCTACTTGCAGTGAACCGCAAATTCATACACCTGCTTGTTAAGCAAATTCATTTTCCCATTATTCAAATGGCTCATCTTCCCTCCTTCCATCATATTGTTTGCCTAAATCAGGTGGGCTAAGGTAGTGGTAAAACAGTTTGCAGGTGGGACAATTCAGTGTAAAAAACGGGAAAGCTTATTTACACCAGGAATAGGGAACCTGCAACCTTCCAGAGGCTGTTGGATTGTATATCCTATCAGCCCTACACAACATAGCCAATGATCAGAGATTATGTGAGTTGTTGTCCACCGTCATTTAGAGGGCCACAGATTCCTCACCTCAATTGATCAACATATCTCTCAAATCTTATAGACAAACCCATCATTACATACATAGAGCAAAATTTAATATGTATCCAGATCAGGTAGAATATCCCTAATTTGGAAATCTGAAATGCTCTAAAATCCAAAACTTTTTGCCACCAGTTATTAAGGGGCAGCTCCCTGTAACATGTCTCTTTGTTTGTTTAATGTGTTGTCAAAGGCTTTCGGAATCACTGGGTTGCTATGTGTTTTCTGGGCTGAATGGCCATGCTCCAGAAGCATTCTCTCCTGACATTTCGCCCACATATATGGCAGGCATTGAAGGATCTATTGGAAACTAGGCAAGTGAGGTTTATATATCTGTGAAATGTCCAGGGTTGGAGAAATAACTCTTGTCTGTTTGAGGCAAGAGTAAATGTTGCAATTGGACACCTTGATTAGCATTTAATGGCCTTGCAGCTTCAAAGCCTGGCTGTTTTCTGCCTGGGGGAATCCTTTGTTGGGAGGTGTTAGCTGATTCTGATTGTTTCTTGTCTGGAATTCTTGTCTGTTTGTTTGTTTGCAAGATGGAAGCAAGCAACTGGCAGGCTTGCTTCCATCTATATGTCTCCCCCAAATATCTATTTTTTAGGTCTCTTTTTTATCTGCTTTATTTCTATACCACATTTTTCAGCCCATAACATACCCTTAGCCTCTCTGATCCTCAGTCTCTTTTCAACCTCTGCTTTTCATGCACAACAGAAGTAATAAACAAACAAGATGCAAATCTGAAGAGAGACAGGAGAGTCTCTGAAATCGCAGGAGGTGTGGATCTGGAGCACTGAACACTGTGTTTGGATTCCCATCATTCCACAGATACTCCAAAATCCAAAAGACTTTGGTCCCAGTCATTTTGGATAAGGGCTATTCAATTTGTACTGTATACTTTTGCCTTCAGATAGTGCAGCAATTCAGAAAAAAAAGTATCCAGTGGAACAACAACTGTACCTACAGTTTACACAATTAATATTAGGAGCTGCCCGTGTTCATATCTTTAACCGTGTACACTACTTATCTGAAACTGCAAGAACAGAAAAATATATATTTACAATTCATCAGGTCGATAAGGCGGAGGACTTTCAAAAGGCCTGGAAGACATAGTGGAAGCTGTGGACTGCTTGGTTCTCAGATGTTATTCCTAAAATGAATAGAACATAAAGTCAGGCAATTCTAATAAGTTATCTTTATCATATTAGCTCAACTGAAGCAGTAACTTTTCTCAACTGGATTCATTGGCACAGTATTATAATTAAATTCAGTGGCACAATACAGAAAATCTTTTTAGACAGTAGAATGTAGAGAATGCAAAGGCAGAATTGCAGTTGTCTCCCCACATGTGCAGATCTGATTATTCACAGATTTGGTTCAAATGGAATCTCTCAAGAAATCTCTAGGTTATCCAGTGTGACCTTATGGTCAATTTCTCCAGTCATTCTGGAGGACCTAGATCTTTCAAGAAAAAAATATCTCTAGGACAGTGTTTCTCAAGCTTCCTAATGCTGCAACGCCTTAATATAGTTCCTCATGTTTTGGTGACCCCCAACCATAAAACTATTTTTGTTCCTGCTTCATAACTGTAATTTTGCTACTGTTGTGAACTTTAATGTAAATATCTGATATGCAGGATTTATTTTCATTCACTGGACCAAATAGGGCGCAAACACCCAATATGACGAAATTTGAATGCTGGTGGGGTTGGGGGGATGGATTTGGTCATTTGGGAGTTGTAGTTGCTGGGCTTTATAGTTAACCTACAAACAAAGAGTATTCTGAACTCCATCAACGATGGCATTGAACCAAATTTGGTACACAGAACTCCCATGACCAACAGAAAATACTGGAAGGGTTTGGCGGGCATTGACCTTGAGTTTTGGAGTTGTGGTTCACCTACATCCAGAGAGCACTGTGGACCCAAACAATGATAGATCTGGATCAAACTTGGCATGAATACTCAATATGCCCAAATGTGAAAACTGGTGGAGTTTGGGGAAAATAGACCTTGACATTTGGGAGTTGTAGTTGCTGGGATTTATGGTTCACCTACAATCAAAGAGCATTCTGAACCCCACCAAGGATAGAATTGGGCCAAATTTCCCACACGAAACCCCTATAACCAACACAAAATACTGTATTTTCTGATGGTCTTTGGTGACCCCCCCCCCCAGGAGTCCCAATCTCCTGGTTGAGAAACGCTGCTCTAGGAATCTCTAGGTCTTCCAATGTGGTTCTGTGGTCAGCTTCTTAATTACGAGTTCCCTTCTCCAGTGACTGGAAATTGATTTGTCCAATGTAGCCCAATCCAGAATTATAGAGATATGGTAACAGAAATGCCAAAGCAAGGAGACATAAGTACTTTACCTTAGTTTTTATTGGGGGGGGGGGGGGGACAGTCCCTTCTCTGAGTAAAGTGCCAAAATGCAAGAGCTTAATCTGTCCCAGGAGAAGCACTGATAGTCTCTACTTTATTTTGTTTGCTAATGTCTAATGGGGAAAATGGCAACAGTGGTCAAAAGCAACTGGCCCTCTTCCCTCTCTATCGAATGACCACTGACTTAATCATGGGTCAAATCAAAACCCATACTTTGGGCCCCTAGCCCTGCCCTCGACTAAAACATGAGGTCAACCTACACATGAGTATATATGGCAATTTATGCATCCTAAAGAAATGCATTCTGGTATAAGAAGCAGTGGAGCAGGGAGGCAACTACTATCACAGTGCTGAGTCTAATGCTGGCATGGGCAAACTTTGGCCCTCCGGGTGTTTGGGACTTCAACTCCCACAATCCCTAACAGTCTACAAGCTGTTAGGAAACATGGGAGTTGAAGTTGAAAACACCTGGAGGGGTGAAGTTGCCTCAAGCCTGGTCTAATAGCACAAAGGCAAGCAGCTGGAAAAGAGGGATTTTCACTATGAAGCAATCTGCACTAAGGCTTCCCATACTCCTTAAAGCAGGCATGGGCAAACTTGGGCCCTCCAGGTGTTTTCAACTTCAACTCCCACAGTTCCTAACTGTTGGAATTGTGGGAGTTGAAGTCCAAAACACCTGGAGGGCCCAAGTTTGCCCATGCCTGCTTTAAAGGCTGTTGAGGGTAGGAAACATGGACAGAGCCTATAGGCAATTACTCTGAGAGTACACAGCTCAAAGCAAAAGAAAGCTGCTCCTTAAACTATTGCGAAACCACCGCAAATGGGTTCTTGAAGGTGTAAGCACCTGCCGGATGAAGCAGTGCTATCTAATCAAGACATACCATATACTTTGTCAATCTATCAAGGTAACCTTTTTGATATATCAATATTTAGCCTGAGGTCAATATTTCAAGTTGATACAAAAACATATATAGATTATCACATTCTTACATAGCGCCTTGAAGACTAACATGAGGGCAGAAAGTTTTGGAAATCATGTTTTCTTGGGCCCTTCCGCACCGCCATATAACCCAGAATACCAAGGCAGAAAATCCCACAAGATCTGCTTTGAACTGGGTTATCTGAGGCCCCTTCCACATCGCTGTATAAAATCAACATTTAACTAGATTATATGGCAGTGTGGACTCAGTTCAAAGCAGATACTGTGGATTTTCTACCTTGATATTCTGGTTTATATGGCTGTCTGGAAGGGCCCTGAGTACACACTGCCATATATTCCAGTTCAAAGCAGACAATGCAGGATTTTATTCAGCTGTGTGGAAGGGGCTTTTATTCATTTGGGGGGGGGGGGGGGACACATTAGGGCCCTTCCACACCACCCTATATCCCAGAATATCAAGGCAGAAAATCCCACATGATCTGAGTGTAGACTCAGATAACCCATTTCAAAACAGATATTGTGGGATTTTCTGACTTGACATTTTGCGATATAGGGCTGTGTAGAAGGGCCCTTAGTTATATAGTTGCGTGGAAGGTGTGACAAGGTATCAAATACATAGTTATAAGCACAGGAACGAAGGAGAGGTAAACATGGGGCCCTTCCACACAGCCCTATATCCCAGAATATCAAGGCAGAAAATCCCACAATATCTACTTTGAACCGAGTTATCAGAGTCCACACTCAGGTAATGTGGGATTTTCTGCCTTGATATTCTGGGATATAGGGCTGTGTGGAAGGGCAGATAATGCCCAGTTTACTGGAATAACTGGAATATATGACAGTAATACACTGTCATATATTCCAGTTCAAAGCAGATAATGCCATGATGGGCACCTGAAGCCACATTCAAAACATTTTCCATTGGTAACACATGTTTACACCATCCCCCCTCTTTCTAACCACTGTGGCCAGGAGAAACTCAACTTCGGAAAGAAACCTGAAGGCTACGATTTGAAGGATCGCTCAGTTATTGAATAGAGAATAACCAAGGCGTCCTGGGAGATGTTTAGTCCTCCAAACTAAACTTTTGCAATATTTAAAGTTTCTTAGAGAAGGAAACACAGGTTCCCTTTCTTCCCAAGTTGTACCACGAAGCTAAACAACAAATGCCACAGAAGCCAGAAGTTGGAGATAACAAGAAAAGCCTGAAAGAACTGGTTCCAAAGCTCTAGTCCAAGCATAGGCCAACTTAGGCCCTCCAGGTGTTTTGGACTTCAACTCCCACCATTCCTAACAGCCGGTAGGCTGTTAGGAATTGTGGGAGTTGAAGTCCAAAACACCTGGAGGGCCCAAGTTGGCCTATGCTTGGACTAGAGCTTTGGGAGCGGATGAGCGGACTTACCTGTGCTGCTGCTGCTGCTGCGGCGGGCTCTTCTCCTTCCCTGAATGGCCCCCTCCTTCCTTGCTTCCTTCCTCCTCCTTCGCCCGCATCCCGGGCAGGAGGCAGGCGCGCGCCACGCCCGGAGCCACACAGAGCATGCGCAGTCGGCCGCATACCTGAGCCCTGGGAGGGGCGGCAGAGTGGGGCCCAACCTTCGGCTTCACCCCTTTTCTCTCTCTCTCTTCCCTCCATCCTTTGCCCCAAGGCGCACAGAGAGTCACTCTTGGGAAAACAAAACCACGCAAGGAAGAAAAAGAAAAGGGGACCAAAAGTTGTGGGAAACTCTTCCTTGGCCACCACTGTGACCTGTTAACCTGAAACTCCCCGGCTTGCAGGTTGTTCCTGCCCAAGAGAGAGGAAGGAGACGGAGAGATGGCTTTGGAAAGGAAAGAAGCGGGGTTCCCAAAGAGGAGGTTTCTTCCCTGCTCTCTCCCCTCGTAGTTTCGACCACTATACAGCATTGTTGGTTAATCTGTACCAGGCAAAAGCAAACTAGTGCCCTCCAGGTGTTTTGGACTTCAGCTTCTACCATTCCTAACAGCCACCGGCCCTTTCCTTTCCCCCCTCAGCCACTATTGGCGTTGAACTGGGTTATTATTTTGCTGTCTTGTATTTTAGGGCATGGCATCATGTTAGCCGCTCCGAGTCCCCTTTGGGGAAATGGTGGCGGGGTATAAATAAAGATTATTATTATTATTGACACAAAAGCACAGTATGTCACAGCAAACGAGATCTATATGCTGGATTTCGTATCACAAAATCACAAGTCAAACACTTCCCAAGTGTCTAGGACTGCTTTTCATCATTTCCATGATCCCTCTGTCTACAATCTTACAAAAAACAAACCTTGGCTATCAAACGTCTCAGAGATATCACAAAATTTCACATCTGCTGTACATGGATGACCTGAAGCTGTATGGGAAAACTGAAACTGAAATCCAGTCTCTGACTAACACTGTCCAAATCTTTAGCATAGATATCAACATGGGGTTTGGCTTGGACAAATGTTCGACAGTGGCACTGAAGAAGGGAAAAGATTATTATTATTATTATTATTATTATTATTATTATTTTACTGGCACAAAACACAGTATGTCACAGCAAACAAGATCTATATGCTGGATTTCATGACACAAAATCCCAAGTCGAACGCTTCCCAAGCGTCTAGGACTGTGTGATGTATTTTCGAGTGATGCGGCCAGATCCAAGTAAGGTGGCCTTTTGCAGTTGACAGATCGTGATTTTGTCAATGTTTATTGTTTAGAAATTTGGGCTGAGATCTTCTGGCACGGCACCCAGTGTGCCGATGACCACTGGGACCACCTGTACTGGTTTATGCCAAAGCCTTTCCAGTTCGATTTTGAGGTCTTGATAGCGGCTGAGTTTTACCTGTTGTTTTTCCTCAATGCGTCTGTCACCTGGTATGGCGACATCAATAATCCAAACTTTTTTCTTTTCCAGAATCATGATGTCTGGTGTATTGTGTTCCAAAACATTGTCCGTCTGGATTCGAAAGTCCCACAGTATTTTTGAGTGTTCATTTTCTACTACCTTTGCAGGTTTATGATCCCACCAGTTCTTTACTATTGACAGGTGGTACTTGTGACATAAGTTCCAGTGAATCATTTGGGCCACAGTCTGAGTTGTGTCTTTGTTTCTAGTCCGTCTGTGCAATTTTCTTGCAACAGCTGAGGATATGATGCATCGTTTCATGAGCTTACTTGCATAGTCTGCATTTTGGATCATCAGCTGATTTTTTAAATCCTGGATTTAATTTCATTTGTTCTGATGGCTTGCTCTTGGGCTGCAATTTATTATTATTATTATTATTATTATTATTATTATTATTATTATTTGAAACACAACAAGATGAGTCCACAGCAGACACTCTGCTGGGTGTTAGATTGGATTGGATTATTATTATTATTATATCTGAGTCCACACTGCCATATCATATAATAATATATTAATATTTTATAATAATTTTATTAATAGTAGTAGTATTAGTATTATATCGGAGTCCACACTGCCATATAATTCAGTTCAATGTGTATTTTATACAGCTGTGTGGAAGGGGCCTCAGATCACCCAGTTCAAAGCAGACCTTGTGGGATTTGCTGCCTTGGTATTCTGGATTATATGGCTGTGTGGAAGGGCCCAGAGAAACTATGACCCCAATACTTTCTGCCCTCATGTTAGTCTTCAAGGTGCTATGTAAGAACTTCAAGGTGCTATGTAAGAATGTGATAATCTACATAGGTTTTTGTATCAACTTGAAACGTCGACCTGAGGCTTAATATTGATATATTGAAAAGATTACCTTGAGAGATTGGAAAAGTGTATGGTATGTCTTGTTTAGATAGAGCTGCTTCATCCGCCTTCAAGAATTCATTTGTCCTGGTTTTGCAATCGTTTAAGGAGCAGGTTCCTTTTGCTTTGAGATGTCTGCTCTCAGAGTAATTGCCTATAGGCGCTGTCCTTATTTCCTATCCTCAACAGCCTTTAAGGCAGGCACGGGCAAACTTGGGCCCTCCAGGTGTTTTGGACTCCAGCTCCCACAATTAGGAATTGTGGGAGTTGAATTCCTAAACACCTGGAAGGCCCAAGTTGGCCTGTTCTACACTGTGGGATTGATGCACTTTGACTCCTACTTTAACTGCCATGGCTCAAAGCCATGGAATTACAGCAGTTGTCGCTTTAGAAATCCTTGAGCCTCTTCCTCTGCCCAGGAGCACTGGTGCTTCTCAGCAAACAACAAATGCCAGGATTCCATAGGATTGAGCCATGGCAGGCCAAGTGGTGTCAAACTGCATTCATCCTATAATGTAGATGTTTCCTAGGCTGACTGAGGATGCATTACTTTGGGATCAAGAGTGGGGTCACTCTTTCTTCAAAACTTCTTAAGCCCCATTTATTGTGGATTGAAATTGCATTATATGGCTAGTACTGACTTACACAGTGCAGTTCAGTGCAGACCCACAGCTTCTCCCTCCAGGCGACCCTTTTCATTGGAATTGGGAGAAGCCTTTTCCAGCGATCTGAAGTCCAATAATCTTTTGATTTTAACAGCCCTAGCACCACTTAAAAGCTAAAGGTTTCCCCTTAACCAGTCTAGTTGTGTCCAACTCTTGGAGATGGTGCTCATCTCAACTTCTAAGCCAAAGAGCCAGCATTGTCCGTAGAGGCCTCCAAAGTCATGTGGCTGGCATGACAGCACAGAGCAAAGTTACCTTCCTGCCGGAGTGGTACCTTTTGGTCAGCAAGTTCAGCAGCTCAGAAAGTGGAGGATGACAAGGAAAAATGCTAGCAGTGACATTTTAAAAAAGTAACTTCATTTTTCTTGGGGTTGCTGTGAGTTTTCTGGGCTGTATGGCTATGTTCCAGAAGCATTCTCTCCTGATGTTTCACCACATCTATGGAAGACATCCTCAGAGGTTGTGAGGTCTGTTGGAAACTAGGCAAGTGGAGTTTATAAATCTGTGGAATGTCCAGGGTGGGAGAAAGAACTCTTGTCTGTCTGAGGCAAGTGTCAATGTTGCACTTGACCACCTTGATTGTCTGGAATTGCTCTTTATTTACTATCCTGACTTTAGAGGATTTTTAATTTTTAATTTTAACAGATTTTGTCAATTTTCAGGGTTTTCTCCTTTCTGTTGAAATTGTCTACATGCTCGTGGATTTCAATGGCTTATCTATGTAGTCTGACATGGTTGTTCGAGTGGTCCAGCATTTCTGTGTTCCCAAATAATATGCTGTGTCCATGTTGGTTCATCAGGTGCTCTGCTTTTTTCTTTTTCTTGTTTGGATGTATTTGAGGGGAGAGGGACATGCAGCATTTTACACTTCACTACAGAAAAACATTTGAAAGACTAATACATCTTAATTTTTCCCTCTCCCAGCATTATGCTCAGCTCTACACCACGTGAGTCTTTGAAGCACACAAAAAGAATGTTGTGGCTTTGTGCCAGAATAGATTTTTGTTGTTGTTTTTGGGCAACAAAGTGAGAACTTCCAGACTAACCACTTCTAGCTCTATCAGCAAAGGGCTTGGGGCAGCTGTTCTGCCTTCTCCACCTTAAAAGATTTTCTGCAGAAAAGGGAAAGAATTAAAAGGCAGAAAGAGCTCTGGGAAAATTGTCTGTATGCCAACATGCAATTGTAGGAATGGGTGATTACATAATAAAAGCCTCCTCCAGACCAAAAAGAGTATTTTCCTCTTTTACCACAATTAACATAAGCTGAGGCACCTTTGTATTTTAAGTACTTGCCTTTTAGTTTCAAATAGTCTCCGTCTTTCTGAACCTTCAAGTCATTTCTGACTTATGTTGACCCTAAAGTGAACTTATGGGAGGATTTTCCTTGGCAGATTTTTTTCAGAGAGGGTTTATTATTATTATTATTATTATTATTATTATTATTACTTTTTTGTATTTGTAAAATTTTATACTGTTTTACAGAGTTAAACAGCTGAACTGCTGAACTCACTGACTGAAAAGTCGGTGGTTCAAATCTGGGGAGCAGGGTGAACTCCCGCTGTTAGCCCCAGCTTCTGCCAATCGAAAACATGCAAATGTGAGTACACCAATAGGTACCGTTCCGGCGGGAAGGTAAAGGCGCTCCAGGCAATCATAATGCTAGCCACATGACCTTGGAGGTGTCTACGGACAATGCCGGCTCTTTGGCGTAGAAATAGAGATGAGCACCAACCCCCAGAATTGGACACAACTAGACTTAATGTCAAGGGGAAACCTTTACCTGTGTGATTCTATTATTAAATTGCATTGTAAATATTTTATTGATAATTATTTTTGTGAGCCACTTTGGAACACCTAAGAGAAAAACGGCACTATAAAGCAATAAATTATAATTTGCCTTTGCCTTCTGAGGCTGAAAGCATGTGACCTACCCAAGGTTATCCCATAGGTTTTCATGACCAAGTGAAGATTTGTTCCCAAGTCTCGTAGGCCCCTGCTACACTGATATATAAAATCCAGATTAGCAAAGCAGATAATCCACATTATCTGCTTTGAACTAGATTATATGAGTCTACGCTGCCAGAGAATCCAGTTCTAAGCACATAATGTGGATTATCTGCTTTAATAATCTGGATTATATGGCAGTGTAAAAGGGACCCCAATGTTCCAGCTCAGCACTCAAACCACTGCACCATGTTGACTCTCCTGTGTGTTTGTTTTTTATGTGATTTGAAGAGAAACCAAAATTCCCTCCTGTATTGGTTTAATAAACTAGCTATTTAGAGTTTACATTAGTTTGTATTTCTAATGGACTGTACTTATCCGTGCCAAAAAAGAGCTCCCTAACTACCCAAACCTTGGGCCTCTTCTCTGCTTCATTTCAAAAAACCCTGACACACAACTTCACCCTTTAACCTACATAAACACATAGGGCTGGTTGGAGCTAGTCAAAACATGCATATTAAGCTATGTTGACCACAGGGTTGTTCTGGAGATGGTCTGTGAGGTCACTATGTTTCCTGCTTACCTGAGACTATTGAATATCTATAACACAAATACAGATACAAATTTCATAAACACAGTCATGTACTGCGGTATAGCCTGCCCATATGGGTTTTTTTTTAAAGCACAGTCTTTGGTTTTACTTACCACTGACTAGATAGTGTCTGAAAGTGTAATTATTATTGCCACAAAAGGCTGTGGGTTATGTTCTTGCCATTAGAGATGTTGGCAATCTTGCAGATGATTATTTAAAAGGCACTGGCACAAAATCCAACATTTATCAGATTGTGTAAAGAAACCCATGGTTGTACTTACAAGAATGAAGAACGCAAAGGACCGGCTGAGGTGGAGTGACTTTATAAAGCAGAGATTGATTTCACAAAACACTACAAGTTACATTTTTGCACAGGGGACTCTATTCCTATGCACATCATGTCTATTTGCAGAAACTTTTCTACATTGCCAGAATTAATAGATCACTTCAGCTACAAAATAAATTTCTCACACAGTTGAATCGCCTCTAATGGTTGTGTTGCCATTTTGTAGTATCCAGTGCAAATGCTTCATAACTCTATGTGGTCCCTTTCATAACTAATAGGACGGTTTCTCAACCTTCCTCATGCGGCAACCCCTTAGTACCAGTGGTTCTCAACCTGGGGTCCCCAGATGTTTTTGGCCTACAACTCCCAGAAATCCCAGCTGTTAGGATTTCTGGGAGTTAACGGCCAAAAACATCTGGAGACCCCAGGTTGAGAAACACTACCTTAATACAGTTCCTCATGTTGTGGTGACCCCCAACTATAATTATTTTTGTTGCTACTTCACAACTGTCATTTTGCTACTGTTATGAATCTTAATGTAAATATCTGAATGCAGGATGTATTTCATTCTCTGGACCAAATTTGGCACAAATACCCAAATTTGAATACTGGTGGGGTTGGGATAGATTTTGTCATTTGGGAATTGTAGTTGCTGGGAGTTGTACAATCAAAGAACATTCTGAATTTCACCAATGACCAAACTTGGCACACAGAACTCCCATGACCAACAGAAAATACTGGATGGGTTTGGTGGGCATTGCCCTTGAGTTTTAGAGTTGTAGTTCACCTACCTCCAGTGAGCATTGTGGACTCCAGCAATGATGGATCTGGACCAAACTTGGCACTAATACTTAATATGCCCAAATGTGAACACTGGTGGAGTTTGGGGAAAATAGACCTTGAAATTTGGGAGTTGTAGTTGCTGGGATTTATAGTATACCTACAATCAAAGAGCATTCTGAAGCCCACCAACAATAGAATTGGACCAAACTTCCCACACAGACTACCCATGAGCAACAGAAACTATGGTATTTTCTGATGTTTAATTACCCCTCTGACACCCTCCTCGTGACCCCCCCTCCCCATGGGTCCTGACCCCCAGGTTGAGAAACACTGTGATAGGAGATCATCTTGGTATTAGGAAGTGAGTCATGGGAGAGAGAATGAGAGCGAGAGCGAGAGAGAGAGAGAGAGTATTGCAGGTGTACCTCAGTTCCCAAAGTAGGTGTGCTCCTAGGCATTACTTCTTTAACAGAGGAAGGACAACATAGAAATAATAGAGATAGGTATTAATAGTGCAAAAAAGAGAGCAGTTTAACACACATCAGTTAATTTTTTATCCAAAACTAACAACAGGCACATGTGAAATGAAACAAGGGATAATTTGATCAATCACCATCTTCTACTTTGTTTTTTATTTACATTTTTGTGGCCAGACTTCTCGGTCTGTACTTTTAAAACTTGCTGGAACTAGATAGTAAGACAGGTTTGCTTGCTCCTTTTCACTTTGTTTTGCTGTCCACACATGTTTGAAGAGGGATTTGGAGAAAGATACTGTTCATCTTTCCTGTAGTGGGTAGAATCCCATTGTTTTCCAAATGAAGCTTTATCATATTGTTTAATGCAGACAGCCTGTGTTTCTTCAGCCCTCTCTCACCATCATACCACTGCCAATTTTGCTAAAAGCTTCCAGGTAGTCAGAGGTAGAAAGGAAGTCATTAAAAGGGTTTTTAAAAGGTTAAAGATAGAAGTTGTCCCTGAGACATTCCCATGGATAGCCCTTGCCTGCTTTGACCTGAGTGGCTATGGATGGTAACATTTTGTAAAACATAAACACATCTGGCTGCCAGTATTTAGAAAACTCTAAAATCAGGACAGTAAATAAAGAGCAATACTAAAAAAAAAGGGGGAATTCCAGACAGGAAACAATCAGGGCAAGCTAACACCTCCCAACAAAGGATTCCCCCCAGGCAGGAAGCAGCAGGTTTTGAAGCTGCAAGGCCATTAAATGCTAATCAAGGGGGTCAGCTGCAACATTCACACCTGCCTCAAGCAGACAACAGTTCTTTCTCGCACCCTGGGCATTCCACAGATATATAAACTTCACTTGCCTAGTTTCCAACAAACCTCACAACCTCTGAGAATGCCTGCTATAGATGTGGGTGAAACATCAGGAGAAAATGCTTCTGGAACATAGCCATACAGCTCGGAAACTCACAGCAATCCATAAACACATTTTTTCAACACTACAAGAGCCAAGTACAGTGAACAGTGCATAGTTACTATTAACATTGAGTTGGATCCAGACTTGTGCCATATTTAGGAGTAGACCCACTGAAATCAGTAGGACAATCCATATTTCTTTCACTGTATCTATTCTTAAGTATAACTAAGTCTGGATACAACCTGCTATTTCTCAAAATACTAAAACTTTTCGTTTTAAAATAATCAGTACTGACGTATTGCAGCTTCAGGATTAGAAGAGTTCAAGCCTTCAAGAAAGACTACCTCGATTATAGCTTACTAGCAGTTAATAGCAATACTTTACTTTTCTGTACTGTCTTTTATTGTACCAGCAACACAGCTGTTGTCTTCATACAGAGGTGATATTGTTCCAGATTTCTGTGGACGGTTGATAGATTTCACATCACTTTTCCAGTGGTAGTCAAACTAAACCTACCATTCACCCTTCTGTTTACAAAGATACAAACTAGGAAATCACAAATATCCTGTGAAGCAACCCTAATCCATGTGTGAATCAAATCCTCCCAGGAAGAAAAATAACAGGTGTCATATTAAAATAATAGCATCCCTTTTGTAATATTAGCACAAACATAATCCCTCTTGTTTATGCCACCCATCCCTGGAAGAGCCAACAAAAACTGGCATACAATCATCTAATAGAGTATGGGAATTTGTAACAAGACAACATAGTTCTCCCATTAAGGACCAACCCGGAGTTCTCCCTTTGTTGGACTACTACCAATGCATTAACATTGCGTGGTTTTCTGTTTATATAAGTAAATTTCGAAAGCAATTAACACCCTGTTGACATCCTGAAGGCAAGTTATTAGTTATGTTAAATTTCCCCACAAACCTGAAAGAATTACACCATCATCTCATGATTACCGAGATATATATTACTTTATGAAAGTCAACATGATGTAGTGGTTGGAGTGATGGACTAGGATTCTAGGAGACCAGTTTTCGAATCCCTGTTCAGACCATTAAATATAGACCACTGGTTCCCAACCGTTTTTTGACCAGGGATCACTTGACCAGGGACCACTTTGACCAGGGACCACTCTCCAACATTAGTACTAAAAGGAGTATGAATCAGTTTTTTGTCAACTTTAGATTTGGTTTGGTTATTTGGGGTGCTGATTCAGAAAATTGCATTGGATAGACCACATCAGCTCTAGTTTCTGATACTGAACATATGCCATCTAGTAGTAACCATCTGCACGCCACAGAAAACCATATTTAATAATCTACAGCTGATGTGGTAATAGTAATCTTTCGTGGATAGTCAGCCTCTCCTGACACCCCCATTGTCTCAGTATTAGAAAAGGGTTTCATGACACCAGTCACTCTCATACCCATGTGGTTTTGAGGCAGCAGTGTACTAATGGTAAGACCACGAACCATATTTTAATTCTTGTGGACCACTAGTGGCCCACGGATTACAGCTTGCGAACCACTGATACACACAGAGAATCTCCCTACATCCATATTTTATCTTGCTGAGGATTAAATAGAGGAAACTTAAATCAGATCAGCTGAGATTCTCTTGAAGATGGGGGATGCATGAAAATTGCCCAGTGGTTACAGATTGTGCCCCCATCTACATTATTATGAATGAGCATGCTATAGAAATACACATATACATATGCATTTAACAAATCATTTGTGTTTGCTCTACCTCTAGATTTATTGTTAAACATGTAGAGCAGGGAGTAGAGCAGGCATGGGCAAATTTTGGTCCTCCGGGTGTTTTGGACTTCAACTCTCACAATTCCTAACAGCCTCAGCCCCTTTCCTTTCCCCCCTCAGCCGCTTAAGCTTAATGGCGGGTGGAGGGGGGGGGGGGGGGCTGAGGCTGTTATGAATTGTGGGAGTTGAAGTCCAAAACCCCTGGAGAGCCCAAGTTGGCCCATGCCTGGACTAGAGTTTCATCCCTTCATCTGACCTTTCTCCCTTTAACCCAGGTAATCTTTCTGTCTGTCTTGCACAATGTTCAGAAATCTGACCTATTTGTTCCTCAGGCTTCCGTTTCCGAAATAAATACTTCGGGGAGAAAATACACATATATCAAGAATGCTAATGAGCTGCTAAAACATGTTTTAGGATTGGGCGGTTGTTAGAACCAAAACCAAAATACCTTGCTGCCCCAGAATTCAAACCCCAAAAATATGAGACAGGCAATGAGAACTCAAGAAGGAATCGTAATGCTCAATTTAGAAGAGATGGTCAGAATACAAGTATTCAAAAACACCACTTCTTAAATTCTAGTTCACAGGATTAATCATATGTTTTAACTGCTTTTATCAAGTTCAGAGATGGTTAAGAGTCCAATTATGTATCATCACTCAGCCACCCTTTTTAATGATAAGGGATACTGTAATGGCAATAGTAATTCATCAGCATCTGGGGGACCAACTTAAAGAGCTGGGCATGTTTAGCCTGAAGAAGAGAAGTCTGAGAAGAAACATAATGAGGGCCATGTATAAATATGTGAGGGGAAGTCATAGGGAGGATGGAGCAGGCTTGTTTTCTGCTGCCCTGGAGACCAGGACACAATGGCTTCAAACTACAGGAAAGGAGATTCCACCTGAACATTAGGGATAACTTCCTAAGAGCTGTTCAGCAGTGGAACTCTCTGCCCCAGAGTGTGGTGGAAGCTCCTTTTGTGGAGGCTTTTAAACAGAGGCTGGATACCCATCTGTCGGGAATGCTTTGAATGCCATTTTCCTGCTTTTTGGCAGGTGGTTGGACTGGATGGCCCATGAGGTCTCTTCCAACTCAATCATTCTATGATGGCTAAGACACTACATTACATTTTTCTTTACACAAAGTAAAAACAACAGCCCCAAACCAAAGAATTACTTTAGAAACATGCAAGGACTTCATATGACCAGCAGCATTTGTGGGTTTTTTTCTCCTCCGACAATCAGACCTACATTTGTTCCATAACACACTTTTTCCCAAGTTTTTCCATTTTGAAAACGATATCCATATGTATTGTCGAAGGCTTTCATGGCTGGAATCACTAGGTTCTTGTAGGTTTTTTCGGGCTATAGGGCCATGTTCTAGAGGCATTTCTCCTCTAGAGGAGAAATGCCTCTAGAACATGGCCCTATAGCCCGAAAAAACCTACAAGAACCTAGATATCCATATGACTTGCAGGATTTTATTCAGGCAGCACTAATTTATTATTTATTTTATTTATCATGTCAGAAGCGAATTGAGGGTACTGTTATAATGTATTTGAAAACACAAACAAAGTTAAAAACTTGGCATTATGCTAAATGTCCTTTGACCAGAAGCTGACCACTTGGAATGCTTCTGGTGTCGCTGTGAGCGGCTCCTCCATTGTGATTGTGGCAGGGCTCAGGCTGCATTGTAGTTGGTGGTCTGTGGTTTGCTATTCTCCACACTCGTATGTTGTGGACTCCACTTTGTAGCCCGATTTCTTAAGATTGCCCCATTTCTTAAGACCTTGTAGTGCCAGAGTGCAGCCTATTCAGCACGTTCCAGGTTACCCAATTTTCTGTGTCCCCAAGGAGAGTCTGTCATCTAGTATCAGCCACTGATTGCAGTTCTGGGTTTTTGCCTGTCACTTTTGGACTCTCGCTTGCTGAGGTGTTCCTGCGAGTATCTATGTAGATCTTAGGAAGTTGTTTCTTGATTTAATGCACTGATGTGCTGGCTGATAGCAAAACAGAAGATGGACCGGAGATGTCACTGCCTTGGTCCTTTCATTATTGGCTGTTCCTTCCCAACAGATGTCAGGTGGTGCAATATTTATTTATTTATTTACAGTATTTATATACCGCTTTTCTCATCCCTAGGGGGACTCAATACCAGCTAAACAGTATAATTTCTCTAATGATGTTGGGCGTAGACATCCTATGATAATGCAACATGTCTTATTGAGAGCCACATCCACTGTTTTAATGTGGTAAGATGTATTCCACACTGGGCATGCATGCTCAGCAGCAGAGTAGCAAAGCACAAGGGTAAATGTCTTCACTGTGTCTGGTTGTGATCCCAGGACATGAAAGAAGCCTCCCCGTAGGATCGTAACTCATCTAGGCACCCCTTAGACAACATCTTTGAGACGTCTGATTCTCTCACACCATAAGTGACTTGCAGCATGCAACCAAATGTATTATTGAATATGCCATATTCCTCCCAATATGGAATTTGTGGCAACATACTATATCAGTTAAAAAGAAAATTACAGCAATATACCTATGTGGTATAAATGTTATTTTTAATTTTAATAGACATTTTTGCTAAAATTAATTAAAAATGTAAGCACATTCAAAACATGCTTAAAACATAAAGACCAAAGCTGAGCACACCCCATTAAAGCCCAATTAAAAGTCAAATGAAAGAAAGAGTTATTTGTCTGTGGCAAAAGAGCAGAAGGGGCGCCAGCATAACATCCTGTTATCCACCTTGTTCTTTAGAATCTAGCTATTATGTTCACATACTTTTTCACATTAACAAAAAAACAAAGAATGAAATTATTGTATTTAAGGTGAGAATGAATGTTGAAGCTCCTGATGTGGTTCCTGCAACCCAATCCCTCCCTCTTTACCTTCCACCACTTTTTTTGGGCAAAAAAGTGAACTGCTTGTCCTAGAAATATAAAAGCAGCAATTAAATAAGTTACAGACTTTCTTTGCACCTGTTTTCAAAGATGAATAGAACTTTTGGCTAGTTCCAGTTGTTTGTTCCTTTGGCATTTCTGGCATCCTGTCCAATTTCTATGGAAAGCCAGTGCACTTTAGTGGTTTGAGTGTTGAACTTTTTTTTTTTTTTTGGTATCAGGAGCAACTTGAGAAGCTGCAAGTCGTTTCTGGTGTGATAGAATTGGCCGTCTGCAAGGATGTTGCCCAGGGGATGCCCTGATGTCTCTCTCTTTCATTCATATATATAGGAGAGAGAGAAAGCTCTATAAAATTCTTTCTCTCTCTCTTTCACACACACACTAAGAGTCTTCCTGGATCTCAGTGGGAATCCATCTGCCTGCTGCTCAGAACTTCCACTATGGGGATCTTGGCAATCCATGGGACAAAGATCTAGGATGAAACTTTGATTGCAATCCCATCAACAATACACATTGTTGGGACTTTTTCTTTGTCTTCCCAGCATGGGAAGATGTCTGGAAAAACAGTTTTCATTGTCTTGATTCCTGGTTCCTGACTCAAAACGTGTGTGGTTAATGAAGCTTGCCAGATGTCTCTCAGTAACCAGAGGACTTAGAAAAACTCCAAATTTCCACCATTGTAAGTGATAGGATCACCAGTCCCAGTAAGAAATTACTATATCATAACAAGCAACAGCAGAAGTCTTGGGCAGAAAATTGTGGTGTCTAAAAAGAGGCATTTTAAAACCTTTTATAGATTAGACGCCTTACAAATCTATCTGCATCTTGCCTATCAAATGTTGTTTGATTATAACTCCCAACATTAGGGGAACTGGGACTTGCAGTTTCATAACAACAATCCCCTTCCCAATATAGCTATGTAGGTGTGGACAAGTTGGCTGAAAATGTATTTATTACCATGTATACCTCACCTTTCTCAAAATGACATCCAATGTGACTAGATGTGGAGTGAAATATAACTAAGAAAAAAGCAGATTGTGCTAATTACATTTAATAATTACCTTGATCTTTCACCTGGAGTGTTCAGAATAACACAAACATCCTGGCATTGGTTAGTCTACCAATGCCAGCATCCTGTAGATTGCAAATGATTTGACATAATTATCACAGTTCCTATTTTTTTGGTTTCACTTCCCCCTGACCTCATACCTTTTTGTTTGTTTTTCTATTTAGTCTGCCTGCCAATTCATGTCCACTTTAAAGTTTATAGTATAATTAATGTGTGGGATTTTAAGGTATGAGAGAACATTTTTTTGGCAGGAACAGTTTAACAGGACTATCCCTTTAGGCAATGTTACTAATGAAATCATATTGTTATTAATGATTGAGAGCATTAAAACAAATACTTTTGTGGCTTCTCCATACACATTATCAACCAGCTACTTTAACTTGTGACACATAAAGACACCAGAATACATATCGTGGCATCATAAATAATATCTTAATCTCCTATTGCCAATGTAAAAAGACATGCTTCATCCAGTTTACAGAAATATGTAGAAGTAGTTTCCCACCCTACATTTGATACAGCACATTTGTTTCCAAATATGTAATAAGCATCTCTTATATTCCCTTTAGGTATGTTTTGAGGCAGACAGAAATTCCATTTCAAACTCCAAAACAGCATTTTTTCCCCTCAAGTAACTATGATTAACTTGCATAGTTTACATGTTCTGGATGATTTTGTAGTGCCATTCTTAAAGATATAATCACCCCTGGGAGTAGCTACCATGTGGGCCTTCTTCTTTAGTAACTACTTGCCACATTTCCCATGTTTCTATTTAAGCATGTTTCTACTTACCCCTGTGCACAGTATTTTTTTTAATTCTTAGCTATTTCTATATGAAATGAATCCAAAATATAAATTAGTTACCTTTGAAATCAAGTTACCCATTTCATTCCCCTCGACAAATAAATTTAATATCCATCAGAACCTTAGTAATTTTTGAACACATGATCTTTTCTAAGTTGTCTGAGTAACTAGAAATATCTTAAGATGAGTTTCAAAACTTTAAATGTGTGTTCATTGTTTTTGATTTACAGTAGAGTTCACAGCATTCTCAGAAACACATTCCACTGGTCAATAGGGTTTCCCTCTCCAGTGTTTAGTATGTTGCTTTAATTGCAATACATAAGAATTAATTTTCAGATATTTAAAGAATGGATGACTATGATTACATTTTGTAAATAGATACATCAAAACATTCTCATTTGTATGGAGCCCTGGTGGTGCATACCCTTTGTTAAACCCTTGTGCCGGTAGGACTGAAGACCGACAGGTCGCAGGTTCGAATCTGGGGAGAGCGCGGATGAGCTCCCTCCATCAGCTCCAGTTCCTCAAGCGGGAACATGAGAGAAGCCTCCCACAAGGGTTGTAAAACATCAAAACATCCTGGAGTCTCCTGGGCAATGTCCTTGCAGACAGCCAATTCTCTCACACCAGAAGCGACTTGCAGTTTCTCAAGTCACTCCTGACATGACAAAAAAAAATCTCATCTGTTCTGACTGGGTCTGGAAACTGTCTGAAATGAAAGGATCCAACTTTGAAGGTATTCTGCATGCCAACGACTGGAGAATGACGATAGATACATTAGAGAAATGCTTTCATTGCTATTCAAAATGGTGAGTGATAATAATAGTAATAATAGTAGTAGTAATAATAATAATAGTAATAATAATAATAATAATAATAATAATAATAATAGTTCTGCTCTATCTTCCTGAGGGGATTCAGAGCAGATTCCAGCATATATACAGACACAGGCAAACATTAAATGCCTTTGAAACACAATGATGTGTTTCAAAGCTGCTGAGGGGGAAAAGGAAGGGGCCTGAGGTCAGGAATTGTGGGAGCGGAAGTCCAAAATACCTAGAGGGTCGAAATTTGACCATGCTTGTACTACCTTATACAAAACTCTTGGGCAACAAGAGTAGATGAAAGAAGGAAGCATTATGTATGTTTAGGGTTCCACGGGGAGAACAAGGGGTCCATGACTGAAAACCTTTTGAACCACTGCTCTAGACACTTGGAAACAGAACAGAAATGTTAATGTTGCACATAATGAATAACATGATTTTCTTGATATGTTTTTTACATCATCCATTTTTATAAAACAAGTAAAATGATATCAGCAAACTATCAGTTCTGAACATTGGTGTCTATAACCTCTGTACAAACAACTACAAATAAAGTCTGCAAAATATGATTTGGAAGATTTAAAAAACAGCTAAAGGATTTGCTAACATTAACACAAGTATATTACAGTTTGGTTCTTTACAAAATTGTTATGAAATATAAGAGTATTTCAGAATAAGACTGGTTTTTTGAAATATTTTAGACTAGAAAATATGTTATAGGGAGCATGCAGGATAAAAAAAAGTTGCTACTGGCTAGAATATCCTTTTTAAAAGTTGTTAAGGCATAACGGTATATCAATAAACAAATCTTTAACTTAAGGCACAAGATCTCCATAAGAAGCCCTTTCCCCAGATTTTATTTCAGGTGGAAAGACTTGATTTCTATTTACAGAATAATCACTGTTACCCAGCAACAGCAAACTACACAGCGAAGCATTCAGGAAATGTTGATTTCCGTCACAGATAGTGGCACAATGGGTTAAACCCTTGTGCTGGCAGGACTGCTGACCGAAAGATCAGTGGTTCAAATCCGGGGAGCAGGATGAGCTCCCATCTGTCAGCTCCAGCTTCTCATGCGGGGACATGAGAGAAGCCTCCCACAGGATGGTAAAACATCCAGGCATCCCCTGAGCAACATCCTTGCAGACAGCCAATTCTCTCACACCAGAAGTGACTTGCAGTTTCTCAAGTTGCTCCTGACATGAAAAAAGTCACAGATATACAGATGATACTTATCAGAAAGAAAAAGAGGACAGCAGTCAAAGTGCAGAGCAACATTTAGAGATTAACCTCAAAATGTTCCAACAGTATGGTTTTAGAGTATTTCCGGAAGTGCTCAAATATTCTGCAATAGCCCACTGAGTAATAACCTTATCCACAATATGTCTCAATGGTACAGGAGCTCCAAAAACAACCAACTACTGTCTCCGACAATTACACTGTGTCCAAAAATGTATTTTAAAAAACCGAGTATGGTTTAAGCATTCACTTTACAGCAGAATGTTGTACACAGTAATGGCAATAAATAAATATAAAAACATCACACGGAAAGCTTGAGATCCTAAGCATTCCAGTTCATAACTTTGTCATATTCCTGAATTCGTTGTTTTATGTGAGACAGTTTGTTCTTTAGGTATTCACATCTTTCTTTCTTCTCTAAAAATGTAGGATCCTGAAAAAATGAAAAACACAGGAATTACTAATAATAATACACTTTATTTATATTCTGTACTTCTCCCCTAGGTGACTCAGAGCGGATTACAGTATTTGTAGCAGACATAGGCAAATATTCAATGCCTTACATATAATGAGACATGCAAACACAGAGAAGGCAAAGGCTTCTCCTTTTTCATTTCCAGCTTCTGGAGGCGGTGCTCAGCTCTGGCTCTGGGAAAGGTGTTCTTCTCCATTTTAAAGCTGAGGAGCCTGCATTGTTACCTCCTGGCTGTGTGGCCAGCAAGACTGCTTGGAGCGTCCTTTGCCTTTTCCCACTAAAGCGGAACCTATTTATCTACTCACATTTGCATGTTTTTGAACTGCTAGGTTGACAGGAGCTAGGACTAACAGCAGGAGCTCACCCCATCCTGTAGAATTTGAACTGCCGACCTTTAGGTCAGCAATTCAGCAGCACAAGGATTGAACCAATTGTGTCACCGCGGGCCCAATTATGATTATTTTTTGTACAGACCTTGGAGTAGATTAGTTAAATCAAGAAGAACATGATAATTTAAAACAAATATATAGGACATTTTTGTCCATCGGGTTATTATCCAATTTGAAAATCTGGGACAGGGTAAAGAAAACATCAAATTAATATGACATTCAAGTTTCTAAAACCCTCAATAAAGAATGAGTGGAAAAGTAAATTTGAGCATAGCCCTTGCTCTGTAAGAATATGTTTTCTTCTGGCATTTTAAAAAGGTAAAACTGTAATACAAAGTAACACACGCATTTTAGTAGCACTGTTGAAAGCGGTATAGCTTAAAACCATAATAAAAAAACACAGTCTTTAAAAGTAACAATAAAGAGAGACTTTCTATCTCTTTGTTGTCCTCAGATTCAGTCTTTAGGGTTGTGCATTCAAGGTAAACCATGACCCAGCTCATGCTTTCGGTGGAGGACCCGATCCATTTTTTGGGAACCTTCTTTTTGGTTTGGGGCCCCAATGGTTTCTATTGGACCATTATGGGGGGACCTCTTACCCAGGCTCCCATTCCTGGCACACGTTTTAAGGAGGCTTCTTACCTGCTGTTTCTATTCTAGAGGAGGCACTAGGCTGCAGGCACTGGCAGACATGCATGCTTTCTGAGCCTGTATGCCACGTCACACATATATTACTCTTGGAAAGGGAGTGCGTGTGTGGCGTGCAGGACTAGAAAGCGCACACACCCACCAGTACCTGCAGCCAAGCGTCTCTTGCTCTAGAGCAGTGGTTCTTAACCTTCTTAATGTCACGGCCCCTTAATACAGTTCCTCATGTTTTGGTGACCCCCAAGCAAAAAATTATTGTTATTGCTACTTCATATCTGCAACTTTGCTACTGTTATTATGTAAATATCTGATATGCGGATGTATTTTCATCACTGGACCAAATTTGAATACTGGTGAGGTTGGGGGGATTAATTTTGTCATTTGGGAGTTATAGTTGCTGGGATTTATAGTTCACCTACAATCAAAGAGCATGCTTTACTCCACCAACGATGGAATTGAAGCAAACTTGGCAGACAGAACTCCCATGAGCAACAGAAAACACTAGAAGGGTTTGGTGGGCATTGACCTTGAGCTTTGGAGTTGTAGTTCACCTACATCCAGAGAGCATTGTGGATTCAAACAATGTTGGATCTGGACCAAACTTGGCATGAATACTCAATATGCCCAAATATGAACACTGGTGGAGTTTGGTGAAAATAGTCCTTGACATTTGGGAGTTGTAGTCGCTGGGATTTATAGTTCACCTACAATCAAGGGAATTATGAACCGCACCAATGATAGAATTGGGTGAAACTTCCCACACAGAACCCCCATGACCAACAGAAAATGTTGTGTTTTCTGATGGTCTTTGGCGACCCCTCTAAAAACCCCTTGTGACCCCTCCAGGGGTCCCGACCCCCAGGTTGAGAACCACTGCTCTAGAGTAAGAGGCACTCAGCTGCCAGTATGTGTGCTTTCTGGGCCTGCATGCCACACACACTCTCTCCTTGGAATGAGTGTGCATGTGTGTGTGGCGTACAAGCCCAGAAATCACATATGCCTGCCATTGCCTGCAACTGAGCAGCTCTTACTTTAGAGTAAGAGGCGTTCAGCTGCAGGTGTGCACACTTTCTGGGCCTACATGGCACACACACTCTCTCTTTCCAATTAGAGTACGTGTGTGAAGTGGCATGCAGGCCCAGAAAGCACACATGCCTGCCAGTGGCTACAACTGAGCATGCTTTCTGGGCCTGCATGCCACAGATGCCCTCTCCCTGGAAAGAGAGTGTGTGTGGCACACAGGCCCAGAAAGCGCACATGGCTGCCAGTACCTGCAGCTGAGTGGCTCTTACACCCCACATGCACTCTCTTTCCAAGGCAAGGAGGCAAGTTCTGGGAGGCGCTCAGCTACAGACAAAAGCAGGCTTGGAGCCGGAATTAGCTCCAGCTTGCTTTTGTGTTGAGCTGATTTTAATGTGGGGAGGGGGCTTCTTGAAGAAACAAAAAAATGGGAGAAGCGAATTCCGCACACAACTATCGGTCATATCTTAGAAACATCCATTATGATCTGTAGTTCAGGATGTGATCAAAAACAGTTCACATTCAGGCCATTTTCACTATGTCATGTTCTAATATATCTTTATACTTGTATTCATATATTATGGCTGAATCCTATGGGTTAAACTGGAGTAGACCCATGGATCAATTGATGAATTGTTACATGGGTAAATACAACTGATGTAATGGCTCTAATCTATTTTGGGCTATCAACAAGATTCAGGCCTAGGAATGGAAACTAGAATTATATAGAAATCCATCACTTCCTTGTGCAACCCTTGTTGCTACAATTAGTTTTATAAGTGAGTCTTTCTGTGCTTCGAATCCTTTCTCAAACTCTCTTTCGCTGGAGGCTTTTATTTGTTCTCAAGCTTTACCTAATTTCAAGAAGATGATATTGACATTGAAATGTATTCTCTTTTGTCAACTATTCTTTACTTTTCTTGTAAAATAATCTAGACCACAAGCAACCTGGGGAAAGCTGCATCTTTGTTACTCCTCTTTAACCATCATTTATATTAGCAACACCAAATTTACAAATAGATAACACAACTTACATTCTTTTTCTTTTTATATTGCTGCAGAACATTTTCAATCCTGTCGTGTTCCTATGAAGGATAAACAGAAAGAATATAGACCAGTTTCCAAATCTCATGTCCATGATATATTCTACAATGTTTTCTTCTTATTGCTCTTTGGACCAGCTGAAGTTTCCAAACACTTTTAAAAGGTAGTCTCATGCAGAGCGTGTTACATTAATCCAAATGGGATGTAACTATAGACACCACGTGCTTAGAAAATGGAGCCTTACAGAGGTTATTATACTTCTGGTAGGATTCGTGAGGCTCTGTTTCCTAAGTGAATGGAAATAGAGCTAGAGGTCCATCTTCAGGAGTTGGGTGTTACCAGGCTCCAAACCTTGTAAAGTGGGTAAAAGATGGGGAAAGGATAGGGAAAGGACATTGTTGTAGTGTGGCAAGTATTAGAGGATTTTTCCGAATGTTCAGAGAATGAGGGGGATGATGGGTTTCAAAATGAGGAGTCTGTGAGTGCTGAGAGGAAATTGCAGGCAGATGAGGATGATGTTTTGGATTCTTCAGCTCATTCTCTGGTAACAGGAAAATGAAAGTGCCAGCTCCCTTGAGTAAAGGCCTTGGGAAGACAAGGAGTTTTCAAGGGAGACTAGATTAGACTTGAGAAAGCCGGGTGTGAAAAGCCAGCAAACTAGATCTTCTCAGAGGTTTTGAGATAAGACCCTGAAGTCTAGATGTGTTAGGCATGATGTCATGGGTGTCTTGGAGAGTTTAAATTAAGTGGGTTGCTTTCAGGCCTTCAGAAGAGACAACGTTGCTAAAGGAGATCGGTTCCCTGTTTATGATTCCAAGTTCATGTATTGTCAAGATTCCTGTTTCACATTCCTGTTTATGCCTGTGCATCTTTGGAGAATTTACGTTTGAGATGTTCCTGTTTTCATGTTCATGGATATACCTCTGGATTAATTCTATGATTATGGATTCCTTGGTTTTGTGTATTACCTTGGCATTTTTGGATTACTGCTACTGAACTCTGGCTTCTTTTGAGAATTGCACTTTATATCTTTCCTGACTCTTTTGTAGTTTGCCTTTTCCCTTTTTATATATTTTCTTCTATAAACATTCTTTTATTGGAGTATTGGATTCTGGTGTGGTGTTGGGTGAAAGGGTGTTCCAGTGCTAGAGTGCAACAGATGTGGGGTGACTGGCCATTTTAGAAGATGGTAGGGAAAGGGGTAAGATGGTTCACTCCACTTTCCACCACTTTCCCCCCACTCCATCTCATGAAGTCCTAAGGCATGTACTCTCGTGACCAGGTCTGGCATCCCAAGGAATGAGCACAGCTGTTGAACACGTTTTAAATGTGCAAAAACACTCCTGGCCACTGCAGAAACTTCCAGGATTTGGCATTGAACCTGACTACTTGCTAATGAAATGCCAACAACTTTTCAGCCTCTCCCCTGAAAAGCAATGCTCTGTAGCAATAAACATAACATGTTTCCAACTTGCAAAAAGGAAAAGATAACCATCCAGAAATTGTTCAACACAGTGGCCAGACTGCTCTTGTTGCTACAGACGAATCAGTTTATAAATATAATTACTGAATTCATGTCGAATTTGGTACTTACCAGGGTGTTTCCAGGTTGCCGAGGAAGCTTTCTCATCAGCCCATCTAGCTCATCAAATTTCTTTAAGACTGCCTGAACCTCAGCAGAGAGCTCTTTATATTCAGCAAACTGATCATTAAACACAGCTTTATAGCGATCCCTTTCTTCATTTGTCCGAATTGCTGGGTATTTACTGCAAGAGAGAGGCCTATAATTACTAAGTATCAGGTGGCTGGATGAGCTGTAAATATGTGTGCAATATAGCAATAAAACTTTTAAAATACAATACTGCATGGAATACTGCTTTTCAAATTGAAAAAAAGAAGGCAGAGCATAATTTGGTTCATTTAGATAAATTATATGAAATTTCAAACAGTTTTACTACAGTAAATAGAGTCATTAGTTGAGTGGAGAATTAATGCATTTGGGGGCCTATCTCAGAATGAGGGGCAATGGTCTTCACTAATATTTCAGCTTCACAATTATTATTAACCACATGTTAACCACAGCTAAAAAACGAAAGAGCTAAGCATTTTCTTGATTAAAAAAAATAGGAAGTGAGCTTTACACCATAGAGATATGCATTTCAACTTATATAGCATATTTTATAGAATACAGATCTCATTTCTAGTAATTTTAATGAAATACACTGAATTTACATGTAAAAATCACTAGGTCAAAATTAAAAGGTAACATTAATGTATATGAACAAAATTCACAAGTCAGTTAGCAGAACTATTGTAGCTCCTGATGTGTCTAGGCATCGGATGTAAGTATCTCTTTAAGCATGAAGCTGAAAATACATAGTTCCAAAAACATGCTTCATAACACTCTCTACAAAAATATACTTACGCTAAGTAATCTGGCATCACTATAGGTTTTGGAATATGTCCTGCTGGTATATGGCCATTGAGTAGTTCAGGTTTCATTTCCCCAGGTTTGAATTTCTTTGATTCGAACGTTACTTTGGGACTGTAGTTTTCTTCATCATACTGTGGGACAGAAGGACAGAAGAGTTCACCCTGGAAAATGTTAACCTAGACTACTTAATATGCAGCTGAATTAGAAATGGAGACTTTCAGATCTCCAAAATATTAAAATTAATTGCTGAAGAGGTCAAGGCAGAGCAGGGACACCACTGGTCCACAGATGGATCTCCCTAGCAATTCATCATCATCATCATCTTTATTTGTACCCCACCACCATCTCTCCGAAGGGACTCGGGGTGGCTTACAAGCACTCCAAAGTGCCGCACATAAAATAAACCATACATAGAACTGAAAACAATAAAACATGAAATTACAATCGGCCACACATATAAAATCACATAATTAAATTGAAAGGCATAAAACGCATTCATAAATATGGGTGAAAACTGGTTGTTTACGACCAGTGCTGAAGTGAAGTCAACACTAAATCCTCAGACTATCTTTTAAAACCTATTCAAGTTCAAAGGCTTGTTTAAAAAGCCATGTTTTTAAACTGGATCGGAAAGCTTGGAGAGAGGGGGCAAACCTCATTTCTCTGGGGAGGGCATTCCAGAGCCGGGGGGCCATCACAGAGAAGACCCTCCCTCTTGTCCCCACCAACTGTACTTGGGATGGTGGTGGGACCGAGCGGAGGGCCTCCCCGGTGGATCTCAAAGCCTGTGTCGGCTCATAGAAGGGGATGTGGTCTCAAAGATAGGTTGGACCAGAAGCATATAAAAATAATCAGCAATGGCAGCATTCACACTGGCAGAAAGTCACAAACATGGTGTTACGCATATGGAGCATTGATGGCTTTGAAGGAAATGAATCCACAACACCACTGATACTCTGAACACCTTTTGAAGGAACCCAACCTCCAGGCTCCTCATCTATACTAGCCTAGAAGGAGCACAGCAAAAAAAGGAAAACAGCAGTCATGGCTTGTTAACCTGGCTGGTACAAACCTCCCAGACATGGGATTCAGATATGGCCACTCCTCTGCTCTTCCCAAGTCCTGTTTGGATTGTCTCATGTCTGTCTAAATTCCAACAAAACACATATCAAGCCCACTAACTCTGAAGGACACTAAGACAACAATTTCAGTTTATTCCTTTGTGGAGAAATCCAATAAACATAAGACAGCACACCCTTAACGGTTACACTGGCAGCACTATAGCTTAAACATTAACTGCTGCAAAATAACAAAGTCCAGTGCATTTAGTTAAAACAGGAGGTGACATGCTCCTTCAGAGAAAAAACCACAGCTTTTTTAGAGTGTAGTAAAAAAATACGGTAGAGAATGAACCTCGACAAAATTCCAGTTCAAGAAGGTCTTAGGAACAGCATTCCAATAGCAAATACAGGGTGTTTGTGTGTGTGTGCGTGTGCGTGCGTTAATGTTTTGAAATTTATACTTTTCTAAACTACACATGTTTGAACAGGTCAGAGTATTTTATTGTTTTCAACAAAAAACATATCCTCGGGTTGTTATCTGGATCTTGTTTTAAACTTGTTGCAAGCTGCCCTGAGTTCCACGTTGGGAAAAAGGCAGGATATGTAAAATGAAATAAAAGGACAAAAATGGCAATATTTCATCCCCAAATGGACTGTGTGCAGCCTTGGGAGAGACCTTCAACTATTTAAAATGGAGGAAACCACACAAAAACTGAGAAAAGATACAACAGGAGAGTGGATGTAGCCATCAGACTGACCCCCAGGGGCTGAGATTCCACCCCTGGACACGGAACCAACATGAAATCTAGAAAAAACGCCACAAATTCTTTAGCAGGTTTCTAAAAACAATATCCTTCGCCCTGACATGTTTTTGTGTCAACAGAAAACAGAAGCAAGGCTGCCATTAGTTACCAATGTCCTCTAATAATCAACCCACCCACCATTAGCGTATAGGGATGAACCTAACAAGAGTCAGTCACCAACAAAGTGTCATTTGGTCCTCTAGCACAGGCATAGGCAAACTTTGGCTCTCCAGGTGTTTTGGACTTCAATTCGCACAATTCCTAACAGCCAGTAGGCTGCTAGGAATTGTGGGAGTTGAAGTCCAAAACACCTGGGGGGCCAAAGTCTGCCCATGCCCGCTGTCCCTACAGACATAATTACTGAATGGGAAGTAACCATTTTCATAATGCAATGGATTGCAACCAGATTCAGGCTAAACATCATGTTCTGATTCAGCTTTTTCTAGAGGTAACAGGAAGAAGGTGCCTCATAAAAAATCTGGATGAAAGAGAGGAGCTGGTGGCAGCAATAATTTAAGCTAAGTTTGTGAAAGCCTGCTGAACAGATTTAAAGAGAAATGAATCAGCATCTACTCAGATACTTCTACAAATATTTAACTTCCCATTTCCTCCCACACCTTTCTGAAACGTAGGATGCTCAGACCATGAGGACACATGATGGCCATCTATAAATATGTGAGGGGAAGCCATAGTGAGGAGGGATCAGTCTTGTTTTCTGCTGCCCTGGAGACTAGGGTGCGGAACAATGGCTTCAAACTCCAGGAACTCTCTGCTCTGAAGTTTGGTGGAGGCTCCTTCGTTTGAGACTTTTAAACAAAAGCTGGATGGCCATCTGTCGGGGGTGCTTTGAATGCAATTTTCCTGCTTCTTGGCAGAGGGTTGGACTAGATGTCCCATGAGGCCTCTTCCAGCTCTGTGATTCTATGTCCATACAACAGTGCATTTGAATACAGCAAGTCCAGTATTTTATTTGTTCTTACCATTTTTTTCGGTGTCAAGGATGGTGTCTTCATCTAAATAAAAGAAAAAAACAGCATCAATAACTATATACGTCTAGATTGCAAAATCTAAAATGAAGTATGGTACTTTATACATTAACAATGAATTATTAGCACTAATATATGACAGAGTATAGATCATGGCTGTGTGTGTACAATGTGTTGTTGAAGGCTTTCATGGCTGGAATCACTGGGTTGTTGTGAGTTTTCCGGGCTGTATGGCCATGTTCCAGAAGCATTATCCCCCCACGTTTCACCTCAATCTATGGCAAGCATGTATGTGTTTGTAAGGAAACAAACTTGTTTCCTTACAAAAAATGGAATTTGGCTGTGAAAGTGCAGAATTAAGTATCCTTCAAAATCTGTAATTTTTTGTTATTATTCTTAAGGAACATTTTGAGCCCTGGTGGTGCAATGAATTAAACCCTTGTGCCGGCAGGACTGAAGACCAACAGGTTGGAGGTTTGAATCCGGGGAGAGCGCAGATGAGCTCCTTCTGACAGCTTGAGCTCCCCATGCGGGGACATGAGAGAAACCTCCCACAAGGATGGTAAACACATCAAAACATCCAGGCTTCCCCTGGGCAATGTCCTTGCAGACAGAAAATTCTCTCACACCAGAAGTGACTTGCAGTTTCTGAAGTCATTCCTGACACACACAAAATGATTGTTACACACAATGTGATCCAGCAAGTTTACTGTCACTACTACATGTAACTACATTGTTTTAGAGGTTGTTCATGTTACTCCTGATCCGTTTAGTAAGCATGGCTCCTGCCACCTCAACCTGATCCAAGATGGCATGCTACTGGAGCAATACAAGTCAGGCGCACTCCATTAGCAAGTTACTTATGTAGAGAAATAAGGCTGCAAAAAAGGTTGCCTAAGGTGAAAGTTTGAAAAGGGACAGGGATAAGAAGCAGTTTGGCACCAAAATGGTTAGCACAGTCAGTGGAGTGGAATGTAAAATCTTTTGGATTTAATATTTCTATGGACAATTTCCCATAACTTTTTGTGGGGCTTCATAAAATACACTGATAGACACCATAAATGAAGAAGTTTGGGTAAATGTATCTTGTCCAAAGAAAGAAAATCCCTTCAACAAGAGAGAATGGATCGGGTACTGGATCAGGTTTGCTGAAATCTAAGCAAGCAGTGTGACTGATTGTACAGTCCAACAGCAAAAGTGAAATGTTTTAAGGAACGCCTTGGACAAGCTGCAGGCAGATGAGCTGAGAATCACAGGAAAGAGGTTTTTGGATGTCCTCTAATTAGTGTGTAAGTTGTTTCCAAAATACAGGTTAAACCAATGAAGTAAGGGAAAGTCATGTTGTGAAAATATAAAGCCACACAAAATTCTGGAGTTATCTATCAAACATACATGCAAATATGGATTATATCTTTAGGACACTGGGTCCCATCCCACCCCTACCCCCCGAACATAAATACCAATTCACAATTTTCTGGGAAGTCCACAATACTGAATACAATAATATAACTGTGATATACAGAAGCAACCTTTTATATTGGAGTTTTTTTTTTCATGTCAGGAGCAACTTGTAAGTTGCTGCTGGTGTTGGTCATCTGCAAGGACATTGCCCAGGGAACACCCAGATGTTTTACCAGCCTTCTCCAGCCATAAGAGGCTTCTCTCATGTCCCCACATGAGAAGCTGGAACTGGCAGACCAGAGCTCACCCCGCTCCCCGGATTTAAACCGCAGACCTTTCAGTCAGCAGTACTGCCAGAACAAAGGTTTAACTCAGTGTTTCTCAACCTGGGGGTCAAGACCCCTGGAGAGGTTATGAGGGGTGTCAGAGGAATAACCAAAGACCATAAGAAAACACAATATTTTCTGTTGGTCATGGGGGGTTCTGTGTGGGAAGTTTGACCCAATTCTATTGTTGGTGGTGTTCAAAAAATCCTCTTTGATTGTAGATGAACTATAAATCCCAGCAGCTACAACTCCCAAATGTCAAGGTCTTTTCCCCCAAACACCACCAGTGTTCACATTGGGCATATTGATTATTTGTGCCAAGTTTGGTCCAGATCCATCATTATTTGAGTCCACAGTGCTCTCTGGATGTAGGTGAACTACAACTCCAGTTAGGCATATCAGGTATTTGTGCCAAAGTTGGTCCAGTGAATGAGAATACATCCTGCATATCAGATATTTACATTGTGATTCATATCAGTAGCAAAATTACAGTTATGAAGTAGCAACTAAAATAATGTAACTGTATTAAGGGGTCACGGCATTAGGGAGGTTGAGAAATGCTGGTTTAACCCATTGCTCCATTGGGGGAGGGGGGGAAGGGTCCTATAATGGAGTTACAGGCACCAGGTGAGTTTCTCCTACTTGCTTAACATAGGATTTTTATTTCAGGCATATCTGAACAAGCTGTTTTGTGCTTATCTGGTTGCTTTGTTCATTGAGATGTTCGGCAAAACTTACTATAATGTCATCCAACAACAACAAAAAATAATCATGGAAGCATCACATTGAAAATTACTCCTAAACAGGCATGGTCAAACTTCGGCCCTCCAGGTGTTTTGGACTTCACCTCTCACAAGGCCCTGTGCCGGCAGGACTGAAGACCAACAGGTCACAAGTTCGAATCAGAGGAGAGGCGGATGAGCTCCCTCTATCAGCTCCAGTTCCTCATGCGGGGACATGAGAGAAGCCTCCCACAAGGATGATAAAAACATCAAATCATCCGGACGTTCCCTGTGCAATGTCCTTGCAGACGGCCAATTCTCTCACACCAGAAGCAACTTGCAGTTTCTCAAGTTGCTCCTGACACGACAAAAAAAAATTCTCACAATTCACTTAAGTGGCTGAGGGGGGAAAGGAAGGGGCCTGAGGCTGTTTGAATTGTGGGAGTTGAAGAGCAAAACACTTGGAGGGCTGAAGTTTGCCCATGCCTTCCCTGCAAACATTAAATATTTACAATACAGAATACCCAGTATTTTCAAATGTTATACATCTCCATATTCAGCCTCTTAGAAAACTATTACTGAAAGGAGGTCAAACTTAAAGATGGTGAAAGGCCACTACAATTATTCACCCCTCATTAAATATAATCACCACAGACTTAGGTATTGACCCAGAAAATGATAGCATGAAAGAAACAACTGTTTTATTGTCACAACTTACTTGCTGTTCCATATATTCTCGGTGTTTCCGTGCACTTTCATGCCTCCACAACTTCAGACAAACTATTGCACCGATAAGATATATAATCATGGTTACGAACAAGAAGATCATTGCGGCAGTTTGTCCCCCTTCGATACGGCAAAACGATGCATTCATCGGCGTGTTAAATAGCTGGTAATAGCAAAGTCCCCCTTTGTTAGCATCATTGACATACACTATTGCAGCTGACATATACAAAACAAACATAGCAACGTTGATACCAAACTCTGTTAAAGGCCACCAGTTGGAATCGAGAAGGATAGTCCTATAATACATGGACGTCCCAAGGACTAGAAGTATAATCGTTATGATCCAAACGAGAGCAGCCACCACAAGAACAAAGGGAGTTTTGGGCCCACTGTAGTAATAGCCTCCATAGGTGCTGCTTGCTCCATAACCATACGGTTGTGAGTAGCCATACATGTTGTACCACTCATTGTCCTTGTGAATGTAAGCCGTTACACAGGCAAATACACCTGCGCCCAAGAGCAATTCAGCAACACCCAAGATCCGGAGCAGCCCTGCCCACGATTTCATGTAAGAGTATCTCAGATTGAAAGCTTCAACTTTGTCACTGTAGTTCTGAACGATTTGCGTATGCCTTTCTAGAGTGCTGTAGGGCTCCGAAGGAAGCATGGCTTCAGCTTCTTTGCGAGAGTTGTATGTCCCCCCTGACCCGCCATATGGATCCTGGTAAGAGCTCTGAGCTGAAGTATGGGCTGTTTTCACTGGAGTTAGTGTTGGAGACGATGGCGGAGAGCATTCGACACCACCAGAAATTGCAGCGACTGGCTTACTCCACTCAGGATCGCTTCTCTTCCCTTTGAAGAAGTTTTTCCATGAGTCAGGAACGAATTTCCTCACTGGCTTGAGATCAGAGTTTCCAGCCGATTCTTCACTTTCACTTGGGTAAAATTCAGGCCCAAAGGGTGGCTGAAGGGGAAGAGGCGGTGGAGGAGGAAAGGGCTCGGCATTCTGCTCAGCCTCTGGAAAATCCCTCTCTGAATCCTCTTGCGAAGGGGAATCCACATACACTTCGTCGTAATGGACAGATCGAACATGTTGCCCCGGCCTGCGCTCCGATGTGACATTCCTTGAAGACATTTGCAGCTTCTCCTGTTTAGCAAAACAAAATACAAGTTGCTGTGAGTTTTCTGGGCTGTATGGCCATGTTCCAGAAGCATTGTCTCCTGACATTTTGCCCACATCTGTGGCAGGCATCCTCAGAGGTTGTGAGGTCTGTTGAAAACTAGGCAAGTGAGGTTTATATATCTGTGGAATAATGTCCAGGGTGGGAGAAAGAACTCTTGTCTGTTTGAGGCAAGTGTGACTATTCAAACTGGCCACCTTGATTAGTATTTAATGACCTTGCAGCTTCAAAGTCTGGCTGAGTGCTGCCTGCACAACACCTCCCGAACATGGCCACACATCCCAGAAAACTCACGAGAACCCAATGAGTCTGGCCATGAAAGCCTTTGACAACAAAATACAAGTTAATCATTATTTTTGTGGGATGTGTTCTAGTAGCAAGTGGAATGGGGACAATATAAACAAATGTACTCAGCCAAATGGAAAAACAGGGCTGGATTCTTGCCAGAAGAATCTAAAACACAACTTAGTTTGAAAATATTAAAGAATATTAACCAATCAATATGTTTATCATGTAAACTAATGGCCATGACAAAGAACTATAAAATGTACAGAATGTTCAGGATAAAAAGTACAAAGGGCGGTAATCAAAGTTATTCTCGAACTTATATAAAGAATAAAAACATTTCAAATTGCAGATATATTTCTAACATAAAAATCAAATTAATATTCTGGGGTACCATTTACACTGCTATATAACAACAACAACAACAACAACAACAACAACAACGTGTTGTCGAAGGTTTTCATGCCCGGAATCAATGGGTTTCTGTGAGTTTTCCAGGCTGTATGGCCATGTTCTAGGAGCATTCTCTCCTGACATTTCACCCACATCTATGACAGGCCTCCTCAGAGGTTGTGGGGTCTGTTGGAAACTAGGCAAGTGAGGTTTATATCTGTGGAATGTTCAGGGTCGGAGAAAGAACTCTTGTCTATTTGAGGCATGGTGAATGTTGCAACTGACCACCTTGAATGGCCTTGCAGCTTCAAAGCCTGGCTGCTTACTGCCTGGAGGCATCCCTTGTTGGGAGGTGTTAGCTGGCCCTGATTGTTTCATGTCTGGAATTCCCCTGTTTTTTTTAGTATCCCTCTTTATTTACTCTCCTGATTTTGGTGTTTTAAAAATACTTGTAGCCAGATTTTGTTCATTTGCATTGTTTCCTCCTTTCTGTTGAAATTGTCCACATGCTTATGGATTTCAATAGCTTCTCTGTGTAGTCTGACATGGTGCTTGTTAGAGTGATCCAACAGTAAGCAGCCAGGCTTTGAAGCTGCAAGACCATTCACTGCTAATCAAGATGGCCAATTGCAACATTCACACTTGCCTCCAATAGACAAGAGTTCTTTCTCCCACCCTGGACATTCCACAGATATATAAACCTCTCTTGCCTAGTTTCCAACAGACCCCTCAACCTCTGAGGATGTTTGCCATAGATGTGGGCGAAACGTTAGGAGAGAATGCTTCTGGAACATGGCCACACAGCCTAGAAAACTCACAGCAACCCAATAATAATAATACTAAAACTAATAATAATAATAATAATAATAATAATAATAATACTTTATTTTTAACTTGCCATATATGACTGTAGTGAGAGGACTCACTGTAGTCATAAATGAGTCAATGTAGACTCACATAATGCATTATATGGAAGTGGAGGTGGGAACTGAGTCTCCATGGCACTTTATGGCAATTTTATCCATCTCTTCCGTTCTGATCTTGTTTTGCACCAAAGTAAAAAAAAAAGGCCACTTTGTTTGTTATGTAAGCATTGGAATCATTCAGATAAAAATTAGGCAATTCTACCAAAAACACCTGACCATTCTACAAAATTAGAGAATACGTTATTCTCATGTTCCCATTCCTGCTTTGGGAACAACAACAAGAGAACAAATGAATCTATAAATTGTTTGGATCTCTTTCAGTTTGAGATTGGATTCAGGAGGCTTAACTCAGAGGTGCGTGAAGAAATAGCAGATATACATTACTAAACTAAGGTTGCATCTACACATAAGAATAATACCATTAGACCAGGCATGGGCAAACTTGGGCCCTCCAAGTGTTTTGGACTTCAACTCCCAGCATCCCTAACAGCCTCAGGCCCCTTCCTTTTCCCCCTCAGCCGCTTAAGCCTGAGGCCTGAGGCTGTTAGGGATGCTGGGAGTTGAAGTCCAAAACACTTGGAGGGCCCAAGTTTGCCCATGTCTGCATTAGACACTACTTTAGCTACTATGGCTCAATGCTATGGGGTCCTGAGAACTATAGTTTTGTGTTGTTTGTAGCCTTTTCTGCCTCACCGAAGTACAACTCCCTGGGTTCCAGAGCACTGAGCCATGGCAGGCAAAGTGGTGTCAAACTGGCTGTAGATCAGCCAGTTGAAGTCCAATAAACACCTGGAGGGCCAAAGTTTACCCATGTCTGGTCTAGATGCATCCTAAGCCACTCCACGGATCTTGTATAGGTTTCCTTATTAGACAAGAGGTGTATATCTGTGCCTATTCCTTCCTCTGAGACCTAGTTTGGGATTCCTTGGAGGTCTCCCACCCAAGTGCCAACCAGGGCTGACCCTGCTTAGCCTCCGAAACTAGCTGGGGGGCCTTCCACACAGCCCTATATTTTGGAATAGCAAGGCAGAAAATCCCACATTATGTGTTTTGAACTGGAATATATGGCAATGTGGACTCAGGGCCCTTCCACACAGCCCTATATCCCAGAATATAGAGGCAGCCAATCCCACATTATCTGCTTTGAACTGGAATATATGACAGTGTGGACTCAAATAACCCAATTCAAAGCAAATATTGTGGGATTTCCTGCCTTGATACTCTGGGATATAGGGCTGTGTGGAAGGGCCCTGGGATTGAGTGCCTTTTGGGCCCTCTAAAAGGGGGGGGGAGGGGTCTGCTCTGTCTCCAATGAGGGCCACTCCACCCCGCTATTTCCCCTCCTTTGCCGCCGCCATACTCACAAAGGGGAGCCACACCTTGCGCCCTCCCAATTCGGCCTCGGAGCGAAACAAAGCGGCGAGGGCAGCCCACCTGTGCCTCTTCCCCTTCTGTGAGGCTTCCCCGGCAAAAGACCCTCCTGGGAGAGCCCGAGAAAGTGGGTCAGAGCTCTCAGAGGAAGTGGGGAAAGGCTGTGCCTGGCTGGCTCCCGCTTCCTTCTCCGCTTCCCTCCCGGGGAGAGGTTTCTCTCCTCCCCGCAGGAACACGCGTCTCCGCCCACCTGGGTCAGCTGCTCGCCCGGCCTCCTCACCTGCAGCCCAGGTAACCCAGCGGCGGAGGCTCACCTGTTCGGCGGAGAAATGGCTGGCTGGCTGGCAGCCGCCCCTCTCGAGCCTGGAGGGAGGAGGGCTGGTTTCTCCCTGGAATGTCCTGCCAGCCCCGCAAGGTTGTAGCCCTTGGGAAGGCGGCCTTTATACACTCCAAGCGCTGAAGCCCCTCCCTTAGGAAAGCAAGCTCTTAAGGCAGGCAAGGGCAAACTTTCTAACTTGGGGGCCAAGTATAGCACTCCCTGCTAGGAGGACTGGCTGCCCGGTGATGGATGGATGGATGGAAGGAAGGAAGGAAGGAAGGAAGGAAGGAAGGAAGGAAGGGAGGGAAGGAGGACAGAAAGATGGAAGGAAAGAAGGGAAGGAGAGAGGAAGGAAGGAAGGAAAGATTGAAGGAAGGGAAGACGAAAGGAAGGAAATGATGGAAGGAGAAAGATAAAGGGAAGGGAGGGAGTTAAAGAGGAAGGAGAGAAGGAAGGAAAGAAAAGGGAGGGAAGGAAGAAAGGGACGAAAGGGAAGGAAGGTGGAAGGGAGGGATAGATGGGAGAGAGGGAGGGAGGACGAAAGGGAAGGAAGGGGAAAGAGGAAGAGAAGGAAGGATGGAAGGAGGGAGGGAGGGAGAAAGAGGGAGGGAGTTAAGGAGGAAGGAAAGAGAAGGAAGGAAAGACAAAAGGGAGGGAAGGACGAAAGGGTGGAAGGGAAAGATGGAGAGACTGAGGGAGGAAAGATAGAAGGAAGAACAAAAGGGTGGAAGGGAATGGAAGGAGGGAGAAAGAGGGAGCGGAAGGAGGAAATAGAAGGAAGGAAAGACAAGAAAGAAGGAAGGAGAGAGAGGGGGAAGGAAGAAGGGAAGGTGAAAAAGGGAGGGAGGGAAAGGGGGCAAGGAAGGAAGGAGGAAAGGATGGAAAGGAAGGAGAAAGGGGGAGGGAAGGAGGGAAGAGAGAGGGGGGGAAGGAAGGATAGGATGGTGAGAGAAAGGAGGGCCTGAGAAAAGAGCCCAAGGGGCCACATCCAGCCCTCCCCCCCCCCCCGGCCTGGCTTTGCCCATACCTTTCTTAAGGCCATTCATCAAAGGAATTTCTGTTTTAATGATTGCTCTTCATCTTCTAAGTGTTTAAGTTACTTTAAACAACTTGAAAGTTTGTTTCCATTTCAAATTTTCGATGTTGTAGAGTCAGACTGTAAATTGAAACTGCTGGGAGTGGTCTTCTGGAGTTTTGGAGAACGGTGCCACTTATATGCAGATGACACCCAACTGTACTACTCCTTTCCACCTAAAGCCAAGGAAGTTGTCCTGACCCTAATTAGTAATGGACTGGATGAGGGCAAACAAATGAAAACTAAATCCAGGTAAGACAGAGGTACTCCTAGTCAGTCAGAAGGCAGATCAGGGAATAGGGATCCGGCCTGTGCTGGATGGGGTCACACTCCCCCTGAAGACAAAGTCTCGCAGTTTGGGGGTCCTCCTGGACTCAGTGCTGAACCTGGAGGCCCAGGTGTCAGCAGTGGCCAAGAAGGCCATTGCACAATTAAAACTTGTGTGCCATCTGCGCCCGTTCCTTAAGAAGCCAGATTTGACCACAGTGGTACATGCCTTAGTTATATCCCTTCTGCATGACTGGAATGCACTCTACGTAGGGCTGCCTTTGAAGAGTGCTCAGAAACTTCAGCTGGTCCAAGGAGCTGCAGCCAGGTTGTGCTCACTGGGGCCAACTACAGGGAATGGATAACCCCCGTTGCAGCAGCTCCACTGGCTGCCAGTCTGTTACTGGGCATAATTCAAAGTGCTGGTTATGACCTTTAAAGCTTTAGACACTTCAGGTCCAGGCTATCTGTTTAACATTTATATGAAGCCACTGGGGGAGATCATCCGGAGTTTTGGGGTTAGATGTCATCTGTACGGGGATGATGTTCAGTTCTATCACTCCTTTCCATCTGTTACTAGGATGGCTAGGATGGTTTTAAATTGTGTTATTTTAAATAGTGTATTTTAATGTTTAGATAAATGTTTTTTAATGTTTATGTATTGTACCCAGGCATTGAATGTTTGCCATGTATATGTTGTGCTCTGCTCTGAGTCCCCTTCGGGGTGAGAAGGACAGAATATAAGCGTTTTAAATAAATAAATAAATAAATAAGAAGGGTGTGCAGGTCCTGAACCAGTGCTTGGCTGCTGTGTCGGTCTGGATGAGGGCGAACAAATTGAAACTGAATCCAGACAAGACAGAGGCCCTCCTGGTCAGTCGCAAGGCAAAACAGGGCATAGGGTTACAGCCTGTGTTGGACAGGGCTACACTCCTCCTGAAGATGCAGGTTCGCAGCTTGGGAGTGATCCTGGATTCATTGCTGAGCCTGGAACCCCAGGTCTCGGCAGTGGCCGGGAGAGCTTTTGCACAATTAAAACTTGTGTGCCAGTTGCGCACGTATCTTGGGAAGTCTGACTTGGCCACGGTGGTCTATGCTCTTGTTACATCCCGAATAGACTACTGAAACACACTCTATGTGGGGCTAACTTTGAAGACTGCCCAGAAGCTTCAACTAGTCCAACGGTCAGCAGTTGGTTACTCACCGGAACGGCATACAGGGAGCACACAACCCCTCTGTTACACCAGCTCCACTGGCTGCTGATCAGCTTCCGAGCACAATTCAAAGTGCTGGTTTTAACCTTTAAAGCCCTAAACGGTTCTGGCCCAGACTACCTGTCTAAACGTATCTCCTGCTACGAACCATCACAAAATTTAAGATCATCTGGAGAGGCCCTGCTCTTGATCCCACCGCCATCGCAAACGTGACTGGTGGGGACGAGGGACAGGGCCTTCTCAGAAGTGGCCCCCCGCCTGTGGAACGTTCACCCCAGGTACATCAGACTACCTCCTGCCTGTCCTTTAGAAGGAAACTTAAGACTTGGCTACTAATGACGTTTAATATTGTTTAAATATTTGTATAAGTTGTATTGTAATGCTTTTAGTTGTGAGCTGCCATAAGTCAAGCGGGAAATAAACTAACAAAATAAATTGCATATTTTAAAATAGGTCTACAATAGGTATGGGCAAATTTCTGCCCTCCAGGTGTTTTGGATTTCAACTCCCACCATTTCTAATAGCATAGAAATTTAATTTTTTTTAAAGCCTGCCTTCATTGAATGTCCAATGGGAGGAGCCTTTAAGAGCCTTACTAAACTACAAACCCCAGAATTCTGTAGGAGGCAGAAACCGTATTTTAAGTGGATTTTTTTCTCTAATGTGATGAAGTGGTAATAAAAGTTTATTTTCTGTCTTTTTCATCAAGTAAAGATAAATGTGTCTTTCAACAGTGTGTGGAAGAGACAATGGTTTCCTGACACAATTCACATGTAACACTAGTTAACATCCCAGCCTCATGAAGCTCTCTTGGCTCACTTATTACACCACCTTTTGGTTTCCAGCTAGTATCATGATACATTTCAGTGTCTCCCTCCATTATTCATATGCTTATCTATTCACTGCAACTTTAAGCAACCTCTTTCCTTCTGCCTTTGTCTGCCAGCAACCATTTGTCAGCTCATCACCATACTCATAGGTTTTGCATTTCTATTGCTATTCACACATATAGCCTGCTCATTAACATCTATACAAGTCTGCTCCCAGGCATTACACTGCATGCATCTGAGGAAGCCGCCTTAAGTCTATGGAAGTTGCTTTCTTCACAGTCTCAATGATGCTATAAGATCCCTTTGTATAATGGACCACCAACAAATACAAACCCAGAAACAGCAAAAAATGCAAAGAGCCCCTTTTTTGTTACTTTGCTGTTAACACCCTCAGTCAGTTGATCTGAAGTATAGGCCTGCACCTTTAATTCTTCTAAATAAATAAGCAAAATATTCCCCTTTGGCAAATGTATATAAAATATAATATACATTCCTCTGTTTTATAAACATATAACATTTGTAAAATACTATTTATTCATTAGCAAAGGCATTAGGAGGTTTATTTACATCTTAAATAATATACAATACAGACCTTAAACTCTCTGTACAGTGTTTGCTACTGAAAATAAGAGTGAGACTTATCAAATGCGAACAAAACTGTTAGCAATGTGCTTCAAATATCTGCAAGATTAAAATAAACTTTGAAATAATGAATTTCTCACAATACTGATTTCCATAACACATTGCAGACAGAGAACAAAATCTTACACTTTGCAACTTTCAGAGTACAGTCAAACACAAATGCAGAGACCCAGTACTCTGAAATTTTTCATATTAGTTGTTACCCAGTGTGAACACATAACAAGCGAGGTGTGAAGAAACAATTGACCTTGCTGCTACATTCTGTCTCTGATAAGAATGTCTATAAAATGCCTGAGCAATATTGTTAAATGCTATCACAGTTTTGTGGCTGCCATTTTGCCACTTTCAGTCACTGTCATATTCTTCTATGTTGAGGTCATCTTCCTCCAAGGCGGCTTGTGCTGCAATAGGCTGAGGCTGACTGCCTGGGAGTTCAGGTCCACTGGATGGAAGGGTCGATTCCCCCACCTCATTCCCTTCATGGATTTTGGTTTTATCCATTTGAATAAGCAGGTTTCTGGGCTGGGTCTCAGCAAATTCACATTCATCATCATTGTCCAGCACTTGGATTGCTGAATCCTTATCAGTAAGAGTTTCAAGCTGCAACCTGTGAAACAGCAACCAGAACCAGTATAATTCCTGTATTCCATGTGATTATTTATGGTGGCCAAAAGACACATAATTCAAGTATGACTACTCTCCCCTTCACAACAGATAAAAACTAGAATTCTGTTAAATTAACTCATGCTACTCAAAGCACTCTTGGTACTGTTCTATTATCCAGGCGGAGGCCACCAGGGGATGCTAGAGAGAGAAGAATAGTCCATTTCACAGGGAGGGAGTTGAAGGAGAAAAACGATTTCCCCCATTTTTGCTGGTTATTTTCCCTCCTCCCTTCCCATATCATAAACTAGGTTTGTTTCCATGACAAGGACATAGGTGGAGGGAATAACAGGAAAACAGAAGTACATGGTTTCACTCCTTCAACCTATCTTCCATCCCAATAAAATGGACTAATTTTCTCTCTAGTGCCCCCTGGTGGCCTCCACCCAGATAATGGAAGAGTACCTTTAACTCTGAAAGGAAGATCAGACAATAGGACTAAGTCTATGCTAATTTTATTTTAAATAGTATCTCCGGTTGGAATTCTGTGTCCATATACATGACACAGAATTCAGCGCTCTAGTCCTAAATCTTCCCTTCAGAAGAAATAAAAGGAGAATAAAATAATAAACAACCTTTCCTTCTCTTACATTTACTTATGGTGTTACTCATAAATGATGTTTCCGCAACTGAGGGTGGGTAGATTATTTCTTTTTACATGACATGACTACCTTATTTGTAAAATAGGATTTCAAATAAACAAAATCCAGGTTTTCATAAAAAGAAAACCTTACAGAAACAACCAAGAAGAATCTTCAAGAAGAAAAGGAAAGAGGATAACTAACTAGAATCAAAGATCCAGGCATTGGTTTTTATATGATTTTAAAGCTCTTTATATGGTTATTATAATTTTGTTTAAAATATTTTAAAGTGTATATTCTTAAGGCATTGAATAGCTGCCTGGTTATAAGCCGCCTTGAATCACCTTCAGGTTTGAGAAAGGCGGGACAGAAATATCATAAATAAATAAATCCATCATAAGAAGACACAATTATTAGGTTTAAAGAACAATAAGAACCCTCTTTTATATAAACAAAACAAAAACTTTCCAAAATGTTAGTAGTTTGAATATTAGGGCAATGGAGATAAAAAAATGGAATGTAATACAATATAATGTTTTCAAAGGTTTCCAACTTACTCTCCTCACCACCCTTCTTTTTCTTGATGATTTATTACACATTTGTAAAATCTATTAAACCAATGTATTAAATTACTAACAATAACATGAATAAATATTCCCCTCCCATCTCCCTACTATACATTATGGAAATATATTAATAATAGAATACTAATACTAATGACAGTAATAAAGAAATACCAAAGACATTTACCTTCCAAAGTGTTTCTGTAATGGAAGTCTTCCAACATCCTGGATGAAAGTAATCTGAGCTGAGAAAGAATACATAAAAATCACTACCTAAAATGATGTTTCTTTATATCATGTGTCTGTGTGAACATGCTGCACCTTTTATGTATTACAGTTAAGGCAATGTTTCCCAATATTTCCCTTCCCACTTTAGCCCAACCCTTGTGCATATTTATTAGTATATACAATTCAAAAACTATGGTTTCATAAACCACAAAAATGGTTTAGAATTTGAAATTCATTTTGAAACTACAGCTCACCTATAAAATAGCCCATCCTTACAAAAGTCACAAGTATATATTGACTTTCAAAAAGTTAACTTTTCTTCCATTCAACACAAAGGGAAACAGCTCACATTAGTGGGAAAATTAGTTTTCATTCCTTTATGGGAATTATTGTGTATGAAACTGTAAAACAGGATTTACATTACAAATCTATATATGGGTTTGAGGTTTACTCATGTATATGGACACAGAATTCCAACCGGAGACACTATTTAAAATAAAATTAGCATAGACTTAGTCACTATGATTGGGATCCAAGCCTCACATTTCTCCTATTTGACAGACAACTGGAAAGTGTTCATGCATTCACATGGGGAAAGGGGGATGCATTCCTGTAATATGTTTTAATGCATCTTGATAGGAGGAGGACTCTACTGGAAGGCAAAAACACAAAAAAAAATCCCTTCCTTCTAGCAGAAAGAGCTGTATGTATGAATAAGCTATATGCTTTGGGTCCAACCTATTTTTGAGACCACATCTCTTTCTGTGAACTGGCGTGGGCCCTTCTCTCAGGTCCACCATCATCTCAAGACGAGAGAGAGAGAGAGAGCCTTCTCTGTAGTGGCTCCCTGGCTCTGGAATATCCTCCTAAAAGAGATTAGGTTAGCACCCATCCTTGACTCCTTCTGATCCAGTCTAAAAACATGGATTTTTAAGCACACTTTTGGCCTCAAGTAGGCTGAAATGGGCCCATATGATTTGACACTTTGGCACTTTAGTTGTTATTTGAAAGCAGCAAGTTTTAACTACAGATGGTCTGTGTTTTAAACTGTGTTTTTATTTTATTTTATGTGTGAATAGTGGTTGTTTTTATAACTTTTATGTGATATTGTTTTTATAATCATGTACCATTTATTTTATATATTGCACTTGTAGGGCCTTGTAAGCTGCCCTGAGTCCCTTCTGGGAGATGGTGGTGAGATATAAATAAAGATTATTATTATTATTATTATTATTATCATCATCATCATCATTTACTGAACATCAGATCTTAGTCAATATTCTGACTGCAAAATGTCAGAAATGCAATGAACTATAGGATAAACAGATGCTCTAACTACTTTCTAGTAAAAAATGTAATGCATCAAATTCTAAACTTGATATTCTTCTCTGTTTAAGAGATAATATTTTTCATAGACAGATCCATCACATTTGTATCCTGTATCTTCCCCAGACTCTAAAAAGTGAAGCAAACCTTGTAGAGAAGACTTTTTTCAAGGCTGAGTAGGGATATTAAAGCCAGCCTCTAACTAGTATGTACCACTGGTTAGATTATAAAGCTCAAAAATTGTGTTCTTTCTGCTCTTTTTATGTTAGAGCCAAAGTGGCTGCTGATCTCTAGTGGGTAATATTGTGCCAGACATTGATTGCTGAGGTCATTAAAGTAATGCAGCCCCAACAACAGTCTGAATGTCTGACCATGTGTTAAATCTCTCTCTTTCTTTTATAGAAAGCACGGCTGCAATTGCATATCCTCCAACATCCCCAAACTGGCAGAGACACTGTTATCTTCTGTTATTCCCATGTGTTTCAGCTGCTCTTCTCTCTCTTCCTCCCTTTCCATCCTTAGTCCCCAGAATATTTCACCTGCTGCAAGCAGTGATCTTAGGATGACTCCTAAAAACAAATGTCTACATATAACTCTCTGAACAAAATATACCAAGAACATATGGTAAGGTTGCAATGGCAAAATATGACATCATCAGCTTAATCAACTCTTTCATTCTCAGTGTTCACTCTAGGATTAGGAGTAGTAATTTCAGCATATGTAATTTACCTGCCAGATATTTTGATTTGCAAATGACCTCCAATGCATATTCTGTATAGAAGCTGTATAGAGAAACGTACCTTGGTTTCTCATTGGATTTGTTAGCAAGGCAAGGTAAGGCAATAGCTCAGTCTGAAGGCACAGTGGCGATGAACAGAAACTTGCAAAGAGGGATTTTGCCGCCAAGCAGTTCTCTTGATACTATAAAAAGAGGCAAAACAAATAACTCTTAATAGCTGAAAGGATTATTAAGAATTTCCATTTTGTCATTCTACGGTTATGTAAGTACTCTATAAAGATGTAAATTTGATTTTAGAAAACCTTTAATGCCTTCCAAAAACTAATTTCAATACTGGGTTGTTGTGAGTTTTCTGGGCTGTATGGCCACGTTCCAGGAGCATTCTCTCTTGATGTTTCACCCACATATATGGCAGGCATCCTCAGAGGTTGACATTTCCCAGCCTGCAATACTGTAACCTAGATGCTGCTCATCAAGGTATAGATAAGGCAATTTTGCAGCATTGTAAATCTACACCACACACTAATAAAAGCAGTATTTCCTGCTTTTCCTGCACTGCAGGAGGTTGGACTAGATGGCCCATGTGTTCTCTTCCAACTTTATGATTCTAAGAAATCTAATATCAATGGTATTCTATTTTAGATTATCATTTCCAACAAATGGATAACAAAGGATGTTTTCTTTAAGATAAAATAATTACCTTTTTGTTAATTAAGAACCATTGTGGTTTATGAAGTGGCCGAAAGCCCATTCCTTTGTTTTGGGCAAAGGCTCTGGCTCTGTTTGAATGCATCACTCCTCTTGTGGCCACCGAGGCACTATAGGCCTGGAGTGTAGGCCGTGCCTAGACAAAGGGATAACAAAAAAGTTGAAGATCTAATTATGGAATCAATAAACAAGGTAAGAGTGAAACAATGCAAGTTAGCCAGAGTATCCATCTATAAGTATTTGTTAAACTACTAAATTCTACATACATATGTTGTCGAAGGCTTTCATGGTCGGAATCACTGGGTTGCTGTGAGTTTTCCAGGCTGTATGGCCATGTTCCAGAGCATTCTCTCCTCACGTTTTGCCTCCATCTATGGCAAGAATCCTCAGAGGTTGTGAGGTGACGTTTCACCTGCCATAGATGTGGGCGAAACGTCAGCAGAGAATGCTTCTGGAACATGGCCATACAGCCTGGAAAACTCACAGCAACCCAGTTTAAAGTTAGTTCCCCACCACAGTTTTAAAAACACACACTTCAAGGAAAGGGTTAATTTGCATATTAAAAGAGTTCTTCTGTAAAATAATAATAAATAATAATAGCATTTTATTTATACCCCACCACCATCTCCCATAGGAACTTGGGGCGGCTTACAAAATAGCACACGTAAAATGAAGTACATCAACATTTAAAACCAATAACACATTTACATAAGACCACACATATAAAATTAACAAATTAAGAAAAGGAAACACAACCATAATGTTGTCAGAAAACAGTAAAGATAGATGGTAACCTAGGCTATAGATCATTTTACACTCCAATTCAATGGCAAAAAACCTAGGCATTTTGAGGAAACAATAAAGTCAAGGAATAGATGGGAAAGAAGGACATGACAAGAATTCCACACAAATGCTGCCAAAATGACTGCTAAATACAGGTGGTGTCAAAAGTCTCAAAACAAACTGGAAACAACAGTGCAATATGTTCTCATGTGGCTCTCCCAATAACATAGAAGAATCAAATATTTTTTTTTCTGATTTGTTGGGCAAGAAACAACCACATAATCTCTATACAAAATTGAATAATATGCTAAACAAGACATGGAGCAAAGCACAATGTGTTTAGCAATTTCTGCCACAATTTGGAGTAATCAGGCAATGCTCTAAGCTTTTGCAAACTTAAATATGAAATTTAAAGTATATATTCCATAAACGGAGGCATAACTTTTTTTTATAAAACTTACATCCCAGTTGCTGCACATGAAATCAGCAGTACTCAGATATTCACTGGCTCTCACAAGATCATCTACATCAGAGAAAAAATCTACATAGTTTTGGTGAAGGTACAAATTAAATAAGTCCCCAGGCATGTGCGATTTTTCTATCACGACCTATATAGAGGAAAACACAGGGTAAATACACATCATGGAAACATTCTGCAACATTCCTATAAATGCTTACAGGAATTCATCACTTGCACAAGTCACTAACAGTTAATCTTCATTATATAACAGTAAATACTAATGACTTTACCTCAGGTTCAACGAGCAGGTGATTTCGTTCATATTCTGACAAATGAGCTGGTAACTGTGGAAAGCCTGGCTCTGTTGTTGGTTCTCCTATGAAAGGAATTGATACTCTGCATTTGTATTCAAACATTAAACTTGATTAATATGTTCTTTGTGTATGAGGACAACTAATGGACCAGAAATAAAAGTCTTGTTTACAACTACTGTATAATCTTATCTGAGCTGTACTGATTCATATTCTCACATAGCTTTTGCAAACAATCCTTTTAGTTGAAGTATACTGTGTTCACACAAGTCTGTGATGGCTGATGTCAAAGGGCTGTGCCCTGGAGTTAGTAAGGGGACTGAGTTTGTTTGCAGGCATTTCTCTTGTCTTCTAGCTAATGGGGCCCTCTTAATTTCAGAAATATGCGAGACATTTCTCACTAGGAAATGCAATTAACATATTGTAGGTTCTTATTGAAGATGTATCAAATAGACAAAAAGAACTACTGAGAACTAGCTGTAGTACAGCCTTACTCCATTTGTAAAATTGTAAAAAAGGGACAGCAAAGACCCACATAGTCCAAATGACTGCCACCACAGTGAAAATTAATTGCTATTTGCTTCTTCACACATATTTTTATATGCTTAATGAGCATCAGTGTGATGCATGCAAGCTCAACTTCTAGTGGTACTAGCTGTCCCCCTGCCATACACACTGTGAAGAACCCTACAACCTTACAACAATAAACCTGTTACCATATATACTTGAGTATAAATGGAGTTTTTCAACCCTTTTTTACAGCTGAAAAAGTGCCCCTCGGCTTATACTCGAGTCAACGTTATTTATTATTTTACTCTGTTGTTGTTATTATTACATTTATTATCTTTCTATTATTTAATTTCTTATTTTACTCTATTATTACTGTTACTATTACATTTACATTATTTTACTCCATTGTTATTTTTATTATTTTTATTATTGTACTCTATTATTATTATTATTACATTTATTATTTTACTCTTATTATTATTATTACATTTATTATTTTACTCTATTATTACTGTTATTACATTTTCATTATTTTACTCTATTATTATTGGAAGGATATGTGAGCACATTTACACTGAAGGAGGTTAGAATAATGGTTTAATCAGAGCTGGGCAGTCTTATCTTAAATTATAGTTTTATGTAATTTTATAGTTTATATTAAAAATGTTTAACCTACTGATGCCTCAATTAATGCAATTTTATTGGTATCTATTTTTATTTAGAAATTTACCAGTAGCTGATGCATTTCCTGCCCACGGCTTATACTCAAGTCAATTCGTTTTCCCAGTTTTTTGTGGGAAAATTAGGTGCCTTGGCTTATATTCGGGTGGGCTTATACTCGAGTATATACAGTAAATCAAATGTAAACAAACATAGAAATGGCAATAGGTAATAATGAGATTTCCCACCATTAACAAGTGAACACAGAACAATAACTTGAGATTTTCTTACTTTTGCAATAAAGAATTTTTCCCAAAGCATGGAAAAGAAAGATAGAAGCATCCTTGCTGCCAATAGCCTGTACCTCCTGGATTTCTAAAGGGTTACCAGATTTCTTTTTCTTTTTTACTTTAGAGAGTGTATCACATTTTAAGGTAGAATTCCCCTTTCTCTGTGACCAGATGATGTTTTCAGATGAGTACTCTAGAAATGAAAAAGCAACAAGAGAATGAACAACGTGAGAACAAAGAAAAACAATGAGCTTCAGAATTTCTTATTCTGTCTGATCTTGGAAGCTAAGTAGGTTCAAGCCCTGGTTAGCACTTGGGATCCCTTGGCATCTCCCATCTAAGTACTGAAGGCTGTATTTAAGGAAAGGAAATGATAAAATCATCTCTGAGTATTCCTTGCCTAAGAAAACCATGAAATTTATCGGTTTGATATCCGATTTGAAGGTTTTATGAAATTGAGAAATTACATAATGGTCTTCAGGCCGTAAAATCAAATGAAACATAAGCTTTCACACAGCATATTTTCATAAAGAGCACTTCTTAAGAAGTTTTCCATATATTACATTCATATTCACAAAACTTGCCGAAAGCATTATTATGTGTCCGTTTTGTATTACTTGTACTGCTGTTCACTGTGTATTGTTAATCCGAATTTCTTAGAAGAAAAATCCCACCAGAGAGCCAGAAAAAATGCATGAGAGGTCAAATGCCAAGATCCAGCACACCAGTTTAGTCAAGCAGGATTTCATATTTGTACAAAACACATCATCATACTTTGAGTTCATCTAATCTTTGAGTAGCTTCCCAAAGTGTTAATTTTTTACATAATGATTGGCTATACTAGGGACTACAATTAAGCAACTTCCAAAAGTACAACCACCTCCACAACTGCGTTGGTACTGGCATAGTGGCTTAATATGATTCTTGCCTACATCTCTTGCACATATAGTACAATCTGGAACATTTATAATGTTTTATGTGAAAGAGAAAGTAACTGTTAACACTAATCATTTTTATTATCATTTGCTACCAGCAAATTCCTGGATCATAGTATTTGACATTTGCATGGAATCTTTTAAAACATCAATTGAACTGAATATAAAAAATGTTATTATTATTATTATTATTATTATTATTATTAAAATAATAATAAAAAGCTAAATAATTCATCAGAGAAAATGTTGGAATCGTACCACTGAAACATAACAAATATTATTAATTCTAAAAGTTAAAGTGAAATAATGAAATTTACTTTCCAGATTCTCAAGGAAGTCCAGTGAAGATTTTTAAGTTCTCTCTCACAAACACCATTATGGCATAATTTTAAAATGTTCAGCTACAGAATATCTTAATAGGAGGAAAACACTTATTTGCTGAAAAATGTCTCTCCTTACCTTTTAAAGAAGAAAACTGAAGACTGTTTATTGCACTTCTAATATCACCTGAGCATCCTTTACAAATCAGTTCTAATGCAGTTTTGTCAGGGACGTCATTTTTTTCTTTGCTCTACAAAGGAAACAAGCATGTCCAGAAAGTTTTCATTTTTACAGCTTCCAAGACTTTGCAATCAAAGTTACAGTATGATAAGCACTTACAAAAATCCATTGAAAATAATAAATTTAATAGTAATAATAGAGTCAAATAATGTAAATGTAATAATAAAAATAGAGTCAAATAATAAATGTAATAATAACAATAATAAATAGAATAAAATAATAAATGTAATAATAGAGTAAAATAGTAAATGTCATAAATAATAATAGAGTAAAACAATGCAAATGTAATAATAATAAATAGAGTAAAATAATAAATGTAATAAAAAATAATAACAGAGTAAAATAATAACTGACTCAAGTATAAGCTAAGGGGGGCTTTTTCAGCCTAAAAAAAGGGCTGAAAACTCAGTTTATACTCGAGTATATATAGTAGTACTTTCCAATGCTGCTGCCATTAAATGTCACTAGTAGTTCTATGGAAAAAGGGGCATTCCTAACAGGTTGGGGGAGCAGTTATGCCACATCCAATCCTGGAAGTTGCCCACCGCAATGATCTGGAGATATTTGTCTTACCTTACTGTTCTCTATTGCAGTTATTCGAGTAAGAACTTTCATCATTATTGTTGGAGCCACTGGGTTAAAACTGAAAAAAAAGGTGAAAAAGATGATCAAAATAAGATTTACAGAAAATCTTCAGCCATTACTAATGTAGTTTAGTGATCTCTTTACCTAATATTAGATATGCACAGCTCTTCTTGAATCTCTTTTGGGAAGAGAGATCTTTGGTTGCTGGCTCCACTAAAGCTATCTGATATTATGAAGACAAGAGGATATTTGCCTGTCCGTACAAACCTCCTAGAATAAAAAGGTAAAGTGAGAAAAAATAATCACAAATGTGAATTTAAAAACATGAGTACTGTACTAATCACCATTCAGTAAGAATTTATATTAGTAACTAGCAACTTGGAAACCCAGACCCAAATTTCTTTTTCACTTTGGGGTTTTAAATGCTTTCTCCCCCACACATAACCAATCAGGAGTTAAAGGAGGATATGGATAGAGAGGAGACCACTCTGATGAGAAAAACTGAAGCCTTAGATCACATGCCTATTCTAATTAGTTCAAAGGGCCCTTTAGCAAAACTACTTGCTAAGCACTTACCGCAAAATTTCATGCAAACTGCCAGGATCACGACACAACTGATTTGGCATATCCTGTTTGAGAAAAAGTACCATCTTGTTACTCTAGCATTCCAGCTGCATAAGTACTGTGGTTGACCTTCAATCTATTTGGATCATCAAAATTACAATGGACTACTTTGTTTTCCATTTATAACAACATAAATAGGATTGAATCCAAAGAACTCCTTTAGATGAAGACAACTTGTGCTTCCAGCAGTGCCTTCGTGCCGTATAATAAATTACTTTGCAGACAAGTTTCAAAATTCCACAGAAGTTGTTTGTTGTGCTGTAGTGGAGAGATTATTGAAGGATGTTTAAATAATGACATCAGTAATGTATCTGAAGGTCTCCTGCATTACATGGCAGCATCTATGACACCTGTTTGGGGACACATAGGTAGTTCTGTGATTTCATGGAGTCTGATCAGAACTAGTGAAGACAAAAGATGCCATAGATGCCGCCATGTAATGCAGGAAAGCTTCAGACACATTAATAATGTCATTATTTAAGAGCTCTTCAATAGGAACCACACAAAATTACCTTATATCAAAGCCAAAATTACCAATGGGTGGGTCTAAGTTGGGGTAGGTAGGTGGTAAGAATTCAGGGTTGCACTGGCCTCCCCAAGAGAGCCTGTAAAAAGATTTCTTTTTTCTTTCTTTTTTTTTTACCCCAAATGCCCTCGATTCATTCTTTCATCACTTACTGTAAGGTTTACTCCACAGGCCATGTGCCAAAAATGCCTCCCAAATCTCCTAAAAGGCCTCTAAATTGGGCCAGTAGCATGTGAAAACAGTGTAAAAACCAAATAATTAAGAAAATAATTTATATCCCAGCAATGTCTAGTCAGGTGTAATCAAATACTGCTCTCAAGATTAAAACCATTATAAAAAATTTAAAAACCAACAAAACAAAATGGAATTCATATTATTTCTAGTAATTGCTTTTTGTGGCAAAGTTCAATCTTCTAATTTCTGATGGGGGTTGTGGGTGATGAGATTTGCGCTACAGAGGACTATCAGTATGTACATGATTTAAAAAGGTAAAGGTTTTTCCCCTAACATTAAGTCTAGTTGTGTCCAACTCTGGCGGATGGTGCCCATCCACATTTCTAAGCCGAAGAACTGATGTTATCCATAGATACCTCCAAGGTCATGTGGCCAGCATAACTGCATGGAGTGCCTGTACCTTTTCGCAGAAGCGGTACCTATTGATCTACTGACATTTTCATCTTTTTCAACTGCTAGGTTGGCAGAAGCTGGGGCGAACAGAGGGAGCTCACCCAGCTCCCCAAATTCGAACTGCCAACCTTTCAGCCAGTAAGTCCAGCATCTCAGTGGTTTAACCTGCTGCACCACCAGGGGGCCCATGTACATGATTACAGAAGCCTTTTTAAGGCAACCTTACTTTAAAATGTACTGGAACTGTTATTTCAGAATGAGAGAAACAAACAGGGAACTTTGGATAATAAACACCTAATTGCAATACATAACTGTATCTACTTACTTCCACAAGAATAAGCTTTCTTTCAGTTCTTATAGATTCTCCAACCATATGAAGCCGGGGATATTTGTTTGCTCTGAACAGAAATTCTTGAAAGAGGGATGTCTGGCTCTGATAAGATGGAAAGTCAGCATCTAAGCAGAAGAGCACATTTTATAATGTATCCCACATTGGATTTGTAAAATCACATAAACAGCTAGTTCAGCATTATACACAAACGAAGCCACAGGATACAGGTAAAAGGATTAGTTCTGCGTTTTTACAATTTGGACTTCACTAACTTCTGCTTTCCTCTTTCAGTTGTTTCAAGCACGTTAATTTAAAAACTTTTTCATTTATTACATGACTAGCCATCCCCTGCCATGGGTTGCTGTGGTCCAGTCTGTGTACATGTGTTTTCTGTGTATATATGTGTGTGTATATATTTGTGTATATGTGTATATATGTGGTTTTGTGCATGTGTTGCAATGTATTTTTTATTTTTTGGCTTTTTAAGTCTCTTCCGCTGTGTTTTTCAGTGTTTTGATGAGTGATGGTCACTCGTTGGCCCGATATGTATATTGTGTCCAAATATGGTGTCAATTTGTCCAGTGGTTTTTTTAGTTATGTTAATCCTAAAAACGAACATTACATTTTTATTTATATAGATAGATGTTAAGCATGTTATTTTTAAAGATCCGTTCAAGTAGAAATCAGTGCTATAGTTTCAATGGAATATGCTACTAAGTGATGGACTTTAGACCATGTAATTACAACTGATACAGAAAAATATTCTAACTCTTTGACTAAAATTATTAACGCTTTTCAACTATATATTTACCATGGTTCAGAGCATAAGGAAAGTTGTCCTTTGTAAAGTCTAGCGATATAGGAGTTGTCCATTCTTGCACTTGAACACCAAGGTCCTTGGCTAGTATTTCCACAGATGCAGACTTTCCACATCCTGGGGGACCAGTTAATAATAAAATAGAGCCTCCCTATAACAAGTCATACCAATATTACAATAATGGAAAAACTGAACAAGATAGGTGTCATATTTTTAAGAAGCGTAATTTTGATATCAAGAATTAGTTTTTTTATTATCATTTTTACACCTTCTGTTAATTGTCAAATCACACACCACCAATGAATCAATATTTCATTACAGTTATGTACCTGGAAGATAAGTAACCTATTGGATAAACACACCAACTGAAGTAAACTTCAAAATTAAGGACCAAGAAAAAAATCTAACAAACAAGATGACTGATAATTTTTACTACGGGTTTTACTTTGCATTGGAATAGGAAAAATGAGCAGTGAGCTGAATCATCAAAGAAATAGCCTGGAGTGTGGTCCTACAACTATTTACACTAATATTGTCAACAGTTCTATAGCAGTAGATAAAAATAAAATGAATCAGGGCATGTTGAATATTTTTTGTCATGTACAGTCATGAAACAATCCTCATCAGATATAAGAAACAAAATGCTGAAAACAAATGCCCAAAAGCATAAAGGGGCAAACTGCATCAAGCAGTATACTATTATCAGTATCAGCCAGGTGTCAGTACACTAAAGTCTGGGTTATGAAACAGGTGTGGTTCCCCTCCTTTATCTCTTAAACTGAATATTCAAGGTCCTGGACATTTGTTTGTTAATTATGAATTGTTGGGTTTCAGGGCCCTTCCACACAGCCACATAACCCAGAATATCAAGGCAGATAATCCACAATATCTGCTTTGAACTGGGTTATCTGAGTCCACACTGCCATATAATCCAGTTCAAAGTGGATAATGTGGGATTTTATACAGCTGTGTGGAAGGGGCCTCAAATCACCTTTACCGATTTCTGGTTGACTTAATGGCTAATACACGATAGTAGTTCAACAAGACAGGTCCAGGTAACACTAATGTGCCACCTGAGAATGCTGAAGTATTGGAATTTCAGGATATCTATAGGGAGAATGAGGTACCTTTTTAGGCCATCTATTTTAAGCATTCCTAGATAAACACATATTTCTCTTAGGGAGAAATATAGACACACCAATGCCTTGATGCTTATGCTTCATTCCATTCTATTGTATTTAAAGCATCATACATTTCATTGCATCATATGGCTGTCCAAATGTTTCCTTTTCAAAAGACTTACATAGGGAGCTTTATTTCTCTATTCAGTTCTTTTAACAGGATTGGAAGTAATTAACACATTAATCTATCTAGTACCACTTTTTAATCTTGATAATCATCATATTCCATGCATTTTCCATAGTTCCTGTAGATGGAATAAGCCATACCAGAGAAGTTTGCTACTTGTGCTTATCTTTGTCCAATTAAAACAAAGCTCTTACCTATAATTCCACCTGGCTTCATTAAAAGCTATAATTGTTCTATCTTCCTCAGTTAATGCAGCTCACTTAATTTTTTACAAATTACTTTTTGTCAATTAAGTTCTGCTTCACATTTAACAACTACAATTTAAGTAGCACAAAGCCTTAAAAATCCAGATCATCAGCTAAATAAATAAATTCTACCTGTTTAGGCTGCTTTTGAAATATGTGGCTTTTTAACCATGCTTCAACTTCTTCAATTTTCTTTTTGTGTACCGCAAGCTCATCCTAATAATAAAAAAGGAATTAACAAATGCCATCAACAAGAAACATATTTAGGTAGAGAGAAAAGGTAACATTAAATCCTATAGAATGCATGTTCTAACATATTTTTTTGTCTGTCACTTAATAATCGATATAGGTTAAAAAAAGGTAAAGGTTTTCCCCTGACATTAAGTCCAGTAGTGTCTGACTCTGGACGTTGGTGCTCGTCTCCATTTCTAAGCTGAAGAGCTGGCTTTGTCCATAGATACCTCCAAGGTCACCAATCATTCAATCAAACCCTCGGCTTTTATATATTTTATAGCGGATTAAAAACAAGTTTTCTTACCCAGGCCCCTCTCTACTGCCAAGTTGTGCAAGTTTGCCTTAATGTGTATTTTGACCTTGTGACCGTTGTGATATCAGAGTTTCAAGAAAACCTCACTTTTTATGTAGGAAAACATGTGAACATATCTAATCTCTGGAGATTGCCTTGGTGGTGCAATGTGTTAAACCCATGTGCTGGCAAGACTGAAGACCAGCAGGTCAGGGGTTCAAGTACCCTTCCTGCCAAAGAGGTACTTATTGATCTACTCATATTTGCATGTTTTCAAACTGCTAGATTGGCAGAAGCTGGGGTCAACAGCAGGAGCTCATGCCGCTCCCTGAATTCGAACTGGAGACCTTTTGGTCAACAAGTTCAGTAGTTCAGTGGTTTAACCCATTGCACCACAAATGAATATAAATGTGTTTTCCTTTTTTTCTGCACATGATCTAACTTAGGGTGTATCTATCCTGTAGAACAAATGCAGTCTGACAACAATTTAACTGTCCCGTCTCAGTTCAATGGAATCAAGAAAGATGTAGTTTTATAAGGTCTTCAGCCTTCTCTGAAGAAGAATATTGATGTCTCACCAAACTAATGACAATGAAGTTATATACTGTACTGATTCATCAACAACTACAAAGAGAAAACAAATGCAAATTAATCCAAATATTTTGCAGTCAATTTTTGGTAAAGATATTTGTAAAGGAGCTCCAGTGATTTCAAGTGAACAGACTTCCAAATGTACTTCTGACCAAGAAAGATATTTGACACCCTGCTATTGACGGAGGATGTCTGTCTAAAGCTCTTTATAAATTTGATGGTTCCACTACTTTCCCTTTGGATCCGCTGTCTAACAACACTAGGTTTTGCTGTTTTTATGAAGAGAATTCCAGAAACTAGCCTACCTGATTTTGGGGTTTGTATTTATCCACCCATGTTTCAATCTGACCATGATGTTGTTTGGGAGGTTTACATCTCTCATCTGTAGAAAGTTGTTTCCTTTTTTTCTTCTCACTCTTGCAACTGTCTGATAGAGAAAAATGCTCCTTTCTCTTTTGGCAGTGCCTGGTATCTGCAGATGTCTTTTTATGAAGAATGGTAGACAATGTATTTGTGTTTTTACAGAAGTCACTAAAAGAGGGCTCCACCCAATCAGCTACCTAACAAAATAGAAGCATACAACATTATAACATAGGAAATGTGATTCACTCTTAAGCCAATTAATATTTTACTACTGTTTGCCTTCATACTAAACAAAACCATATCTTAATACTCCCCTTAATGATCATGGAAATGTCTTCTTTGCATTCACATTGGTTCCAAAGTATAAAGTCAGCACCATTTTTTGAATTCAAGAGTTTTAAAATGTCCAGAAACAAATAATTCACGCTTAAACTTTCATGCTTAAAAGATTTATAACTAGTCCTCCATATCCATAGATTCAACCACCCTATGGCATGAAAACGCCCCCCCCCCCGTTAAACCCCACCACAAAAGCAAACCCTTTTTCCATCTTATATAAGGAATACCATTTCAATATACTATTTATAGTTGGGCTTGACTATCACCTAATTCTGGTATCCACGGGGTGCCTGGAACCAAATCCCAGTGGATATCAAGAGCTCACTGTTTTTAAGGTTTATAATCAAAAATAAATTATTGCGCTTTGCCTCAAGTCAAATAAATCAAAAGGAACAACTATTCCTTACATAGGCATAAGTCTTTATATGCTACTCACTTTAGGGGGAGCTATCTTTCTTTTGGAAGAGGTTTTTGACATTATCAACATTTGTAGTTTCCATCCGAAGCACAGGACCAGCAGCCCACTAAATTATATGTCCTTTTAAAAAGGAGAAATAAAGACAATTTTAGGATTTCAATCTTAAATCATGTAGAGCTCTAGACAAAACAAAACAGCTATAAAAATAATCACCAAAGGGTTCTGTCCCAGTTGTTATATTATTCCTCTCCACAATTCAGCAGCTTTTAGTATATCTCTTATAGACATATAAAGTGAATGCTTTAAGGCTAGAACAGAGAGAGTAACATCCTTGAAACAGTTGTGATGTTGATAACTGTGAAACAGACAATCCCTTTGGAAGGTGCATTTAGAACCCTAGCATTGTCTATTCGAACAACAGCTATTGGCTATTTAATAACTAGTAATACATATGTTACAGTGCTGTTTTAGTCTATTCCAGCTTGATGTAGCCTGCACATATATGACTCTCCTGAGAAAGACTCATACTGGGGTAAAAACAGTTTTTCATATATTTGGATGCCAGTGCAACTTGCCATAGGCAAACAGAAAATGCATGGAAGTTCCAACTGCTCTGCAAATACATCCCTTAAGTGTGTGATGAATCAAAGAACAGACTCAGTTATTCATATTTTTCTTTATTCATTTATTGGCTACACCTTCTTTCCCCCCAATGATCTCAAGTCCATGTACATGGCCCTTTATCCAAATGGCAATTTTAAATAGTGGGTTGAACTGGTCCAAGCTCATCCAGGGAGTGTCATGACTCATTAAGGGCCTGTCAAGTTCTGCTTTTAAAGATTTACACTCTATTACACCACACTAGCTTTTAGAAGTATGCCTAAAGTGCTATTATTGGACTAGCAAAACATGCACTAATTAGGGGAAAGTAAGAAATAAATAGATGTAATATAGAGCAAAAATATCAAAATATTATAGTGTAATATATAATATTGAGCAAAAATAACAATATAGAGCAAACCAAACCATGCGACCGGCAATGGACTGATCCTGGATCATGATTTTTAACTGGCGATTTTAATATTTTTCTAAGTTTTTGTGTATTTATAATTGTTTAATTGTCAGTTAGTGTTAATTGTTAGTATGATGTTCGGCATCGAATGGTTGCCTTCTGTCAGCTGCTCTGAGTCCCCCCCCCCCCCCCAGGGGTGAGAAGGACAGAGTATAAATGCTTGAAATAAATACATAAATAAATAAACTTGAGCTCTTCCTAGATGCCAAGATGCTTAAACAAATTAGAATTCAAAGTCATTGTCATGTTAGTCTGAAATATCAGTATGAGAAAGGGATCTTGTAGCATTGAAAGAAAAATGCCTTAGACTGTAGTACTTGAAGTGAAAGAGATAACTCACTTGAAGAGACAGTAATCTACAAGGCAGTAGGAAAAAAGGAAGACCCCATTATGGTGGATGGACTCAACTAGAACGCCACAGCCCTGAATGTGCAAGACCTGAGATAATGAGAGGGTGACTTGGAGATCTCACTCATGAGATAGGCATAAGTTGAAGCTGACTTGATATCAGCTAACAATTGTTTCAACTCTCCCATAGAAGGTATTGCAATGCTTGCAGATTTAAAAGCAAATCTTTATTTTCCCATTTCTGAAGATATAACCTATAAAATTAATTAAATGCTACAAGCCACTAGCCTCCAGTGCAAAAACACATTTTCGTCCCATCCACTTAGTGCTCACAACATAGCACAAGACACAATGTAAGCCAGTGTGATACTCTTCCTCTGTTATCTCAGCGAGGCTGCAACCCTAGAAAAGTACCCATCCCATCTCCCCTCTGAGGACTCAGGACAGCTTATAACAAGGAGGCAACCATTTAATGCAAAGAATGTATAATACAAAAAACTGATAAATTAATATAAAACAATTAAACTATCCAATACAATCAAAAGACAATCTGGCAAAACGGCACTACCGAGAAGACTCCTACACCTTGTATGACTGTGGAGCAGAACAAACAACTCAGCATCTGTATGCTTGCCCACAATGGCCTGCCTCGTGAACATAGGAAGAACTGTTTAAAGCTACACTCAGTGCGGTTGCCGTTGCTGGTTTGTGGTCTAGAATCATTTAGCTGCTTGTTCCAGAAGTGTTCTCTCCTGATGTTTTGCCCACATCTATGACAGGCATCCTCAGAACCTCTAAGAAATGTACAGCCCGGAAAACTCACAGCAAAACTATTATTATTATTTCTCTCGCAATTGGCAGCAACATCACATCACAGGTGAGATGAGGTCTGACCAGAGCAGAATATTCTGTGCTGCAACATAGGCTTAAATTGGGACCCTTCCTGTTGCAAAAATGTCCCACAATGGAGAAAGGCTGCTGAAAAAATCATGGCAACTACATTGGAAGTTATTTCACCCGAAGCAGCCCATTCTACTGTCAAACAGGTCTTACCATCAGGAAGTTTTTATAACTTTTTTTTTTGTCGTGTCAGGAGTGACTTGAGAAACTGCAAGTTTTTATAATTGATCCTTTATAACAGTGGTCCTCAATCTGTGGGTCCCCAGATGTTTTGGCCTTCAACTCCCAGAAATCCCAACAGCTGGTAAATTGGCTGGGATTTCTGGGAGTTGTAGACCCAACCACCTGGGCGCCCACAGATTGAGAACCACAGCTTTATAAGGCCTCTCCATTTTAAGACGCCCAGCATTTTGTTACCATTGATGACAGGCATTTATTTATTTATCGTGTCAGGAGCAAACCAAACAGTTGTATTGCATTTTTTAACAAACAAACAAAACACAAAGTTTGCAAGCTTGGTAGTTGATTAAATGTCCTTTGACCAGTAGCTGGCCACTTGGAGTGCCTCTGGTGTTGCTGCAAGAAGGTCCTCCATTGTGCATGTGGCAGGGCTCAGGTTGCATTGCAGCAGGTGGTCAGTGGTTTGCTCTTCTCCACACCCGCATGTCGTGGATTCCACTTTGTAGCCCCATTTCTGAAGGTTGGCTCTGCATCTCGTGGTGCCAGAGCACAGTCTGTTCAGCGCCTTCCAAGTCGCCCAGTCCTCTGTGTGCCCAGGGGGGAGTCTCTCATTTGGTACCAGCCATTGATTGAGGTTCTGGGTTTGAGCCTGCCACTTTTGGACTCTCGTTTGCTGAGGTGTTCCAGCGAGTGTCTCTGTAGATCTTAGAAAACTATTTTTTGATTTAAGTCATTGACGTGCTGGCTGATACCCAAAAAGGGGATGAGCTGGAGATGTCACTGCCTTGGTCCTTTCATTATTGGCTGCTACTTCCCGGTGGATGTCAGGTGGTGCAATACTGGCTAAATAATAATAAACAAAGAGGACTTACTTCTGAAGAAACATGCTCGGAATCGCACGGCCACTTCACTCACTGGAAGCCACCCCGCCTCTTCCTACAACAGACGCCTTCCTATCCTCTGCTCTTTCCCTCCCTTGTGAGGTTCCATTCCCACTCCAGCCGGGGCCCTCCTACACAAACCGGCGCTTAGCTGTCCACGGTGCGCCTGATACACCGAACGCACTTTCATCTCAGGCTCTCAGAAACCAACAAAGAACATTATACATATAGTTATTAAAAAAATATAAACATCCGTCGTAGTAAACATATAACGTCTTCTCGCCAATCTGTATATGGAAGGTGAGGAAGGAGTAACAGAGGCAGCCCTGACGTCATCGGTGTGCGCCCACTGGAGCAGCGATGGTGAAGGACCCCGAGGAAAGTTGCCACGTGCTTTCTGGAGCAGCGCTTTCCGAACTGCTGGAAGGAAGAGGCCGATGAGCCGCCATGCGGAGGCCCAACATTCTGATGACGGGTAAGTCAGTTCGCCTTCTTGTCGCCACAAGTCAATAATTCACATTAGTTTCTTATTGAATCTTTCTTTGTAGGTACTCCTGGTGTTGGGAAAACTACACTATGCAAAGAGAATGGAGGGAAAGCACTCCAATGGAGTTGTTTCTGCACTACAGGGGAGACTAGATTCACTAGCTAACTAAGGATGCATCTACATTAAGTCTGGGTAAACTTGGGCCCTCCCTCCAGGTGTTTTGGACTTCAACTCCCACCATTCCTAACAGCCTCAGGCACCTTTCTTTTCCCCCTCAGCCACTAGCGGCTGAGGGGGAAAAGAAAGGGGCCTGAGGCTGTTAGGAATGGTGGGAGTTGAAGTCCAAAACACCTGGAGGGAGGGCCCAGGTTTGCCCATACCTGATCTACTTTGTAGAATGAATGCTGGGTTGTTGTAGGTTTTTTGGGCTGTATGGCCATGTTCTAGAAACACTCTCTCCTGACTTTTCGCCTGCATTTATGGCAGGCATCCTCAGAGATTGTGAGGTCTGTTGGAACTAGAAAAATTGGATTTCTATATCTGGAATGTCCAGGGTGGGAGAAAGAACTCTTATCTGGTGGAGCTAGGTGTGAATATTTCAATTGGTTTTTAATATTGGTAGCCATAACAGTAAAATCATAAAAAGTAAACAACAAACACAGGGAAATTCCAGAGAGGAAACAATCAGGGACAGCTAATCACCTCTCAACAGATTGTCACAGGCACTAACAAGCCACACCAAAAAAACAAAAACAAAAAAAAAAACTGCCAGGCCATCAAATGCTAATGAAGGTGGACAATCGAAACAGTCACACCTAGCTCCAACAGAGAATAGTTCTTTTTCTCACCCTGGAATTCCACGGATATACAGACCCCATGGGCCAGCCAGTTCAACCCCCTGCCAAGAAACAGGAATATTGCATTCAAGCATCTGAGGATGCTTGCCATAGATCCAGGCAAAATGTAAAGAGAGAATGCTTCTAGAACATGGCCATATAGCCCGAAAAACCTACAACAACCCAGTGATTCCAGCCATGAAAGCCTTCGACAATACAGAATTAATGCTGCTTGATACCACTTTATTTATTTATTTTATGTTTTTACTACATTTGTATACCGCATTTGTATACTGTTTCAGAGGTGACTCTAGGCCATGCCTCAGCCCTGTGGGATTTCTAGTTGGGTGAGGCACCAACACTATTTAGGAGATGGCTGAAAACTTTTTAAACTACTTGGCATTTAGCCATAACACTTAAAATGGTGTCAAATTGCATTGATTCTCCCATATAAATGTACCCTAAGGGTGGATCTACATTGTAGGATTAATAGGACACCACTTTAATTGCCGTGGCTCAATGCCAAGGAATCATGGAAGCTCAAGTTCACAAGGTCTTTAGCTTTCTCTGCCAAAGAGGACTGGTGCTTCGCTAAATCACAACTCCCACAGCTCCATAGTATTGAGCCATGCTAGTTAAAATGGTGTCAAACTGCATTAGTTTTACTGTGTAGATGCACCTTAATTTTTCAGACTTTTAATAATTGCTGAAAGAAAAACTACCCTATAGGGTAGTTTTAATAGTTTTATGACTATACTTTTAATCTGGACACTCTAATCATAGGATTGGATGGTTAAACGGCATAATATATTGTTTTTATATATTCTTGGTCTTTTAAAATTATTCATTCATTTATATTCATATTATTGTGTTATTTTTGTTTTTATTAATTGATACGTGTTTATTTTTGTATATTATTTATTGTATTTGCTCATTGTGTTGTAAGCTGTCCCAATGTTTTGGTGCTTAATTTGTAAAATCATAATGTAATTTGGTGTTTAATTGGCTTTTCCTTCATCCCTCCTTATTATCCAACATTTTCGCTTATCCAACGTTCTGCCGGCCTGTTTATGTTGAGTAAGCGAGACTCTACTGTATGTGTGTTTAAGGATTTTTTAGAAGTCCAAAGAGAAAATCTTCTGTAGAACTTCAGAGCAGGTGGCATTACGTTGGGTGAATCAAGACCGAGTTCAGTGTAAATGATTTGTGTTTGATTCACCTGATTCAGCACATGGATTAGTAGCCTACTTTCTTTCAGTGCTTCAGAATTAAGATCTGGTCAAAACATGCATGTGTTAAAAAGATTGCATTGTGGAATTTCTAATATGGATGTTGTTTCATGTCTGCTTTAGGAGCATTAACAAAGCAAATGAACAATTCCTTTTACCTGTTTACTAGGAATTGTTAACATATAGAGGTCTCTTCAAAATTAGATATATTTGCTTTCAGTTGATACAAATTAGATATATTTGTTCTACAGCTGCATCTTCTGCAGCGAGGGTGGCTTTTTCCTCCTAAAGCTTTTCACACAGACCATGAGGACTAAACTGATGTCAGCTTCTTGAGACCAAGTGGTACATATTTCAAATGGGAAGCTGTCAGCTGCTTTTCTTTTTCACTCTTTACATTGATCTTTCAGAGCAACTTTTGTCGCAAGATTGGTTGTAAGCTGTAAATAATTCACATTAGTTTCTTATTAAATCTTTCTTTGTAGGTACTCCTGGTGTTGGGAAAACTACACTATGCAAAGAGATAGCCTCAAGAACAGGTTTAACTTACATCAATGTGGGAGATTTGGCCAAAGAAGGTAAATTTAATATACAATACCTTATACTCTGAATATAGTGCTGAATGTATATTTGAGATGTGGACATATTCATTGCATTGGTCAGGAAAAGTATATTAAGAGGTACAGCATACCTCCTTGCACAGTATCAGAGAAAGTAGATCTGCAAGCATTAGCTCCAAATAATCCACAAGAAGATTGTGCTTTAGTGTGCTACTTATTGTAAACCCATCACTTTAAATGCAGGCCTTTCCTTCCCTTATCTTGGGTCATTCAACGGTCTGCCCCTCTTCACTATGCTTTAGCAGAGAACTGCCTCTATTAGAAATACATGGGTCACTCTCATGAGTCTCAGAAAGATCTAAATGTTGTATATCTTAAGGTAGAAAGTAAATGTGGGAAGCTTTCTTAGTATTGCAGTTTAAGGCTCCTTCCATACAGCTGAATAAAACCCACATTTTCTGCTTTGAACTGGAATATATGTTAGTGTGGACTCAGACAACCCAGTTCAAAGCAGATATTGTGGGATTTTCTGATTTGAGAATTCTGGGTTATATGACTGTGTGGAAGTTCCTAAGGCTCATTTCTGGTAGAAAAATATTATTGAGTGATATTAAAGTTTTTGCTTGAGCTGTTGGATCAAGCAAATGTCTTAGATTTGTTTTCAATAGTTTGGTAAAGAATAATGAGCCTCAGTTTTTTTCCTAATTTTGCAGGGGAATTGTATGAAGGTTTTGATGAAGAATATGAATGTCCAATTTTGGATGAAGACAGAGTGAGTTTAAGCCAAAATTTAGTGGATTTATGTGCTTTGTTTTGTTGTGAAGAACCCATCGCCAAATTTTCTTTGTCTGATTACCCTCTTAGGTAATTGATGAAATGGAAGATGAGATGAGTGAAGGTGGGGTTATCGTGGATTATCACAGTTGCGACTTCTTTCCTGAACGTTGGTTTAACATTGTATTTGTGCTTCGCACAGAAAACTCATTCTTATATGACAGATTGGAGGGCAGGTAAAATAGAGAACTTTTCTCTGGTGGGAGTTTCTATTTTTATTTTTGCACAGACATAAAACTTGTTTTAATGTTTTCTCTTAGATGTGCCCCAGCCTGATTTAATTGCTTTTTTTCATCTTTTTGTAGGGGTTACAAAGGAAAAAAGCTGCAAGACAATATTCAGTGTGAAATTTTTCAGACTATTTATGAGGAGGCCATGTCCTCATATAAGGAAGAAATTGTACATCAGTTGACAAGTAATACACCAGAGGACATGGAACGGAATTTAGATCAGATTATACAATGGATTGAACAGTGGATAAGAGATAACAACTAACTTCTGAATATAATCAGAGCAGTCGTAAAAAATAATCAATGAATTTACTGGTTGTAACATAGTAGACTGTAAAAGACGAAAGATTTATACAGTCTGAAGAGAAACCACAACAGTGTTGTGTCTCACTCACCCCAGCTGGAATCAAGTGAATGCAGAAGCTATAGATGAAGAATGTTAAAATCTCACATTTTTGGACCTGGGCATCATATACTGCCTTCAGAGATTTAGGTGTATTGTTCACCTTCTGAAATGAGTTGTCTGGTTGTTATGACTGCTAACGCTTAATAATCCTTGTAAAAATGTTCTTGGACTGTTACATTTTTTTTCTAAATTCGGGGATTGCTGACAATTGTGAAAATATAATACAGAAGATTAAGTTATTTACATGTTAATAATTTGCATGTTCCCCTTCTTTTGTAAATAAGAATTGACTCTAAAATAGCTCTTATTTTAAGTAGCATCCACTAAAATTTAAATATTGGTGGTAGTTTGCAAGATTTCAGGGAAAAGAAGACTGTATTTAACTCTATGACTAAATTCATGATTAAATCCAATTTAATGTTATGATTTGAAATGGATCTGTCATTGTTGCATATATGTCTTTCTTTCTCCATGATACCTATATAATAAATATTATATTACAATTGTTTTTCATTATCTCTCAATGAAGTTATTTTAGTCCTATCTGAATATAAATTTGTCCCTGAAAAAGATAAAACAGTTGATCTGCCTAGTGAGATCTGGACCTTTCAGATGTATATTGCTGTATAATTACCTATTATCTATACCACTTATAATATTACAATGATGTGCATGTAGAATACATACATGTTTCTGTTTCACGTAGAAGAAACTGATTGGTAGAAGTAGCTTTGAATGATAAAATACTGGATTCCATTTTGTTTCTCATACATCACAATGTAATGCAGAATATACTGAACTTGATTCATATGAACAATAGGTAGAACATTAACCACATAAAATAAACTTGATTATAAGTTCTATCAGAGGATGGCATAGCATGTTGAAAGATGAGCAAGTTAACAATGTCTGACATATACACTGCCATATAAAATCCAGATTATCGAATCCGGGGAGAGCGCGGATGAGCTCCCTCTGTCAGCTCCGGCTCCCTATGCGGGGACATGAGAGAAGCTTCCCACAAAAGATGGTAAAATATCAAAAAACATCTTGGCGTCCCCTGGGCAACGTCCTTGGAGACAGCCAATTTTATTTATTTATTTATGACATTTATATCAATAGGAGCATAGTGTCTAGATCTAAGGAAGTAATGCTACCCCTCTATTCTGCTTTGGTTAGACCACATCTGGAATATTGTGTCCAATTCTGGGCACCACAATTCAAGAGAGATATTGACAAGCTGGAGGGCGACTAAAATGATCAAGGGTCTGGAGAACAAGCCCTATGAGGAGCGCTTTGGGGAGCTGGGCATGTTTAGCCTGAAGAAGAGAAGGCTGAGAGGAGATATGATAGTCATGTATAAATATGTGAGAGGAAGCCACAGCGAGGAGGGAGCAAGCTTGTTTTCTGCTTCCTTGGAGACTAGGACACGGAACAATGGCTTCAAACTACAAGAGAGGAGATTCCATCTGAACATTAGGAAGAACTTCCTGACTGTGAGAGCCGTTCAGCAGTGGAACTCTCTGCCCCGGAGTGTGGTGGAGGCTCCTTTGGAAGCTTTTAAGCAGAGGCTGGATGGCCATTTGTCAGGAGTGATTTGAATGCAATATTCCTGCTTCTTGGCAGGGGGTTGGACTGGATGGCCCATGAGGTCTCTTCCAACTCTTTGATTCTATGATTCTATATGCCTCCCATCTCGCCCCGATGGGGACTCAGAGGCTTACAAGTCATATGTACATAAAACATACTATATTATTAGCATAGTACTAATACATCATTCATATTATTAGTATCATATAATATATTGTTCCTGGGGAAGGGGCTCTGATGTTGTAAGAGACAAGACAACAATTCTCTCACATCAGAAGCAACTTGCAGTTTCTCAAGTAGCTCCTGACACGGAAAAACAAAAAACGGACTCAGTCCTGGATTAACAATTAAGCAAAATAAGCACAGTGCTTGCAGGCACGGGCAAACTTGGGCCCTCCCTCCAGGTGTTTTGGACTTCAACTCCCACAATTCGGAATTGTGGGAGTTGAAGTCCAAAACACCTGGAGGGAGGGCCCAAGTTTGCTAGAATGAATGCAGTTTGGCACCACTTGAGCTGCCCTGGCTCAATGCTATAGGATCCTGGGATGTGTAGTTTAGTAAAGCACCTGTACTCTTTGGCAGAGGTGGCAAAAAACCCTGTAAAACTACAGCATAAATTGTATTAAGTAAACAGTGGAACTGTTTGGCACTTCTTTTCAGGTTTGTGAGCAAACTTCCTCATTCTGCTCTCAAACAAGGGGAGAGGCCTAGCTGTGTGCTTGAGGCCTGGGGGTGTGTTTCTCTCTCCTCGGGGCGGGAAGGAGGGAGGGACCAGGCAGGAGGCCTGGCTAGGCAAAAGGGAACTGAGCTGCAGAAGGAGGAAGCGGCCTAGGCAGAAAAGGGCCTCATGAGCCGGGCCTGAGCGAGTTCCTAGGTAAGCCAGGTGGGGAAGGAGGCCTAGCACTGAAGAAGCAATGTAGTCTGGCACCACTTTTGCTGCCATGGCTCAATGCTAGAGGAATCCCGCAAGTTGTAGTTTCAGGAGGCCTTGAGCCTTCTCTGCCAAAGAGAACCGGTGCTCAGTAAACTACAACTCCCAGGGCTCCCATAGTACTGGGTTATTGTAGAATTATTTAATGCAGTCCTTGACAGTGCTGTGAAACCATGAGACGTGACGTAGACATCTCTACCAGAGAGCAGGTACCTTGCTACACTACAAATCCCAGTGTTGAGCCATGGCAATTAAAGTGATGTCAACCCGCATACATTCTACAGTAGGCATGGGCAAACTTGGGCCCTTCAGGTGTTTTGGACTTCAGCTCCCACAATTCCTAACAGCCTACCTGTCTGATGTTGCTTTGAATGGTGCATTTATACTGTAGAGCAGGCATGGATGAATTTGGGCCCTCCAGGTGTTTTGGACTGCAACTCCGGCTGTTAGGAGTTGTGGGAGTTAGCAGTATAGCAACATAGCAACATCAGACATGATAAGGGGTAGGGAATACACACACACATACCTTGGGGACTTTATGGGTTTGTTCTGCAAGGAAAATGGGCAAACCAACTCTAGGATTCTATGATTCTATGATTCTATGACCTTGTCCATCCAAGTCAGATGGGCATTGCAACACTTCAGCTGTTGATTCCCCCCCAGCATTTCAGATACATGGAAGTGCAGCTCTGGAGTCTGAGCGCATGAAATCCGCTTCTTGACGTTGGTGCTGTTGACAAAGGGTTTGTGTTAAATGCTTTATGGAATCCTAATATAAGCATTAATGGTTGTTTACACAAATGACTTGGTGATATTAGCTTTCCAGTTTATCAAATGTTAAGACAACTTTCTGCCCGTTGTATGCTGACTTATGGTAATGTAACTTGGTTTTCTTGGCAAGATTCGTTCCACTGCAGCTGAGAGAGTGACACCGTGGGATCCAAACTTTGATTTCTAGAGTCATAGAATGCATCTATATCAGGCACAGGCAAACTTTGGCCCTCCAGGTGTTTAGGACTTCAACTCCACCAGCTGTTAGGTATTGCAGGAGTTAAGTCCAAAGCACCTGGGTGGCCAAAGTTTGCCCATGCCTGATCTATATACTGTAAATTAAATGTGGTTTGGCACCATTTTAACTGTCATGGCTCTGTGCAATGAAATCATGGGAGTTGTAGTTGCATAAGGCATCATATTCTTTGACAGAGGTAGCAACAGACCTTGTTAAACTATAACGGCATCATTCAATAGCAATGAGCTGTGTTAAAGTGGGATCAAACTGCATGACTTCTATATTGTGTTAGCACCCATAGTCCAGTGCTTAAACCACTCCACCACACTGGATTGCAGGTTAATAAATAGGAGGGTTTTTAAAATTTTGTCATTATTTATATGATTATTTTGTATGAGAGCAATATTCTAATGAGGAGTGAGTGAAGTGCTGTTATTTATTTATTTATTTACAGTATTTATATTCCACCCTTCTCACCCCGCAGGGGACTCAGGGCGGATTACAATGTACACATATATGGCAAACATTCAGTGCCATAGACACACAACACATATAGACAGACAGCCAGAGGCTATTTAACATTCCAATTTTCTGGCCACCAGGGGAGCTGTTGATTCACCATCCATCTGCGACACTGATGAAGTACTTTCTGCATTCCCTGCATGCTTTTTTGCTGGAGATTTTTTATGGCCTCATAAATTTGTTAAATTAGCCTCCCCACACATAGGTGGTACCTAAATTTCCTACTTGAGAGATGCAACCGTCTTTCAGGTTGCAAAGGTTGACAACAAGCTACACAAATTGGCTGGAAGCTCACTCCGACCCGGGCTGGCTTCGAACTCATGACCTTTCGGTCAGTAGTGATCTTAATGCAGCTGATACCCAGCTAGCTGCACCATAGTTCTGATGTTACATGTGTAATGCTTGCTAAATTATAATCTCATTCTTTAGTAGTTGAACCTATACATTTTGTGGGTACAGTAGAGTCTCACTTATCCAACCTTCGCTTATCCAACATTCTGTATTTTCCAGCACAGTCTGCCTCCCGCCTGGATCAACAGCTGTTTCAATACATTGCGATATTTTGGTGCTAAATTCGGAAATGGAGTAATTACTACATACCATTACCATGTATTGAACTGTTTTTTTTCTGTCGATTTGTTGTAAAACATGATGCTTTGGTACTTAATTTGTAAAATTATAACATTTAATAAACTTTTCCCTAATCCCTCCATATTATCCAACATTTTTGTTTGTCCAACGTTCTGCCGGCCCATTTATGTTGGATAAGCGAGACTCTATTATACATGTGCCTTCAAGTGGCTTATGACATGGCAACACTTCTATAGTTTCCTTAGGCAAGGAATATACAAGAGACGGTTTCACCACATCCTTCCTCTAAAATATAACCTATATCCTGTGGCACTCATTGACGGTCTGCCATCCAAGTACAAAACACAGCTAATCCTGCTTCGTTTCCAAGATCAGACAGGATCTGGTGTCTTCATGGGAACTGACTTTTAATGTAATTTGTAGACTAAAGGGAAGATTACCACAAAGTGGCTCTATATAGAGTTATCCATTCCATTGGCCCATGTATTGATATTTATATAAAACCAGAAAAATAATTTTTTCACTTAAAATATTCACCTGTGATTGTCTGGCAGTCAATAATGGCTGGATTGATGATGAAAATTTACAGAACGGACGAGAGAGGGTTCAAATAGAAGGAATCCTTTTTTTGGAGCAAAGATGCACCCTTTCCTTTTCTCTAAGATTAAGAATTCAAAGGTTTATTTTTGAAATGAAAAAATAGGGTCATATTTCAAATAGATCTCTGAGAAATTGTTAGATGTATGTAAATTTCAGTAATACTACAGAATTAAGAGACATGTGTCATCGCAAAATAAATTCTGATAGAATGCAGTTACCTATTATCAGGTAAGTGTGAATATAATTGCCCTTTTACTTCAATGGAAGAATTAAACATAGGTCTTGCTCTTTCAAACTGAAATAAATGAAATTTAAAATAAAAGTTTCATATTGGTTTAATTGATGCTGTAATTTTCTAAAGCAGAGAAATAAATCAGAAAGCTAGGCTCAATTATTTTCTCAGGGCATCATGGGTGTTGTCATTTTTCCAAGGTCTTTAGCCTTCTCTGTCAAAGAGCGCTAGTGCTTCCCCAAACTACAACTCCCAGGATTATATAGTGTAGAATTATACCCTCAGAATAGATCCACTGAATCCAAGGGAACATGGAATGTCAACAATCCTGGATGTTTAGTTAATGCAAATTGACTATCATTGGGGATAACAATTGGATTTAAGCCAAAGGATGTATTTGCATTGTGGTTTTATCTCCAATGGGAAGAAATACAGATTTAATTTCTCTTTTCTCAAAACTCAACAACAATAATAATTTAGTACAGCATATTAGTCCTGATTGCATAAACAACTGACTGCAAATCTTGCAATTTCATCTAATATTACTGAGAAAAATCTTGATCTTAAATTTTCTGTGAGGACCTGATTCATGACTGAATTCTAAGAACTCTAAGAACGCAAAGTTGTAATGGAGTGAAACATGGATGAATTATACTCTGTATAAGATTCTATGTAGCTCTTGCTATTACATCTGCACCTGTATGTTAAACAATGTGTTCTTTTTACTGCATTTGAAAGTAAACAAAGTGGCTGGGTGTGTTGGTGTTTCTGCCAGCACAGCACAAGATTATGGTACACATTTATGTTCTTGTAAGCTTATTTTGAAATTGAAATAGCTTTTGTTTTCACTTTAGTAGTACCAAAAATCTATATTTACTTTAGTAGAAAACGTTGCATATATCTAATACTGAACTAATTTGGAAGAATCATAGTATAAAAATATGAAAGCACATTTGTTGCAGTCTAAAAATTATGGAAATTAATGTTAAAGAACCAGAAGACATTTAGAATGTTTGTTATTTATTACTTATTATTTTTATCAATTTATTTTTAGCACAACCTTAATTATTTAGGGAAGAAGGTATATCCAGGTTGGGACAGGAATAGGATATGTTGCCAATGAGTGAAGCAGTCTTATCACAGAACAACGTTGGAGAGACCTTGGAGGATGAAGATGACATGACATGTGGAGACTTAGGAAATGGACTTGTTAAAAGACATAGTGGTCTATACAAACCTGAAGGCTTCAGTGCACATGCAGTTAGGCCTAGAAGATGTTCAGCAGGGAAAAGTGTCAGCCCGTTAATGCTGATTAAGAAAGAAGACTCTGATGTTCAAGTTCTTCGTTGTTCAAGGTGTAACAGTTTGAGTGACATGCCTGTCAAGAAATGTGGAATGAATGAATTTCGAACCTACAGTCGACAAAACAGTTCTGGTAAGTTGTTAAATTAACCTCAGATTTGGGACCCTTCCACACAGCCATATAACCCAGAATATCAAACCAGAAAATCCCACAATATCTGCTTTTAACTGGGACCCCCTTCAACACAGCTAAATAAAATCTTGCATTATCTGCTTTGAACTGGAATATATGGCAATGTGGACTCAGATAACCCAATTCAAAGCATATATTGTGGGATTTTCTGTCTTAATATTCTGGGTTACATGGCTGTGTGGAAGGCCTCTGAGTTATCTGAGTCCACACTGTCATATAATCCAATTCAAGCAGAAAATGTGGGATTTTATTCAGCTGTGTGGAAAGGATCCCACACACTTCAGGATTCTTCCTAAAATTGCATATGTTTCTGTTAAGGTCATACATCCCCAGCATCAAAGTTAGTAGATAATATCTTACAGAGGAATTGATACTGATCAAGTCCAGAGATCATTTTTATTGAACTAAGTATTGTTTTAAAACGCTGACTCCCAAGTTGTCAGATCTACTAGAGACTCCCAAGTTGTCAGATCTACTAGACTCCAGATGTTGGAATATAATTTTCATCAGGCTATGGTGGATAGGAGCTGCAATCCAAAACAGTATCTGGAAGACCAAATGTAGTCCACCACTGTATTAAATTATACTGTTCAGATGTTGAAGTTCTTAGCAAAAACATAAGCAATACAAAATATATTTTAGGGGTGTTGTGGTCTGGGTTTAAAAATGCTTGTGGTCTGGGTTTAAAAGAAATTACTTTGTTTTCTTAAACAAAGGCTATGACAGTTGGTTCCACCTCCCCCCACCCCAATATTAATTCTTACACCAGATTATGCATATGTTTGCCCCTCCCTAACATAATTGCAATTATTTCTAGATGTATTAAAACATTTCAGCCAAAAATACAAATTCCTTATCACAAAAAACCTCAGTGTAAATATTTTAATACTTTGTCAAAAATATATCTAATGTTGTGATCAGTTATAAGACAGGAGACTGTATTTAAGGCTTCATATATTGCCAATAAAGTAGCACATTAATTAGTAATACTAAACTTTTCTTTGTTCTTGGCTACTTGGTTATTACAGTCTTCTACCAAAGTGGCCTAGCTAGGAAACTGAATTATCTGGGAATAATGCAAATTTCCAGATGCCGTTAAAGTACAGCCTTCAGCAGATTTAGTCTCTATAATTAATTATTAGGAGTACTGGACATTGCGATCTTGCAACATCTGGAGGACCACATGCTTTCTGAGAGCATCCTAGACACAGTGAGGATTAATGCAGTACCACTGACCTCTTGAACCTTTAGTGTACAGAAATGTACAATAACATAGTGTACAATAACTGGATTATTGGTCACGGAATAGGCAAGACTTTTGGTTGTTTTCGTACAAAATAAACATCTTTTATATTTATGTTTTGGGGAAGTCTAATTTTCCCAGACTCAAATGTCATTTGATATTCCTAGGAAAACACAGCGTCCTCTTCCCTGCAGAATAATGGGAGGGCAGAAGTTCTGTATGGACTTGGTTATGCACGTTTCATAGGACATTATTTTGAAATGTACTGTTTTTAATATTTCCTTTTTTGTGAAGCTGAATACTTTATGTTATGCTGTATTTTTTTTTCTTTATATACTGATGAATCCTGATTTTTCTTCAGTTATTCCAAAAAATATTGAAATCTCGATTTTCCACCTCCCCAGTGAATTTTAAACTGTGAATTTTAAATTTACATTTTATTAGTGTTTGTGTTTTAATCATTCTTTTATGTATTTTAATATATGTCCATTTATGGTCCTTTATGTATTTTAACAAAGTTGTGCTCCTCCTTGCGCCATGAGGAGAGGCAAATAACTTCTTCTTCTTGCACATACCTTATTTTTTGTGTTTTTTAAAGGTAGGCAAAGAGATTTCTTACAAAATCGTTAATAGTAATCATATTAGTCACAAACAAAATAATAGAAGTAAGTTGCCTAAGTAAGTAAACTTTAAAGTTTCACTGTTATATTTTACGTTTAACTTCGTAACTTTTCTTCAAAAAGAGGTATTGAAAAGCACACATTATAATCCACAAACAAAGACATTAGTCTCTGAGCTTATTGTTGGCCTATATTTTACTCTGTTGAAAGCCTTGAGAAGTATTCCATTCTGTTAAAAGTCCAAAGTTTTTCAACCCTTATATTGAACTGAACGGGCTTATTGAGGGGCTGCAACATAAGCAAAGGTATTCAACAACAAATTAAAGTTGAAAAGTTCAAAGAGAACAAGTATGTGTTGAATTATGTCTTGTTTTCTTCTAACTTTTGAATCTCAATATATTATAGATATTTGTGTTTGTTTTGTAACCCTTGAAGGCCATTCAGTTCAATGTCTAAACTGAACTACATTGAGCTTTTTATAGAACAATATAATATTTATCAAAGCTTTAGACAACCAATAAGCACATGGAGACTAATATTTGCTTAATTTAAAATAAATTATTCAACCAAATCATATGAAAACATGATGGCAGATATTTTAAGATCTTTTTTTCCAACTGTGAATGCATACAGAGTCTAATTCCGAAGCATCAAATGAAGAATTAAAGCAGCAGCTTCAAGAAGTTGTGGAGGTATGTGCCATTCTTTTCAAGTTTTCATTTAGATTTCTCCCTCTCTCTTTTCAGTGAGTCTAAGCCTGTTTAAAAAAGGGGGAGGGTCAAGTATATAGTAGGTCAGTTTTTTTTAGTACTATATTATATTGTAGGCTAGGTGCACTTGGAGGCACTGTTTGAGTTCTTTCCTGTGCTCATTGTCCTACTTGGGATGATGAACAACATGCAGAGAGAATGCCTCTTTGTTGTGGGATATTATTCAGTACCCTGTATATTTTATTTAAATCACAAACTAAAATTCTCACGGGACCCTCTGCCTTGCTGACATGGAGAGCCCCAACCACTATAGAGACACCTATTTAAAAGCAGTAGCAGATGTAAAGAGTTTGTTTTATCTTAAACAAAGTTTCAATTCATTCAATTTGAATTCTTTCTTTCTAGGAGGTAGAAATTTTAAGAGTTGAGTTGGAAGCATCTCAAAGACAACTTGAAGGCAAAGAGCAAGCCTTAAAACTTCTGCAGAGCATGGTAATGTCAAAAAAGATCAGCTTGTTTTTAAATACAGCTGAATTTATATAATGACACACTTTTCAAATTGTCCACATGTTAATGTAAGTTCAACAGATGTTTTCAATTTCTGCAGGATCAAAAGCACTGTTCATTTTATATTACTGCATTCTAACTTTTCAAGCAAAGTAATATAATCTTGCAAGTTGACATATCAGATCAAAAACATATTCAGATTAAGTCCAAAGTTGTACTGTAATCATGTTGGTCCAATAGATAACAGAGATTACCGGACTATTTATATACTGCTTTTTCTTCAGTTTTTGGAGGGTTTCCCCCAAAATGGGGTGGAATGTGTAGTATAAGCCTATTTTAAGTAATGAAAGGTATGTGTGTGAAGCTTGGTCCAGATACATCAAGCCATGTAGGAGCCTTCTTGATACAGACAAACCAACAAACACACATATATACTGGGATTTTGACTTTTAAGGTAATTATACTATCAAAGCATAAAGCAAAAATCTTTTGCTTTTTTCCAATTGATAATGCAGTAGTTTCATTTTTTAATATTATTTGTAGAGAGAAAATATTTTAGCTTTGTGTTCTACATACTTTTCAGGCCGTGTTGGATAAAGCCACTAGTCATACTAAAGCAATTTTTAAAAAAACAGAAGAGCAAAAGAAAGCTTTAGAAAAGGTAAGCATATACCCTTATTTTTTTCTCCAAATGTATGCTGTCCAAATTTTCTTTTTAGATGTGTTTTCTTTTATTATTGTTTTTGAAAATCACCATATTAATCTTTTAAAAGAAATTGAATGATACAAAATGGATAATGTGTTTTAAAATAAGGTGAGGCATTAATATGGGAATCTTGAGCTTCAGTTATAAATGACATAGGACACACTCAACTGACCAGTTGACTAGCAGTTTGCATGTTCAATCAAGTGACTGGCTTCAGGAAAAACCGTTTAAGTGCTTCTATTTGAAGTACGGATTGAGTAACTTTTAGAAAATGTTTTAGATTTTGGATTGTTTTATTTTGCAATATTTTATATAACTTATAATTAACATTTTTTATGTTTAGGAAATAAATGTTCTACAGTGGGAAATGAAAATTAACCAGGAGAAATTTAAAAATATAGAGGAGGATTGGGCAGAAAAATATGACAGGTACCTCTTTATAAATACATTTTATTACTGGATGAAATGTGAAGCATATTTGTAAGGTGTGATCAAAGCATATTATTTTCTATTGCCAACAGCATATATTGTGAAAATGCGGCACTTAAAGAAACACTTAAATTGAAAACGGAAGAAATTAAATCACTGAAGTCTGAAAAAGAAAGTGAGCAAACTGCTTTCTCATTTTTTCCTTCTCAAGTAAAAGGTAGGGTTTGATCTTAGATGCAGAAGTAGAATGTTTATTAATTATTGGGAATCATCTTAGTTAACTTTCTAAGGTGCAAAATTTTGTGTTGGCTCAGATTCTTATATTGGAAAACACATTCTGGTATGTATTCATATTTAGAAGAAAAGGTTGTTGTGGTATTTTGGATGCAAAGCATCCCTTTTAATATGATGTTGAGGTGCTGATAGGATTTGTAATACTAGAAGTTGTTTAGGTTGAAATCCAATTTTCACAAATATTTAATTGACTGATTATCTGAAATCTGAATAAAACTTGGCCCAGGTTTTAGAAAAACCTAGTAATGCAAAATAATGATTTATTTTCTTTCAAAATTTCTAGATGTGTTAGATGAAAAAAATAGCAAATGAGAAAACTACAGTGTAGGGCTATACGCAGAAGATGGTTTGAACTTTACAGATTATTTCCTCTAATATTGAATCTTACAGTTTTGGATCAACAACATTTGGAGATTCTTGCAATGCTTGATGTTAAGCAACAGAAGATGGTTCAGGAGAATCTGTCCCTTAGCAAGAGTGGTCTTACAGAGATTACAGGACTTGAAGTATGTATTTATTTCTTCAGTTGGTATTTTTGTGGTTAATTGAAGAACAGTCATAATAACAGCTAGAATTACACGTCATTGTCTCTTTGGGATTCACTGTTCATTGTGAGTTGAACTTCCAAGGTGGCCAGGAATGTATCTGGTTCAAGCAATTGCACCCTTTTCCTGGAGATTTCAGATCTTGCTAAGGTGGCAGATGCACTAGTTACACCTCTTTGGCTAACAGTAATGTGCTCTATGTAAGCCCACCTTTAAAGGTGTTAAGAAGCTTCATGTGACTGAGAAAGATGCAGCCAGACTGTTGACTATGGCTGAATATGTAGACCATGCAACCACCTTGTTGAAACATCTCCATTAGCTAGTAGTCTCTTTTGGGCCACAATGTAAAATACTACTTATAACCTACAAAGCCTTACATAACATCTTTTTTTCATGTCAGGAGTGACTTGAGAAACTGCAAGTTGCTTCTGGTTTGAGAAAATTGGCCATCTGCAAGGACGTTGCCTAGGGGACGCCTGGATGTTTTGATGTTTTACCATCCTTGTGAGAGGTTTCTCTCATGTTCCCGCATGGGGAGCCAAGGCTGACAAAGGGAGCTCATCCATGCTGTCCCTGGATTAGAACTTCCGACCTGTTGGTCTTCAGTCCTGCCGGCACAAGGGTTTAACCCACTGCACCAATGGAGGCTCATCTTACATAACATGTCTTTTTATTTATTTATTTATTTATTTATATTGTATAGTCCGTTCCTGTATACCCAAATTCAGCCATCCATGTTTTAATTTTTTTTTAAATCCTCAAAGCAAACCTTGACTTTGTGATTTTATATAAGAGACATCATTTTACTATCTTGAGCATCCCAGCATTTTGATATCCATGGGATGGGAAGGGGTATTCTGGAACCAAACCTCAGGAGATACCATGGGTCCACTGTTTGTATTTTAATTTTGTTCATTGCCAGAGTTTCAGTTCTGGGAAGAAGTCAGCATATGATACATGATACAATATTCTTTATGGTGATTTTAACAGTTATTTAGATCTAAAAACAAACTTATGAATTGTATGTAGCATAAGTCTATGCATTAAAGGGTTATTCTAGATAGATTGAACTTACATAAATTGTGTTAAGATATATGTTTCCACTTAGATAAGGTTCAGTGTAATTCTTTTGGTCAAAAAGCTTGATTTTAAAATGGAATGCCTTTGAATTTGAAGATGGCAGTACTTGGAGCCTGTACTTGTAATGGTCCTGAGGGAGAGCCATGTTCCTGTGCTAAGATGTCAGCTGCAACCCGAAAAAAACTTCTTCAACTTAACAAAGAGGTATTTAAGTTTGGCTTGAAAGCAGTTTTCTTTTGTCATGTTACATAGACGTGGAAATCAGATGCCTTGTGAGAAATTGTTTTAAATTTCACAAGATTTAAAATACAATGGCTAGGCATCTGATATGATGAATAATTTTTCGTTCTTATACTGAGATATTTCAAACATGTCATAAGAGTATGCACATAAGTAGCGTGTATGTAAAAGGTTTTGGAAAATGCTATTGTATGAACACAAGCAGGTTGGGTTCAGAGGCTCTGGCTTTGACGGAGGACATTCCTCAGATTAAATTAAATGCAATTTATTTCCATTCATTTTCTGCACACACTGCACAGTTTTCGCGCTGTATTTCCAAAATAACTGCCATGGCTTCTCCTATAGACCCCTAGAATCTGCACTGGAGAGAAAGATATTTAAATGTTGCAACAAGAATGTTCTCCTGCCTCACTAAACAAACCCTAGGATTCCATGATGCAGCCATAACAATTAAAATAGGAATGATAACTCTCATTGTGTGGGGTTAAAAATGCAGATTAACTTCAGCATTCTATAATTCGACTTCCACCTCTCCTGCTTTCATTCCCCTCCCCATGACCCCAGATCTCTTTTGTGGTGCATTTTTGGACCTAATGTCAAGGAAGCAAAATAACTAATGTCAAGGACTCCCACAATCATAACAGCCAATAAACTGGGAGTTAAAGTCCAAAACACCTGGAGGGATGAAGTTTGCCCATGCCTGTTTTACATCCTGACACAATATAAACAGTAAAAGAAACCCTTATCTCCATCTTCAGCTATAGGAGGGAGGCACGGGTTATATAGGCTACAATATAGTAAACTCCCAGAATCAATGATTGAATTGTGAGTCAGCACTTGAATTGATCTCAATTATCCAGTTGGTCTCTTCTGGTCAGAACTAATCACGGGACTCAGGCTTTGGGTATCAATCTATTAACATTTTCCTTACTTATTTCTTGGATTCAGTTAAGATTTTTATCCAGAGTGATAGGACGTGCCTATCAGAAGATAACATAGCTTGTGGTCCAAGACTTTTTTATGCTACAGAAGTTTTTAAAAATAAGTGTTCCATCTTGTAGTGAATATATTGGAACAAGGGTGCAGGGGACATTTTCCATACATCAGATTCATTGGTGCTCCTGCTAAAACTAGAGGTGGCCACGTCATTTCTGGTGTGTGTATGTGCATGCACACACATACACGAAAATAATGAGAGTGAGATAATTTGTTTTAGATAAGAGGTACACTTTTATGTTTTGTGCCAAAAGCGTGGAGTAATGAGGCACTTGGAGTTCACAAAAATGACAGCAATGAGCTGCATACACCCTGTGATGTTGTAATCCCTACCTATAAATGCCATCCTTTCTTGCTGTCAGAATTTTCTGGTGATTTAGTTTTATCAATCTTTTTGAGATGAGAATTCATTCATCATGCCAATTTACTGTAATTAGATAAGTATGTGGATTTCACCTTTTAAAAAATAGTCTACCATCTCTCAATTAGTTTGAACTTCTGAAGAAGACCAAAGAAGAGGCTTATATAATGGCAGATGCTTTCCGAATTGCGTTTGAGCAGCAGCTGATGCGGAGGAAGGATCAGGCTCTGAGGCTTGCACAGATGAGTAAGAGCTGCAGAAAAGAAACAAAATCACTGAACTGGAAACACATCAAGGAGGATGGTAATATTCTCTGTTCTATGTTAGTCTGAATAATATTCAAAATAAACTAGAATGTGAAATACAGTTATTACTTTTAAGAAGATGTAGTTGTTGATACAGCCATTCAATTACTTGAAGGCTTAATGAAGATACAAGTTGAGTCTCCTTATTTGAAATGCTTGGGATTGAAGTATATCAGATTTCAGATTTTTGAAGGACTTCGGAATGCCTGTATTTGCATATACCCAGTGAAGGGAGGAAAGGGGGCTAATCACACATCTAGTACATTTTTCCTTATGAGCTGTCAGCACACTTTCTGCCCTTTTAACAAAGTAGTCAGGAGGGGAGGGCAAGATCCCAGAGAGCCATTTTTCATTATCTCTTGGCTTAATAGAGACAACATCCTATATTATTGATAAGCTTTGTTTTTCTAACCTTCTGATTTCTCAAATAATGTCTCATAGATGCAACTTTTAGTTTCATTTTTTCTTCACTGTTCAAACTCTCCGCTTTGTTATCAATTTGTTTGTACTTATTATATATTGTCATATGTTATATATATGGTTATATATATTCTTAAAATAAAACATAAATGTTCCAAAAATGCTTATGAAGTCCCATAAAAGGTAAAGGTAATAATAATAACAACAACAACAACTTTATTTTATACCCCGCCTCCATCTCCCCCAGGAGACTCGGGCGGCTTAAAATGAACATCCAAACCAATAACCAATAGCAAAGTTCAATGTGTTGTTGTGGGTGGGCGGACTAGTGCCACAGCATTAGAGGATAGAGCTAGTGAGTAAGGTGCAAGGTAAAGGTTTTCCTTTGACATTAAGTCTATTCGTGTCCGACTCTGGGAAGTGATGCTCATCTCCAATTCTAAGCTGAAGAGCCGACATTGTCCGTAGACACCTCATATGGCCAGCATGACTGCATGGAGGGCCATTACCTTCCCGCCGAAGCATTATTGATCTACTCACATTTGCATGTTTTCGAACTGCTAGGTTGGCTGAAGCTGGGCCTAACAGTGGGCGCTCACCCCACTCCCTGGATTTCAGTCAGCAAGTTCTGCAGCTCAGCGGTTTAACCCACTGCGCCACTGGGAGCCCCTATGAAGTCCCATACAGGGTTTAAATATCTGTACTTTCCCCCTCCAGGTGCTTTCAGATCTCAAGGAATTAAGAAGAGCTTGGGAGAAAGGTTGAAGGGCATGCTTATATCAGGCACCGACAGTAAGAAACTGGAAGAACTGGACAATCCCCATGAGATCATCAGAATGTTAATAGACTTGGTGGGTATCTCTTATGTGGCTTTAGAGAGAATGTACTAACTGTATTTCATGCCTGAACCGAATTATATACATTGCTGTGCTTTTTATACTGTGGAATAGTTCCTCTTCTGATTATATGTCTGTGCTTGATTATACAGTTGAATGACAAAGAAGAAATTTTGGCCCATCAAAGGAAGGTTAGCTATATGCTGGCTCGTACATTGGAAAAGAAAGAAAATGGTTCACAGAATAAAGCAAAGAAACTTTCAGAAGAGCTTCCTCTTCGGAGCAGTCAATGTGGAAACGATTCAAAGCCCCAAGAGGTGGCTATTCCTTTGTGTTCCTGTTGCCAAACATATACTGTTGAAGATGGCTCTTGTTCTGATTCTAACACGTGTCCCAGCAGAACTCTAGATTGTATATCTACGAATTCACATTCCACAACATCTGAAGAAAACGATACTTTAGAAGAATGCAATACAAACTGAAGTTATGCAGTCAATGCAAATTGAAGTTATGGGCTCAATATCCTAGCCCATGTTGTAAGACTCCTACTCAGATCTACGTCTCTCTCAATGTACATATGGAGCTCTTCTAGTGGCTTTCTATGCCAGGGAGAAGACAAGGCCAGCACAACACTAGAAATGAAAAGCTGCCCATTATATAGAAGTCAGTATGAAGGATTATAGAACCTCCAGATTGAACTGTAACTCTGTCATTTTAATACAGGATATCTTTTTAAATTAAATTATTTTAGCATATTTCATAATTCAGATTAAATTTGCAAAATAATAATTGAATAATCTAATGTACACTCATTTCATATGATTCCCTTTGGGGAGCAATCTTTATGTACACAAAACAGATCTTGCTCTACTGCTCATAGGGAAAAATCCCGTCAGACTCACTCTCACTCACACCTACAAAAGTGTAAAAAGTGGTTTTCTGCTGTGCCTTGTATCTGATAATCAGTTAAAACAAGGAAGACATTTCCTTTCTCCTCCATTTCTTGAGTTGCTTCTCTTTAGGCTGAGGCTGAAAGGCCTCTGCAAGCAAAGATGCTACATTTCTTAAACCATTCATGACACCATAGGATTGAACCAAGGCAATTAAAGTGTATTTCTTCTACGGCATAGATGCATCCCAAGGTTTTCTTTTCCATTGTTGGAAGCTTTGGTGTTCTTCCATTTTGTTTTTAAAGAAGTCGTTATAAGCAATGCAGCATCTGTAATGCACACTTTTTTGGTCAAATTTCAAAGAGTGCACTTTTTGCCATAGCACATTAAATTTGGCAACAAATCCCTTTTTTGGTTTCAGGGTTTTGAAAATTGAGGTGTGTATTAGATTCGATGGCGCATTAGACTTGAGTAAACGTAATATGTAGAGGACATATGAATGACTCAGTTTCAGATTTCTTCGTTCACTTATTTCTTATGCTGTAAGAAGTGTATGAGAGGTATTTTTGAAAGCACTCACATGAAAGACATTTATGTTGGCATGCTAGATTAAGAATTGTACATGTGTTTAAGTATTACTCAAGATGATTCCCCTTGATAATGTTGATAACATGTAAAGGTAAAGGCTTCCCCTTGACATTAAGTCTAGTTGTGTCCAACTTCGGGGGGTGGTGCTCATCTCCATTTCTAAGCCAAAGAGCTGGCATTGTCTGTAGATACCTCCAAGGTCATGTGGCTGGCATGACTGCATGGAGAGCCATTACATTTGCATGTTTTCATATTGCTAGGTTGGCAGAAGCTGGGGCTAACACCAGGAACTCACCGTGCTCTTCAAATTCAAACTGGTGATCTTCCGGTCAGCAAGTTCAGCAGCTCAGCAATTTAACCCGCTGTGCCACTGGGGGCTCCAATAATATGTACAATTGACTAAATTGGTGATATCAGACTAACACTTGCTGTGGAGATAGAGGTGCTGAACTGAGACAACTCCCTCCAATATTGATCAGAGTTCTCAAAAATGGGAAAAGGGCTTGGAAAGAGTTATTTCAAAACTATAGCTCTAAGACGACTCTAGCCAGCAAGGGCACTCAGCATGCTAATTTATGTTGCAGCCCACCTTTTTCTGATAATGAGGCTCAAAGTGACTAATAGCATACTAAAAGTTGTTACCTGTATAAAAATAAGATTTTAAAAACAAATTCTTATAAGTGAAAATAAACATTAAAATATTGAAATTAGCTCTATTTAAAAAATCCTTTAAAGTTTAATATTTGCATTGCATTAAAAGCCAAGTCTTCATCAGAATGCAAAAGCCTGTCAGAGTTTTAGTTTAAAAATCCAAGTTTTTTTCTCCAAGTAGCAAACATTTGTTAAATATAAAAGCATAAGTCTTGCATATTGGAATAAATGGAATGATGGAAATAAGTGAAAAGACAAAACTATACAAATTGTGAAAAGCCAAGAACTATACTATGTTATATCTACCATTCAGTTTTTTCAGTGATTATGGATAAAATCTTTTATATCCCAAGAAAAAGGTATCTGTTTAGAAATTCCACTTAATTGTTACTATTCAATTAAAAATGAAAGCCAGAATTTTGTTAAATGCTCTTTCATTGATTTCTTGAGTGCAAATGCACATTTATAATTGATTTTAATGCTGTTTACATTTTCTAAAAACGTTTTGTTTTGAATTTCACTCTGCAGTTATCATTCATATTGAAAATTACCAAAGGGCCTTTTATGCTACCCGTTTTGCATTACTTACGGATTTTATATAAGACGAGCTGTTTCAGAATAAATGGCATCAGGTTTTTAAAACATTTTTTCCTTGCTGTTTTAAATGGATCTTTGAGAGGCATTCATTTAAATAGAATGCCATTTTCAGATATGATGGATTTTATAATTAAGAGAGTGGTTAGCCTAGGTAATAGTTTCTATCAGCAGTACTTTGAAGTTCCTTTGGGATGAGTCTTGGCTCATTTCCCTTTATGTTAGCAGAAATTCAAATTGTATCTAGAGCTGTAGATTGTGAGGTCTTTCACTGTTGTTCAGCAGCTCCCAGCTTTCCATACAATAGATTGTATTGGCTAGGTCTGCTTGGGAGTGTGATCCAAAGGTATCTGGAAGGCTGCACAATTCTCACACCTGGACAATAGGAAGCCAGTCAGTCTTCTATGAGAATAAAACACCAAAATACATGCAATCCACTCTTATACTGTCTAATACTCTCTTGTTTTGTTCATTAGTTTTCATATATAGTATGCCCTGATTTCTCTGTATAGTTGCTACTTGTACAAAGCATATATTGTGTTAATTGTGTGTCATAACAACAATAAGCATGTTTTGTTGTATGAGCAGGGTTTTTCTTTTTGTAACAGATGGTTATTTAGCATTATCCTCCTACTAAAGAGATTTGGGAAAAAATGGACCCACACAATTCACAGCTCTTGCATTATTTCAACAAAATGAAATCCTGAGTGTAAGTTATTCTGAATTTAAGTTATCTGTCAACAAGAGACTATGGCAAAATATGATGTATAGGACACTTGTATAAATCAATATTTACTTAAATACCATTGATTCAGTGGGTTTATTTTGTCCAAGAGCAGTAATTAAATGTAAACCTTTGTGTCATTCTCTGTGTTGATTAAAACTATAAGGAGACAAAAGACTGTACTATACTAGGCATAACAAATGTCTTTTAAAAAAAAAGGTCATTTGAAAACTCTTTCTAGGCTGTTACTAAATATAATAACCCTGCTGATGTGTAAGAAATATAGAGTTGCTCTGCTTAGATGTTATGAGTCATGACCACTTTTCCTGAGCCAGTTTTTTTTGTTATTTTTGGAATTTATTTTTAAATTGAAATGTGCATGACCCTCTATTTTAGTAAGAAATCATTTTCCTTAGTAGTCATGTATATAAGGATCTAGCACTGAAAATTTCCAGGGTTGAGTACCTTCTCAAATTAAGCCTCAGACCCCATCTACACAGGTAATTTCAGGCAGTTCAAAGCCAGCTTCAAACTGTGGTGGCCAAACTCCTACAAAAAACAAAACAAAAACAGTGCTCTGTGATTTGCGCAGTCACCACCCCAGCCTCAAATTCCAGTTTTCCTATGTAATCCTATGCACAGTGAAATCACTTTCTTCACTACCAGTATGAAACTACATTAAATGACCAGTGCAGATGCGACGTCAGTTTCTGCCAGGATTGTGAAGTCAATTTTTATAGTTAACATTTTGTCAATAGTGCCATTGATGTATACATCCCACAAAATTGCCAGCATGAAACAGATGGCTGTCCCAGTGTGATAATTTGGACCAAAGATAATAAAAACAGTCTCATTGTATTGTCAAAGGCTTTCATGGCTGGAATCACTGGGTTGTTGAGTGTTTTCTGGGCTGTATGGCCATGTTCCAGAAGCGTTATCTCCTGACATTTCGCATTCATCTATGGTAGACATGCTCGGAGGTCTGTGGGAAACTAGGAAAATGGGGTTTATATATCTGTGGAATGGAAGAAACCATAAAAATGGACAAAATCTGGCTACCGCTATTTTAAAAACTCAAAAATCAACAGTAAATAAAGAACAACACTCAAAAACAGGGGAAATCCAGACAAGAAAAATCAGGGCCAACTAATCACTTCCCAACAAAGGATTCCCCCAGGCAGTAAGAAGCCAGACCTTGAAAACTGCTAGGCCATTAAATGCTAATCAAGGTGGCCAATTGCTACATTAACACCTACCTCAAAGAGACAAGTGTTATTTCTCCCTCCTTGGGCATTCCACAGATATATAAGCCCTAATTTCCAACAGACTTCACAACCTCTGAGGATGCCTGCCATAGATGCAGGTGAAACGCCACAAAATGCTTCTGGAACATGGCCATACAGCCCAGAAAACACAGAACAAACCAGTCTCATTCAGTGCAATTCCACCTTAATTATTAAAGTAAATTCTAATGCCTGAAGATGTGCACTGTGTGCTCCATAAAACAATTACTTCAGAACAGTGGTTTACTGACCAGGCAGGCAGCCTGTCACCCTCGCTCTTATTACGTTACTTACGTTAGTATTTCATTCGTATGCCACCTTTCTCCCAGAGTAAGATCCAAGGTGGCCTCCAAAACTATTTAAAATATTTGCAATAAAACAAAGCAACAGAAAGTGGGGAGCCTAAAGAGTAATTGAACAATTTAAAGTTAGAAAGTAACTTTGCAAACCAGGATTCTTCTTTGTTATTGACGTGCTGGAGAAAGTCACCTGTTTCATTCCTCTTAGGCTGTTAAAGCTTATTGTTTTACCAGTTCAGATTCCAGTCCTTGTGTGTTAACTCTGGACAAAATCCAGCTAAAATGTCTACGTACAAACACATCTTTTCCTAGATCAGCAACTTGCAAGATTGAGAATAAGGCTTTTTAAAAATTCCTGTTAGAAGCAACTTGAGAAACTGCAAGTCACTTCTGGTGTGTGAGAATTGGCCATCAGCAGAGACGTTGCCCAGGGGACACCTGGGTGTGTTACCATCCTGTGGGAGGCTTCTCTCATGTCCCCACCTGGGAAGCTAGAGCTGGCAGACGGGAGCTCACCCTGTCTTGTGGATTCAAACTGCTGACCAGGTCAGCAGCTCAGCTGGTAAAAGGGTTTAAGCAATTGCGCCACCATGGCTCGAGAATAAGGCTGCATCAATACAGGAGAATTAAGTCAGTTTGACCCAATTTAATTTACCATGGATTAATGCTACAAAATTATGGGTGTTGTAATTTTAAGAAGTCTTTAGCCTTTTCTGCCAAAAATTGCTGGTGCTTCATTAAAATTCAACTCCCTGGATTCCATGGCATTGAGACATTGCAGTTAAAGTGGTGTCTAACTGCACTCATTCTATAGTGTAGACATGCATATCCTAAGGCAGTGATACCTGTACTTTCTGATGGTTCATATGTATACAAACTTTGCTTCATGCACCAATTAAAATTGTGCATAAAATTACCTGCAGGCTATGTGTAGATCTACCCTTGATCAGGGTAGATTAATTGAATCAAAGGGAACATGATGCACCTGAACTGGGAAATTAATGCAGTTTGGTACCACTTTAACTGTCATAGTTTTGCAAAGTGTTCAGCCTTCCCTGCCAAAGAGTTCTGGTGCTTTACCAAAATCCAACTTCCATGATTCCATAGCATTGAGCCATGGCAGTGAAAGTGGTATAAAACTGCATTATTCTACTAAGTAGATGCACTCAAAAGGGGATAAAATGACTTCCCTGATGGGGAGAGGCTATTTATTTATTTTGTGTCAAAAGCATTGCATAAATGAATAAGTATAAAACTGATACAATAAAGGGAGCATAAGCAACTAAATAATTTTAGACCAAAAACGGGCAACAGCAACCACATTGTAGCTTTAAATTGATCTTCCTCTGTGTGTGAGGCAGGACATTGTGGACAAGCATACAGATACGAAGTTGTTTGTTCTGCTCCATAGTCACACAAGGTGGAGGATACTTCCAGGTGGTAACATTTAGCCAGGTTGACTTTTGATCTCCTAACTCCACCTCTGAGTCTGTTCAGGGACTTCCAAGTTGCCCTCCATTGGGGTCCATCCAGTTGAAATTGCCTGTTTTTGCTGCCGACGGGGATATTCTTGCTGTTGCTGGAAGAACATTAAGAGGAACATCATGAATCTTTTCCTTGATTTAAGTCTACTGGGAGGAGGCTGATAGCCATGCAGTGGGTGGCTTTCACAGTGTACTTCTCTCACAATTGGTAGCACTCCCCATTGCACATCGGGGTGTGTGTGTAATGCCAGCTAGCTTATAGTCTACCAGCAGATGTAGGTTGAGACATCCTGTGATTATTCTACATGTTTGTATTATTCTACATGGTTTTGTATCCCTTATTTATTTATATCTCACTTTATATGGCACCGAGTCCCTTGGGGAGATGGTAGCGGGGTATAAATAAAGTTTTATTATTATTATTAATATTATATAATATATTGTACTATATCATACGAAAGTTGACCTGGGGATCACAACCAGATACAGTGAAGACATCTGCCCTTGCGCTATGCTACTCTGCTGCTGAGTACGCATGCCCAGTGTGGAACACATCTCACCACACTAAAACAGTGGATGTCGCTCTTAATGAGACATGCCGCATTATCACAGGGTGTCTGCGCTCTACACCACTGGAGAAATTACACTGTCTAGCCGGTATTGCACCACCTGACATCCGCCGGGAAGTAGCAGCCAATAGTGAAAGGACCAAGGCAGTGACATCTCCAGCTCATCCCTTGTTTGGGTATCAGCCAGCATGTCAACGACTTAAATCAAGAAATAGTTTTCTTAGATCTACAGAGACACTAGCTGGAACACCTCAGCAAGTGAGAGTTCAAAAGTGGCAGGCTCAAACCCAGCACCTCAATCTGTGGGTGATACCAGATGAGAGACTCCCCCCTGGGCACATAGGGGCAACTTGGAAGGCGCTGAACAGACTGCGCTCTGGCACCACGAGATGCAGAGCCAACCTCAAGAAATGGGGCCACAAAGTGGAATCCATGACATGCGAGTGCAGAGAAGAGCAAACCACTGACCACCTGCTGCAATGCAACCTGAGCCCTGCCACATGCACAATGGAGGACCTCCTTGCGGCAACACCAGAGGCACTCCAAGTGGCCAGATACTGGTCAAAGGACATTTAATCAACTACCAAGTTTGCAAAATCTGTGTGCTTTTTTAAATCTGTTTGTTTGTTTTGTTCTGTTAGAAATGTAATACAATGTTCTGGTTGCGGATGACACGATAAATAAATAAAAACTATATCATAAGTTGTACTATATGTAATATACGATATTACAATATTATTAATACTATTTATACCATATTATTATTATTACATTACAATCCCTTGTCATACACTGTAAAGAAAAGACCACTGCCTTCTGCTCTATAATTCCCTAAAGCCAACCCCCACTGGGAGAGTTGCTTCCTTCCAAGACCTTCCCTCCAAGACTTTCACCCAAGCGACTGAATGGGAAGAAAAGAAAACTTGCATAGTAACTGCGCAGGCGCAGAGGAAGTCGTCCCAGGCATTGGTGGCCGACGTCTCTCCTTGGGAGGAGGCGCATGCGCAGGAGGAAGGCTCGAAGGCGAAGGAAGGAGACCCTGCTCGGGAGAGGAGACGCTGAGGGAGGCAAAGCGGCGAGGTCCGGGCCCTGGAGGCGCCGAGGGAGTGGGATGCGGGCCCGACACCCAGGAGGTGAAGGTGTGCGTCGCTTTGAGGCGCTGGCTTTCTTTTGGGAGGAGGAGGAGGGGGCGTGGCCTCCTCCCTAGGCCTCAAAAGGGGGTCTGTCTATGAGGGTCGCCTGCTCTTCCCCCTTGGATGTGGGGCGGAGGGGCTGAGCAATGGCCTCCTCTCTCTTCCTGGCTGGGAAATGTGGTGGGGAAGTCCTGGCTTGGGTTCAGTGCTTTCACACAGCAGACCCCTTCCACACAGTTGTATAAAATCCACACTGGCAGTGTGGACTCAGATAATCCACTTCAAAGCAGATATTGTGGATTATCTGCCTTGATATTCTGAGTTATATGGCTGTGTGGAAGGCCCTACATGGTAGCTGAAATACCAGGAAATTTGACATAAATCAGCAACTGATTTAGAAAACCACAACAACATATTGTCAAAGGCTTTCATGATTGGAATCACAGGGTTATTGTGTGATTTCTGGGCTGTATGGCCATGTTCCAGAAGCATTCTCTCCCGATGTTTTGCCTGCATCTATGGCAGGCATCCTCAGGATGCCTGCCATAGATGCAGGCAAAACATCGGGAGAGAATGCTTCTGGAACATGGCCATACAGCCCAGAAAACACACAACAACCCAATTACAACAGTTTGTGCTTGTAGTACATACAGATGAAACCACATGATGGGAAGTGTCATTGGGTAATAGGCATGAGCAAACTTTGGGCCTCCAGGTGTTTTGGACTTCAACTCCCACAATTCCTAACAGCCTACTGGCCCGTACCTGAGTTATTTTATTTATTTATTTATTTAGCGATTTATTTATTTAGCGATCTTCTCACCTCCATAGAGGGACTCAGGCCAGTTTCCAACAACAATATTACAAACAATCTTTAAAACATCATAATTCAAAGTACACTAAAACATTAAAGTAGCAAGTACAGTCAAAATGACAAATATGACTAGAGTGAGTAGTACAGTAAAAATGACAAATATGACTAGAGTGAGTAGGCATTAGAGCATTCAAAAATAACAAGTGTTTTATCCTTTCAGGGGCATTTGAACAATGAGGATTGTTTGTAACTACAGGGATATTTTAAATTAAAATAACAATAACTTTCTGTTGAAACACTAATAGTCATTTAGTTGCCCTCTAATGGTGCCACACAGTATTGGGTCGCTGTGAGTTTTTCAGGCTGTATGGCCATTTTCCAGAAGCATTGTCTTCTGATGTTTAGCCCACATCTACGGCAGGTATCCTCAGAGGTTGTGAGGTCTGTTGGAAACTAGGCAAGGTTTATATATCTGCAGAATGTCCAGGGTGAAAGAAAGAACACTGCTTGAGGCAGGTATGAATGTTGCAATGGGCCACTGATTAGCATTTAATAGTCATAGAATCATAGATTTGGAAGAGACCTCATGGGCCATCCAGTCCAACCCTCTGCCAAGAAGCAGGAATATTGCATTCAAAGCACCCCTGACAGATGGCCATCCAGCCTCTGTTTAAAAGCTTCCAAAGAGGGAGCCTCCACCACACTCCGGGGCAGTTTCAAAGCCTGGCTGATTGCTGCCTGGGGGAATCCTTTGTTTGAAAGTGTTAGCTGGCCCTGATTTATTCTTGTCTGGAATTCCCCTGCCTGCTTTTTGAGTGGTGCTCTTTATTTCCTGTCCTGATTTTAGACTTTTTAAAAGTTGGTCACCAGATTTTGTTCATTGTCATGATTTCCTCCTTTCTGTTAGAATTATCCACATGCTTGTAGATTTCAGTAACTTTTCTGTGTAGCATGACATGGTGGTAGTGTGGTCTGGCATTTCTGTGTTCTCAGATAATATGTTGTGTCCAAGTTGGTTCATCAGGTGCTCTGTTATGGCAGACTTCTCTGGCTGAATGAGTCTGCAGTGCCTTTCATGTTCCTGAGGCAATGCTGCGTTTGGTATAACACTAAGTCATTTAGGTATTCTCTAATGGTGTCACCCTGTGTTGTTTGTACCTCTTGCATCCCAATAGTGATGCCACTGTCTTCCCCACCTTATAGTGAGCCTGAAGTTGCCACTTCAAAAGAGGCCAAACAGATTGGTTGGCCAGATTGAAAGCCAGAAAAGGTTGTATAGAAGAGTGAATTGCAGTCTGCAGTCTGGGTGGGGAAAGGTGTTGCTTGTTACCTGGTTGCTGTGACAGGAAATGCCTGCTGAAATTCCCTCTTCTGCACAACCATTAAAGCTACAGGAGCCATCTCCACTTTTCACTCTGTTAGCCTTTTGGGTAGATTAAAGGGGAGAAAGCGTTAAGTCTTGGTCACCTTCTGTCAAGTAAACAAATACCTTCTTCTTTGTCTGCCTTCTATCCCCAAGGCAAGCTGGTTTTTCCTTCACCTTTCAAGTTAATAATTCTCCCCTTCCAGATCTTGTTACTTCTCTCCTTCTTTGTTTGGATTTTTGTTTTGCTGATTCTCAAGCATACCGAGGTGTCTGCTGATAAACCAGCTTAGCCAAGTGCCTCAAGGAACTGGAAATGTGAGGCTATTTTGCTTTAGAAATCATATTCAAAGGCAGTCTTTAGAAGTGTGTTGCTTCCTGCCTTTTATAGTTGTGGAATTCAGCCACTATTTTTTTTAGGAAGTTGTCAAGTAGGTGTTATGCACAGATAGTCCAGTGTGATCTTGTGCAAGGTTAAAGTCCTAGTAAGCACATTATTTTTGATTTGGGATTACATGCATGTTTTACTTTCTCCTACATACATGAAAAAAACATGTAAAAGGAATACAAGTGTTGCAGTCTTATGGGGAAAGGTTTACTGCAAAAAAAGTGCTATTTTCTATATATGACTTCCATAAGCATTGCCAATATAGATAGTCCCAAAGCTGCGAACAAGTTCCGGGCTGCTGCTAGTTTTTCGGGCTGTATGTGTGCTGTCGCACGCTGGGCCTGTGCATCAGACTGTAGACAGGACATAAATTTTGTGTGCCCAACGGGACGCCGGGGCTGCCTCAGATTAAAGGCCTTTGGATTTCCTTAAAACACAGTCTCTAGAATACTTAAAGGTTCAACAAAGTTCTTTATTATTGAAAACAAACAGGTACTTTAAGGCTTTCTTAACAGTCTATTGGCTCTCTTTCAATATTGTCCACAGGGAACAGGCACTATCTTTTTAACTGTAACTAATGGGGAAATCCTTAACTTCTAATCTGGGCAGTCTGTCTTTGCCTCTGTTGGCGTGGAGCCCCTACACCCGGTACCAACTGCTTCTGGCTTCCGCGAGAGACCCTTACCAAGCAGAGCTTTGTAGACTTCCAGGGGTAAAGAACTCAGGTTTCCGTGATGGATGAATGAAGTCCCTCAGCAAAGGAGCTGTAAGGCTGTACAACCCCAGTCAGGCTGTAGGCTGTATATTTATTTATTTATTTATTTATTTATTTGGTATGCTTGTATACCGCTAATATCTCCCCAGCCAAGTCATAGAAGACGAAGCTTTCTACAGGAGCTCTTGGTATTATGTCCTGTGCGAAAGACTTCTCTGTGTGGATTGAACCCAAAAAGGCTCCTATTCCCTCCAAAAACCCAAAAATTGGGCGAGACCAGGGAACCTAACTATAATTGACAGGTGGCTTGCCCTATGATTGCAGCCAAAAGAAGCCACCTATCTGCAGAGTCCCTGAAACTTAGGACTACCAACAAACATTCAATGCAAAGCAAACAAAATTGGAGCTCCTGGTACAGCTGTACCTGCACAGTATGGCCAATAGCATCCATACTTTGTGAAAAGAACACAGCAACCCAGTGATTCCGGCCATGAAAATCTTTGACAACATATTTGTTCTTAAGTTGAATTTGTTTGCTTGTTTTGCTGTCTGTGCGTTCAGAAGACTTTACCTCACTTTCTGTCCCTGTGATAATTGGATTTTGAAAAAAATAGCTTGTTGTGGAAATAAGGATTTGTGATAAAACTTCAGTTTTAAGACACCTTTTCCCCATGATAACTCTTCCAAGAGTTAATTTGTCTCACCCCCGTTCTGTAGATGACAGAACGTCTTTTTGCAATGTTCAAATCATGCTAGTAAATGAATGTTTACCATACTTGATGCATTTTACACTTTCTTTTACACTTTTCTGTACTTGATAAACAGGAAGCATCTCTCATAGTAGACAAGAAACACCTGAATCCCTTCATTGTCCTGACCTCCAGGACTTGGGAGCATTTTTCTGCCCACAAAACATGACATCTACTCTATATGATTATAGCCTCTGCATCCTCTTTATATAAGATAAATGTGTTGGATAGATAATATAGGTTTATTTAGATACATATTTTTTGGGTTAGTCGTTACGTGTTCATTTGATTTTTTTTACTCATTGCTTTGATTTGGTTTGTTTGTTTGTTGTCATATTACAGTATAGAATGTTTGCCATTTTTAGTGGAAACTCGGGGAGATAAGGCAGGTTATAAATAGATTATTGGTGCAATGGTTTAAACGCTTGTGCTAGCAGGACTGAAGACCAACAGGTTGCTGGTTTGAATCCAGGGAAAGTGCTGATGAGCTCCCTCTGTCAGCTCCAGCTCCTCATGCAGGGACATGACAGAAGCCTCCCACAAGGATGGTAAAACATCAAACATCCAGGCATCCCCTGGACAATGTCCTTGCACCAGAAGCAACTTGCAGTCTCTCAAGTTGGTCCTGACATGGAAAAAATTATTATTATTATTATTATTATTATTATTATTATTGGGTTCACACAAAACCACTATTGTGCATTTGTTTACCACATTTCTAGGTTTGTTTACATGAACATTTATGCTTTATTGTTAATTTCATTAGATTGTTTCAACACTTTTTAGTCACCTGTGTAAATAAATGTTTTCAGAGGTTACAATTTACTGTAATTTTTGTTTTTGTTTCCTGTCTGTCTTTTGTAAAATTGTTTGAGAATTGAGATAATTTTTTCAGTATACCCAAAACTTTTAATAATCTTGAATTAAATCAAGTATTGTTGAAAGCAGCAAACTTTCAGGCACATTTAAAAGGAAGATAAAATACCCAGACACCGAAATGTCATAGCTCAGTATCTCATGCTTCGACTTACAAAGAATGTACTCCAGTTGTTCTTGTAAGACACAGGTCACCAGGGTGTGTCTTTGAAACTGGTCAGTAGTTGATGATCCAAAGTCACAAGATTACCTCCATCAGAGGCAGAATATTCATTTCCTGTTCACTGATAGAGTTGCTTTATGAAGATGGAAGAATAACACAGCACCATTTTTAAGTAGCCAGCACATTTTAAAGGTTTAAGTCAGATGTTTTGAAATCTACATGCCTTTATCTTTCACTATTTGCTAGCCCACTTCTGGGTTAAATGAGCAATTTTTATATAAGGTTAAGACTGAGACTGTTTATGGAAGAGAAATGATAGAGGAGAGGTGATAATCACAAATGGCATCTCCACCCCTGAAATGTCTCATCAGATGACTATTGAGTAATTTTATATTGCTATGTTTTCATATGTTTATGTAATTACGTTATTGTTGTTCGTTGTTTGCGTTTTCAGTTTTATTTTATGTAATTGTTGTCTGGGCTTGGCCTCATGTAAGCCGCTCCGAGTCCCCATTGGGGAGATGGTGGCAGAGTATAAATAAAGATTATTATTATTATTATTATTATTATTATTATTATTCACAAGACAAAGCAAATGTGAAACTTCATAGTGAATAAGTATCTGATTTTGTATTTTACTTGGCAGTTATTTTTAAAGGAATATTTATAAATATTTTAAGATGTGTTGACTTAGTGCAATGCACTTTACATTAATTAGATATAAAAAGTTGAAATAAATAGTATTTTATTGTTTAGGAAGAATGTATACAGTTACTTAAAACTTTGAATTTAGATTTGAGGCAAAGAGCCTGTGATTTGCCTAATGTTACCCAATGAGGTTCCACAACCAACTGGGGATTTTGCTCCAGAGTTGTAGTTCAATTGTTCCAGTCTGCTGTAAATCATTCTAGATTTACCAGTGGAACCTGATCTGCCTTCTGCTTGCCTTGCCTAATCTATCATATCGTTTTACATAGGCACAAGAAAAGAAAACTCATAGCTGTTCAAACTTTAGAATGGACAGTTACTTCAAAGCAGCAGTCTCTGATTTAGACAAGCTACTTGATGAATTTGAACAAAATACAGGTTTGTTTACTCTTTATGCCTTTATATTTTTTTGTGAGCTGCAAGATAAATAAAATCTATTACTCTGTTTAACTACAGAGCTGAATCAATGTGTCCCTGCTTCCAAGATGTTTACAACCAAAACTGACAGTGGGAATGCTCAGGAAAGAAGGGAGAAATGTGGGCAGAAATTAGCATATTATTAATATCTTTGAATTTTAAGGAGTTAGAGGATTATTTTTGTACTGTTGTGAGTGTATTGATGTGCTAACAAATTTGATTTTGATATTCTATTTAGATGAACTTGAAAACAGCAAAAATGCAAATCCACATGATTCTACTAAGCACCATTCACTTTCTTCAGAATTAGATTACCAAAAGCCAAAAGTTTTGGAACCAAAAGTACAAGATAATGTTAATTGTTCTACATCCGCTGAATCCCCATTGTCTACCCAGACTGCAAATGTAGCAAACCTTGAGCGACTGAACTCTGAACAGAATGAGAAAAATGTCACGGGGTTAGATCTTCTTTCTATGGTGGATGGTGGTTCTTCAGATAAGAATCAGTCTTCTTGCCTGGGACGATACAGTATACCTGTTTGTGATCTCGTCAGTGACACAGGTAATTTGAGCCATGCAAAAAACAATTTGGAATGCATTCAAAAGTTGCAGCCAGATGACCCCCAAGGTAATCTTTCTCTTATTGGCTTTGATTTAGCATCAATACCTGCCACTGCTGCAAATATGTCAGCTCACTGTAGTTCTGATACTGATGTGCAGCAACAGATTGATGGAGATACAGCGCTATACAAAGTAGAATTTAATACATCTGAAAAACAAGATGAAATGGTAATAACTACAAACAAACCTTCTCAACCATGTGTCGTGGATTCTGGTGAGATTCAAGAAAAGACAGAACCTTTGGATAACAATGAAATATTGAAACAGGTTGAACAGGCTATAGACCCAGCTTTAATTACTCAAGTATCGTCAACTGTACATAGTTCCAAAGACGAACCAACATGTGAAAAACTGCCTTGTGAGCCATTGGAGGATAAAAATAGTGCAATGAATCAAATTACTCAAGAGGAAAATGGCAAGGTTGTTACTTCAGAAGAGGACATGATTGAATCTTTAATTTCTATCTTACCAAAGATGTATCAGTCAAATGAAAACAGTTCAACATTACCTAAAGAAGATAATTTACATGATTCCTTACTTCAAACTGAGAATGTGCCAGGGCTAAATCAAACACATAGGACCCCAGAAAATGTTTGCAGTCCAGAACAGAATACCAGTATAGGTCCGAAAGTAGTTTCATCATCAGAGAGCTCTGAAGACATACAGACTTCACTATCCTGTCTTCCACTTGCTGTTTCTATATGTGGGTCATTAGTTAAGACTGATACCACTGAGGGAAGGACTGCTGAAGACGAAGCGACACCACATATAGTTAGTAATATAACTGTACAAACTGAAAGCCATAAAAATGGTCTTTCTAAAGGAGAATTGTGTGAAAGAATAGAACCATCAGAACAGGATGAGAATCAAAACAAAATGAGCCAATGGTGCCCAGAAATACATTCTTTTACAGAAAGAGAGAAGGAGGGTTTTCATAACAATATTAATGAAAGTCAACCTTTCCAGCACCAAAACTCTGTTGCTGCTTCCAGTTCTTCATTTGCAAATACTGGAGCATGCAGCGGTGTTCTGTCTACTGACATTGGGATGAGAGGTTTAGTTGATCTAGCATTAGAAGAGGACATTATTGGAGGTGATATGTTAGTTAGTGATGCTGAGCTTGATGCCTTCTTGTCTGAGCATTGTCGTGAAACAGAACATTCAAAACCTCTTAAAGAGGATACTGAGGATGGATTATTGCAGTCTGATGTTATTAATGGCAATTTAATTGATCTGAACAAACTGAACAGGGGTAGTAATAATTTGGAATCGGAAATGGAATTTAAGAAAATAGAAGCTTCGATTGGTAACAGCTATATATTAACAAATCCTGAAACTAGATTAGATGATCTGTCAGAAGAAAGTCCACAGTGGAAAAATTTGAAGAATGGAAAAAAGGACGCAGTGGAAAAACCCGAAGAGACAACATACCATGCAAATGAAACTAGAAGTGAAGTTTCAGATCTTATAAACAGTGAACAGATGGTACACAGTGGAGGTGCAAGGCCAAAGCAATTGTTAAACGTTCCGCCAAAAGCCAACACTTGTTCTGAATTTAGTAGTCCAAATACACTTGGGAATGAATCCCAGGTGTTAAATTCCACAGTTCCAAATACATCTTTCTCAGATGGTAAAATTTGTCTTGATTCAAGCTCTACTTATAATAATAGTGATACACAATCAAAGGAAAACAACGGAAGTAGTATCTCACCTGTGATCCCGGAATCTGCCGCCGCAGTAGAACAAGCTACAGTCCTTGGGCAGAAGCAGCCACCCTGGATTCCTGATTCAGAAGCACCAAATTGCATGAATTGTCAAGCCAAATTCACATTTACAAGAAGAAGGCACCACTGCCGTGCTTGTGGAAAAGTAAGTAAAATTTAAGCATACCTATAATACTTTGTATAGTTTTTGGGGAATGTAATAATGGCACATTGGATAAAAACTTCACTGGAAGAGATTTCTCTCTTTTTTAACTCTGGAAATGTTTTACTAAAATTCCTTGTACTCCTATTGAAATTGGCTTTATTTGGGCTACAGACAGACAACAATAAATATTCTTTCTTGTCAGCTTAAGTTTTTCCTTGTTGAAACCAAACCAAGCCATGTAATAAAGTTCTTCAGCTCCTAGTTACTAAGGAAATACCATGTTGATTCTAGAACAATGGTTCTCAACTTGTGGGTCCCCAGATGTTTTGACCTACAACTCCCGCAGCCAGTTTATCAGATGTTAGAATTTCTGGGAGTTGAAGGCCAAAACATCTGGGGGCCCACAGGTTGAGAACCACTGTTCTAGAAAGAAAGGGACCTTAATCTATGTAGTAGGTAATTATTAAGGCTTACCTACAATCCACAGATTGTGAAGAAGGTAATGGAATGATGATCAAATATAAAATTCTGGGTTTACACCAACTGGTCAGTATGGGAGTGGAAGATATGGGAGTGGAAGGGAGGCCATGCTTCTCTATTTATTTATTTATTTATTTATTTATTTATTTATTTCTTGCATTTATTAACCGCCGCTCTCAGCCCTAGGGCGACTCGTGGCGGTGTACAATACAAAAAAGACACTTTACAAAGCAATCAGGACAACAAACTAACATCACTAATACACAACATTTAAATTACACTAAAAATCCGCTGCGTCATATTATGGAATCATAATCAATCTCGTAGTCGTAAATTCATTCCGGTTGTCATTTCCAGTAACATAGCACTCAGTTGAAAGCCTGCTCGAAGAGCCACGTCTTGAGGCCCTTACGAAAGGCCATGAGGGAGGGCGCCTGTCTGATGTCAGCAGGGAGGGAGTTCCACAGCCGGGGGGCCACCACCGAGAAGGCCCTCTCTCTCGTCCCCGCCAGACGTGCCTGTGAGGCAGGCGGGATCGAGAGAAGGGCCTCCCCAGATGATCTCAAGGTCCTCGTGGGCTCGTAGGCCGAGGCTCTAAAAGCATTGTGGCCTGCCCTGCATGAGACGAACATATCAGTTGGTTTTCATCTATCCCTTTTTGTTGGCCTTTGGAAAAGCTGGGCAAACTATGCTGGAAAAATGGTCTGTGGATGCTAAAGAAAGGAAACTCTCCCCAGTTGGATCCAAATAGAGCACAGATATCAAAAAAGGTCTTTTGTTGTTCAGTCCTGATTTTAACATTTTCCTCAAACCTAGAAATAATTTCCTTTGCTGAAATTACAGATGTGTGGAATTCAGTATAGTATTTGGTAATGAGTCAGCACTCTGTACTCGCTCCAGGCAGCAATATTCATAGAAACTGAGTCTAGGTGAGATCTAACTCCAGATAATCCCTAAAACAGAGTAAGGGACTTTTGTGTTTGCCCAGGATCACATGTAATGAAAGGTAATACTTTAGGAGTTAAATGCTAGCAGCAAGAGAGAACGTGGCTAAATGATGTAGGTGTTTTTTTAAATGTAGTAAGATTTTTTTGATCTGTTTCTAAACGCTTAATTTATATTCATCATTAATCTAGGTCTTTTGCACTTCATGTTGTAATCGAAAATGCAAACTACAGTATTTGGATAAAGAAGCAAGAGTCTGTATAAGCTGTCATGAATCCATTAACAAAGGTAAAAAAATTGGTGAAAATTAAAAGAAACGAAAATAAGTAATTATCATGTTTTTTGGGTGTTAGAACAGCTCTTTCCATGGAACCAACATTTCCCTTACAAATCATAATGTGAAGCATTAATTTGTACAAGGTGTGAAAATCAATAATATTTTAAAATGTTAAATATTATTGGTTTTGCTTCTAATGGCTTATCATGGCTAGTAGGCTATAACTTTAAATTTGATGAAATTATATAACTATAGATAGCTATCCTCTAGTTTGGTGTTTTGATTCTGACAATAGCTAACTAGATATTATAGGAAATTATTTCAAAAGGGCAGATGATCTTGTGTGTAAAAGGTAAAAGTCAGTATTGCTGATAGGTGTCATACAAGAAATTCATCTGTTACATAGGAAAGAATATTCTTTAAAAATCATCTTTATAAAGTTTTACTAGCTATGAATAATTAAATTGAGTAAACACTTCAGTACTGTGATATTCAGAGCAGCTTCTTAGTTGCTCAGAAATATTTTTTGTCATATAGCAGTTCTAATTAAAATAAAGCCAGGTGTGATCTGTCATAAACCCAACTTGGGAATTTCAAGAGATATAAATTAGTTTTGAACTCAATACAAGGAATAACATGCGGTTGTAGGAGATAGGATATACAGCATATTCCAGGGATATAAGACTTAAACTTTTTTTTACTTTGTTTGTTAGCACAGGCATTGGAGAGAATGATGAGCCCAACTAGTCCTGTGGCTAATTCTTCTATCTCTGACTATTCAAGTGATCCACCTTTGCAAGCAGCCCAGACATCTGGTACATCTAATTATCTTTCTGTCTTTCGTTCTATCTTCTCGTCTTTCTTGTTGTTGCTTGCTCCTGTATTTAAATGGTCAAATGGGGATGAGAAGCCAAAGATGCACTGAGAGAATTAAGTTAAACTGAATTTTCGATCCTTTTTAGACAATGTCACTGTAGTACAACAAACACAACCAGTTTATTGGAGGTATTCATTTCATTTGTTAAATGGGAATTTAGTCTTTCCAGGAGATACTTATGTTATGTTTAATATTTCCTTTCCTCATTCTGTATTTAAAATAGGTGGATAAAACTGGGCCTGTTGATTATTATTATTATTATTAATAATAATAATAATAATAATAATAACAATAATAATAATCTTTATTTGTACATCCCTATCTCCCCGAAGGGACCCAGGGCAGTTTCCAATATACAAGGCAAACATTCAATTGCCAAAAAGAAAACCATACAGACAAATTACATCAAGACAAACACATTAGACAATATAGAACAACCTAATTTAACTTAATAAACATAATAACAAAAATAAAAGCATCATAAAATACAAAAATCCTGCTAAAACACACTAAAAATAAAAAAATAAAACCAGTTGCATTGTAACTCTATCAGGCAAGGTTCAACAAACCAATGACCAGGATTATAGAATGGACGTGGCCAACTATGAATGGACTGGGCAAGGGATAGTGTAAACAGTGTATCATAAGTCCGGGGAAGTGCATGAAGTGCAGAACAGAGTACTATCTGGCAACCTAAGGACTGGGCCTAGGGACTAATCATTCTCGAGTAGAATGCATTGTAATCATCCAGTCTGAATGTAACCAAGGTAGGGACCACCATGGCCATGTCCAGCTTCTCAAGGTATGGTTGCAGCTGGCGCACATGCTTTAACTGTCCAAAGGCCCTTCCAGCCACCGCGGACACTTGGGCATCAAGCATCAGCGCTGAGTCCAGGAGGACTCACAGATTGCAATCCTGTGTCCTCAGGGGGAGTGTAACCCTGTCAAGCACAGGTTGCCACCCAATACCCCAATCAGCCTTATGACTAACCAGGAGGACCTCTGTCTTGTCTGGATTAAGGTTCAGCTTGTTAACCCTCATCCAGTCCATCACAGCTACCAGGCACTGGTTCAGGATCTGGGAGGCTTTCTTGGAATTCAGTGGGAAAGTGTAGTAGAGTTGAGTGTCATCTGCATACAGATGGCACTGAACTCCAAAACACAGGATGACCTCACCCAGCAGTTTCATGTAGATATTAAAAAGCATGGGAGATAGAATGGAACTTTGCGGGACCCCACAGGTCAGTGGCCAGGGTTCTGAACAGGAATCCACCAGCTCCCACCAACTGGAAGTGATCCTCCAGGAAGGAGTGGAGCCACTGCCAGGAGTGGGCCATTCCAGAGAGCTAGCCCAGAAAGATATCATGGTCAATGATAGTGAAAGCTACTGAGCTGTCCAAGAGAACCAACAAGGGGACACTCCCCCTGTCTAGCTCTCTGTGGAGGTCATCCAACAAGGCAACCAAAGCCGTCTCTATACCATGATTATAAATGATATCTCGGAAGTGGGTTATATACATGCTGTAGGTATAGGACTAAAATAGATGTGATTTCTTTATTCCAGTGATTCCCAATCTGTGGTCCATGGACTACCAGTGGTCCACTACTCACCATTACACCATTGCAACAAGAGCAACTATTATCTACGGATAATAACACAGCAAAAAAAAAAAAAAAGGTTTTCTTGCTGTCTTAATTTTTAGACTTCTTCTGGGGTTATTTGGGGTGCTGGTTCAGAAAATTGCATTAGATAGACCACATCAGTTCTAGATTATTAAATATAGTTTTCTTTGGGTGAGCAGATGGCAACTCCTGGATGCTATATGTTCTGTATCAGAAACAAGAGCTGATAAGGTCTATCCAATGCAGTTTTCTGAATCAGCACCCCAAATAACCAAACCAAATCTAAAGTGAACCAAAAACTGATTTTTAATCCTTTTGGTACTAATGTTGGAGAGTGTACCCTGGTCAAAGTGGTCCCTGGTTAAAAAAGGGTTGGGAACCATTGCTTTATCCCCTGAAAGTTTTTGTCATGGGCCTCTTGGCTATTTAAAGTTCTTTTTTGTATTGTCATTGTAGTCATTTGAGTCTGAATAGGGCAGGTCAACAAAGAAGCACTCAGTTGTGCTCATCTCAAGTTTTGGGAAATTGTGGACATGTGCATCATTTTATACCTGTGTGCCTTGGTTGATGTCATAGGTGAATGTTGGCTGTATAGCTTTGTCTTGTCCATACAACGATATAACATAAACAACAGTGCTTGCCCTATACTTGGGGAATATGTCAGGCAGAAAACCTTGTTTTCGTCAACATTTCAAGAAACCTTTAAAAAAATAATTCAACTCTTCTAAGACAAAGTTTCCAGATTTCAGGTAGAACAGATACTTTCTTAGACCAACTTTGAGACTTCTAGCTCCTGTTCAACTGCTTTTAATTAAGGGCGCATATAAATCTTGGTATGATTTGTATAGCAACAGTTAGTTTTACTATGTGAAGAAATCCTGTATTTTATAATGATATGTCAATCAGACATTGTTAATTAGATTGTGGTCACCAAGGTCTCTGGAACTATGACATGGATTTTAGAATATACTGCTAATGCTGGTATGGGTAATAGTAAAACAATGTATGTTTCTGTGTTACAAAAATAGTGTGATGGGAATGCCTTGGAAATCTAAAACAATTTTGGGTTGTAAAAATAAGTAATTAATAACTTGTGGCATTTTGGTTTGTCTTGTTTTTGTTTTCTTCCTGTAGGAGTCTGTCCCAAAGAGCAAAGAAGAGTTTGGTTTGCAGATGGCATTTTGCCTAATGGAGAAGTTGCAGATACAACAAAATTGTCTTCTGGAGTCAGAAAATCCCCACAGGAACCATATCCTGTAAGCTCCAATTTAACTATAGGCTGTGTTGATAGTGCACATAATACTTTGTCCCTTTTTAATTGGATAAATAAAGATGGGTGGCATCAATTTAACCCAAATCCATTTGCTTGACTCTGTATGATAGTTCAGAGTTAGTTCAAGAGAACTGGAAAACTATTTTAAAGCAATGCATTGTTCATATAGACCAGGCATCCTCAAACTGCGACCCTCCAGCTGTTTGGGCCTCCAACTTCCAGAAGCCCTAATGAGCTTGTTCAATTGTCAGGAATTCTGGGAGTTGAAGGCCCAAATAGCTGGGGGGCCACAGTTTGAGGATGCCTGGTAAAGACAGTATATAAGATAATTCCTGTTGTCCTGACACCTTGTCCTGTAATTTTAAAAAATATTAGTGAGTTGCTTCTTCATATGCATCTTTCAAATTTATGATATTTTTCTTTTCAATAATTAATATTTTCTAAATATATATTCAGAGTTGAAATGTGGTTATGTAAATGTATTTCATTTTCATTTTGTATTTATTTTTCTTTTTTCTGTGGATGGTTCCCCTTCAACCTTTTAAGATGGGTTCATAACTGAGTGGCATCTGAATCTAAGTCTCTCCAGTCCATGTTCAGTACTATACCACACTGTGTTGCACAGGTGGATTGAAGAACCCCAACCAATGCATTTTGTTGCAAAAGTTCATTCATTACAGTCTTGCTGTGTGATTGTGTAGAACATTGCCTATTCTCTCCCCCCCCCCCTCCCTTGTTTGCTTTCTTTATTGAAAACAATGTTCTCCTCCATTCAGGACAAATCTCTCTCAAAGTAAACAACATATTAGAAATAATGATGTATATTTCATACTATAAAATCAAAGTGAATGGTAAATTGAATTGAACTTTTATTATAGGTTGAAAGCCCAACAAAAGACACATTCTGTGCATCTGAGAAAATACCCAAAGATGAAACATGTATTGCGGAACGGACTGAGATCTTGTGTTGTCCCACTTCTGTTCTTCCAGAAGAAGACACATTGTCCACTAAGAAACAACCAGAACTCTCACATGATTCTGACAGTGTGGTTACAGCTGTTACTGAACTCCCCACTGTTGTTGAATCAGCAACACATCCTGTTCCTGGCACCATTAATGAAGCTAATAACGCACCTGTCAGTCCATTAGATTATCAGATGCTTTGTGGTATTGAAAACAGTGTTAGCAAGGAAATTAGTCTAATTCCTGAGGGTAATGGACTGCCACCTCTACTGCTTACCAGAGAAGAAAAAGGAAAAAGTAAGTTTCTTATACCAGGGCATGGAATCCAGATATATTCACTGTAAACAGTCCTTCCTTATTATCTGGGGAGCAGGATGAGCTCCGGTTGTTAGGCCTAGCTTCTGTCAACCTAGCAGTTTGAAAACATGCAAATGTGAGTAGATCAATAGATACCGCTCCGGCGGGAAGGTAACAGCACTCCATGCAGTCATGCCAGCCACATGACTTTGGAGGCATCTACGGACAATGCCAGTCTTCGGCCTAGAAATGGAGATGATCACCACCTCCCAGAGTCGGACGCAACTAGAATAAATGTCCGGGGAAACCTTTACCTTTACTAAGGAGAAAAATCTTGGAAAAATTTAAAGGAGCAAGGAAAGCTACTTGCTGGAATTGATTCAGAAGGTATCTGTACCTACAATTCTTGTGTTCACTGGTTTCAGTCCACACCAGCTTTGTTAATTTAGATTCAGTTACCAGTAAGCAAAAGAAATTATGACCTAAGCCGTATTGGTATTACTGGAGATTATTTTTTACTAACTTAGACTGGTTCTTTGTGGTCTTCTCTGAGCACACTTATTAGAATAGCTTTTATTCATTGATGAGAGATGTTATAACCACCAATTGCCTTGTCAGGTTTCAGTAAAATGTTTTCACTGGGGAAAAACTCCGTTTGAATAAGATGATAGGACAGTTCCTTTCCAATAGTCTCCAATGCATACGTATGTCTTTCTGTTTTTAAAGAAATATGTCACTTGCTATTGAACTCAACATTTTTTTCAAAAAAATTATTCAGGCTCTTTAGTGGAAGAACATCCTTCTCAAGAACAAGTTACTTCACTCCTTGAAGCATCTAATCCATTAACTTTCATCTTAAATGCAAACTTTCTTGTGAATGTCAAGATACTATCCTGTAAGTACTCCCAATGTTTGCCTCATCTGTGGTTCCTAATGTAAAATGTTTATTACAATAATTAGGCTGCGGAATATTTTTTTTCATTTGTAGGTTTTTTTCCTCATAAGTTTTACCTTTATAATAAATTTCATTCTTCCCGTTAGGGCGTGAATTTTGGCTTGTTATCCTGAACTTGCATTGGGGTCATATTTTGTATAATTCTGAAGTGTCCTGATAATTATCAGTAGAGAGACAATAATAGATGTGGTGGGAACAAGTACAGGGGATCCTCAGTGTCTGCTGGGGTTTGGTTCCAAGTCCTATTATACAATGGCATAATAAAATTGTGTCACTTATTTAAAATGGCAAAATAGAAACCTTCTTTTTTGAATCAAGTCATGGATGACTGAATACTTGGATGCAGAATCTTTAGATAGAAAGGGATGGCTATATTTGCATCATTCTTAGTTCATAAAATATTACAGTGACCACCACTAACTGAAAAACATGGTGGCACTTCTGCTTGTACACATTTCCATCTCTCTAAGCTAATATGTGATACAAAGATAAGCCAACCCAAATACAAGCTGATGCACCTAATTTTACCACAAAAAACTAGAAAAACATTGACTCGAGTGTAAGCCGAGGGTGGAAAATGCTGCAGCTACTGGTAAATATTGAAATAAAAATAGATACCAATAAAATTACATCAATTGAAGCATCAGTAGGTTAAGTGTTTTTTAATATTTACATAAAACTGTAATTTAAAATAAGACTGTCGAACTCTTCAATGTAAATGTGCTATGTATCCTTCCAATAATAATAAAGAGAGTAAAATAATAACTGTAATAATAACAATAATAGAGTAAAATAATAAACGTAATAATAATAATAGAGTAAAATAATACATGTAATAATAATAAATAGAATATAATAATAAATGTAATAAAAATAATAATGGAGTAATGCAGTCATGCCGGTCACATGACCTTGGAGGTGTCTACGGACAACGCTGGCTCTTTGGCTTAGAAATGGAGATGAGCACCATACCCCAGAGTCGGACACGACTGGACTTAATGTCAGGGGAAAACCTTTACCTAATATATAGTAATTACTACATTGTCACTTTGCATATCAGGATCCTGCAGTTTTTTCCCAGTCTCCAGTTTTCTGAAAGACACTATATGTATCTCTTCCCTTCATTGGACAGAACAGAATAGTGAAATGCTCAGCTGGATACAAAACCAAAAGATGACACATGCAAATATTTGTAATTATGATCATTACAAAGCATGTTTTGACTTCACCATAATTCCTTTGTGCTTGATGAGGGCTATATAACTTGAAAATTTATGATAACATAAAACAAAGTTTAATGTCTTAGAGTGCAGTTTTAATGCATAGATGCACTAGCTGCAGTGAAGTCTGATGTTACAGAAGTTTCCTCCACTAGTGAATGACAGTGGTCAGTCATCAGAAAAGAAGCCATCCGTGTACAGGTTAACTTCTATCATAGAGCCACATTTTAAATGAATGCTCCGTTGGTGGGAATTTGTAGAGCAGCAATCTGGACCGCACTTTCTACATCCAGCAAATACAGCAGGCTAGATGTAGATAAATTTATCTCAGTGAGAGCATCTTTTGACAGAAGGGTGCTCCAGCAGATTAACTAATTTTCCTTGCCACTTTCCCTCCCATGTTCTGTTTACACTAGGATAATTCTCATGCATGACTGGCTCCTTCTCTGTTGGCTGAGAATGGCACATTGACAAAATAACCATGGAGGTCTATTTTAGTCAAGAGAATGAGCCATTCAGACCTTCCCTGGGGTGGCAAGACCATTTTTCCTTTCTCTCAGGACCTTCCTTCTCTTGTTTTTATTTTCTCTTGGCTTGGGAATGAAGTGAGAAGTCAGGAATCCAATAAGAAATGCCTTCGTAACACATGAGATCCCTTGCCTCAACTGGACAGTGACTGGAGTTAACCCTTTTATAGGTGACTCCTTTTCCTTGGCTAGAATGGCTCTTCATAGTGGGTTAGTCACTATGCCATTCTGTTGTCAGAGAGGTTGACTGTCCACCCAAAACTCCTTTTATAATTGAAGAAAGCTCCACTGAAATAACTTAGTGAAAGTATTCCTGCCTATAATAATGAGAAGAAGGCTCCCAAATGGCCTGTATGGGAAATGAAGTGATTTAGAGCCAGTGCTACTCCGAGGTATATATGTAACTGAAGTATATTAAAGGGGGAAATGAAGGAAACCGCATACCTTGTTCTGCTCACCTGTACTGGACGTAGGATGCTTTGTTGGCGCCAGTGAATCTATGTCAGGCCGGGTTAGAATTCCTCTATTAAGTCTGCATTTTTAAAAATTCTGCATATTAACACAAAAATATAGGTTTAATTGTATTTTTAAAATTTCTTATTAAGATTGTTCAGAAAGATGCTGGTACTTCTCAACCAATGGACTACATGGCTTAGGACAGGCAGAAATTATTATGCTACTGGTTTGTTTACCAAATGAAGATGTTGTTCCTAAAGAAATCTTCAAATTATTTATCAGAATATATAAGGATGCCATGAAAGGTATGAAGCTTCACTATTTTTTTTAAAGTAGAGTGTACCGGATATAATATAATGATTTTGGAAACAAACATGAACTTTGCTAGTAGAATAAGATGATGTATGTAAAGTGTTTTGAACACTTGAGAGCACTTTTCAGTTTGGGTCCAGGCTGTTTGTCTAATCATATCTCCCTATAGAGGCCATCTCATGCACTTTGGTCAATGGTGAAAGCCCTGCTCTTGGTCCCACCTCTGTCACAAACATGGTTGGTAGGAACAAGAGAGGGCCTTCTCCATGATGGCTCCCCATCTCTGGAACCCCCTCTCTAAATAAATAAAAATGGCCACCACTCTTCTCCTTCAAAAAAAAAACTCCTGAAAACGCACTTTAGCATATGGAGAGGAGGAGGACTAAGACACTTTTAATTCCATCGAAATGCTGACTAACTTATTTGTATTCCACTGCTGCTATGGTACATGTTAAAGAACAACCATGATAGCCATTTTAATGCATTTTAATTGTTCTCTTAGAGTTTGTGTCTTAATTGTTAATTATGTTATTAGTATAATTATGTTTATTTGATTACTTGTATTCTGTTTTTCATGTTGATGTTAATTTCTCTTTTGTTATAAGTTTAGGGTTATTATTTTGTATTATTTTGCATTATTTTGAGATGTCTGTATTTGCTTATGGCCATGGAATGTTTGCCCTTTTTTGCGTGTAACTGCCCCGAGTCTCCTCGAGAGAGAGGGCGGCCTATAAATAAAGTATTATTATTATTATTATTATTTTTCAAGGATGCATGGAAACACAAGGTGGTAGAACTCAGTAATGTAATTGGGCATACCTGTTCAGATTCCCTATTCTGTAAGCAGTTTTTTCCTCTACTTTTTAGGCTAGGAACTTCATGATTTGAAAACTTTGTAGCTGATGATGGATCTGGTTTTATTGAGAAGCTTTTGTGGCACAGGGACGTGGACTGAGTTAGCAGAACACTGAAAATCTTGATTGGCTATATCTTTGTGTGAACAGTTACACTCGAGAATGATCTTGCACATGCTTGCATTTGCTTTTTACAGGGGAAACTTGGAAAGGGTAGTAAAGATGTATCTTTGAAAAACATAGCTGACTTAACTATGGATCTTCTGAGGAATCCTTGATTCTTCGTAATATAATATGAAAGTCATAATACTCCTAGAATTGTACTACTGTAGACTATGGCTTAGATTGAAAAAAGCTCGCAAAAGCACACCTTGTCTACCTTCAGTAAATTGAAGCCCTCCAAGTGGACCACTAACTCTTAAGAGTGTCTTGTTGGGGATCCATGGGACTGCATTGTGGAGAAGAGGACAGCAGAGCCCTATCCATGCCTCTCAAAATTGAGGATACAGTCCATGTAATAATGAACTTGTTCTTTATTTTGCTTAAGAAGATGCATTAATCTTTATGGTGAGATCTTGGTGACAACTTTGACTAGATGTGTTCTTCTAACCAGGAAAATTCATAGGAAATTTGGAAAACATTACATTCACTGAAGATTTTCTTGGAAACAAGGAACATGGCGGAATTCTATTTGTAACGCCAACATTTCAGAAAATGGATGGTCTCGTATTACCAAAAAATCCTTTTTTATGTGGCATTCTTATTCTGAAACAGGAGGTACCTTGGGCAAAGGTTTTTCCAATTCGCTTGATGTTGAGATTGGGAGCAGAATATGGGGGTGAGTTTAAATCCCAATTATTTCACTTACTCAAAATCTCTGCATTGATCTTAAACAAAATATATTATAGATTGATTGAAGAAACCCAACTCATACTAGTTGCCAGTATCAATTTAATTGGTTTGGCTTGCAATGGAACCCTCCCTTGGATTACATTACATAGTTCCCCCACTTTCTCCCTCCTACTACGGGTGTCCCAGTCCACCAAACTACCGTTACCTCTGTGTCTTTTCACCTGGTTTTTGTTTGTTTGTTTTGTTTTTTGCTGGGGTCCTCTTTGGGCAGTTTCCCTTTCTCTGTTATTTTTAAATCACATTTCTATTTCAATCTCTGCTATTTTCATCATACTTCTGCTTCAAAACTCTTTCCTTATAGCCTTTTTTGGAAAAACAAAAAACCCTCTACTTCTTTTTTCCTGTTGTATTCCCTCGCCCCACTCCATCCCACATTTTTCTGATTGATAGACCTGATGAGCATCTCTTACAAGAGAGCTAGATAGTAGAAAAGTGCAATATTTCTAATGTATTCACATCTCAGGCTTGACAAAACAGAGCCCAGTGGTTAAAAATACATGGTTGGGAGAAATTCATTCAGGCCGCTGAGCACATGGCACAGGACAAGCTGCTGTTTTTTAGCAGTGTAGTAGAAACTTCCAGATTATTTCACTGGGGCTCAAATACTTTGATGAGTTCTAAAGAGCAACTTCATAGCTTTCGAAGAACTTGGTGTGCCTGATGCAAATTCTTATTAATTCCTCTGAATAACAAATCTCCATTTTATAAAATAGATTTTAAGTACACTACCTTAAGTGGTACAACATTGTGGACTGATTTCATAATCCATTTGCTCAAAGCTTCCTTTAGTGTGTGAATATAATTCTACTATGCTTCAAATCTTAAATATTTTGCTTGCATGAAAGCTTGAAAAAGTCTACAATGTCATATTTTAAAGAAGTTGTGTTAAATTCGATTTTAATCTATTCTGTGCTTTTTCTTTTTCCTAGACTACCCAACTCCTTTAACAAGTATAAGACATAGGAAGCCTTTGTTTGGAGAGATAGGACATACACTCATGAATTTACTTGTTGTAAGTACTTGCTTGTATTGTATTTCACTCTTGCTATACTAATGGCACTAAAATTGTAAAAAAAAACCCCATCAACCCACAAATGCAGATTTCTGTACTAAATAGATTACTGTTGCATAAATATGTATGATAACTATAAGAAGCTGTAAATTGAAAGATACAATTTTGAACTTGGAGTTGAAATTAGTTTGAAAATTCATTGAGAATATATGAGAAACCTGTGCTATTTTGTGTAAAGAGTAGTGATTTCTATATGCTCCATTAATCACAAGTACAAATCAAAGTTGTATTACTAGTCTCTTGTTAACTTGTACTTTAGTCTTCATTTACAGCTTTCTGGTGATATATTAAAAACTTCACCCTAAATCCACTTGCTATTCCCAACTAAAAAAGGCCATTTGGATCACTGGGAATTTAGTAAACCAACATGTATATAAATTGCATTAATTCAGTGGGTTTATTTTATTTGGGAATAGCAAGTGGATTTAGGTTAGTTTTAAACGGAGGGAATGAAATTTATTTACAGTTATTTACAGTATTTATATTTCACCCTTCTCACCCTGAAGGGGTCTCGGGGCGGATCACAGAACACATATATGGCAAACATTCAGTGCCAAATATACATACAACACAAACAACAGACAGAGGTATATATAGGCTTTCCCATTGTTCGGTATCTTTGGAAAATGCGCTCAGTTCCAGTCACAGTGGAGTGCTTTTGCTCCATTTCCTTGCCAAAGAGCTTTTTTTTTTCTTTTTCTTTTTTTTTTGTAAGCTCTTTGGCAAGAGCTTACAAAGAAGCTTCCTCCTTTTTCTGACCAAAACATCATACCTAAATACCTCCCCACTTTATTTATTAGATAAATAAAGTAGATAAATATTTATCCTATTTATCTACTCACATTTGTTTTTGAACTGGTAGGCGGGCAGAAGTTGGGCTAAAGGTCGGGCGCTCATCCTGACCCGGGCTTCGAAATGTCAACTTTCTGGTTGGCAAGATTTATTGCAGCTTGGTGATTAACCTGCTGTTCTAAAGCCCAGCTTCATTAATGGAACACTAATACCTCCTAAATTTCTTATTGCTGCTGTGTACCTTCAAGGCATTTCTGACCTATAGTCTTAAAATGACCTTATTACAGCAGGCCTTTTTTGGAGCAAGATTTGTTCAGAAGAGATTTGCCATTGTCTTCTTATGAAGTTGAAAGTGAGTGGAGTCTCCCAAGGTCACCCATTGGATTTCATGACAGCTTTGAAACACTCTCCACAATTGTAGTCCAACATGCAAACCACTTTACTTTGCTAACTCTTTTCCTTGTTATTGTGGAATGTCTTCTGTTCTCATTATATGTGTTTTAATGATATTATGAATTTGGAACTCTAACTGGACATAATTTCACTCAGGCCAGGAGCATACATTGACCAGGCAGAATGTAATTCTCTACCTTTCCAGTTCTGTATTCTTTCTCTTTCTTGGGAGTTGTCAAGCCCTGGGAGGATCTAGGTACTTTGAGGTCAGTTTGCACACTGTTTCAAGCCACATTTATTAGGTGGAAGGGGGTGGGAATACCTTAAAACTAGATGAGAGAGCCAGGGAGGTGTTTGGGTTTGAGTACTGGATCCCAGAGTTTGGATCCCTGTTTGGCCACGAAAATCCATTATCTTAATCTTAGTTAATCTAAGGTAATACTTCCTTTGAACAAATCTTGCCAAGAAAAGCCCTTTGATAGGTTCACCTTAGAGTTAACATAAATCAGAAATGGCATTAAGGCACACAACAACAGCAATAACAATGAACTTGGGTAATCAGAGGACTAGCTGTGGCAGTCTCAACTGATTTGTGACCATTGGAGGTGATGGTGCGAGAAATGTGACTTACTGAAACTTGGTGGGAAAGCGTATACTCTTTATTCTATAATTTTTCACAAAATCTTTTTATTAAAAGATATTTGTCTGCTTGCTTTGTCAATATTTTGTAGTGCAGTGTTTCAGTTATGTTAATTAGGAAAAGTAATTAATGTTAATTGTGTATTAATAAAATCATGATATTCAAGGGGTTCAATTAAATACACCCAAAGCTTTATTTCTTTGTCAGTAATTAATTCTTCTTTCATATTATTATTTATTATTATACTTTATGGGTGCCTAGTATTTTATATTAATTGATTACAGAGGTAATCTAGTTTAATTTTTTTTATAGTTTCACTTAATTGAAATTATGTTTGGAGGATTCTGTAGTGTGAACACAACTCGTGATATGATGCAGCTTTAAAAGAAAATAACTGGAGTAATTGGAGTTTTTGTGTTGCAGGATCTTAGAAATTATCAATATACATTGCTTACAATAGAGAATTTGGTTATCCATATGGAAATGGGCAGAAGCTGTATTAAAATACCTCTTCAAAGACATAATGAGGTGAGTGTAATTTCTAGTGAGGGCTTGGATCGTGGTTCAGATAAACCAGGGAATGAAAGTGAATTTAGAATGATGGGCTGCTCCTCAACCATATTCCAAATCCGTGGGCTGGAGCATTGTTATGCAAATTTACATCAAGGCCACCTAGACCCTGTCTGACCTGGTAAAATGTGGTGTTTTAACCAAAGAACTGGCTTGGACATTCTCTTCCTCAAATGTTATCAAGGGGGAAAACTCAAGGCTCAAGATATTGGGGTTTGGGGGAGCCTAACTCACATTGTACTCTGGGACCTAGGCAATGTTTACAGGTTTGTAAACACTAAATGGTTTGTTGTTGTAGCTAAACTCATAGAATATGTGAGAAAGGTGACATGTAGTGCAAGGGAGTGGCCTTAGTTGTGTGCATTAAAAGTGGCAGCTTTGCCCTTTTGAGGCACTTAAATGTAATATTTACTATTACATTTTAAAAGATGTAGGGAAAAGGGGGAGACAAATGCAGGTAAGGTAACCTTTTATTAGAGCCGTATTCACACATTGTTCCTATGCTTGTACTCTTATTGGTTCAAGGTAAATGTGAAGAGAAATACAATTTGAAACACTTAATAAATAAAGCATTAAATATAAAAGATTTTTTTAAAAATCAATTGCAGGTGATCAAGGTGATGAATACTTCCAATGAGCATGTCATTAGCATTGGAGCAAGTTTCAGTTCTGAGGCAGATTCGCACTTAGTTTGTGTACAAAATGATGAAGGAGTCTATCAGACACAAGCAAACAGTGCTACTGGACAGCCTAGGAAAAGTAAGTTATCTTATGCAGTATTGAGTTGAATGGATCATGTGCCTATATTATTATGGCTGGGGCACAGGACCAATCTCTTGGCTTTAGAAAAGAAATTATAATATCCATCACAAGAAATGTTGTTTTATTGTTCCACGCTGGACAGTGTGTGGAGATTACCATGAAAGAAATTACCAATACACAGCATCTTCCAGCTTCTGAATTTTGATCTTTTTATTGGGTTCAGTAATGATAAGAATACAAGCATGAAAATGTAAAACTCAGAACTTGACCTTTATTTCAATGAAGCTTTTGTATGCTGAATGGGACTATTGGGTGGTATGGGTTGATAATACATTTTCTTAGTAGAAATAACTTTGCAGGATCTGAGTTAAAGAGAATTGTTCCTCGGTACTCCTGTGTGTCATTATTTAAAAAAATGACAGAGGTCGAACTTCTGCATATGAAACCTATACTCTAGACCAGGCATGGGCAAACTTAGGCCCTCCAGGTGTTTTGGATTTCAGTTTCCACAATTCCTGACAGCCTACTGGCTGTCAGGAATTGTGGAAACTGAAATCCAAAATACCTGGAGGGTCTAAGTTTGCCCATGCCTGTTCTATACTGTGTCCTTTTTCATGTATACATGATAGTTTTGTGTGTTCAAGTAATTTCTAACTTTGGGGGATAGTGTCATGGGGTTTGTTCAGAGAGATTTGCTCAAGGTCAACCAGTATGTTTTCATGGCTGAGTGGGGATTTGAACCATGGTCTCCGGAGTCGTAGTTCAGTGGTCAAATCACTACATCAAAACACTACATCCCTCTGGTTCTCTATTTTAGCTGTATTAGTGTAATTTTCTAATTTTACGAATTAAACAGGAATTAAAAGCCCTTATTAGGAACTCTCGAGCCTATCATGCAACTTTAATTATGAGAGTTGTGTTTCCAGTAGAGCATTGAATGTGGTTAATTCTGTACAGTATTGTATGGGCAACTGAAGTATGATATGCTTTTTCAGTTACAGGTGCAAGCTTTGTTGTCTTCAATGGATCCTTAAAAACGTCTGCAGGATTCCTGGCTAAATCTAGTATTGTTGAAGGTATGGCTTATGCTTTCTAATACTAACATTCATTTCTCATAATCTAAATAAGGAACTAGTTGTCTTAGGTTAGGGATGGAAAACTATAGTTTTTCATGTGTTGCTGCAGCTCCCACCATCCTTCCCCCCCGGCTATGTAGGGCTTATGCCAAATCCGACTACCACCTTCCAATAAGAGTATGACTTTGCTTTTGTAATAAATTATCCCTGATGGTGCAGTGGGTTAAACTGCTGAGTTGCTGAACTTTCTGACCGAAAGGTTGGTAGTTCAAATCTGGGGAGCGGGGTGAGCTGCTGCTGTTAGGCCCAGCTTCTGCCAACCTAGCAGTTTGAAAACATGCAAATGCAAGTAGATCAATAGGCATTGCTTCTGCGGGAAGGTAACGGCACTCCGTGCAGTCATGCTGGCCACATGACCTTGGAGGCGTTTACGGACAATGCCAGCTTAGAAATGGAGATGAACCCCACCACCCCAGAGTCGGGCACGACTAGACTTAATGTCAGGGGAAACCTTTACCTTTACCTTATCCATATTTTGTGGTTTTTAAATGTAAAACATATGGTGTTTTCATTGCAGATGGAATAATGGTACAGATTACGCCGGAGACAATGAATGGCTTACGTCAAGCTTTAAGGGAGAAAAAGGACTTCAGGATTACATGTGGCAAAGTGGATTCAGGCGATTTGAGAGAATATGTAGACATTTGTTGGGTAGAAGATGAAGGAAAAATAAATGTGAGGTATGTTTTTGCTAAGGTTAAGGTGAATCATTTTGCAAAGTTGTTTGGTTTTTTTTTTTTTTTTTGGTAAAATGTCTGATAAATATCAGGTGGAAGAGCAAGTGTGAAAATTAATTGCATTTAACATATTCTCTTCATATAATTTTTATAAATATTTTCTTTGAGTGTGTGTTTTTGTGATTACATCTGAACATATGTCTATTATTTCAAGGGGAATGCTATAGATTTTTAAATGTTCTGGATTTAGATGTTTCAACATTATATACATTTTTCCCATTAACTCCAATCCCTTTTTTTAAAAGTGAACACTTGCAAGTTGGTGGGGAGATAACTATAGAATGGCTTTAAACCAGTGATTCTGAACATGTGAGTCCCCTTTGTTTTGGCCTTCAACTCCCAGAATCCTAACAGCTGGCAAACTGGCTGAGATCTCTGGGACTTGTAGGCCAAAACACCTGGGGACCCACAGGTTGAGAACCACTGCTTTAAAGGTTCACCACTGGAATGTTACTTTTGAGCATAATCGTTGTATGTTCAATCTGGATCTTAATATAGCACTGCTTTAACTGTCCTAGATTTTGCACAAGAATTTCTTTTCCATATTTCTCCCCCCTCTCCACCTTAATCTCTCTCACACACAGCATTGGACATGGTTCAAGACTTGCTTTGAACAAAGTGAAATATTTACATTTTTCACATGTACTATCTTGAAATTTGGTATTTGTGGCTTGAATTCAAAGACTTCATAATTCTGCTCACACAGTTGGTATCTCCCACTCCCTGCTTTCCATAAAAAGCTGATTCTGGTGTCTGAGATGTGGCATAATGAGTTGCAGAGGGATTTGGGGGGGGGGGGGAGTTGGCAGAAATGGGTGACAAGTGATTGAAAGAGCCCCATACAAATCTGGACCAAAGAGGAGGGGCAGAGTTTGAGAAGTAACTTCAAAGTCAATTAAATAAACCACAATGAAGATGATTTTAAGTGCATGAACTTTCCCCCTCCCCTCTAGGTTTCTTTCTTTCTTTCTTTTACTCTTTTTTCTCCTCTTCCTTTGTTTTATCATTTTTTGGAAAATACATATTTTAATAAAAAAATATTTTTACAAAGAAGAAAGAAAGAGCCTTTTTCCTTATGAAGGAATAATTTGATCTTACTGAGGTTTATTTTAAAGTGTTGGTAGCGGGGAAAATCTAGTCTTCCTGGACCAAGCGACTTCTTTAGTCTGAAATGAAGATTCAGAGAATTGCTAAACCAATTGCCAAAATTCAGACTTCCCCCATGTACCTGCGTGAGTGTTAAGATGTGCTGTGGAGGCTCTCCTTGTGGTCCCGCTATCATCACAACCATGGTGTGGGGACGAGGGAGAGGGCCTTCTCGGTTGTCACCCCCCCCCCCCCCCCCGGCTTTGGAACGCCCTCCCCAGGGAGATTAGGCAGGCCCCACACTGTTCTCCTTCCATTGGGATTTGAAGACTTGGATGTTAAAGGAAGCCTTTGAGAATGTCTAGCCCCAGTGGTCTGCAATTAAAGACACGGCACTGCACTTTCATCCCATGCCCTTGTTCCTTAGCTACAACTTGCACTATCCCATTCCCTTTTCTTGTTTAGTTTGGCCATGTCTTATGGCAGTTGCCACCATAGGTTATTGGGCATTGTTTTGAGTTTTAAATTGTTGTTCTTGTGTAGTATTGGTTTTACTTTTTTGTGTTGTACTGTGTGTTATTTCATGCATTGTTTTTAGGTGCCACATCAAGGTGGTGATCCTTTGCTGGAGTGTTTTTAGGTACTTTGTGTCAAATGTAAGCCGCCCAGAGTCCCTTCAGGGAGATGGAGGTGGGGTACAAAATTATTACTATAAATAGTTCCACAAAACTTTGTATCTTCTCTAAAGTAATAGCCTTATTTTCTATTTCATAGCAAGCAACTGGTAAACCAGTGTCAGACCCAGACTTAAAACAACAGACTTTTTTGGAAGTATGTATATGTAAGCGTAGTTTCCAGTTCACATGTATCAGGAAGCTATGGTTAAACTCTGGCTTGCCATTTATTGCCATGTCTAAAGACAAAGTGACTGTTTGTTGCTGCAGATCTCTAACATTCATGCATGGCCTGGCTAACAAACATATTGGGTCACTGTATGGGAAATAAAATCTCCAGAGCCTGAGTAGTGCAATTAATGTAGTATTAACCATGTTTTATAGTGTTACAAGCCCAATAGATGGGAAATCCATGGAAGGAATCCAAAGTGAAAAAATTGTTCAAGAAGAATGTTTTGAAATGGATGGAAAACTTGTTAAGTGCACAGAGGTAAGTAAATTTACCTGGGATTTTTTAAAGGTTAATTATTCTGTTTCACCACCATCCCTCCCGCAATTCCATCAGAATCTTAAATAGTGTTATTCTTTGACTTATTTTGCGGTAAGTATTACCACTTTCTGTCTCTCTGTGTCTCTCTCTCTCTCGTCTTTTCCCTAAGATTGGGACTCAAGGCAGCTTATAAACATGTGGCCCTTCAGATGTTGCAGGATTGATATGTAATGAGCTATGCTGGCTAGCACTGATTTTTAGGTGCAGTAGTATCTGAAAGGCTACATGTTCCCAAACCTGCATTAGAGGACAAGCTATTTTATCTATTTCCTTTCAAAAAGGTAATATTTTGTGTACTCAGAATTACAAGTGCTCTGCAAGGACCAACTATCCTTCCAACAAATTTTAAATTACTTTTAAGTAAATGTTGAATCCAAATATGAAATTCTTCTAGATCTGTATTTTACCTGCCCAGGTCCTAGAAACATCTAGTCTACACTGGCTTTGCAAATTGTATTTTATTTATGTAAATTAATAGGATTATCATTATATGAATATTTAATACACTTGTAGAGTTTTGCTGATTGGTTCTAAGGTGGAATATTACCATGGCTAATTTTTCAATGATGTTTCAGGTGTTCTATCTCTTGAAGGCCAATGAGTCATGCAATCACGCTCATCAGTTTGCTAAAGAAATTGCATTGGCTTCTTGTACAGCCCTTCGTCAGCATCTCAAAACACTGAAAAGTAACGGAATGAACAAGATCGGTCTTAGAGTCTCCATGGATACTGACATGGTAACTACCAAAATGATACAATTATCAATCCAAATTGTTTTTGCTAATTGCAGTAAGTCATCTTCAACATGTGGCAGCCCTATGAGTAAAAGGCCTCCTATTACCAACTGCCCTGCTCTGGTCTTGCAAACTCCAGGCTGTAGTTTCCTTGACTGAGTCTATCCACTTGTGATGGAGCCGTCTTCTTTTCTTATTGCCTTTCATCTTACCAAGCAGTAACAAGCCACACCTAAAAACTGTCAGGCCATCAAATGCTAATCAATGTGGCCAATTGAAACATTAACACCTACCTCCAAGAGACAGGAGTTCTTTCTCCCACCCTGGACTCTCCACAGATATATAAACCCAATTTTCCTAGTTTCCAACAGACCCCACAACCTCTGAGGATGGCTGTCATAGATGCAGGTGAAACGTCAGGCAAGAATACTTCTAGAACATGGCCATACAGCCCGAAAAACCTACAATAATCCAGTGATTCCAGCCATGAAAGCCTTCGACAATACATAGAACATATCTTGTTTGTAACTTAGGGAATGCCTATAAAGTATATCTAACAGAATCTTTCTCCATTTTAGGTGGAATACCAAGCTGGATCTGGAGGGCACCTTCTTCCTCAGCATTACCTAAATGATTTAGATAGCGCTTTGATTCCTGTGATTCATGGTGGAACATCAAATACTACAAATCTTCCGCTGGAAATTGAATTGATATTTTTCATTATGGAATCTCTGTCAATGTAACTGATGTGTATGCTGCAATGGACTGAACTACTAGCACTGACCAGTACCAAAGGAGTTATATTACACCATGGATGGAATGTTCAGAATTATTTTATTTTTTTTGAAAAACCAATGTTTTAGTAATGTATCTTTAGGAAGATTTTGCCTTTTTAAAAGTGGATGTATTTCTTTATAACCTCAACTTGAAAGCTCAGTTTTTAAACTTGGGTTTAATAACGTTCTGAAACTTTACACTTAATACAGTCAATAGAAAGCGAAGAATGGACTAAAACTAGCGTATGTTTTTGAAATGCTGAAGTTAGCCATCATTCTTTTGCAAATAAATGCTTTAGTTGTTATTTTTACTTAGATGCTGCTTTAATTAATTATTATAAACTGATATTTCAATTTATTTTTACAAAAATATAAGCATGTTTAGGCAGAACAGAGCAACTCCTAGTTGATACTTGAGGGTCAGATATATAAGCTACGGATTTACTAGAGCATGCACATATTTAAAATGTCTGGAAGATGTTCGCACAAACTAATATTACCAGTGTGAGGAAACATACATATCTCTGCCAAGTGTGATCATTTTGTAAGACACCCCATTTTTAAAGCTGGTATGTTCCAAGTGTATAACGATGCTCCCAAAATTTAACAGCACCACTGAACGACTTTTTGAATTACTCACTTTGTTATACATTTATATGGATTTATCGAACATATATTGGTCTTTATATTAAATACTCAATCTTTATTTTATTTTTTGTCTGCTCACCTGTACAGTTGTTTCTTGGATTCCCAAGAATGAGTAAGAAGCCAGATGACCCTTAAAGTAGTCATCTTGTAGCAGTAAACCAGGCCACGAAGCCTGCCTGTGCTTCCTTCTCTGATTTTGAGACGTCTTGCTATCCCTGTTTACTTCCAGGGAGAACAGTGTATTAAGTGTGAATTTTCATGAACAGTTTGCTGTAACATACTTGAGCTCTTTATACAGTTCTTATTTTTATAATGGGGTATTTTCATTAAATAAGCATTTACCTATGGCAATGATTGAGATTAGTAATCTAAATAAGTTTGATAATACCTGCATAATGTTCCTGTTTGTTATCAACAGAAGGAAATTGTGTGTCTATATGTCTGTCTGTCTTTGATTTATGTTTGATTAAAATGATATGTTAGACTGCAAACTTTCTGATTTTAACAACAACAACAATAATAGAATCCTAGAGTTGGAAGAGACCTTGTGGGCCATCCATTCTAACCCCCTGCCAAGAAGCAGGAAAATCGCATTCAAAGCACCCCCCAACAGATGGCATTTCATAAAGTGTATAACAACAACAACAACAACAACAACACTCTTTATCTCACTCTTTATATTCCGCTTTATCTCACCGGAGGAACTCAGAGCGGATTACAGTATACATATAAGGCAAATATTCAATGCCTTTTACATAATAAACAGCAACATTCAATACACAGACAAGGTAAAGGCCTTCCCCTTTTCATCTCTGGCGTCTGCAGGTGATGCAAAACTCTGGCCATAGGGAGGCATTATTCCACTTTTCCATGCTGAGGTGCCTGCTGTCCATAGACATCTCCGGTCTAATTGCCGACATGTCTGCATGGGATGCCTTTTTACCTTCCCGCCGAGGATTGAAAGCATTGTATGTTTTCAAACTGCTAGATTGGCAGAAGCTAGGTCTGACAGTTGGGAGCTCACCCTGACTTGCGCTTTGAACTGCTAACCCTCCAGTCAGCAGCTTTTCCTGCAGCTAGCAGTTTAGCTCGCAATGCTATTCTATGAGTCTAGATGTCTTTTTGAAATTTATGAGCTTTATTTGTTGTCCCATGTTGTTCCTGATTTAAGGTAAACCTATCATGTTGTTTTCTTGGCAAGATTGATTAAAGGGGTTTTGCCTTTGTCTGCTGCTGAGGCCAAAAGAGTGTCCCCAGTGGGTTTCTGTGATTCACCCTGGTCTCCAGTGTCCAAGACAATATGATTATGCTGACCATGTTATTTACATATTTTAAAAGCCTTATAATCAAAATATTTGAATGTAATTAGAATCGTAGAGTTCGAAGAGACTACAAGAGCCATCCAATCCAAACCCCTGCCATGCAAGAACACAGTCAAAATACCCCAGATTGATGGCCATCCAGCCAAGAAAATGAATAAAATCTGGCTACCAGTATTTAAAAAACTCAAAAATCAGGACAGTAAATAAATAGGAATATTCAAACAACAGGGGAATTCGTGATATGAAACAATCAGGGTCAGCAAACATCTTCCAACAAAGGATTCCCCCAGGCAGGAATTGGCCAGGCTTTGAAGTTGCAAGGCAATTCAGTGCTAATTAAGGTGGGCAATTGCAACATTCACACTTGCCTCGAACAGGCAAGAGTTCTTTCTCCCACCCTGGACATTCCACAGATATATAAACTTCACTTACCTAGTTTCCAACAGACTTCACAACCTCTGAGGATGCCTGCCATAGATGTGGGCCAAACATCAGGAGAGAATACAGTCCGGAAAACTCACAGCAACTCATCCAGCCTCTGTTTATAAATCTCCAGATTGCTCTACCCAAAATGCTCAGGACAAGAAAGGTTCTGGATTTGTGTATTTATTTCTGGGTGTTGGAATACTTATACTTGCATATATGTGCACAATGAGATGCCTCGGAGACAAGACCAAGTAATTTCAGAACGCAAAAGTTTTACAAAATCTGAAAGATACACTTTCAGATTTTGGAGTATTTTGTATTTCCAGGTAAGGGATGCTAACCTACATGTGTATGCATGGTGGACTGGACATAATTGGGGAAGTGCAGAAAGGAATGATGGTGAGACATTAAGTCATTAAGAACTGTTTTGTGGATAATAGCTAAGATTATTATTTAGGTTGTCCAAGCATTCAATGCTAATCAAGCTGGCCAATTGCAACATTCACATACAAGAGTTCTATCTCCCACCCAGGACATTGCAGATATATAAACCCCCCTTGCCTAGTTTCCAACAGACCTCACAACCTCTGAGGATGCCTGCCATAGATGTGGGTGAAATGTCAGGAGAGAATGCTTCTGGAACATGGCCAGACAGCCCAGAAAACTCACAGCAACCCATTGTGAGTTTTGCAAGGTCTTTAGCCTTCTTTGTCCAAGAGTGCTGGAGCCTCACCCAACTAAAGGTCCCATGATTCCAAAGTTTTGAGCCACAGCAGGCCAAGTGGTGTCAAACTGCATTCATTCTGCAGTGTGGATGCACCCACCCCGTGATTCCAGGGCCACGTGGGAAGGCGATCCGGAGGCTTGACTCCGCCTCCTGTGATGTCTGTTCCCGATATTGACATGGAAGGAGGACAAGGTAAGAGAGTGGCGCTCCGCCCCTCCATTCATATTGGGCTCGTCCTGATCACCTCGGAATGAATGAGCGGTGGGCGGTACCATTGCAGCCGCAGGGGCGCATTTCCGTTTTTTGCAGAGAGGGAGAAGCAAGCTCTCAAACTCCCTCCAGTAAAGAGGCAAAGAGAGGTTTCTCATTGTTGTGTGCCTTTAAATCTTCTCCGATTTGTGGCGAATCTATCACAAGGTTTTCTAGGCTAGGATTAGTTCAGAAGAAGAGGTTTGCAATCATTGTTCTCCTGGGTTTTAGGCTGGGGCTTCCAGAGTATTGGGGTGCATCTGCACTGTGCAGTTTGGTACCGCTATAGCTGCCATGGGTTAATGCTATTGAATTCCAACAGACCTCACATAGTTGCCATATGATGCCATAGATGCAGGCGAAACGTCAGGAGAGAATGCCTCTAGAACATGGCCATATAGCCCGAAAAAACCTACAACAACTCATGAACAACATTGTCATTCCCATCATCCAAAGCACTTTGATCATTACACACAATCACAGCCTGAACAGGCTGATATACAACAGCAACGATGTAGTAATGGTGAGGCCACAGACCATATTTTTGTTCTTGTATACCCCTGGTGGTCCACCAACCACAGACTGGGATCCACTGCCCTAGAACCTGCTCTCTTTTTCCCTCCAAGAGAAACTCTAAATGGCTTACAGCACTAAAGGTAAAGGTAAAGGTAGTCCCCTGACATTAAGTCCAGTCATGTCTGACTCCGGGGTGTGGTGCTCATCTCCATTTCTAAGCCGAAGAGCCAGCGTTGTCCATAGACACCTCCAAGGTCATGTGGCCGGCATGACTGCAGCAGATCCACAACACCTATTAAACAATCAGGCTTATGAGGTTGCTGTGGTGCCTTGAGTTATACAGCAGGGGGAAACCGTGACCCTCAATCATTTGAAACAACTGTGATGCGCTTTCATTTAAAAGAACCACAATGACAGGAATTGAGAAAGTTAAGCCATTTGTCATCAGTTCTGCCACATGTGCCATTTAGTAGGTGCCTCTGGCATTTGTACAACCGCATTTAACACAACACTCATAATTGTGATAGATGTCATATCTGGGAGGGAAATCTAATTTCTCTGTAACAAGATATTGTAGTCTATGTCTTGGGAAAATGTAATATCCTTGCCACGGATAGTGCATCTCTCAACAGAGCTTTTCTAATCCTTTGTAAAGAACGAGAGCAACAGCTGCACAGCTGCAATTACTTCACTGAATTGTGTTGAAAAAGGCCCAGAGAGACATGTTTTGTTCGGATTTGAAAAAACAAATCATGCCTTTCTGCTCTGCGGGAGGGCAGGAACTGTGCGCATCACTAATTTTCATATGTAGGAACTGATAATAAATCCGGGCATTATGGGACAAGTATTATGTATTAGGTGCCAACATAATTCCATTTCACTTGGTCCTGTGAGTAAATTTCAAAAAAAGCACCTTTCAGTGGGAGTTTATAATCCAGAGTTGCAACCCCTCTGGAAGCTTTTACCCTGGAATAAATATGTACTGACACTTTCCTGTTGTAGCTACATTGGCATGGGCTGTGGCAGCAAGCGGGAAATATCCACAGGTGCAGCAGCTGTAAAGTAAGTAAGAGATTGGAAAAAGGAGCCCTCGGTGGTGCAGTGGGTTAAAGCGCTGAGCTGCTGAGCTTGTTGACTCCAATTCGTGGAGTGGTGTGAGCTCCCACTGTCAGACCCAGCTTCTGCCAACCTAGCAGTTTGAAAACATGCAAATGTGAGTAGATCAATAGGTACCGCTCCAGCGAGAAGGTAACAGTGCTCCATGCAGTCATGCCAGCCACATGACCTTGGAGGTGTCTACGGACAATGCCGGCTCTTCGGCTTCGTGGAAATTTATTATAGAATTGCACTGGAGGACCTACAAATGCCTTGAGGGATGTTCTCTTGGCTAAAAAAATATGTTTTTTTCTTTTCATGTTTTTTCATTTCCCCTAGTGTTCTCTTCCTCAAAGCTTATCTGGAGCACCTGCAGTATACTACTTCATATATCAGATGTAGTTTGTTTCAGAATATCTAGCAGCAAGTGATGGTGGTTTTGCCCTTATAGCCTGCTTATAGGCCTTGCAATGGGATTTGGCTTGCCAGCGGGGAAACAGAATGCCGGGCTAGAATCCTTCGGTCTGATCCAGCAGGCTCTTCTCATGCTTTAATTAAATTGGAAATACTTGGTAAATATACTTTTCGGAGCCCCCAGTGCTGCAGGGGGAAAACCACTGAGCTACTGAACTTGCTGACTGAAAGGTCGGTGGTTTGAATCCTGGAGCAGGGTGAGCTCTCATTGTTAGCTCCAGCTTCTGCCAACCTAGCAGTTCGAAAACATGCAAATGTGAGTAGATCAATAGGTACTGTTTTGATGGGAAGGCAACGGCGCTCCATGCAGTCATGTCGGCCACATGATCTAGCAGGCGTCTATGGACAATTCCGACTTCTCAGCTTAGAAATGGAGATGAGCACCCCCCCCCCCCCCCGATTCAGACACGACTAGACTTAATATCAAGGGGAAACTTTTACCTTTTATAATACTTTTAATTGGGAATCAGGAAGTCCAAGGTATATAGTCAACTTTCCACATTTGCTTGGGTTAGGGACATAGAAAGCCTGCGAAAGTGAAAAAACACAAATATGATGCTGCAGAAACTGCCATTTTGATCAACAGTTAAACTTTTAATTATCTCCATGAGATAACAGTTTTTTTAATACTAGTCATCTTTATTCTTCCTTTATTGCTAGATGAGCTGTTTCTGTTATATTTTATTTGCAACCTTAGCATAAAGGTTAATTGATAAACAATTGGAAGTTGTCCTGCATGAACATTTATTCTCTCTACTATTCCAAACATAGGGTCTTGGAGTGAAAATATATTGGATTATTTTCTGAATATCAAACAGATTAAAACAAGAGATGGGGCTGAAATCATCTGGTATCACCGTGCAAATAATAAGTTACGAATGAGAGAGGCAATAAAGAGTAAGTATCTATTGGGAAACATATTGAAAACAAAAAAATAGCAACATTTGTTTTGGTTTCTATATGTAAAATTGGGTGGGGGGCACTATTTTTCTCTTGTGATACAAATGTCTTGGCCAATCATTTTGGGGCATGTAAAAATCAGTTAATGTGTGTGTGTTAACTGAAAATGCAAGACACAAAGTTGATTAGTTGGGTCATGCTCAAGGAGCTAGCTGAGCCTGGGGATTTGGGCCACAGTTACTAGCTGTGCAGAAGTCTACAGACAGCGAGAGAGACAGATTGATTTGCTTCTTGGCTGCTAAAAGAAGGTCTCTCATATGGACACAGAAAAGATCATTTTTAATCTCTCTAAAAGGACATTGTGGGAGTCAATGCAACTGATTACATAATTGTATATATCTGTTCTGCATTACAAAGAGTAAACTTCTTGTTCTTTATTATCATCTGCGTGGCATATTTTCTTTCTCTGGCAAGACAGTGTATGGACTGGTCAAACGTGAACTACACATGATTTTCATTTCGTCACAAACCCTTCTCATTCAGGCATAAATATAAAGATCCTGATCTTCTATCGTGTGATGAAAGCTCATTAGTTGAAATGAAAGCCATATGGATCCCTGACTATATATGCTGTAGTGATTAATTAATTAGTAAAATATTAACTAATCATCTTTGCTTTGAGTTCCAGTTCCTTAACTGTTCCCGCTCATTGATTCACATTTGTTTAAACAGAAAATTGTCAGTAAAAAGAGGAAAAGCTTAATCACAGTAGTCATAGTTGTAAATAAGGTCTTTGAAGGAATCGTCTAAGACTCTAAGTTAAATGTATTGAATGACGTTTATGGGCAGAACATTTATCACCTTTTCCTGTCCTGATCACTTACCTGGACCATTTCAAAATATTCTTAGACGGTCTCCCCCTAAACAGTGTAAGGTAAGATGCAGAAAGGACAAGGGAATTGTCCCAAAATTTCATTTTCCTTCCAGGAAGTAACATAGTTCAAGTACTGAGTTTGTCTGAGTGAGGAATACAAATTCTGTAGCCCTCCAGATGACATTGGACTTCAGTTCTCATCAGCCCTGGCTAGAATGGCTAATAGTGAGGAATGCTGGAAGATGCAGTACATTGTGCCACATGATTCTCAACCAGTATAAATAAAGAGTAGAATCTTAGAATCATAGAGTTGGAAGAGACCACATGGGCCATCCAATCCAATTCCTTGCCAAGAAGTGTGAAAATCACATTCAAATCACCTCTGACAGATATCCATTCAGCCTCTGCTTAAAAGCCTCCAAAGAAGAAGCCTTCATCACAGTCCAGGGAAGAGAGTTCCACTGCTGAACAGCTCTCCATATTGGGAAGTTCTTCCTCATGTTCAGGTGGAATCTCCTTTCCTGTAGTTCAAAGCCATTGCTCCACGTCCTAGTCTACAGGGCAGCAGAAAACAAGCCTCCTCCCTATGACTTCCCCTCACATATTTATACATGGTCATCATGTCTCCTCTCAGCCTTCTCTTCTGAAGGCTAAACATGCCCAGATTTTTAAGCCGCTCCTCATAGGGCTTCTTCTCCAGACCCTTGATCATTTTAATCGCCTGCCTCTGGACACATTGCAGTTTGTCAACATCTCCCTTCAATTGCGGTGCCTAGTATTGGACACAGTATTCCAGATGTGGTCTGATCAAAGCAGAATAGAGGAGAAGCATGACTTCCCTGGATCTAGATACTAGACTTTTATTTATGTAGGCCAAAATCCCATTGGCTATTTTAGCCACCACATGACATTGTTGGCTCATGTTTAACTTATTGTCCACAAGGACTCCAAGATCTTTTTCACATGTACTGTCGTCGAGCAAGGCGTCCCCCATTTTGTGTATCTTCATTTCATTTTTCCTGCCTTGGAGTAATGTTGTGTACAATGGAAAATTGGAAATACTGCAGTTTCTTCCATTGGGTTACCTAATGTCTTCTGTTATTTTGTTTTATTAAAAATAGGAAACAGTAACTTTCACGTTGTTTTTTATATCAAAACATTTGCAGTGTTGTTGTTGTTTTTATGCGCAGGTAATGCCCACATGATAGAAGCAGATGTCCTTCTTGGTAAAAAGGGTGGTGAACCAATTATGGCTCACCCACCGGAAACAAGCAGTGATAACACACTCAAGGAATGGCTAACTGAAATACAAACCACTAACAAAGGCATCAAGCTTGATTTTAAAAGGTATCCAGGACAACTTTGTATGTTTTTAATTTGTCAGATGAACATACATGAGGATAACTATGCAGGTGATGGCAGGAGAGAAGAGGCTGGAGTTAGAATGGCCACAAAGGAATGAAAGCATTGGGGAAATTGGGCAGTCTGTGCCAGCAGATTTGTTTGCCTTCCCTTGCCTCTTCTGTGGAAACCTAGAAAAAGTGCAACCAGCAACATAATGTGTCAACCAGATTCTGACCTAAGACTGCAATCCTGTACACACAAGATAATAATTTTTAGTGGAATTTAACGTCTGTTTAGGATTGCACTTTGAATACTGTGTCTTATGGACAGTGTTACAGCAGTATTGCAAGTTACAATACTTTTCAGTGAAATACAGTGTTCTAATAGCGACTAATCCATTAGGGCAAATGTGGCAATTCCAGCGAACGGATTCATGAGCAGTCCGTGAAATGGCATTAGCTGTTAATGTCCTCTTATTTGATTATTACAGACCTCAGCAGACAATCTCTCCCTGTAGATCCATAGGCCTTATTGTAGTGGTTTTCAACCTGTGGGTCATGACCCCTTTGGGGGTGAATGACCCTTTCACAGGGGTCACCTAAGACCATCGGAAAACACATACAGTAGAGTCTTGCTTATCCAACCTTCGCTCATCCAATGTTCTGTATTATCCAACGCAGTCTGCCTTCCACCCAGATCCACAGCTGTTTCAATATATTATGATGTTTTGGTGCCAAATTCGTAAATACAGTCATTTCTACATCATGCTACTGTGTATTGAACTGCTTTTTCTGTCCATTTGTTGTAAAACATGATGTTTTGGTGCTTAACTGGTGCTTTGGAGGAGGAGCTGGAGGGAGTGGGGCCTAGAGAAAGTGAGGGAGTGGGGCCTAGAGAGGGGGCCCAGGAGGAGAGCAGGGCTTAGAGAGGGGTGTAGTGGCCCCTCTATGGCCGAATTCCAGAGAGAAACAGAAGTAACAATGAAAATACATCCTGCATATCAGATATTTACATTACGATTCATAATAGTAGTAAAATTAACAGTTATGAAGTAGCAACAAAAATAATTTTATGGTTGGGAGTCACCACAACATGAGGAACTGTATTAAGAGGTCGCAGCATTAGGAAAGTTGAGAACCACTGCCTTATTGTATCTCTCCAGACCGTCCTCTCACATTCAGCCACTTTGCATCTGAATTTTATTGTAGAACTTAAACCCTATCTACACTGCCATATAATACAATTTTGGAATACTGCATTGAACTCAATTGTTTGAATATACACTGCCATCTAATGCAGTTCAATGCAGTTAAAGTGCATACAGAAACCACATTATTTGGCAGTGTAGATTGTGCATAAAACTAAAAAGCTAACTAAAAAGGGAGATAAAATAATGATGGAATGAACTGAAAGATGAATAAACAGATGAATGCCAGAATAGTAAAAAATAATGATCTGGCAGCCCAAGCACCTCTGTCCTACATGCTGTGTTCCTCCAGCAACATAGATCAGGTGTCTCTGGCTTACACCTCGTGTTATGTTCTGACAGGTAGACTTCATTATTCAGCCAAGCCTCAGGCATACAGCCAGGTCAGAACCAGAGAGTAGAGTTTTTATTAAGATGATGTATACTCTACAGTACTATTTCATTTGCAGTACACTGAGTCACTGACAATATTTAAAATATAGGTGTGATTAGTAATATCAATAAAGCAGTACAGTAGTAAAGTAAGGATATCTTCAGCTATAATATAAATCCAAATGATTCAGCTGTCTCAGATACTTTAAAAAAGTATAAACATCAAAGTATTGCACTGCATTTTCTAAATTTAATATATGGGAGCATTATCCAACCTGATTCTAGCATGTGTGCCAAGAGTGAGAAACTGTCACGCTCTCCAGATGATATTACATTCCAATTGCGACCAGCTTATTTCATTATCAGATAAGGGAATTGTCATCCTCTAACTTCTAGAAAGGCCCAAGTCCTCTACACCTGAAGTATTTGTAGTTAGTGTGAAATACACAATGCACCTTCCTGCCCTTATATATTAAAATGTATTTCCCTGTGTTTATAGCCTAGAGGCCGTGAATCCCTCTATGAAGATTCTTGAAGACACGAAACTCAAACAGCCAGTCTGGATTAATGCAGACATTCTCCCTGGACCAAATGGAAGTAATTGTGTAGTAGATGCAAAGGGATTTCTCGATACAGTGACATCATTTTTTCCAGATGTAACATTGTCATTAGGGTGGACAACTGGATGGACAGCTTTAAAACGCAGTAACGGTAAGAATAATCAATACATATTTGAATACCCAAAAGGCATGAGATTCCATCTGATCTTGGATGCCATGCAGGATCCGCCCTGGTTATTGCTTGGATGGGAGACTGCTAATAAATACCAGGTGTTGTAGGCTATGTTTTAGAGGAAGAACATGGCAAATTGTTTCTGAGTATTCTGTGCTTAAGAAAACCCTATGGAATTCATTGGATTGCCATTGAAAATCAGAAAATTCCTGCCAATTGAAAGGTCAGGGTCAGGGTGAGCACCTACCATTAGCCCCAGCTCATCTGCCCACCTAGCAGGTCAAAAGCAGAAATGCGAGTAGTTACTTTTAGTGGGGAGATAATCAAGGCTCCCATGAGGACATTAATCGATCAGAAGCAAGCGCCTTGGCATGGAAGATCTGAGTTGTTTGTCCATGTCTTTTAAAAGAGGTATCCAGTAGCTTATATGTAGTGTCCAGCTCACATCCTGTGGTGTTGCCATAGCCATTTGCTTATCATGAAGGATGGAAGAGAAGACAAGACAACCAGGCAGCACTTATCTGCAGACAGAGGGGGGGAAATGAAATGGCTTTTCTAGATTTTCAGATATTCACTGGAGATCTGGGGAGTGGGGAGCATCTGCATAACTGTCGCTAGCCCAGGTGCTGGCTGGCAAGGAAATGGCCATGGCAGTGCCTCCAGGGCTGAGCTTTCAGTCTGTGTTTTCTTTTACACAGAAATATGTTTTTCCAGGTATGGGAACTTTGATGCTTCCCAAACCACAAGTAATTAAAATGAAAGAAGCTGCTCTGTATTAATGAAAGAATGAGCAACCAGTTCTACCTATTTAATTACCGAAAAGGGAATTTAGAATTGGTTTCTAAAAATGGATTCAGGGATCTTGTTTTGATGAATAGGATGGTCTGCAATATGAATGTTCTGATATATTTGAAGCATTTATCAAGTGTATGACCCGTACCTGTACATGGTTTTTGTGCAATCCAGTTTATAAATACTTTTCTCTATGTCATAATCAAACTTGGAGAGGCATGAAACAAATCAGAGGCCTGTACAATAAGTTACTAACCTGTACAAAACTTGTATTTGATTGTGGTATTTAATGTGTTAATTAAATATTTGTGAACATTTTGTTTATTTTTCAAAATATACTGTCACATTCTCTTGGTTTTTGTAATTCTTTCTCTAAATCTTCCTCATATAAATAATACACTGATAAGTCCATTTTTCTATTATTATTTGAAACACAACAAGATGAGTCCACAGCAGACACTCTGCTGGCTGTTGTAGTGGATCATACGTCGGTCACTTCCCAAGTGTCTAGTACTGTGCGATGTTGGGGAATAATGTGTGCAGGTCCCAGTAGGGTGGCCTTCTGCAACTGGCAGATGGTAATCTTGTCAGTGCCGATTATGTTTAAGTGCAGGCCAAGGTCTTTAGGCACTGCACCCAGTGTGCCGATCACCACTGGGACCACCTTTACTGGTTTGTTTCCAGAGTCTTTGCAGTTAGATCTTTAAATTCTCATATTGTGTCAGCTTTTCCAGTTGTTTTTCTTCAATCCTGCTGTCACCTGGGATTGCAACATCAACAATCCATACTTTGTTTTTTTAATAAAAAAACTCTTTGTTTTTAACACGATAGTGAGGTCAAGAGTATTGTGCTCCAAAACATCATCATCATCATCATCATAACCATTATTCTAAAAATAAATTGTAGATATCCTGATTCCTGAATATAGGTTGGTCTTTGGCTGAAATCATATAGAAATGTGTAGAAAGGTGCAAGATTTGTTTCACTTCTCAATGGTTTTTCAATGTCACTGAAAAAAGTTTTATAATTCATATTTCAATAAATAGCCTTTTATAAAATATTAATATTTTGTGACAGTGGATATTCTGTAGTGTACTGATGTTGAGGATTCCTGGATCCTAATTGTTTGTTGTCTTTGCAGGCTATAGTTCTGCAATGGTACAGGAAATGGCGGCAATATGTTCAGATCTTACTCAGCCGATAACATTTCCTGTAAGAGCCGTTTTTGTACGCCAGTCGATATCTGAACTGCAATGGTTATTGCAGCAATCAAACAGGTATGGTTCACATCAATTATTTATTTTAATAAAAGACTATGAATAATAATAATAATAATAATAATAATAATAATAATAATAGGTTTATTTGTACCCCACCACCATCTCCCTGAAGGGATTCGGGTCGGGTCACAAAAGCACTATGAAGTGCTGCACTCAAGACAACAATACGCAAGCATATAAAACAATATAAATCTAAAAACGACAAACATACATAAACCCCATCGGATAAAAAGTAAAATTCATAAAATGCAGTACAACCTGCGAATAAAACTGGCTATCTACAAGCAACAAACCAAAGTGCCGGTGTAAAACAGTCACTGGGTTCTCAAGTCCTGCTGCACAACCATAAGAGGACTGGGCCAATGGGGAAACAAAGGGCCAGGGAAGTGGGTAAGGTGCATAATAGCCAGGGTGGTGCCTGGGGCTATTCATTTCCAGGGCTTGCTGAATAGCTATAATAGGCTAGACTATGGCTAGTAGCAAAGGGTTGGGGAAGTGTGTAGAGTGCAGAGCAGGAACCTAATAGCCAGGATAGGGCCTGAGGCTAATCATTTCTAAAAGCCTGCTGGAACCACCAGGTTCTCAGAGACTTCCAGAAGGAGGCTAGTGATGGGGCATGTCTTATCTCTCTGGGGAGGGTGTTCCAGAGGTGGAAGGCCGCTACTGAGAAGGCCCTCTCCCATGTCCCCACCAGCCACACTTGAGACGGTGGTGTGAGCGAGAGAAGGGCCTTCTTGGTAGATCTAAGAGTCCATGCCAGTTTGTAGGGGGAGATGCGATTGTGGAGATAGGAGAGGCCCAAACCATTAGAGCTTTATAGGTCATAACCTGCACCTTGAATTGAATATTCCAGAGCTGTTTTTAACCATCAATATAACCATCTTAAATATTATTATTTTATTTGCTTATTTTGTTTGTGTATATTTTTCTTTAAAACAAAGCATATGCATTTTGGTAACTGTTGTTTCAGATACACCCTCACCATTTGGACCGGAAAACATGATAATTATTCTATACAAGATCTGCTTGTCATCAGAGAGAGTTTTGATAAAAGTAGAGTTTTTTATGATATCTCAGGATCACAAGATTTGGAATTCAGAAAGGCCATTGGACTGTAAATTACAACAGATTATTTTTCCCCCAGCTTTGGCCTGGATCCTAGGGCCAGATTCTTGTTGTATTATAGTAGTGTAGATAATAGTGGTAGGAGGAAATAGGCTGCAGCCACAATGGGCTTAAATAAAGGATGACATTGGGGGAAAATCAGCTATTTGGACCCAGCAAATAACACCTGTCTTCCTTCACCATTGCTATATGGCCCTAGCAAAACTAAAATAATACCCCACCAGTGTTCACATTTGGGCATATTGAGTATCTGTGCCAAGTCTGATCTAGATCTATCATTGTTTGAGTCAAAAATGCTATCTAAATGTAGGTGAACTGCAACTCTTAAACACAAGGTCAACGCCCAACAAACACTTCCAGTATTTTCTATTGGCCATGGGAGTTCTGTGTGCCAAGTTTGGTTCAATTCCATCATCTCTTTGATTGTAGGCAAGCTATAAATCCCAGCAACTCTAACTCCCAAATGACAAAATCACACCCCCACCCCCACCCCCCAGAAAACCCTACCAGTATTCAAATTTGCGCATATCAGGTATTTGTGCCAAATTTCATCCAGTGGATGAAAATACATCCTGCATATCAGATATTTACATTACGATTAATAACAGTAGGAAAATTACAGTTATGAATTAGCAACAAAAATCATTTTATGGTTGGGGGTCACCACAACATGAGGAACTGTTTTAAGGGGTCGCAGCATTAGGAAGGTTGAGAAACACTACACTAAGACACTGACATCTTTGGAATGGTCTTGTGGAAATCACACTCTCTCAGCCTTAGGGAAAAAAATAGAAAAACTCTTCTGAGTACTAATACAACTTGCCAAGAAAACTCTGGAAGTGTGTCCAAGTCAACTTGAAGGCTCATAACAACAAGAACAACACCAACACAGAACCTTGTGGACAACATAATGCTGCTGTCAAATGAGTATGTATAACCTGTTATACTTCACTCTCATTCTCAAGTTAACATCCACAGTTGGATATGACTGCCTCTAATCAAAGTCCATGATACAGCCAAGTTGATCCTGCTTTCTCAGGCATGGAGGCAGACCTGAAAGAGTTAAAATGAGTTTTTTGAGAAGGCGATTACTATCAATTGACCTTGACTGGAAAAGCCCATGTGATAATAAATCCATCCTTAAAATACTTTTAGGTTTGTTTATCTTCCTACTTGCAAGGTAGGTTCTTTCATAATATTTTTAAATTAATCTTTCTGATTTTAACAGCTTAATATAAAAACCAAAGTACAAAGCACTTTGTGAGTCAAAACAAATATGAAATTGAACATTGTAACAAGACGTAAGTGTATCTGGGATGCTGGCAGGAGCAGTGCATCACATCATTATTAAGAGCTGTTTCATTTGAAGTGCATGAAATGCAGAAAAAATAGTGTATTGCAAAAGTGAAAACTAACACAATTAAAATTTTGTATTGTCGAAGGCTTTCATGGCTGGAATCACTAGGTTCTTGTGGGTTTTTTCGGGCTATAGAGCCATGTTCTAGAGGCATTTCTCCTGACGTTTCGCCTGCATCTATGGCAAGCATCCTCAGAGGTGTGAGGATAACATAAGAGGATGCTTGCCATAGATGCAAGCGAAACGTCAGGAGAAATGCCTCTAGAACATGGCTCTATAGCCCGAAAAAACCCACAAGAACCTAATTAAAATTTTAATTAAAATTAACATGGACAGAATGGAATATCTACAAAAGGTAACAACCCCTTTTGAAATTTAGAGCTGGCACCAGTGGTTCCCAACCTGTGGTCCATGGACCACCAGTGTTCCGCAAGAACTAAAATATGGTCACCAGCCTCACTGTTGCAACAAGAGCAACTGGTCTCGCAAAACCTTATAGTGCCGAGGCTTATTAAACATTCATTTTAATTTATTTTATTGACTGTATTTATATCCCACCTTTCTCAACCTCGAAGGGGACTCAAGGCGGCTTACATGGTTTTCTGTGGGCAGGCAGATGGCAACTACTGGATGGCATATGTTCTGTAACAGAAACTAGAGCTGACAAGGTCTATCCAATGCAATTTTCTGAATCAGCACCCCAAATAACCAAACCAAATCTAAAGTTGACCAAAAAATGATTCGTAACCCTTTTGGTACTAATGTTGGAGAGTAGTCCCTGGTCAAAGTGGTCCCTGGTCAAGTTGTCCCTGGTCAAAAAAAGGTTGGGAACCACTGATCTACATAGAACAACTCATCAGCGTAACTATGATGCTGTATGGATTTTTAGCTTCACTGTCCCATGATGTTGAAAGCGAACCCTTTGTCTTTTAGTATTTAGATGCACATTTTAAATTGTACATTTACAGAAGCTAAATCAAATTCCTATCCATTTAAAATGTAAGTCATCTTCACCTGAACATGGAGGTTTTTTGTTTTTTCCCCTCATTATCTATACATTTTTAATCACTCTTTTGTTGCCACTGGAATGGATTGAATTCTATGCTTCTATAAAACCTACTTTATGTTATCTCATAGAACTCTGATACAAAGCTGGGCTGTGTTTGGAAACTGAAGAATGTTATCCTTATAGATGCATGTTATCTATTTCTTATTACCACTGAATGTGTGCTTTAGAGAATACATAAAGGAAATTAATAGTTATAAAATGATTTGATAGTGTACAGACTCTTTCCTCAGGTATAATAAAGCTGCCTCTGTCATTACCAGTATGGCTCTTATTTCTCATGTAGTGTTGATAATTCCTTATAGCCGTAAATAGATTGCCTGAATGCATTAGCATTATTAACATTTCAAGACAAATTATATAGATTACCTTGAGGAACAAGTCTTCAAAAGCCGATGAACCCAGTTGAATGCTACAGTGGGAGTTTCTACAGACTTGTAGTACAAATCTTCAATAAAATTATACAAGATACGAAACAATACAGTATATTGCCTATTCCTTGCTTGGAGAAATAATGTAAAAAGTGAAGATGTTGCCTAACTTTTATTTCCTCAAAATAAGATTGGTTTGCAATGCCAGAACCTGATTTCAGAACTTTGTGCGGTAATGTTCTTACTGGTTGGAATTATAGAATATACCAGTGTACTAATATAATAATATTATACATTTTTATTTTGGTTCTTTTGCTATGAATTTCACATAATAATTTGGGTTACAGCCTGTGTTGAACGGGGTTACACTTCCCATGAAATCACAGTTTCGTAGCTTGGGAGTGATCCTTGATTTATCATTCAGCCTGGAACCCCATGTTTCGGCAGTGGCCAGGGGAGCTCTTACACAATTAAAACTTGTGCACAAGTTGCACCCATACCTTGGTAAGTCAGACTTGGCCACGGTGGTTCACGCTTTTGTTACATCTTGCATAGATTACTGCAACACGCTCTACGTGGGGTTGCCTTTAAAGACTGTTCAGAAGCTTCAATTGGTCCAATGGGCAGCAGCCAGGTTTCTAACTGGAGCGGGATACAGGGAGCACACAACTCCCATGTTGTGTCAGCTCCACTGGCTTCCAGAGTACAATTCACAGTGCTGGCTTTAGCCTATAAAGCCCTAAACAGTTCCAGTCCAGTTTACCTGTCCGAACGTATCACTCTCTATGATCACGGAGGTTATGATCTTCTGGGGAGGCTCTGCTCTCGGCGCGACTGGTGGGGATGAAAGAAAGGGCCTTCTCAGTGGTGGCCCCTTGTCTGTGAAATTCCCTCCCCAGCGAAATCAGAACAGCCCCCTCCCTCCTGTTCTTCAGGAAAAAAGTAAAAACCTGGTTCTGGGACCAAGCTAGCAAATTAGTGCAATATGAGTATATGGAATTGTGAAATGACTATGGAATGTCTTTAGATTTGACTCTGGATGACATGATTTTAATAATTGCTTTAATATTGCTGTTGATTTTTGGTTTTAATGTATATGTTTATTTTTATTCTATGTATATATGTGTATGGCATCAAATGGCTGCCTTTTTGTAAGGCTGGTCTGAGCCCCCCTTTTGGGGTGAGAAGGGTGGGACATAATTGTAGTAAATATATAAATAAATTTGTATCACCAACCCCATCCCAATTTCACTTTGGAACCACTCCCATTGAACTGCTCGTGTTTGTACGATTTATTTATTTAATGTGTCTACTTTGGGTGGAATGACAGCAAGTGAGTTTGTAAAATACTTTTGTAATTCAGAAGCATGTGGGAACACCGAAGAAAACAGGTGCAAAACATCTTTGTATAAAATGATACAAGCAAATTTTCCGATCTAGCATATGGTTTGTATTACCCAAATCAACTGAATTCTGAGTATATAGTGCTTTAACATGACTATATTATGAACAATTATTGTGCCGATAAAGAAAGTGCATATAGACCACAGGTCCTAATTAACATATCAAATAATTAAACAATATACAATAAACTTTATAAAATAAATTACGCAGTACAAATAAATCAAGTATGGTTGGTTTTCTTGAAGACCATCTTTCACTCTGCAAGCAAATAATTTTACAAAGGGCCATTGGAGATTACATTCCATCTAGAAAAAATATTCTATGCCTGGAAGAAATATTGTACAACTAAAATCAAAAGAAAACCCAACTATTCACACATTCACTGGGCATTTAGAAATGAGTTTAGGTCATACACATGTAAAGTTTTAACTTCATTTGATAGTTTTCCAAAGTGACTTCGCAACAACAGGTTCATTTCTTGGTGCAATTCAAGTGCTGTCCTTGACCTATAAAACTGCTGGAAAAACCTCCTGGCACATAGCAGCTAGGCACATTTCCTTCCCCAACACAATGTCTAGCTTCCCAGAAGGCCAAATGAGACACAGGTTGAAAGCAAAATTGGAGGTTTATTTCTCAATGGCCAGGGTGGATGCCAGTAGAGATAGCACTCCATGTAACTGATATACTGCAATTGTGAATACAGAGGACATTTATTACATTTGACAGCTATTCAAGATACCAACGCTAGCCTCCAAATAGCTCAGAAAGTTTCTGGCTAGGATCTGACTTGTGGTTGGTATGGGATTCCCTCCAATGTCTTTGCTGATTGGTCTCCACTGTAGTAGGAAACTTAAACCTTAAACCAGTAGTAGGAAACTTAAACCACTTTAGTGGTTCAATTTTAAGTAGGTGTCTTGTTTATTGATCAGTCCCTGAGAGGAGCACAATCTTGTTGTGTGGCAAGAGATAATGTGCTGAAATGGGTCTTAATAATCCAGTTTTGATTAGCATAATAGTGTCAGTCCAAATAAACAAAAGGTGCTTGGGAAGTCAGCTGTATCAATAGAAGCCCAAGGGAGAGGTCTAAGTTGGAAACACAGATAAGGAAGAGTTTCCAGGATAATTTTATCAACCCAGGTGCCAAAAGAAAGAGGATTCTTGGGCTATTGTGCAAACCCACTGTGTGGTTTCCGAGTCTTCCCAGGGCTTTGTGAAGGGATTATGGAAATGAGAAGACTATATCCTGAAGTCTTAAGGTGCGGCACAGCAACCTTCTTGGAGAAATTCATGAAAAGGTTACCATAGGACAAGCAGGGAACACTGAGCTGCTAGCAATCCATTTAAGGGTGGCTGTGGATCATAATTGGGGCAGTTCAATATCAGCTCCCTCAAGATCACAATTTCTGGGTTGATAGACTGAAGATAAAGCAACAAAAATGCAGCCAGCCATTTCCTTTAACTTGACATAATCACAGATCTCCCAGATGCCTGCCACACTGCAATAGCTGGAAATATGTCTTTGCTGCCCCCTTTGCTTTTCACCGATGCAAACATGGTAGTATTAGATGGGCATGTATTTTTCCTCACTGGAAAGGTGGGTATGGGGTATTTTGGTCATTGTACAATCGGACTAGATCCCAGCACTATGGGAAAAGGGATTATGATGGCATAAATGTGAGTGACATCACCCTAACTCACTCACAGCGTACTGGCCCTTACATCCCTATATTGTATGTATTTGCTTGGGTTTTAACATCTTCTGGAGAAGCCTTTCTCTCCACTGTTTTGTTTAACAGTAGAAAAACACAGTTTTATTCAACAAGATTCCAAGCAACTGATTTGCTAGTAGGAATTTGCTAGTGAAAATGCTGTACCCTTTTCTTCATCTCGTGGTGTTTTATCTGCCTGTTTTAATATGATGAGTATGGATATTGGTTTAATTGTGCTTTACAACTCTGCTTTTGAATCATACTGTGACTAGTCTCAAGTCCCAATCTGAAAAGGGCAAAATCTTAAATAATTGAGTAGCAGCGCATAAATATTTGAACTGTACGGTGTTTGGTGTATACATAATCAGCATTCATTCCCTGAGCACTTGATAACCACAGTTGGGAGTCAAGTTAGACTGTCTAGACCAGACGTGGGTAAACGTTGGTCCTCCAGATGTTTTGGATCCCAACTCCTACAATTCCTAACAGCCTTGGGTCCTTTTCCTTTCCCCCTCAGCCACTTAATCGGAAAAGGAAGGGGCCTGAGGCTGTTAGGAATTGTGCGTGATCTAGCGCAGCTCTAAAACATCTTCCTGCCTGTCTGAAAAAATGGCTCAACATTTGGATACTATTTCGAAGCCACTGGAGGCATAACATTTGATGCAGATAAAAGTATCAGAATATCTTAAGAGATTAAAAGTCAGACAATGTGACTAATTTTTCCAACACTTTACTGTGATTACTAAGAACCAGCATGGTTTTCTCACAAACACATCATGCCTGATTGATTTTACCTCTTTTTTTGCTATTATTACAAACAGATAAAGGGACTATAGTATATTTAACTTGTGATACAGTTTTTAAAAAGATCTTCCAAATATTAGAAAGGTTTTCCTGATTCTATGAATTGACTGGAACCTCAATACCAGGTACTATAAACACCAGGTTATATATCTCATGGGCTTTCCTCCTGTGAAATATAATCTACAGCATATGGTATTTGTTAGCAGTCTTCCATCCAAGTATTAACTAGAGGTGGCAGTGTTTAACTTTCAAAATAAGATGGGATCTGGTGTCTTAAGGGCATTTAGACTAAATCAAAAATAAGAGTATAGGTAACCTGATGATTAACTGCACTACCCTTTTCTTCCTTTATGAAAGGTTAGATATGAGGTAAAGAAGAGATGTATCTCAGTGTCTTTTGACACAATTCTCATTGATGGTGGAGTAAGAAAACTTATTTAGATGAGGACCTGGGAACAAAAAAAATATGACATTGGCTCTTGATCATCTGGGAAAAATATTGGGCAAAACAACTTCCAAAAGTGGATGTCTGTTCGTCCACTGCAGCAAAAACCGTAATGATTAACAAATGGTATCATGGCTTGACTCACAGATGAAATGGATAAGAAGTCAGAAGGTGTCAAAAAATGTTCCTATTGGAAGAAATGCTGATGAAAAAGAATGTGGACGCTGAGAAAATTTGTGATATCAGAGGGCAGCACAGGAAATACACACACACAGAGAACATATTGGCGACTGAAGGGACAAATTCTGCCTTTGATAGACACCTGTAGTTGTTATCAATTAAATACATTATCAATATGCAAACTCTTTCCCTCCTGTCATGATTGGTATTATTCAAGCACCTTTCCAGTTCTAGTCCCATGTAGTTCCAGGTGATTCTGAGTGGTGAATTGTCATCAAAAGAGAAACCCAGGGTGCATCTAGACAACATCTTAGACCAGGCATGGGCAAACTTCAGCCCTCCAGGTGTTTTGGACTTCAAATCCCACAATTCCTAACAGTCTCAGGACACTTCCTTTCCCTCCTCAGCCGCTTAAGCCCATCTACACTGTAGAATTATTGCAATTTGACACCACTTTAACTGTGTAGCTCAGCACTATGGAAACATGGAATTTACAATTTAGTGTGGTACCAGCACTCTTTGGCAGAGAAGGCTGACAGCCTTGTAGTACTACAACTCCCAGGATACCATGGGATGGAGATATGACAGTCAAACTGCATTAATTTTACAGTGTAGATGCACCCCTAGTAGTTTCAATAAAGTTGGGATGAGATCATGCCCAGGAAGGGGGCGCATTTGTTCAGAGGCACAGCAGCATCTTCATTGTCTGAGCATGGGAGAGGGTTGTTCTTTCATACAGATGAGTCTTAATGGATTGTGACAGGTGCTTTTTTATTCTTCACCTTTTGCAAGCTCTACAGATGAAAGCTGTGAGAAACAGCCTTACTGTTTCTCACAGCATCCACGGCATTGTCTTTTACAGAGGTGGGAAAGAGAACTGATGTTGTAAATGTCAGCCTTAATTGTACCGACACTTTTCCCCAGAAGTAGCATTAATCATATCTCTGTAGTCAGTGACAACTGGTAGCATGTGGCTCTTTCAAAATGTCAGAAACATACTGAGTTCCTTCTATTTTCTGAATCCAACAGTGAACCAATTTTTTCTTGCTTTCCATTAGCAATATTCAGTTCTGTGTTGTTTGCAAAACTTGATAGATTCACTTATACCAAGATAGTATATCCCTATTAAATAATCAGTGTTTTATAGTGCACTAGCCATCCCTGCCACGCATTGCTGTGGCCCAGTCTGTGTATATGTGTTTTGTGTGTATATATGTGTATATATGTGTGTTTGTTTTTGCGCATGCGTTGTAATGTTTGTTTGGTTTTTTTTTTTTGGCTTTTTAAGTCTCTTCCGCTGTGTTTTTCAGTGTTTTTATGAATGATGGTCAATCATTAGCCTGATACGTGTATTGTTTCCACGTTTGGTGTCAATTTGTCCAATGGTTTTTGAGTTATGTTAATCCCACAAACAAACATTACATTTTATTTATATAGATGGTCACTCGTTGGCCTGAGAGGTGTATTGTGTCCAAATTTGGTATCAGTTCACCCAGTGGTTTTTGAGTTATGTTAATCCCACAAACAAACATTACATTTTTATTTATATAGATGTGACTATATATCTCTATTCAAGCTACATTTTTTCATGACAGCTGCTTTTATGTTGTCTAAGAGTTTGTAGCCTTCTTTACAGCACAACTCAAAATAAAATGCAAACCAGTCATTCCAACCTATATATGAAAACACAGAGAGCAGCCACAAAGGAAAGCTTCCATACAAGCAGATAGGACATCTAGTTTGTGCACAAAAGGCACAGGACAACAGAAATCAGTTTGAGTGACAGGAAGGGAAGGCTTCCAAGTCCCTCCTTTGCGCCTTATTTATGCCTTTTCTCATCTCTTCCAACAACATCAATGTTTTATTGTAAGGCTTTAAAGAATGAAAGCAAGAAATAAGGACGCATAAAAACAAGAACTGTGGGTCTCCAGGTGGTTTTGATAAACACAGAGATATAAATTCAGATAACATTAGCAAAGCTACAACCCCAAATAGTGCAACTGTACTGGATTAGAAGAGGTTCTGCAAAGCAACTGCATTAGAGTTTATGTAGACACTTCCACAACCACTTGCAACCATCCCTTTTGATACCACTATGAAAACACAGAGCCACTGGCACAATGGGCTTTGTATTAGCACAATGATGTAACTGGATAAAGTTCATAGTGTGTTCTTTTTACAGTGCTGTTCAATAAAACCATGATCAAAGTGCACTTGGACTAATAGATAACTGTATGCTCCTATGGGCTTTCCCCCCTCTTCTCATGAATTTCAAAGCTTTGCCACTATAAGAACATGGAATTATAATTTAAGTGTCCAAAATATAAGGTTTCTGCACGCCCCCAGATCCTGTTCATTTAAAGTTCCATACTGTTAAATACCAGGACCAGAATAAGTCTGAATGCCAACAATAGTTGAAATACATTTCAAAACTCAGTCACTCAATCATGAAATACACCTCTGGTTGACTTTTATCACCTCCACAGTTATTTTGAAATAAATAAATAAATAAATATTTTATATATTGATATATCAACACTAAAAGCTTCACAGAGCTAGAGAGGATAACATTTGCTTTGTAAGGCTGAAAAATGTATTTTGAATTTCAAACCATTTCTTCCATTGATCAACAACTAGATCAAATCATAGCTCTTTTATACATTGCTTACATTTTATGGTTCAAATACCCCACTTTAAAATTGTTGCTAAATATATATAATTTTCCTCAGTGTGCATTTGCCTTTGCAAAGATATTTATAACCTTTTCAAAAATTATACTTTGATATAAGAATAATAGACTGTAGCCACAATGAAGTATGACTAAGCCTACTGAAACCAATGAGCTTAAGTACATTCAACTACCATACATACGAAGTAGAATTCAGCAGAAAAAGAAGACAACAGCAGGACTAATGAGGACCGGGAGACTATGACCCCTTCTATACTGCCATATAAAATCCAGATTATTGCTTTAAACTAGATTATATGGCAGTGTAGACTCATATAATCCAATTCAAAGCAGATAATGTGGATTATCTGATTTCAATATCTGGATTATATGGCAGTATAGAAGGGACTTTAATCATCTTTCATCCATAGGCATGCCATAGGCAAAAGTATAGTCCCGTTCTCAATTGCACTGCATGAGTTTTAATCTTTTAATAGCTGCTGAAACACAAGTTAAAGCACCACTAGTCTCATAAAAGACAATGCTTAGTACAGTAGAGTCTCGCTTATCCAACATTCTGTATGTTTTGGTGCTGAATTCGTAAATATGGTAATTACTACATAACGTTACCATATATTGAACTGCTTTTTCTGTCAATTTGTTGTAAAAAATGATGTTTTGGTGCTTAATTTGTAAAATTATAATGTAATTTGACGTTTAATAGGCTTTTCCTTAATCCCTCCTTATTATCCAACGTTTTCGCTTATCCAACGTTCTGCCGACCTGTTTGTGTTGGATAAGCAAGACTCTACTGCATTAACAAACTCAAAACATTGCCTCAAAGTCTTGCCTCATCCAAAAAATAGTTATATTCGCTGTGCAGCAATGAGGAATCATACCCATAGTTTCTTACTATGAAAGTTATGGTGAAGGCAGAGATATTTTGCACCATATTTTATCCATAGCCAACAAAAGCATCTTTTTTACAGCTGAAGCTCAAGGAAAATGTTTGGTACTGAGTAAGAGATATGGAACTGCTGCCTTGTTAACATAGAAATTTGGGAGGCCAACTCTCATACTTCAAAAACATCAAGTTGTTAAAATGCCATTTACAGCTGTTGCTTCGTAATCAGCTAAAAATTCACCAGCTGCTTTATCTGCTCAGTCTGCAATGACTGCCTCCGTGTCAAGAGAGTCTTAGTTTTGAAATCCTTAGGGTAAGCTGGTGCAGTTGGAATTAGGGTTTTTTGCCCACAAGAAAATGAATTTATCTTGTGTATATCAGAAAATGGAGGATGAGGGTTCACATTTAAAGGAGGAAGAAAACCAGGCCTAGCCAAAGCAGTGTGGTCCGAACCCCGTCTCTCTAAAATAGCATGATTTCTCCTGCTCAAGAAAGTGGGAGGCATATTTTCAATCAGTTCTCTGGAACTAGATGACAGGGATGGTGTCTGGGAGAGAAGCTTTTTCTTTCCAAGGAGCAATTTGCTGTCTTCTGTAAGGGGACTTAAGCTAGTTGTCAACTGTGAATCAGAACTGTAGTGATTTGCCCCCAAATTTCTCCTGTGAACAATGCTTTTCAGTGTGGATACAAAACTTGTTTGGGCTGAATCTGAATTCTGCTCTGCAGGAATTTCATTTCGATTGATCTCACCGGAGAGCAGATGAGAACCTATCTCATCGCCGGACATTTTTCTTGAGGAAGTTTGCTCTAAGTTTTTCAAGAAATTAAGGGTATCTTTTATATCAATGCTGTGATGTCTAGTGATAAACCTCTTAGATAGGGCTAGACTGTTAATTTTAAGATACAGCTCTTCTTCGGGTGTTATATCCTGAAGCTCTTCTTGTAAAGATCGTATTTGATTCTGTCCCACTATTGAAGAATTGGTCTTCATCCAAGGTTCGGAGAACGCATATTGCGTTTGAGGTCCATTGTATGTTTTCCTTGAAGGCGATTGTGGTTCAGGTGAATCTTCCTTTCTTCCAGGGTTTTCTTTAAAGTTAAAGAGAGCGTTTTCTTTTTGGCTTGTGTTTGTGGATAGAGATGGAGATGTTTTAACTTCTACATCTGATGGGGAAGTGCAAGAATCTAGAGACTGAGATTCATCGCTGTCAAGTGGAGGTACATTTAAATATTGCCTTGTTCTTTGTTTTCCAGATGGAGACCTATCTTTTGTAATGATGATCACTTCTTTTCCTTTTGCTTTGCAAGCATCTAAAAGAACTTTCAGCGTTTCTTTATCCTCTGAGTTCACTGAGTAAACAAGGACGGAATTGCCAGAATGATCTTGCAGGCTCACATCTGCTCCACTTTTAAGCAGCAAGGAGATGATTTCAGGACCAGCTTTCTGCACACACGCATGCATCAAGGCTGTCTTTCCAGCTTTGTCCTGGATATTTGGGTCTGCCTTATTTTCCAGAAGATATTTCACCATTTTGACTTTGCTGACACTCTGGTGGTCCACATGGTTGGTTTTACAAGCAACCATTAAAGGGGTTTCACCACGGTCATTGCTTTCATTGATATAGGCCCCACCTTCTAGCAACAATCTTGTGAGACGAAGTCTTCTGTGATAGACAGCTTTTATCAGAGAGTTCCCATCAGGTGAAAGCTCTATGGACTCTTCCATCTTCTGTTTTTGAACTGAAGACCAGGATTGTTCAAAATGCAACCTAAATTGGAGAAACATTGGATTAAGAATATATATATTTCCTGATTGAAAAACTAAAAGAGTCACTGTTAAATGTCACACAAACTACAAAATCACAGTCCATGTGTTTTTAAAATCTTAAAATTATATTTCTATTCCCATGTAACAGGATCATTGAAGGTGAACATCAGATTTCTTTATATTACTCATGTTTGTCTGACACTAGAAGCTGCAATTTGCATTATACCCTGGTTTGAGTGTTGGACTAGGACACTGAGAGACCAAGGATCAAATCCTTACTCACTTATGGAAATACTTTTTTTCCAGCTTATATAATGCAATATTAAACGTATAACCAACTCATATGGTACCGCAGTGGTTCTCAACCTGGGGTCCCCAGATGTTTTTGGCCTACAACTCCCAGAAATCACAGTCAGTTTACCAGCTGTTAGGATTTCTGGGAGTTGAAGGCCAAAAACATCTGGGGACTTCAGGTTGAGAACCACTGTGATACAGCATTAAGCAATATACAATGAACAAAAAACTGTAGTTTATACAGTGATTTTACATCAGTAACAAAAGTAGAGTCTTTCTTGCTGTAAAGCAGACTTCTCTTAAGGGCATAAGATCCCTTGCTTTCTCTAAAGATACTCTTGAGTGGAGTTTTCAGTCCCTTGTAGGAGGATATCCACGTAGAGGATTTCCAGACCGGTTTCGACTAACGTCTTCCTCAGATGGAGAAATGCGAAGAGTACAATGAAGTGGACATCAAGTTCTCCAAAATAATCATTCTTCCTCGGGTGGATAAGAAGAATCAGGAAGAATTATTATTTTGGAGAACTTGATGTCCACTTCATTGTACTCTTCACATTTCTCCAGGAAAAGAAGATAATAGCAGGACTCATGAAGACCGGGTGATTATGGCCTCTTCTACACTGCCATATAAAATCAAGGTTATCTGCTTTGAACTGAATTATATGGCAGTGTAGACTCATATAATCCATTTCAAAGTAGATAATGTAGATTATCTGCTTTCATAATCTGGATTATATGACAGTATAGAAGGGACTTTAGTAATCTTTCATCCATAGGCATGCCGTAAGTTGAAGCTGAAGGCAACTAACAATAACATGTACGTTTAGGAAGAAATCCTAATTCCAAAGTCTTAAATAAAGGTCTTGTTGTAACTTGACACCAGAAGGAAGCCAATCTTGGTGTCAATTGGGACTCCAAAGGAAAGACATATCACAAATGGAGATCCACAGTAGAGAACAGTTCATAGCATTCTTATTTGGATTGTATGTATACGCTTATTCATGAGGGATGATGTCTAAATTCTGTTACTAACAGAATTGCTTGAACAACCTAGAAAATTCCTAGAAAGGACATACTTTGTCAGATGTAGGTAGGAGAAACCATGGGTACCAATCTCATGGTATATACATTCTACTATACCTTACACATTAATCAGATGTAAACTTCAGACACTGTAATTCATGCATTTCCACACACACACATACACATATATACATACAGGTACGTAAGTGTTTTTGGGAAGCAAATATATTGTAAATTATATCAATACACCAACTAGAAGCCTCCTCATAAGAATTTTAGGAAAACGTAACCTCTAATATAAATGCTAAGAAAGGAGAAGGGGGTGTCCAGTCTCTGTGTTTAAGTTAATCATTTGGATGTGAAGGTCTCTCAAGCTCCAAGAAACCATCATGATTTGCAGCTTCTTTCCTGTCCCCTAATTAGATTTTTTGGAAAGCCTCCACTGATATTATTAGAAGCTATTTTAAAAGTTTAATTTCTCCAAGAAGCTTTTGAAGGATTGTTTTTTTTAATTAAATGTTTAAATTAATTTTAATTGAAGCATTTGAAAGGAATTCTGCTAAAGAAGAAAATACTGATCTTCCCCAAGAAGTACAGCACTTCTTGGAAAATCCCCATCTTGCACAGCATTTAAATCTTGAAGAGGTCTCTACTGCTGCCATGATGGCCTACAGTTTTGGCCAACATGCATTGATTATAGATTCATGCTGAAAGACCTAGAAATTCCTAGAGAGTTCTTTGAGTTTTTTAAAAAATTTTGTGTCAAAAGCATTGCATAAATAAGTATAAAAACTAATAAAATAGAGGAAGCACACCATTTTTGACCAAAACCAGGCAACAGCGACTGCATTGTCTGTAGCTTTAAGTAATTCTTCCTCTGTGCATGAGGCAGGGCATTATGGACAAGCATACAGTTGCTAAGTTGTTGTTCTGCTCCACAGTCGCACAAGGTGGAGGATTCTTTTAGGTAGTGCCATGTTGCCAGGTTGTCTTTTGATCTGCCCATTTCCCTTCTGAGTCTGTTCAGGTACTTCCAAGTTGACTATTCTTGTTGTGATTCCTGGTTTAGCTGCCCAGAGGGATGCTCTTGCTGTTGCTGGGGGAACATTGAAAGGAGTGGTGGTTTTCATGAAGCTTTTCCTTGATTTAAGCCTACTGGAAGGAGGCAGATAGCCATGCAGTGGATGGCTTTCACAGTATTCAGTCTTATTTCTCTCACAGTTAGCAGCAACTTCCCGTCATACATCAGGGGGGCAATGCCAGCTAGCCTGTAGAGTTTATCAACAGGTGTAGGTTTGAGACATCCTGTGATTATTCTGCATGTTTAGTTCAATGCTATATTCACCTGCTTCGCATGGACAGACTTGTGCCAAACAGGGCAGGCATACCCTTTTAGTTAAAAAGTAGCAATTTCTTTAGATTCATACTGAAAGATCTAGGAATTCCTAGAGAGAGGTTCTCTAAGGTAAAAAAAGTTGTTTCTTTATTTGTGATTTTTCTTTTTCATGTGAGTCTTGTGCTGCTTCCTAAAATGAGCACCTCAAGCAATTTATTTTATCTTTTGTGACCCTTGGACTAAAGCTGTTGCACACTGAGCTTGGAAAGCAAAGTCAACATTTTTATCTGAACATATTCCTCAGCCACACTGCAGCTCAAAACAAGGTGGTTTATTTACAGTCAATAATACTATTTTACTATTAAGTTTCAATGTAGAATTATAATCTCAAGACACAAATACAGTAAGTAGAGTCTCGCTTATCCAACATAACGGGCTGGCAGAACGTTGGATAAGCGAAAATGTTGGATAATAAGGGATTAAGGAAAAGCCTATTAAATGTCAAATTACGTTATGATTTTACAAATTAAGCACAAAACATCATGTTTTACAAGAAATTGACAGAAAAAGCAGTTCAATACATGGCAACGTTCTGTAGTAATTACTGTATTTATGAATTTAGCAGCAAAACATTGCAATGTATTGAAACAGCTGTGGATCCAGGCAGGAGGCAGACTGCGTTGGTTAATACAGAATGTTGGATGAGCAAAGGTTGGATAAGCGAGACTCTACTGTACATCATTTATTTGGGTGCAACCATCATATTTCGTAGTGATGCTGGCAGATGGGGACATTTAGGTGGCATTTATTTATCATGTCAGAAGCAAATTGAGAATACAATTATATTGTGTATTTATCATGTCAGGGGCAGACCAAACAGTTGCGTTGCATTTTTAACAAACAAACAAACAAACAAACAAACAATCAAACAAACAAAACACAAAGTTTGCAAGCTTGTTAGTTGATTAAATGTCCTTTGACCAGCAGCTGGCCACTTGGAGTGCCACTGGTGTTGCTGCAAGAAGGTCCTCCATTATGCATGTGGCAGGGCTTAGGTTACATTGCAGCAGGTGGTCAGTGGTTTGCTCTTCTCCACACTCTCATGTTGTGGATTCCACTTTGTAGCCCCATTTCTTAAGGTTGGCTCTGCATCTCGTGGTGCCAGAGCGCAGTCTGTTCAGTGCCTTCCAAGTCGTCCAGTTTTCTGTGTGCCCAGGAGGGAGTCTCTCATTCGGTATCAACCATGGATTGAGGTTCTGGGTTTGAGCTTGCCACTTTTGGACTCTCACTTGCTGGGGTGTTCCAGCGAGTGTCTCTGTAGATCTTAGAAAACTATTTTTTGATTTAAGTCATTGACGTGCTGGCTGATACCCAAAAAGGGGATGAGCTGGAGATGTCACTGCCTTGGTCCTTTCACTATTGGTTGCTACTTCCGAGCGGATGTCAGGTGGTGCAATACTGGCTAAACAGTGTAATTTCTCCAGTGGTGTAGGGCGACTTGCAGCATTTAGGTGGCATAAAAAGCATCAGTTATAAATGATAAAAAGTGTTAAGGTACCCACAACATCCAGGGAAGGGGGCATAGTCTATACCAGGCATTGGCAAACTTCGACGCTCCAGGTGTTTTGGACTCCAACTTCCACAATTCCTAAATGGTCTAAAACAGAGCCTGAAGGTCTTTGGCGAGCCCTCTGATACCCCCTCGCAACCCCCCCCCCCCAGGGGTCCTGACTCACAGGTTGATAAATGCTGGTCTAAGGTTTGCATGAATAAAATGACTATTCCCAGCATGACTTCAGGTTAGTATGCTTTAGGAAGCAAGGCTCATCAAACACACTTTAATCCTATGCATTGCTCAAATATTGTTCTTCTGACTTCAGAAGAGTTGGCTCCCAAGGAAAGGTGCAGAACAGTGCAACATTTCTGGGTTGTGTTGTACTGCGCCTTCAGTCCTTTTGAGTTATAGGGGCCGTATCTTGGGGTTTTCTTGGCAAGACATGTTCAGAGTGGGCTTTGCCATGGTTCTCTTCAGAGGCTGAGAGAGTATGACTTGCCCAAAGCCACTTCCCAGAGCCTCGCAGAGATTTGAACCTTAGCCTCTAGGGTCATAATCCAACACTCAAACCAGGACACCACAATGTATTATCAAAGGCTTTCATGGCTGGAATCGCTAGGTTGTTGTGAGTTTTCTGGGCTGTACGACCATGTTCCAGAAACATTCTCTCCTGATGTTGGCATCTATGGCAGGCATCCTCAGATGTGAAGTCTGTTGAAAACTAGGAAAATTGGGCTTATATATCTGTGGAATATCCAGGGTGGGAGAAAGAACTCTTGTCTGTTGGAGGTAGGTGTGAATGTTGTCTCACAACCTCTAGGGATGCCTGCCATAGATGCCAGTGAAACGTCAGGAGAGAATGCTTCTGGAACATGGCCATACAGCCTGGAAAACTCACAACAACCTGGGACACCAGACTTTTCTGTAAATGATGGTTACTTCCATGCTATGTGTAGAGATGCAACTCAGCCAGTGAAAGCTTAGAAAAACCTGCACATCCCCATCAGTGTTAAGTAGTAGTACCCTAATAACAGTGCATAGTGAAGATAGCCCTGATTTCTGTATGGTTCACTTCCACATTATTTGGGCGGCCACTGAAAGACCACCTTTCTCAAGAAAAGAGTTCTCACTAACTCCCAACTCTCTGAATCAAAGCTGCTCACAATCAGTACCTCATCCAACTGCAACTGAATCCCAGGGAGGTGAGGATTCAACAACACATATTATATTGATCAATGCTATCAATTGGTGAAAAATTACCTTCTTAGCATGTCTGGGAACAAGTCGCAAACCACATATATACACGCAGAACTCCCAGAAGACTCAGGATGCATCTATATCAGGCAGGGGCAAACTTGGGCCCTCCAGGTATCTTGGACTCCAACTCCCACAATTCCTAACATCCACAGGTACTTTGATTTCCCCCCTCAGCCGCTAATCCAGGTGTGTTGGACTCCAACTCCCGCAATTTCTAAGAGCCTCAGGTCCTTTCCTTTTCCTCCTCAACCGCTAATCCAGGTGTCTTGGACTCCAAATCCCACAATTCCTAACAGCCTGAGGTCCTTTACTTTCCCCCCTCAGCCGCTAATCCAAGTGTCTTGGACTCCAACTCCCACAATTCCTAACAGTCTCGGGCCCTTTCCTTTCCCCCCTCAGCCGCTAAGGAATTGTGGGAGTTGGAGTCCAAGACACCCGGAGGGCCCAAGTTTGCCCATGCCTGGTCTATATTGTGGGATTCATGCAGCCTGACACCACTTGATCAGCATTATGGGGATTCTGTGAGTTATAGTTTAGTGAGGCACCATCTCTCTTTGGCAGACTTTGTCAAAAACATGCTACAACTCCCACGATTCCATCGCCTGGAGCCGAGGGAATCCAACCGGCGTCAAACCGCATTAATACCATTCCATAAAGTGGGTGCTCCGAGGACAAGAGGAGGAAGGGTACTATAGGGAGGGACAATGGGTGCCAAGAAGGCTCTAGTCAGTAGACCTCGCCAAGCTGCAACCCCATGACTCCTCCAGAGCAGCTGAAAGTGGAGCCCAATTCCATTCATTCTCTTCTTTCTCCGCTTACCTGCTTCTGAGAGCTGCGGTTGGAAGAGGAGGAGGAGGAGAGTCTTTTGTGTAGGCTCCGGAGGAATTCGTGGAAGAGAAGCAAAGGAGGAAGAAGGGAAAGGGAAGCAAAGGAGATGCCTTTCCTCCGAGAGGCTGGTGCTTCTGCGGCTTCTCCCTCCCCCGCGCTCCCCTTCCCCTGGCTAATGCGGAGGGCGGGCTTGGCAGGAGCTCCCCGCCGCCTTGAGCCCTGCGCCCAGGTAGAGATGCAGCAGGGAAGGAAGGAGGGAAGGAGGAATGGCTTGGGCAGGCTGCGGGGCTGCCTATTGGCTGCACAGCACTCTCTGGGTGTCTTCTCTGGCAGAGCGGGGGCGAGGATTTCTCGGCCTCAGGTGCCCAAACCACCTGACCGACTTTTTTTATGTGTGGGAAGCTCTTTGGATAGAGTCCAGGCATGGGCAAACTTCGGCCATCCAGTTTGGGTGGACCAGACATGGGCAAACTTTGGCCCTCCAGGTGTTTTGGACCTGGGATGGCCAGGTATGCTGATGACAATATGCTGATGACAACGTTGTCTGTGCGCATTCAGAAGAAGACCTACAAGCCACTCTAAACACCTTCGCAGAAGCATACGAGAAGCTCGGCCTCTCATTGAACATAGAGAAAACCAAAGTGCTCTTCCAGCAGTCACCAGCCAATCTCTCTCCAATGCCAGAGATACAGTTTAATGCCATAATATTAGAAAATGATGACCATTTCCACTACCTTGGCAGCCACCTCTCCACAAAAGTCAACATTGACACCAAAATACAACACCGCCTGAGCTCTGCGAGTGCAGCATTTTTCTGAATGAAGCAGAGAGTGTTTGAGGACCGGGACAACCGTAGGGATACCAAGGTGCTTGTTTATAAAGCTACTAGCTGCCCCCTGCCACACGTTGCTGTGGCCCACATGGGGATTCTGTGTGGGAGGTTTGGCTCAATTCGATCGTTGGTGGGGTTCAGAATGCTCTGTGATTGTAGGTGAACTATAAACCCCAGCAACTAAAACCCCCAAATGTCAAGATTCTATTTTCCCCATACTCCACCATTGTTCACATTTGGGCATATTGAGTATTTGTGTAGAGTTTGGTCCAGATCCATCATTGTTTGAGCCCACAGTGATCTCTGGATGTAGGTGAACTACAACTCCAAAACCAAAGAACACTGCCCACCAAACCCTTCCAGTATTTTCCATTGGTCGTGGGAGAACTGTGTGCCAAGTTTGGTTCAATTCCATCATTGGTGGGGTTCAGAATGCTCTTTGATTGTAGGTGAACTATAAATCCCAGCCATTACAACTCCCAAATGACAAAATCATTTTTTTTTGAGTGAAGGACATACATTGGGTTGTTAGGTCTCTTGTGTCCAAATTTGGTGTCAATTCGTCCAATGGTTTTTGAGTTCTGATAATCCCACAAACAAACATTGCATTTTTATTTATATAGATTGTCCTCCCAACCCTGCTATATACCTGAGAAACGTGGTCTAAAGACATCACAAGCAACTCCTGGAATGAGTCCATCAGCGTTGCCTCTGAAAAATCCTGCAAATATCTTGGGAAGACAAACGGTCAATGTTAGCATGCTGGAAGAAGCAAAGACCACCAGCATTGAAGGGACGGTCCTGCACCATCAACTTCTCTGGACCAGCACTTTGTCCAAATGCCTGACCACCGTCTCCCAAAGCAGTTACTCTACTCCAAACTCAACGGAAAACAGAATGTTGGAAGACAGGAAAGAGATTTAAAGACGGGCTCAGAGCCAACCTTAAAAATGGAGGCATAGACACCGAGAACTGGGAAGCCCTGGCCGTTGAGCGCTCCAGCTGGAGGTCAGCTGTGATTAGCAGTGCTGTAGAATTTGAAGAGGAACGAATGGAAGGCAAAAAAGAGAAACGTGCCAAGAGGAAGGTGTGTCAAGCCAACACCGACCAGGACTGTCTTCCACCTGGAAACCAATGCCCTCACTGCAGGAGAACATGCAGAACAAGAATAGGGCTCCACAGTCACCTACGGACCCACCGCCAGTTCACCGATCTTGGAAGACAATCCTACTCGGACAAAGAGGGATCACCTAAGTAAGTAAGGCCAGCATGGGCAAACTTCGGCCCTCCAGGTGTTTTGGACCTGGGTAGGCCAGGCAGGGGCAAACTTTGGCCCTCTAGGTGTCTGTGTAGAGTCCAGGTATGGGCAAACTTCGGCCCTCCAGGCATTTTGGACCTGGGTAGACCAGGCATGGGCAAACTTTGGCCCTCTACGTGTCTGTGTAGAGTCCAGGTATAGGCAAACTTTGGCCCTCCAGGCATTTTGGACCTGGGTAAACCAGGCATGGGCAAACTTTAGGTGTTTTGGACCTGGGTAGGCCAAACATGGGCAAACTTCAGCCCTCCAGGTGTTTTGGACCTGGTAGGCCAGGCATGGGCAAACTTCAGCCCTCCAGGTGTTTTGGGCCTGGGTAGGCCAGGCATGGGCAAACTTCAGCCCTCCAGGTGTTTTGGACCTGGTAGGCCAGGTATGGGCAAATTTCAGCCCTCCAGGTGTTTTGGACCTAGTAGGCCAGGTATGGGCAAACTTCAGCCCTCCAGGTGTTTTGGGCCTGGGTAGGCCAGGCATGGGCAAACTTCAGCCCTCCAGGTGTTTTGGACCTGGTAGGCCAGGCATGGGCAAACTTCAGCCCTCCAGGTGTTTTGGGCCTGGGTAGGCCAGGCATGGGCAAACTTCAGCCCTCCAGGTGTTTTGGACCTGGTAGGCCAGGTATGGGCAAATTTCAGCCCTCCAGGTGTTTTGGACCTAGTAGGCCAGGTATGGGCAAACTTCAGCCCTCCAGGTGTTTTGGGCCTGGGTAGGCCAGGCATGGGCAAACTTCAGCCCTCCAGGTGTTTTGGACCTGGTAGGCCAGGCATGGGCAAACTTCAGCCATCCAGGTGTTTTGGACCTGGTAGGCCAGGTATGGGCAAACTTCAGCCCTCCAGGTGTTTTGGGCCTGGGTAGGCCAGGCATGGGCAAACTTTGGCCCTCCAGGTGTTTTGGACCTGGATAGGTTAGGCATGGGCAAACTTCAGGCCTCCAGATGTTTGGGTAGACTAGGCATGGGCAAACATTGGCCCTCCAGATGTTTTGGACCTATTTAGGCCATATGGGAGAATACGGCCTTCATATAATCTAGATTTAAGCCATATGAAAGTTTAAAGGGTTTACTCAGAACTTTGAATTGCGTCCAATATATGAACCAACTGTTGGCGAAGTTGTGTAAACAAGGTAGTTGTGTGTTCCTTGTAGTCGGGCCCAGTTACCAATTTGACCGTGACCAGCTAAAGTTTCTGAACAATTTTCAGAAGCAGTCCCACATAGAGCACATTGTTTGTTTGTGTGTGTTGTGCATCTTTGACTTGCCTGTCAACATATGGTGAATCCATTAATTTAATATAATTTTCTTAGGCAAGGAATGCTCATTACAATGATCAAGAAGGGGTGTAACAAAGACATGTGTCATTGTAGCCAGATCTAGGAGTGGGTGCAGCTATTGCACAAGTCTTAACTGAGACTTCTAGTGGGATAATTTTGTTAGTCTATGGCAGCATAAGGAGCCATTATTATGGACCATAAGGAAAGCTGAGTAAAGGAAAATAGACGCTTTTGAACTGTGGTGTTGGATGAAAATTCTGAGAGTGCCTTGGACCGCAAGAAGATCAAACCAGTCCATACTCAAGGAAATAATGCCCAACTGCTCACTGGAGGGAAGGATATTAGAAACAAAAATGAAGTACTTTGGCCACATAATGAGAAAGCAGGAAAGCTTGGAGAAGATGATGATGATGCTGGGGAAAAAGGAAAGAAAAAGGAAGAGGGGCCGACCAAGGGAAAGATGGATGGATAGTATCCTTGAAGTGACTGGCTTGACTCTGAAGGAGCTGGGGATGGCCATGGCAGACAGGGAGCTCTGCCGTGGGCTGGTCCCGGAGGTCATGAAGAGTTGGAAACGACAACAATGACAGCAAAAAATCACCACCAAAATGTGTTGGACTTTAAGGACTGACATATTTATTACACATTAATATTACAAATATAAACATGTAATACATCTATTTTTATGTTTCTCACAGGATTAGCTTTTGAGGACTTGTATCAGATGCAATAAAGCTATTCTGAATTTACATAGTCATAGGGGAAAGGCAATTGTAAGTAGTCACATTAGAGAAAAATGAAATGTAATATTAAAAAACCAATGGGGTGATATTTCAATTTCTAATATGCACTATTCTAATATGCCAAATATATTAATCACAAAACTCATATCCCCTCCAAATTCAACACTAACAGTATTAGTTGAATAAGTAATGGACTGTTTGCTGCCATTAAAACTAGATGAGAATCACTACAGAAAAGGATTTTAGTAGATCACAATATGTATTAGATTTCCATTTAAATCCTTAACCTCTATGCAATGGGACAATAACAACAACAACAACAACAACAACAACAACAACAACAACTTTATCTATACTCCATCCCGTCTCCCTGAGAGCTCTCAGAATGGCTTACAACAGTGTAAATAACACAACAATAATAAAAATAAAACAATGATAGTAAACCAATAAACTAAAAACCAACTGAAATAGAATCAACACAAGTAACTAAACAATCCATAAAAGTGAAAACATATTATATTTTTTAAAAATTGTGCCTTAAACACCTTTAAACATTTTAAAGCCTAAATGGGAAAACAAAGATGGTAGGGTGAAGTACTTAGGAATAGACCTTTACAGGTGGATTATGTATGTAAATAGCCTTAGAAATGCAAAAATTGTGGATATAGTGATAAGGCAACCGGTTCAGTATTAATGATAATTGTTGGGAGACAAAAGTAGGTGGGAAGATGTTGCCTAAAAGTCAATTAGTAGACAAGCACGAAATGGGGAAGGTCATCGGCGATCACTCGTGTCTGAGTATGATTGCCTTCCAAGTGTAGGGTATTGGCGGTGGGTCTGTAGCTGGCATGTAGCTGGGGGGGGGGGGCTTGGGGGGCTTCAGCCCCCTCCCCCAAATTCTCATGGTGGTCCGCGAGAAGGCCTTACTGGTACATTATTTAAACTGTTATGTTTATTCATATCATGATCTGATCACCATGCTCAATATATTCCATATGCATGGGGGTATTGGGGTAATGATACAAAAGGTTTGCTGGGGTAGACCTTCTTTCACTCGGACTCAGCCCCCCCCCCCCCCCGAATCAAACTCAACTCCCCCAAAACAAAATCCTGGCTACGGGCCTGGTCTGTAGATGGCTGTTCTTGATCTGCATGTTCTTTCGCAGTTAGGACATCGATTTCCAGGTGGAAGGTGGTCCCGACAAGGACTGGTTTGACGCATCCTGCTCTTAATTCGTTTCTCCCTTTCACCCTCCATTTCTGCCTCTTTGAATTCCACAGCACTGTTGGTAACAGCTGGCCTCCAGTTAGAACACTCAAGGGCCAGGACTTCCCAGTTTTCAGTGTCTATGTCCCAGTTTTCAGTGTCTATGTTTTAAGGTTAGCTCTAAGCCCATCTTTAAATCTCTTTTCCTGTCCACCAACATTCTTTTTTCCTTTCCCCAACATTCTTTTTTCCATTCTTGACTTGAGAGTAGAGTAACTGCTTTGGGAGACAGTGATAGGGCATTCAGACAAGGTGGCCAGTCCAGTGAAGTTGATGGAGAAGGATAATTGCTTCATTGCTGGTAGTCATTGCTTCTTCCAGCTCCCTGGAATTTGTCCCTCTATCTTCCCAAGAGATTTGTAGGATTTTTTCGAGGCAACGCTGATGGAATTGTTCCAGAAGTTGAGTGTGACACCTGTAAACAGTTCACATTTTGCAGACATATAACAGGGTTGGGAGGACAATAGCTTTATAGACAAGTATCTTGGTATTCTACAAATGTCCTGATCCTCAAACACTCTCAGCTTCATTTGAGAAAATGCTGCACTCGCAGAGCTCAAGTGGTGTTGTATTTCATTGTCAATGTTGAGTTGGTCTGACCACCGATATGGTCTGACACTTTATGTATTTCTTTATAAATATGCTGCATAGAATGTACATGAAGAACATGTACATAGGATCAGAGCCTGCATCTAAAATCAGAACACAAGTTGCATTGCAATTTTTATTGTTTTGTGCAGTTGACAAATATATTTTATCAAAACTGAACATAGATAGGTAGTGCTCTTCTATCCCATCATTAGACGCAAGCAGTTTGTTCTTTACTGTCAGTCATTTTAAAAAACTCTGACAATGAGAACAAGAAAGATAGGAAACTTGAACTTTGCATGGCCACTAGTCTGTGGCATGCAACCATTAATTCAAGTTTAATGGTTGAATCATTGCTATAAGTAAAAATACTTTGAGCAAAAAGCATGCCATGTTACCATGACTCTGAAGTAGCTAGCTGAATAAGGTACAGATGTAAACAATGTGACAATGAGGTCCCTATGATGAAAACATCCAAGGACACTTATGGCGTATTATCCTTTCTTGCTATCCTTGCTTCCTCCTTTCGTCACACACCACCCACATTGTTAATACTGTTTTTCTATTGAAAGCCCAGAAGATGAATACGCAACACACCCACTCTTTTGGAAATGTTACTGCTCTTCTATGACCTGTTCTTATGTAAGGCATGTGGGTGGTGTACACTTCTGAATGGTTTATCAAGGTTGCCAGTGGGGATGGCATCATTACTGGCTAAAGCAGTCCCCTGCACATTGACTTAATTTGGCTGCTATATTTATGTCTCTGTAATTGAATATGGGGAGAAACTTCAGGGCAGCTGATATGAGAGGGCTTTCATGGGAAGTAAACATTTTTGAAAAGTATGGTTTTATATGCTATTCAGGTGAGTTATTTTGAGCACAATGTGTTTTGAATCCTTTTTTACATATTCTGTTTTAAAAAGCAAGGGCTCTGCAAGATCATGCTTCCTAGTTAAATAAGTTAAAATAACTATCTCTCTTTTTCTTTAGTAGCCTCCTATTACAAAGACTGGTCCATTTCTAAAAGAAGATTGCCTCTCACATTTCTAAAATTTTGTACCTCCTCTGGTAATAGTATGGCAGAGGAGGCTCAAATACCCTAAAGGTACTAGATTCCACCCGATCTCGGACACAAACCAGGGTCAGTCCTGGTTAGTACTTGGATAGGAGACCACCAACAAATACCAGGTGCTGTAGGCTGTATTTCAGGGGAAGGGACTGACAAAACCACCTCTGAGTATTCCTTGTGTAAGAAAACCCTATGACAGTGGTTCTCAATCTGGGCCCCCCAGATGTTTTTGGCCTTCAACTCCCAGAAATCCTAACAGCTGCTAAACTGGCAGGGATTTCTGGGAATTGTAGGCCAAAAACATCTGGGGACCCCAGGTCGAGAAACACTGCCTTATGAAATCCATAGGGCAGCATAAGTCAACTGGCAAAGGCAAACCTCCCCTGAGGAAACCCTGCCAAGAAAAAAACATTTCATCTTAGGGCCATCATAAATTGGAAATTACTTGACGGTATACAACATTAGTGTAGTCAAAGGAATAAGATCTTTTCCTCATTGAACAATGGATTTATTTATTTATCGTAGCAGAAGCAAATGAAGGGTACAGTTGAAATGTTAAAAATATGCAAAGTTTTAAAACTTGGCATTATAATACATGTCCTTTGACCACTTGGAGGGCCTCTGGTGTTGCTACGAGGGGCTGCTGATAAGTCTTTGGCTTTACCCAGAAAAAAGCGAGATAGGAAGATGAAACTTTACATTTATTCCACATACTGTCCACTGATATCACCACACTTCCTACTTTGGAATGCCAAGTTCTGTAAGCCTTGCAAAAAGAAGGATTTCGGTTGTGACTCACACCAGTCATCCGTAGCAGGCATGGCATCAGAAATGATGTGAAATTTGATATCCTTGAGGTGTTTCTTCAGGTTTGGAAACAGATGATAGTTAGAGGGAGCTAGATCCAGTGAATAAGGTGGGTGGTCAACCAGCTGGAAGCCTAGCTCCACTAGTTTTGCCATGGTCACTTGTGCAGTGTGAGTGAAAGCGTTGTCCTGCAGGAACAAGATTCCTTTGGACAGCTTGCCTGGTCTTTTGGTCTTCAGAGCTGCCTTCAATTGATCCAAAAGTTCAATGTAATACCTTGCATTGATGATGGAACCATTTTGAAGGTAGTCCACTAGCAGCACACCCTCCTTATCTCAGAACATAGACGCCATCACCTTAGTTGCCGATTTTTACACCCTGAACTTCTTTGGATCAGGACCACTGTGCCTCCACTCTTTTGACTGCTCCTTGGCTTCAGGGTCACACAAATAAATCCAGGTCTCATCCATAGTGACCAGTCAATCCAGGATGTTCTTATCAGTCTGCAAACGCTGACAAATGGACTGGAAAGTTTTCACTTGCATTCTTTTCTGATCTGTTGTCAATCATTTGGGGACCCACTGTGTAGAGAGCTTCTTCATGTTCAAATGTTCATGAATAATGACACAAACACATTCACGAGAAATCCCCATGATGTCTGCTATGCCTTTAGCTGAAATTCGCCATTCTCCAGTATGAGGTTGTGCACAGCATTGACGATCTCTGGAACAACAACCACTTTTGGGTCATCCAGGACGTTCCTCATCATTGGTGTTGAAGTGGCCCATTTTATATTTGGCAACCCAGTTCTTAACTGTAGAATATGAAGTGCATTGATCCCCCAATGTCTGCGACATATCACCATGAATATCCTTTGTGGACTTTCTTTGCAGAAACAAGAATTTTATCACTCCTCTGCTCTCATTTGCTGTGAATATAGCCTTAGACTCCGCCATTTTGTTTTCCCATGTGCCTAGATCACTATTGCCATAAGCTACAAATGCAAAATTTTACAAACATATATGAGACACATAGGACTTTCATGTGATGTAACATTCATTACCATAGACACAAAACAAGAACACAAAGCCAAAGACTTATCAGCAACCCCTTGTATAAGGAGGTCTCCCATTGTGCATGTGGCAGGGCTCAGACTGCATTGTAGTAGATGGTCTGTGGTTTGCTCTTCTCCACACTTGCATGTCATGGACTCCACTTTCAGTAACAGTAAAAGCATTTAGGATCCAACAGGGCTGACCCTCAGTTAGTAAAAGGCAAAAGATTTATACCATCTGAAGAGAAACCAGAGTATGACCCTCAGTTAGTAGATAAAGGTTGTCCCCTGACATTAAGTCTAGTTGTGTCCCACTCTGGGGGTTGGTGCTCATCTCCACTTTTAAGCCGAAGAGCTGGTGTTGTCTGTAGACACCTCTAAGGTCATGTGGCTGGCATGACTGCATGGAGTGCTGTTACCTTCCCACCAGAGCGGTACCTATTGATACACTCACATTTGCATGTTTTCAAACTGCTAGGTTGGCCGAAGCTGGGGTGACAATGGAGGCTCATGCCACTCCCCGGATTTGAACCTGTGACCTTTCAGTCAACAAGCTCAACAACTCAGCGGCTTAACCCACTGCACCACTGGGGGCTCCCGACCCTCAGTTATATTTAAAGGCACATGTCACAAAGATTTTTCTAATACAAAATTTGTAATATGCCCAACAAAAGAGGCATTGACTGAACGTTCCACCATGACATGTACCACAAGGAAACATTATCTGTTTTATACTGCCAATGTTTTAGTTAGGGTAGACAATATTTCTTTCTGAAAGGGTGGCAACATTATGCAATACACCTAAAACACAAGGTTTTTTTATTTTACTAAATACACTTTTAGACGTTGAAGCTAGGGAAGTTTCCCATTGCTTAATTTGTACTAGGTAATCTACCTTGTTCCATTCAACTCTAACTTTATTAACATTACATTTTTTCCTGCTTTCCAACATATTCCAACAATTAGAATCAGCATTCTTGGAGCAACTTTATGATGGATTGCCTTAGGCTCCATTCAGTTAACTGTGTAGGCTTAACCTTTCTTGATAGGATGGCTTGGAGTACTTTTTTTGCCTGTTACAGTTTGACCTATACAATCAAGCTAAGCTAACTCTGTGGAAACCTAATTTGCAAGACAACACTTTATATGGAAATATATATTGCTTGTTGTGGGATTTGTCTTTAGGTCCAGCATTGTTTCTCTTTTAAATATTTATTTAGTGCAGAGTAATTATTATTTACCTGCCTGTGAACCGTGATGACATTTACAACTACAGTATCTTTTAGTGTTTATAACAGTGGTTTTCAACCTGTGTGTTCCCAGGTGTTTTGGCCTACAACTCCCACAAATCCCAGCCAGTTCATCAGTTGTTAGGATTTCTGGGAGTTGAAGGCCAAAACATCTGGGAACCCACAGGTTGAGAACCAGTGGTCTATAGTGGCTACCTTAGCAGCCACCTCTCCAAAAAGGTCAACATTGACACTGAAATACAACACCGCCTGAGCTCTACGAGTGCAGCATTTTTCCAAATGAAACAGAGAGTGTTTGAGGGCCGGGACATCCGTAGAGTGACCAAGGTGCTTGTTTATAAAGCTATTGTCCTCCCAATCCTGTTATACACCTTTGAAACGTGGACTGTCTACAGATGTCACACTCAACTCCTGGAACGATTCTATGTGTTGCCTCCAAAAAATCCTGCTAAACTCTTGGGAAGACAGGTGGACAATGACAGTGTGCTGGAAAAAAGCAAAGACCACCAGTATTGAAGTGATGCTCCTTCACCATCAACTTTGCCTGATCACTGTCTCCCAAAGCAGTTACTCTACTCCCAACTCAAGAATGCAAAATGGAATGTTAGTGGACAGAAAAAGAGATTTAAAGATGGGCTTAAAGCTAACCTGAAAAACTGTGTCATAGACACCAAGAATTGGGAAGCCCTTGCCCTTGAGTGCTCTAACTGGAGGTCAGCTGTGACTAGCAGTGCTGTGGAATTCGAAGAGGCAGGAATGGAGGGTGAAAGGAAGAAACGTTTCAAGAGGAAGGTGTGTCAAGCCAATCCTGACCGGGACTGTCTTCCACCTGGAAACTGATGCCCTCACTGTGGAATAACATGCGGATCAAAAATAGGGCTCCACAATCACCTATGTATCCACCACCAAGAAGGCCATTATACTCAGACAATGAGGGATCACCTAAGTAAGTAAGTAAGTAAACAAGTAAGTAAGTGTCTATATATAGACTATCAACTCTGAGTAGCTCGGCTTGCCCTGTTGTGTTGGGCATATTAATGATGTCTACAGGAGAGAGAAAAGATGCTAGGTGGAACAGTCGGCCTAAAGTTTATTCTGTTCCACTGGTACTCCAACAATGTTTATTTAAGAGCTGTGCTTGATCAGAACAAATGTACGTATTTGTACAATAAGCTAAAAAATTGGGTTTTTCTTTTTGAGGAGTAAAATGTGTGCTTAATTGAATGTTTTAAGTGTTTGTTATGAACATTCCCTCTCAGATATACAGGATTGCTTGCAATGTTTTGACAGCATTATCAGCTTAAAATAATATTTCCTCATAGAAATCTATTCTTAGTTTCCAGATCCCCCAAATGTAACTGTTTTTTAAAATTTTAGTCCACCAAGTAAAGGATGCAGGCTTGAAGGCAAAATAATAAAGGAAGGAATTACTGTCATTCATGGTACTACTCATATTAGCACAACATCTTGGATGGTTTTGATCTTTAAAGGTTTTTAAAGCCAGTCCTTATCTGATAAGTTTAAGTTATGTGACCTGGCACTAAATGTTAGGTTGGAAGAACATATTTAACTAGATTCATTTAGTGTATGATAGGAAGAGAGGCTACCGTATGATTGCCTGTCTTCTTGTGTCTCTTAGTTAAAGATAAAAAAACAGCATATGTGTCAGTACTGTAAAGATTACCATCTGTGTTGAAAGGCTTGGATTTTAAATCTGTGTAAGAGCATATGCTCAACATTTAATTCCAAAGCTGTTTTTACAGCTGTATTGAATCAAAGAACCTTTTCTCTGAAAAAGCTAAAAGAAGAAACAATAATTTCCTTTATCTGAAGGAAAATAAGATGTTGAAATGAGGAATGGAACAGCTTATGCAGAGTGGACTCTGTTTAGGAATTGCATTCAAAGAACTTGTTTAATATAAAAGACTAGATTATGACCTCAGTTCTTCAAGTAGAAATTCAGATTACCAATATTTTTTGCATATCAAGCCTATACGCATAACAGTGAAATGGCCACCATTTCCAGTGTATATCCAGCCCGAGAGAGGAGTAAGAAAATCACAGAACAGTAAAGTGTAAGAGTTGGGTTTGATCAGAACGAAGGACTACCTAACCCAGCATTCTGTTTTCAAAGGGGTCAGGCACATGCCTATGGGAAACCCACAGTAGTACATGAAGGAAAAAACACACAGAGGCTGCATCTATATTGTAGAATTAATGTATCTTGACATCACTTTAGCTGCCATGACTCAATGCTATGATACTATGGAAAGTGTAGTTTTACAAGGTCTTCAGCCTTCTCTGCCATAAAGTGTTGGTGCCTCATCAAACTACAACTCCCACGGTACCATACCATTGAGCCGTAGCAGTCAAAGTGGTGTTAATTTTATGCTGTATTTATTTATTTACAGTATTTATATTCTGCCCTCCTCGCCTCAAAGGGGACTCAGGGCGGATCACAGAACACATACACAGCAAACATTCAATGCCGTTAAACAGGATAGACAACAGCTAGAGTTATTATGTCGGCTTCAGCATCCTGGAGGTTGTGCTTGATTCCAGCCACAGGGGGTGCGGTCGCTCCATCCTCTATGACGAAGAGCCTTGATCACAGGCTTCCTCCTTCCTTTGATCCCCGGCTTTTTCTTGGTATTTCTTTTATGGTGCCGTAAAATACCCTGCTTAAGTGGTGCCTAATTTCTCTACTCACAGCTCACAGCTGTTTTCGAACTGCTTAGGTCAGTGGTTCTCAACCTGTGGGTCCCCAGATGTTTTGGCCTTCAACTCCCAGAAATCCTAACAGGTGGTAAACTGGCTGGGATTTCTGGGAGTTGTAGGCCAAAACACCTGGGCACCCACAGGTTGAGAACAACTGGCTTAGGTGGACAGTAAGCTGGGCTGAAGGTCGGTGCTCACCCCAACCTTGGCTTCGAACTGCCAGGCTTTCGATTTGTAAGATGTATTGCTGCTGGTGATTAATCAGCTGTGCTAAAGCCCGGCTCTGTAGATGCATCCAGAGTCTTGCTTTAGAGCAGTGGTTCTCAACCTGTGGGTCCCCAGATGTTTTGGCCTTCAACTCCCAGAAATCCTAACAGCTGGTAAACTGGCTGGGATTTCTGGGAGTTGTAGGCCAAAAACATCTGGGGACCCCAGGTTGAGAACCACTGCTTTAGAGACAGTTGCCTACTAACAGGCATAAGCAAATGTGGTGGTATGGTGAGTCTGTGAACACTTCCTTCATGTCTACTCTGGGACTGAAAAATGGCAAATACTTTTTTCAACTGAACACCTTCTACTGTTATAACTGCAATTGTAATCTGACAATACTTTCTGTCAAACACACACACACGACACATTATGTAGTAGAATTTAGTCAACACAGTCCAAAGAAAGTTTAAAAGAAAGAACCCAAAAGGAAAAAGATGAGCTGGAATTTCTTAGTAAATTTTGCACATGAGATCTGGATTGGAGAAAGAGTGAGAAACAAGTACTTCTGTACTGAAAACAAACAATCCTTGTTTTCTCTGTAGATTTCTCTTTATTCACAGTTTTATGCTTTTTAATCATCAGTGTCATCTAGATGAGCATAAATCACTGTGACTGGATCTTACATTTGCTTGTGTTCTGTATACTAATATGAAAGACCTACTAGTGTTTCATGTATTCCCTGGCATTTTGGCTTACTTTGTAAAATAAAATAGACCTTCTATATTCATGGTATATGTATGTACATAGGCATACCATGACCACTTCCTCTAGCTGAAGGAGTATCACACAAAAACACTTGCCCAGATAATTTTGTCAGCCTTTTATGCTGTCATAAGACCAATCATTTTATCTCACAATAACACAATAATTCTCTCATCGAGACTTTCCCTATCCATTGGCTAATGTGATGGCACACCCGAGCCTTTGGGAAAACTATATTGTCTGGCTTTACTCAGGGGCTATCTGATACCTTAAGACCTCTAGCAGACAGAGGCACTTTGAAGCAAGGTGAAAAGATAACCAAATGAGTTTACTGAAACAAGATTAATAAAGCGTTAACTCCACTCGGGACTATCATAACTTAAAACAATAAATTACCAAAAGAGATTTTGCTGGTTGCAGTAATCTTTCTGGACTCTTTGAAAGTCTCTTGCCTCTGGTGCAAAGCGATAGTTATAAACTGTCTCAATCTTCTTGTGAAGCATAAGCTGGCCATAAGCTTATGTTGTCTTTTGGACTGGTGGTATAAAAATAATGCTGAGTCCAGGTGCTAAGAATGCCTGTTTGAATTGCTTGGCCCTAGGATTACCAGACAATCCCAAGCCTTAGTCACAGTAGCTCTGCTGTAGAAGGAGAGCAATCAGCAACAAAGAAGGGTGGGATGTAAGACAATCTCTCATAACACGAGCGAAAGGGGCAGCCAGAATTGTCAAAGGGCTGGAGGTAAGATCCTGTAAGGAATATATATAAATATGTTGTGCTATTCGCTTAGAAAACAAATGGGAGGTGCATACACTTATGAACTTCTCGTGAAACTTGAACTAGAAGCTGAAAGTCAGAGATATCGGGAAATGCTCTTTGATGCAATGTGTTAGTTAAACTGTGGAAGTAATTGCTCCCTGATGTAGATATAGCTTTTAAGAGGTCATAAGGTGAAGGGGATGGGGAGGCCGTCTATTAGTGGAAAGAATTCCTTCTGGTATCAGAGACAGCATGACTTTCAGTACTAGTTGCATGGATGTCCTATTGTAGACTTCCTGTAGGCAACTGATTTGCCACTTTGTGAACAGCACACTGAGCTGCATCTACACTGGGGAATTAATTAAGTTTGAACCCATGTTGTCATGGCTCAGTGTTATGGAATAATGTGACCTGTAGTTTTACAAGGTTTTCAGTCAACCCTCCAAAGATTGCTGGTGCCTGATCAAACTACAAGTCCCATAATTCCATATCATTGAGCCCCAGCAGTTTAAATGGGGTCAAACTGCATTCAGTGTAGATGTACCCTTGGTCTCATAATTGTTCTTATGTAAAATGTTCTTCAAAAGACAAGAACAGTAGTTGCAGTGATTGATAGCCATTGGACCACCTTACAATCTTTTATTTTTCATTCTTTCAACTTGATAGTTGAAGCATTGTTTTAATGGTTGTCTGTGTATATTCTCACTGATTCCTACAATTCAGTTGTGATAGTAGTTACACTCCTTTGTTTCTGGAAGCTGATTTTCCCAAATATAGACATAATGTTCACATAAAAATCATAGTTGGATTGCAGTATGTTGACATTTGGAACCTCCTTGTAATGAGACAGCACTTAACATTGAGATGATAGGTTGAAGAGAGAATTACATTGATACCAGAGAAGACTACTGCAAATTGTTACATAGCTTAATGTCGAATGCAGCAGGAAAATGATTCCCCCACCATCTTTAAATATATACGGGATATAGAATTAATGACTAAATCCTTCAGGGTTTAAAGAGAAACCTGAAATTAGAGAATTGCTATTGAATTATCTCTCCAATTTGTTTGGTTGCATTTTTCTGACACAATAAATAAATACATAAATAAATAAATACATCTCTCCAATGGGTGTATTTACTGAGTTTTCTCTAGTCAATGGGAATAAATACACATCTTTGAAAGTTACTAGTAAATCTGACTTCATTTTGTTTTATTCCTTAACTAGCTTGGGGCCCCAGTGGTGCCTGGGTTATTTGAGAAAGGCATTGTTTGTTTTTGAAGTTTGGTAATATAATTTTGGTAGTGTATAACACTATTTATTAGAAAAAAAGCCAGTCTTTCCTTTTTGTGTGAATGCTCCCATTAGAAAATGCATAAGGATGTGATGAACTAGAATTCCCAGAATAATGGATCAATTATTTCCAAACCTTTGTTCAAAGTTGGTCCTGATGGGTCTGTGTGCCAAGTTTGGTCCAGATCCGATATCAGCTGGGTTCAGTGTTCTCTGGATAAGGGTGAACTACAACTCTCAGATTCCCGGGGCAATCACCCCCAAACCCAGGCAATATTCACAGTTGCCCATGTTGGGCCTATGTGCCAAGTTTGGTCCAGTCCGTTATTTGTAGGGGGTCACAGTGGTCTGTGGAAGTAGGTGAAGGTACTGCAGCGCAAATCCTATTGTCTGTGATTCATCCTCCCCTAACCCTCACCTGGACAGACACACATACACCTTTTTCACTTTTATCATGTGTATAGATAAATAGATATAGATAAGTGACACAATTCAGGACTATGGTTAGCTCATTGGTAGTTTTCCTCAAGGCTAAAGTGGACATGCATGTCTTTCAAAGAACACGTCAGTCTAGATTTCCATTTTGTTCCAGCCGTTAAAAACATGTTTTGTAATGCAGAACCTTCCTTGGAGAACTAAAATGTTGTATTTCTACTTAAGCCCTTATTTTGCTGATTATTTTTAAGGCTGTACTAAAGGGAAAATGCATGTAATTGAAATAATTGCATATTTCCCTCACTGCCTCCCCTCCTTTCCCTCTATTTCCCTGTTTAATTTTAGTCTCTAAGCTTCATGTGGGAGCAACCTGTCCTCTTGTGTATTGCAAAATGTCATGAATGTTTATGCTGCTATCCATGCAGTATTTCATGGATTATTTATAATCCATCTCTACATCAGTGAATATTTTCCAAAATATTGATTTGCTATTTAAAGAATGGTGGGGGTACGGGCAGAGAGTGACATCACAGCTTTCTGTATTTGCTCTGATACCTGTTTATTAGAGCTGTTGCTTATTTGTTTCTCTATTAAACTCTCCAAGAAGCCCAGAACTTGGAGCACTGGATTATGGATTAACATGTTAATTTCTTCTTGGGTTCAGCAATGTTTTTGCCTAGGTAAGATCCCACCTTTGTGGTGTAAAGTGTGACCCTAGGATATTTTGTATGTTGGCTGGAATCCTGTTGGGGAGATATGCATGCATAACTATCCTCCACCCCACTCCCCACTCCCCATTCCCCACCACTCCATCCCCATTCATTGGGCAGCATCCGCTGGAAGAGAAGGGAATCCATTCCAGCCAATCAGGAAACAGTCAATTGCTGTTCCCACTCTTTCTGTGAACAATCTTTAGTGAAACTTCCAGCTCTAGATTATGCATCGACAACAGCCCAACAGGATCTCAACCACCATATCTTAGGAACTGCAGGACTTTTAGGATCCCCCGGTGGTGCAATGGGTTAAACCCTTGTGCCGGCAGGACTGAAGACCAACAGGTCAGAGGTTTGAATCCAGGGAGAGTGCAAATGAGCTCCCTCTGCCACCTTCAGCTCCCTATGCGGGGACATGAGAGAAGCCACCTACAAGGATGATAAAACATCAAAACATCTGGGCATCCCCTGGGCAACGTCCTTGCAGACAGCCAATTCTCTCACACCAGAAGCAACTTGTAGTTTCTCAAGTTGCTCCTGGCATGAAAACAAAAGGACGTTAGATGTTGTATTTAAGATATGGCATAGATGTTGCCTTTGTGTCATGGCAGCTAGTGAAAATGATGCGGTAGCTGTTTCTGTGGGTTGTGGATTTGGCAGTTTTAACAATACAGGCCTCCCTCTGTTCTGTTTCTTTGCCGATTGTGTTGCCATGGTTAAAAATACTCAACCTTTGTGAAATATTACATCAAGAGAACAGTTGTTTTAAAGTACAAGAGTTAACCAAAGAGCAAGACAAATACATGAGATTCCTGTCTAGTCAAATGCTTTCAAAATTGTTCTGGTTCCTAAAAAGAGTTGAATTGCAATTTACTTAAGAACAATAATAAATGTATTGGACCAACATTTCTCAACCTGGGGGTCAGGACCCTTGGGGGGTTGTGAGATGTCAGAAGGGTCACCAAAGACCATCAGAAAACACAGTATCTTCTGTTGGTCATGGGGGTTCTGTGTGAGAAGTTTGGCCCAATTCTAATGTTGGTAGGGTTCAGAATGCTCTTTGATTGTGGGTGAACTATAAAGCCCAGCAATTGCAACTCCCAAATGTATTTTCCCCAAACTCCAGCAGTGTTCACATTTGGGCATATGGAGTTTTTGTGCCAAGTTTGGCCCAGATCCATCATTGTTTGAGTCCACAGTGCTGTCTGGATGTCAGTGAACTACAACTCCAAAACTCAAGGTCAATGCCCACCAAACCCTTCCTGTATTTTCTCTTGGTCGTGGGAGTTCTATGCGCCAAATTTGGTTCAATTCCATTGTTGGTAGAGCTCAGAATGCTCTTTGATTGTAGGCGAACTATACATCCCAGCTACTACAACTCCCAAATGACAAAATCAACCCCCCCCCCCCAACCCCACCAGTATTCAAATGTGGGCGTATTGTGTATTTGTGCCAAATTTGGTCCAGTGAATGAAAAAGCATTCTGCATATCAAATAGTTACTTGACTATTCATAACAGTAGCAAAATTACAGTTATGAAGTAGCAATGAAAATAATTTTATGGTTGGGGGTCACCACAACATGAGGAACTGTATTAAGAGGTCGCAGCATTAGGAAGATTGAGAAACACTGTATTAGACAAATTAATATCTCTGGTATGCCAGAATCAGAATTCACAAATAAGAGAACCATTATTTATTGTATATGTCTCATTGACAATCAGGTAGTAGCAGCAAGGCCAAACTCTGAGTGGGTGAGGGATTCATCTCTAAATGGTGGGGTGAGGCATTCCTCCTGTTTGAGCCCATTAGACAATTCTTCATATTCAAAATTTTAACCTTTCTTGCTCCACAAGAAGGACCATTCATTATCTTCAGTGGTATATTTGCAAAGTTAGAACTTTGAAACTTCTTATTGCAGAAGAAAATGAAAATAATTTCTTTGTGCAGTTAAGTGCAATGAATAACACAGCAAAATGACTGACAATATAATTACCAATCACTAAGAAAAGTACAATACAGATATAATTTAATCCCCCTCATTCATACTTCCCTGAGAACAAAGTGTTCTAAACAGCTTAAAAATTAAATATTGTTTAATAGTAGCACTAGTGAGAGAGCAGAAGCCAGCTGGTCTGCATTCCAGTTCCAAAAGTAGACCGATGATTCACTTAAAATATGCCAACCTTCAGCAAAAATTGAGAGAACTTAATTATCACACTGCCTTCACACATGCAAAATAGCGGTGTGTGTTACTGGGGAGTTATACCCTTGTTTTACGCACTTCAAATATGAGTTTTCTCTTACCTGCATGCACACATTTAATAAGCTGTAGCTTTTGGCAATCTTGGCATATATTTATGTGATTACTGCTAAGTAGATTGATTAGCTAGCTAGATTTGCAGTTTGTAAAACATAGGCAATCTGTGTTGGATCAGATTCAGGACACATTTGATGATGCATTCTATTCCCATAGTGGCAGCAGATGTCCGCGGAGAGCCCACAAGGAGAACATGATAGTACCCTGTGGCTCATATTCACCAGTAACTTGTATCAAAAGAAATACTACCTCTGGAAATAAAAATGGCTTTTATGACTAGCTGCCATTAGTAGCTTTGTCCTCCATTAATTTTCCTAATTAATAACTAAAGTTATGCATCAGGACTTCTCAAGGGATGGTTTTTTTCTGTGTCGGGGCACCTTGAGAAACTGCAAGTCGCTTCTGGTGTGAGAGAATTGGCCATCTGCAAGGACATTGTCCAGGGGATGCTCAGATGTTTTTGATGTTGTACCATCCTTGTAGGAGGCTTCTGTCATGTCCCTGCATGGGGAGCTGGCGCTGACAGAGGGAGCTCATCTGTGCTCTCATAGAATCATAGAGTTGGAAGAGACCTCATGGACCATCCAGTTCAACCCCCTGCCAAGCAGGAATATTGCATTCAAAGCACCCCTGACAGATGGCAATCCAGCCTCTGTTTAAAAGCTTCCACCACACTCCGGGGCAGAGAGTTCCACTGCTGAACAGCTTTCACAGTCAGGAAGTTCTTCCTCATGTTCAGATGGAATCTCCTTTCTTGTAGTCTGAAGCCATTGTTCCATTGCGTCCTAGTCTCCAGGGAAGCAGAAAACAAGCTTGCTCCCTCCTCCCTGTGACTTCCTCTCACATATTTATACATGGCTATCATATATTTTCTCGAATTCCAACCTCCAACCTCTCGGTCTTCAGTCCTGCCGGCTCAAGGATTTAACCCATTGTGCCAAAGGGGGCTCCTAGGACATGGGTATGGATTGGCAACAGTTTTTTTTAATGTGCCAGTGGTTGGCACTGTTTTTGTGCCCATTGAGTCTTCTTTCCATATTTACTGTTTTGACTTTTGTGGATGTGATTAAAAATGTTCTCTAGGAATTTTTAGATTATCCAGTATGACTATATGATTAACTTTCTCCAGATTGTTCCAGCAATCTCTAGGTCCTACAATGTGATTCTATGTCCAGCTATCAGTTGACCACAGACCTAGAATGTCTTAGAGAGGTGTTAGATAGAAATTAGCAATTTCTTTATTCACCCTTTTTTCATTTTCACAGGGGTTCTGTGCCTAACCCCCAACTAATGTGGAGGGTTGACTGTACATGTTTCTTTCTTTCCTGGAAACTGCCAGGGAGGGGAAGCAAATGGCTCATGACCTGGCACCAGACTGGGACCACTATTCTAAGTAGCACTGTTACTTATCACTGCATTTAGTGGAAAACAATTATACAGTGTGTGAAGAAGCACCAATTTCATGAAAGACAACTGGCAAAGTTGAGAGAAATACACACCCACATATATCTAGACAAAACAGATGCCAACGCTAAACAAAGAAACTAGTTAATATTCTATCTCACTCTATAACATATACATAAACCCCAGTCAGTCCTCACTACTACTTCTAGTGACCAGCTGTCTCATTTGTCACTTTTTTGAATGATTGGATATTTCACTATAGAAGTGTTGTGCCACTGACAGCCATTTTTTTATTTTCTGAACTTTCAGATGCCATGTTTAAGGTTCCTTTAGAGCCATTTTATAAAGCAACAGGAATCGATACCTTCTAGTTATTGGACATGACACTGCAGACCCCTAAAATATATTAACAAGAATATATTAACATTTGTCATCAAGCCAGCATGAACACTGGTGGGAGGAATTTCATGTTGGAAGGATCTGAGATGAAATAGCAATAAGAAACCAGTCTAGAACAAACGTGGACGACTTTTCAAGATGTGGTGGGCCCATATACCCCAAGGACTCACAGCTTAGGAGGAAATTTGTTCCCCAAAAGATTCCAGTATGGTAAATGAGACCCTTGAGTCACAGGGAACAATGAGGTGGCACCATTGTATTTGTGCACACTAAAAGAGATGTCATCTCACTCTCGGGCACCATTTTTGCAGTTGTAGCCATTGTTTCTTTTGCAGGATGGGCTGAGGATTTCTGGGTGGGTACATGGGCACATTTCTAGGTGGTTCAGGGACATTTTGACTTCTGTGTGACAGTTACTCCAAAAGTAGTATAATTTAATTTTGGGATGATTATGGTGAAGTTTGGAGGATTCAGGAGTGTGCTGAGGGCACACTTTCCGCACATTTGTTCTGTGAAATAGGATTGTCCATTTTGCGTCACTCTTAGCTTCTTGACAACTCTTTCCCCAAAACTGGAAGTGACTTTTGAGCTAGTGGTTAGAGCCATGAAGGACTTTCTTACTTGTAGTTGTTTTTCTCCTGTTTCTTATCTTCTAAAAGGTGGGCTGGGGAGGGGGTGGCGGGCAATTCTCTTAGTAAACTATTTTGTTTTTGAGGGAGCAAACTGGCTCACAACACTCTTGATGCTAAATTTTCCTGCATAAACACTTGTTTTTAGTTCAGGATTGAATCTGTTTCCTATTTTTTAAAAGATTTATAACAAGGTCTGATAGTATTTTTAAGACACAGAAATTACATTGGTTACATTTTTTGCAGAAATAATGTTAACTACTTAAAATAATTATCCTGTGTTATCTGAAATTGTGTTTTCTGACTCCAGGTGTTCGAGGATTTCAGCATATCCTTTAATTTTGTACTCCAAAGCACCCCAGTGGACCTGGGCATTATTATCCCTTGAAATACCCTAGCATTTTCATGGGATCAGAAAATACACCAGAAATCACTTGATGCGGTATCTAACAAATCTTTCTGGATGAGAATTAGTCTCATCCTTTTGGAATGAAAGTTGCTATTGTAGCCAAAGATTTCCCTGCTGTTTAAAAAAATGCTATCTCAGCTATAGGAAAGAAGAGGTATACAAAAAGGGCAAATCGTGAAGTAGTCTCAGAAACAACAAATGAAGTGCTAGAGTTTGACATTTATAAACTATTTATTCTCTCAGATAAAACATGGAATGCAACTTTCAGCAGAAGTATGCAAAACTCTAGAGAATTTGTACATTGCAGTTTCTGTGCCATATTGTGTTTCTTGGGTTGAAACCTCTAGATCAACAGCCCTTGGAAACAGAGGAAAAAAGAAGGAAAGATGTAGAGATGGGAAGAGTATGAGAAACACTTGGTTACAATCTGAGGAAGGTGCATTGTTTGGAAATTAATTTCACGGGCTTCAGCATGGTTTCCTGCTATGTAACTTTGCATAAGACAGTGATGTTGAGGCAAGAGGTGCTAAATCAAACAAGTCTAGATGTTCTTTTCATAAACTTCAAATCTGTAGCGAATGCCATTCTCCTCCTGAATATCAGTGGGGACCCCTGCATAGCTAGAGAAAAAGTGAGAGACATGAATAAAACAGATTTAATCTGATATTATTAAATATACATCTTTACAATTTCAATGTATATTTGATTAAATAGAAAGAACAGTAAGAACATATGTGTTGTTGAAGGCTTTCATGGCCGGAATCACTGGGTCGCTGTGAGTTTTCCAGGCTGTATGGCCATGTTCCAGAAGCATTCTCACCTGATGTTTCACCCACATGTGTGGCAGGCATCCTTAGAGGTTGTGAGGATGCCTGCCATAGATGTGGGCAAAACGTCAGGAGAAGATGCTTCTGGAACATGGTCACACCCCCCCCCCCACTACATTCTGCCCAGATGTGAGGGGACAACAAAAATTGGGGATGAAATATTTTCATTTCAGAATTATTAATAACATATTGATAGCCAGATGTTTCTATATTACCTAGCCTTTACAGTTTCGACCTATGCTTGAGAAATATTACTTGCAAGCAGGCTTTTAGGCAGGGAAATACTTCCTGACATAATCTGAACAGTAGGGCAGGTGGGAGAATGATCTCTTGGATCCCTAGCCATCATGGAAGAAGACAACGCTTTTTAAAAAAGTACATACTGGAATTTTCCTATGAAACTTCCTCCCTGCTCCTGACAAGGGAATGGTCTCATTGTTGCATTTAAGAGAGCAATCAGTGCTTAACTATATTGTCTGGTTGTAATAAATAGAAAATCTTGTCAAACCAGCTGAGAATGGTAGTTTTCTATCCTGCCTTGAATCCATTGCTGGAAAAGAGAGCATGTAAAAATAAAGAACACTTTTAATACTTACTTAGGTAGCAGCTTATATTTTTCTAAATCAATTTCTGGAAAAAATGTATCACTTTCGAAGTCATGTAAGATTCTTGTAACAAAGAGTAGTTGGTGAATCGGCTTGTCCATTGCTGCCTTCAAAAGATCAACAGAAAAGAATGAATACCTGATTTCTTAACAAGTTAATTAATATTGGATATTATGGTTTTTAAATAGATATTTTTACAGATTTTGAGAATGTTAACAGCAAAGTAATAATATCAAACATTTGAAGAAACACTAAAAAGTCAATTTCAACATTAGTATTTTTTTAAAAAAAACATTCTAAATTGTTTAAAGAGTATTAGAAGATCTTGAAAGCCAAAGAAAGCAGAGAGATGATAAAACCTAATAATCGTATATCATGTCTGTGCCATTCCTCCTCTAGTAACTTAAATGTATTGGGGCAAAAAGACAGAAGTTTTTGTTTCTGTGATATGGAATTCACTTTGGGTATGAAGGAAGATTGTTGAATCATAAGGACTATGTGTTGAAAGGCGCTCATAACTCTGGCCTTGGAGAAGAGGGACCCAAATCCTGAGACTCTGCGCCCAAGGTAATGCCTATAAGTGAAATGGCTTTCCAGATGAGAAACTTTATGGAACCGAGTGTAGAGATTCAAAGGTAGTTTCTGTCTCTTTTGCTTGAAGTAGCTTTATTGATGAGCCATTTGTTCCTAGTGATTTATTTTTCCTGTGTGCTTTGAGTGTAGCTTCCACAACACTTTCTAAAATTGCAAATTCATTTTCAAATTGTTCTTCCTTGAATGAATCTGCTATTCTTTCATCTTTTATGTAGTTTTTCCATGTATTTTTTCTATTGGCTTGGTTGCGTAAGTGTTCTACTATTGATCATAGAGCACCCCTACTCTTAATTTTCCCTTTGATTTTGCAGATCTTTTGGAAGAGATCTATTGTCTATCCTTTTGTGTTGTCATCTTCTCTTCCTCTGAATTGATTATTGTAGTACAGTAGTTTTTGTACCAGCATAAAAGTTACTGAACAGAGCCAATGGCTCGCAATTCCATGCCATGAGGTTCTGGATCTATGTGGTAAGTTCTTCCAAGATAGAGGCCCACTGAGTTGGGCGGGCAGATGGGAGAAGCCAGGTCCCCGACATTACTCATCACAAGGGTAAAAGTGGGATTGGCAGTGCCCTCCCTCTTCTGGCTTGCTTCTACCAGTAAAGCTTCCTAGGTTGTCCTGGGTTAAAGGAAGGGACGTGGGATTTCCCAACACACCTATACTGCTTCCTTCCATCTTCATAGTCTCAACTCTTCCTGGAGAAATAAGGGGTGAGGGAAGACTGGAATGAGGGAGCTGAGGAAATAGAATAGATGGGACTGAAGTATGGTGAAATGAAGATAACTGAAGGGCAGAAACGGATTCCTAATCCATCTAAAACGCAGACATATGTTTTTCATCTTGAGAACAGACAAACATCTTGAGCTCTGAGGATTACCTGGGAAGGAATCCCACTGGAGCATTTCAGCACACTCAAATACCTGGGCGTTACCCTGGACTGTTCTCTGATCTACAAGAAGCACCGCTTAAATACCAAGCAAAAAGTGAGTGCTAGAAACAATATAATGCAAAAGCTGACTGGCACAACCTGGGAATCACAATCAGACACAGTGAAGACATCTGCCCTTGTGCTATGCTACTCTGCTGCTGAACACGCATGCCCAGTGTGGAACACATCTCACCACTCTAAAACTGTGGATGTTGCTCTTAATGAGACACGCCACATTATCACAGGATATCTGTGCCCTACACCACTGGAGAAATTACACTGTTTAGCCAATACTGCACCACCTGACATCCACTGGGAAGTAGCAGTCGATAATGGACCAAGGCAGTGAGATCTCTGGCCCAGCCCCTGTTCAGATATCAACCAGTGCACCAATGCCTTAAATCAAGAAATAGTTTTTTAAGATCTACAGAGATACTCGCAGGGACACCTCAGCAAGCGAGAGTCCAAAGTGGCAGGCTAAAACCCGGAACCTTAATCCATAGCTGATACCAAATGAGAGACTCCCTCCTGGGCACACAGAAGACTGGGCGACTTGGAAGGTGCTGAACAGACTGCAATCTGGCACCACGAGATGAGAATTAACCTTAAGAAATGGGGCCACAAAGTGGAGTCCACGACATGCAAGTATGGAGAAGAGCAAACCACAGACCACCTATTACAATGCAGGCTGAGCCCTGCTGCATGCACAATAGAGGACCTTCTTATAGCAACACCAGAAGCACCCCAAGTGGCCAGCTACTAGTCAAAGGACATTTAATATAATTCCAAGTTTCTAAACTTTGTGTTCTTTTTAAATACATTACAACTGCATCCTTTGTTAGCTCCTGATACGATAAATAAATAAGGGCAGATAAAAGAACTGAATTGCAGAAAAAAGATGTGTTGGTCTTGAGCACTGGAGAGAAGAGAGCTTTCCTTTGCAGTCATTAAACTGGAATATTATGGGATTGCCCTCTTATAGAAGAGCAGGAACCAGTCCTCTTTTCTAACTGGTCAAAGAAATGTTGCCTGTTGTAGGGACTGGGAAGAACAACCCACTACAGGCCACTCTCTTTCTACTACTGGTGAATATGCTATTAAAATGCAGCATATTTGCCTGTATAAAGCAGCTTAATTTGTAATGTGACAATAGCTTTAAATGTTAATATGACATATGCATGAGAAGCAATCCAGGATCAATGTATATACAGATTTGCAGGTGTGGAAAACCAGGATTGCTTTTATGTTTGATTCCAATATATAGACTTAAATTTTTCTCCTTCTTTCTCTCTCTCAAAACTTAATCTTCAAAAGATGATTCATCCAACATTCTGTTGCTACTGTTTTGACAAAAGTCTTTGCGTGCAAACCTAATCCAATAATTTAACAGCAGTTGCTAAGAACATGACTTTTAACTCCCTCAAATTTGAAGACTTTCCAGGAAAAAGAAGATATCTTCACTGAATTTTTTTGGCTAAGAAAAAACAAGCTCTACATATTTTCATATTAAGAGGAGCAAAATGATGCTATTTACTTTTTTTTTTTCTACTTGGAACTGTTTGTAACATCATGTCAAATTTACAATGAAGACACCAATAAAAGTGAACATATATAAAAACATAAAAATGATTTCTCACATAAAAGTATTTGTAAATGATTTGGGATTTGAAGTGGATCACAATACTGGGAATAACTGATTAAATACTATGTGTGCTACACAACGCCAAGTGTGTTTCTGATCACTTATAAATTTGGAGGGGGGGGGGAGTGGATGAGGATCACAGTGATAGGAACGTTGCCACTGGATCTACCAAAGTTGTCCACTCCTGGTGTAGAAATTTCAGCTAGGACTGTGGATAAGGAGAACTGGGCTCAGTGAGTTTCCGCTAAAGCAGATCAGCCAGGACAGAGAACACACACTTCAGGTTGAAGGCAAAGCTACAGACGTTTATTACAATTTGGCCAAAAGGGATGCAAGGATAAGCAGCACACTTCCAAAAGGTACAAGCATAAATTCACAGACAAATAAAACGCATTTTATGCAGTTCTGACAACTATTCAGACTTCCCATGCCTCCCTCTGATTGGCTGAAAAGCGAGGCTGGCTAGGATCCATGCAGGGATTGGCGAGAGGTTCTCCTGACATCATTGACAGAAGGAGGAAATCCCCGTGGAGGGAAGAACAGCTGATAGTTGAACAGTTTAAAGGTGCAGTTCACTGCAGATGCCTCCAGGGAAGGTGTGAAACTGGGGTAAATGGTGACATGAGTATGCAGATGATTCCTTGATTAACTTCCAAGTGTCCAGTTCCATGGAGACAAAGGGTGACAATCTCAAATAACCAGGGACTTGGCTGCCCATTCTGAAGACTAATGCATCCCTCTGTGGGAATGGCAGCCTCCAGCTTAAAGCACAAACAGGTAAAGAGCTTAAGCTCATCTAGGTGAGAAAAACGATAATCTGTCTCACCTACAAAATTTGATAAGAGTTAGGGGTGCAGCTGTTGCTGGGTTCTACCAGCACCTCCAGCGGTTTTGACATTGTAAAACTTTGAAACTGCAGAAAATGTTTAAAAAATAAAGAAAACAAATCATATATCTTGCTTGAAGTCCTCTTTGTTCACAAACTTTTGAAGAGGGGGGTGTTGTGGTTCGACAACATTGTAACAGACTGTGACATATAGTATAGCTGTAGGTCATTCCTATGAGCAAAAGCTGATGGAAGACGTGTCTCTTAGCAAGATTGTATAGGTACTATAAGTCTATTTAACAGTGATTTATAATTTCAGGCAAAGCATGAGGTTTCCTTCTGAATGGCTATGTCTAAGGCTTCTGAGTTTTTCTATTCCGTACGTCTATTATGGAAGGTCCAGGGGTGGTGGCACATGGTGCAGCCTAACATAGCCACTTTGAGTCTCCTTTGGTAGAGATAATGCAGAGTATAAATAAATATAATATGCTGGGCATAGCTTGGAAGATAGAAAAAACTTGCACAGGCATTCTTATTTCCTGTGAGAACATGATGTTCCCAAACACTCTTCTCTTCATAAAGAAAAAACAGCAGGGTCATTCATGGCACACTTTGTATTTTGCATTGTTCTCTGTGAATTCATACCTACGCACATTGAAGATCTAAATAGGCGGCACTTTTTGAGAACTATATTCATAGATAAAAAGTTCAGCAAGGAAGCTATTCTGATGTTATCTTCTATATTGAAAGCTAACTAAGAAGGTGTATTGTTCAGCTTGGCATAAATGAAAATTGATCATTCTTTTTTGGGATTTCAACAATAATAGAAAAGAGTTTTATACAGACTTCCAACATATATTATTTATATTTTTTAAAAAGGTTTTAACATACATGGTTTATGGAGTGAATCCTTAGCTTAATATATTACAAAATCAGCTGTGAATATAAGTTTCTATCAGGTTTGAATATCAGTTTTCAAAGAGCACTATAAGCTGACAAAAAAGAAAAAGGTTAAAATGAAATAAAATATCTAGTATTTATTTAAAATCTGAACAGTGTACATATGGTAATTTTCACAAAGGATCATTCTGTTGATTATGTAAAAAATTCCAAGGACAAGAAAGCACTAACAAAATATCTAAGGTTTGTGCTTGAATTAATCTCTCTACTCTTGAAGGGTAAAATCCTTTCTTGCTAAGCACCTGCAGCTTAATATAATGAGGAAAAAGAGAGAACCCTATAGTGAATCTCACATACTTGATTCAAGCAGGCCAGCAGGCAATGTTTAGCCAAAATGTTCACAAAGGTCTTGCGTACTAAAGATGAAAAATTCCACTCTAACCTTCTTAATTTTATTTTTAAAACATGACCCACAATCTGTTGCTCAGTAATAGCTTTAGTGTGCTGTTTCTTTCCTCTATAAATCCGTTCTCCACATCTCTTCTTGAGAGCAATTCAAATACTCCCACTTCTATCTTAGCAAACACTTCAAAAGAGCCAGGGAACACTTCTAGAAAGGCACTTAAAAGAGAAGACTAGAGTTTAATTAAAAAACAGAAGACGAAGGTTTATGTGATTCCATTAGTGAGTCATGCTCTAACCTTTCTTCCCCCTCCATTTTATAATTTTTCCAATGGATTATAAAACCAACATGTTTGTTCAAATGAATGAAATGCAACTGCTAAATCTAGGCTTTGTCAAAGTATCATTTTGAATTTATGTTTCATTTTAATAGCATTTACTATATTTTTAAACTGTAAGCACATACTTGATATGGGCTAGAATCCCTTAATTCCCTCCTACTTTTGGTTTCCCTTTTTTCTTCCTCTCTTCTCTTCATTCTCCAATCTTTCTTTCTTGTTTTTTCCCCTCCCTTTCTACCCCAGTCATCTCCTCTGCTGTCTTTTTGTCATATATCTGACAGCTACAATTGTGTGTGTTAAATTGGCCATTTCTGAAATATTTATACTGTGGGTTTCAAACAAAAAGGTTCCCAGAGTAGTAAAGTCTCCACCAAAGCCATGCTCTATATCTCTGAAGTCGAAACTCAGCTACCTGCCAAGAAGCTCCCCCCAGTACGTTGCCACCCAGAAAAAGACACGCAAACCGGGTGAAGGAAACAGGAACAGAGGTTTGTTACTTTCAGGCTTGAAAGGATGTCAGATACAGTTTGCTCTATAATCAAGCAATATAGAGTGAAATGTTTTATCCTTTTTGACAGCCATTTAAAGTTCTCGTATCCTTCCCTGATTTGACAGAAATTGGCCTGGCTTCAATCTGGGTCTTTACTGGTTGGGGAATTCTCTTGATGTCAGGGGTGGATGAAGTCTTTTCAGTGGCAGAAAAACACCTGTCATTGGAGGGCCAATTGGAAAGGCCCGCCTGGAAATGGGGTTGGAGGGAAAACATATGGTGAATCAGTATATTAAACAGTTCATGATGGGATTATTGACCGAGTCCGATTTGTGCAAAGAGTGAGCCTCAGGACACAACAGGGCTGTTATGCAGACATGATTAGTTCAATGAAAAACATACAGATTTTATCCATATTTTGTTGGAGTATGGTAGCATGTCATCCCCAGGTTCCCTCAGGAGATTGAAGTTTCTGTTGGCAGGATTTGGTTTTTCCAGTTGGCATTGCCTGGCTTTTGATGGACTCATCTCACAATAGATGGGGAGCGGGCAAAGCCCCTTAGGTGCATACATACTCAAGCAGGATATTTTGTTTAAGAATGTAATGCAATGAAGTTCCAGAATACTCTGCATGCTCTTTCCAGAGAGGATATTAAGACACCCCTGTCCCCACAAGCAATCCTAAGTGCTTCAGTCTCAGGATGAGTAGCAGAGAAGAAATGAAAGATAATGTATTGTCGAAGGTTTCCATGGCCGGGATCACTGGGTTTTTGTAGGTTTTTTCGGGCTATATGGCCATCTTCTAGGGGCATTCTCTCCTGATGTTTCCTTCTGCTTTTCTGACTGGTTTTTTGGCTGAATAACTAGAAGAGTCAATACCTGCTGAGTTTGGCAGTTGATGACAGGGAGAAGTTGCACCATGGCAGAAGATACAAGCCTCCATCCACCAAGAACAGCCCTACCCTGGAAGACCCTACACCTGATTACATGAATCTTTTGGGAGTGATTTTCAGTATGTGTGGCTTGATGTTGAAGGTTGTCTCTCTCTGCTGTAGTGATATCCTATCTCCAGACTCCCCAGCCCATGTCTCCCCCTTGGCAAAGTGCTAACCATTCTCCTTCAGACCTCCTCTTGCAAAGGAGAACTGCCCTCCTTGTTGAGAGAAGACAATTTTCTCAGGCAATGCAAATCCACTTGCATAAACTGAGGTACTGCATGTCAATAAAAACAATTGTTGGGAAATAATATATATAGCAAATGTGCGTTTTGTTCCCTGAGGAAAATGCAAAATGTGCACTGGACTGTTTCATGTAATCACAATTAAACAAATATTTCAGGTCCTTTATATAACAAAAGCTATGTGAGTGAGCTGCCATGGTCAAACACACATGTGGCTTCTTCTTTGAAAGTATACCTCATAAAAAGTAGTAACAGTACTAGTACTACTAGTGGTTATAGTAGCTATTTACAAAGAAAAGTGGGGGGGACAAGAAAACATCCTAATTTGCTCAGTCAAGAGATGTAATTTCTCCAGACTTCTAAATGCAGAAGAACTGGTATTACTGATAAGAACTTATTTAATTAAATCAATTTAATGTTATTATCAAATGTTATTTCATAAATACAAATTATTCAAAATGTATTTTCCTACCCATATTTGTATTTTTTTCCTGCTTTCTACAACTATATACAGTGTTCTCTCACTTATTGGGGGGGGGGTCTGTTCCAGGACCCCCCACAATAAGTGAAAATCCACGAAGTAGGGATGCCATATTAATTTTAATATTTATACATTATTTTATATATTATTTTCTTACCCGCGCTTCCTTCCCCGCCTCCCGACCCATACCAGGAGCTACGCAGGCAGCAGTAGGCCAGGGAGGCAAGCCTTCCCTGCCGCACCTCAGACCGCCGCACTTCCGGGGTCCCTGGTCTCCACTGGACGTAAATATTTTTATTAATATTTTCAAAAACCCATGAAACAGCGAGTCTGCTAAAAGTGAACTGCAAAGTAGCGAGGGAACCCTGTAGTGTCATTTTCCTCACACTCCCCAACGTTTCGGCTACAAGACTCTATTCAGCTAAAAGCTTAGAAAAAAAGCAACATTTGCAGTATATCAACATGTGTGCTGACTGCTTTGTCATGAAGCACTGTTAAAGTGGCATTTGATCACATGGAGCGATTTGTTCCAACAATTAAGTACAATTATATGATTTGTAATTAACACATGAAAAATGATGAGGGAAAAACGGAAAGCCTTGTTAAACACAACAGAGTAAAATATGTTATTTTGAATATATTCTGCCAGAACGTAGAGCAAAGAGGCTTCATTTTCTATTATTCAGGGACTGGTAAGATAAACATAACTTCTTTTGTTCTCTTGTCAAATGAGTAATGCTTTACACAATGCATTAATCAAAATGCATTTAAACGATGTTGTCCATTACTGTATGAAACAGCTTGGGATAATGTATTGTTTGCCACCGAGAACCGTTTGTGAGCCACTGCTCAGAAAATCTTTCCTGTAGATTTGAATTACTGACCACATTTAAAGCAACTGCTTTTGCCTGTCTGTATGAAATCCACAAGGTTTGTAGTGACATTTTCAAGATGCAGGAGAAACAGTTGTTTTGTGAAATTAAGTTATCATCTACATACATAACAATATAAAATGAATTAAAGGATACACTTTTACACGTATATGCAAGTGAATTAAATCTTTTGTAAGATTTCTTTGGTGCATTTCATCACCTAATATAGCAGCATCTCCTTAATCCTTGCTTCTGATAATCTTTGATTCATGAAAGACTTTGATTATAACACACCGGTTTCATTCTGAGAGACAAACAGTGCATGTAGAATACATATGTAAACAGCATCATTGGTGGTGTTTACATATTCTGTTCTAAGAACTCCCATAATTTTTAGGGGCAGTCCATGTGGCAGCTTAAAACAAGGTGACTAAGAGTCATACGACCTCATCAGATGGCTGCTGGAGGTGCTCCACTTTGTAGAGGGGTTTATTTAGTTATTTCGTATCAAAAGCATTGCATAAATGAGTATAAAACTGATAAAAATAGAAGATGAGCTAAATATCTTTTGACCAAAAACGGGCAACAGCAGTGGCATTGTCTGTAGCCTCCAACAATTCCTCCTCTGTACATGAGGCAGGGCACAATGGGCAAGCATACAGATGCAGAGTTGTCTGTTTTGCTCCACAGTCACACAAGGTATGGGATTCTTTTAGGTAGTGCCATTTTGCCAGGTTGTCTTTTGATCTGCCAACTCTGCTTCTGAGTCTATTCAGGGACTTCCAGGTTGCCCATTCTTGGTTTGTCCCTGGAGGAAGACCTTCGCGGGGGCCATCCAGCTGGAATTTCCTGATTTAGCTGCCCAGAGGGATATCCTTGCTGTTTCTGGAGGGACGCCAAGAGGAGTGGTAGTTCTCATAAAGCTTTTCCTTGATTTGAGTCTACTGGGAAGAGGCTGGTAGCCATGCAGTGGAGGGCTGTGGGGAACCCAGCGATCCACGGGCGATCAGATGGGGGACGGCGTTAGCATGTGTGGCTTCCCCCCATGCATTGGAATGGCAACACGGGAGCCCTCCTGTGTTGCCCTGGTGGCAGCATGTGGCAGCTCTGCCCTCCTTCACCCACGGAACCACACTGGCATCATGTGATAGGAACCAGCTGACTTGATGGGTAACCAGGGCTAAATCAGTACATACTGCCAAATTTAGCCCTGTGTGAAGTCTGTGTACAGTGACAACCCACAAACTATTGCTTATTGACCCTGTTTCTAGGAAAAAAGGAAACTGTTGCAACCAATGGATGCAAATACAGCAGTGGTTCCTGTCACATTTATAATAATAATAATAATAATAATAATAATAATAATAATTTTATTCATATATCCCGCCACCATCTCCGCAAAGGGACTCAGGCGGCTTACAGATGGCACAAAGTGCCTAAAAATAAACATAAAAGTGAACATAATATAATATAATATAAAATAAAATAAAGTACATGCACATATTAAAACATCAATTCAGACTCAATCGAGCTTTGATCCTCTAATCGTGGTAGTCAATTGCTGGCACCATGGCCAGGCTGTAAACATTTGAATAAAATAAGTGCCAGCTGCATTAATAGAGAAAGGGCATGGGATAAAGTGCAGGATGCGCGATTACTATGTAGGACAACTAGAGGCTGAATATTCTCAAAGGCTGGATTGAAGACCCACGTCTTCAAGTCCCTACGAAAGGATGACAGTGTGGGAGCCTGTCTAATCTCCCTGGGGAGGGAGTTCCAAAGCCAGGGGGCCACCACCGAGAAAGCCCTCTCCTTCATCCCCACCAACTGTGCTTGTGATGATGGTGGGACCGAGAGGAGGGCCTCCCTGGCAGATCTTAGAGCCCACATCGGTTCATTTGAAAACAAAATGCTAGTCTCCAACATCAGATAGTCTAAGATGAATTGACCTAAGCGATAAAATTGACATAATGTGTTGAGTAGCTCTTAACAAAACTTTAGGAAAAGAACTTAGGGAGGATAGCAGAGTATGTGTAGCCATATTAATATTTATATAGCTACTTACATTGCCTCTACTTCAGGATTATGTTGGAGTTCAGCTGGTGATTGTGTTTCAGGATGAGGGTGCTTTGGATGTGGGGAATGACATAGAGGTTTAAGATGGCAATGGTTTGGTCAATGATATTGATGCAGAGAATGACATAGAGACACCTGTTCAAAGTGTAGTTTCCTATGAGAATGTTCCTACAGGGTATAGGGATGATGGTTTGCTTCCTGAATTGTCCCAAAGAATTCCCAGGATTTGGGGCTTGAAAATAACTTGGCACCTGCAGAAACTAATGAGCATATAGACAAGTGAGTGGAAATTAGCCAAAACAAGACAGCTCGACCAAGGCCTTCGGTGTTCTGCCAGGCTTCAACAGAAAAAGATAAGAGGCGCTCAGGGAAAACGAAACCAGTTTCTGAGTGCTTGGAATGGAGTAATGAGGGGATATAAAGTTCCTAGCATGGGAAATATAGTCAGATAAAGCATCACTTAGAATCCTGCTAAGTTCTTGTTCTTGACTCATGGAAGCTTTGCATGGATTTCTGGTTTTATGGTGTGACTCTTTGTCTCTTGTGATTACATACTAATGCCTTGGATAAACGTTTCCTGCTTCTTTGGATTTTGTTAGAGAAGTCTGGACTTTGTTTTTGAACTTTGCTGAACCTTACCTTGGACTAATTGGTTCCTGCTTATCTTCTTACCTAATTGAATTTACCTATTCCCTTAAAGTGCTTTTTACTTTGCTGCTTTTACTTATCTTCAGTAATTAAAAAAAAAAAGATTGTTTTCCTACTCAGCGTGTGGTATTTTGAAATCAGAGGGTTATTCCTGTCCTGGAGTGCAACAGACTATCAACACTAAACAAAAGCAGCTCTCCAGGCACCAGCCAGAAATTTTGCAGCTCAACCTGAATGTGCCTTTGATTGAAACTAGAGCTTTTTCTATTCAAAGTAACTATTCTATTACTGGGCAACAGTGCCCGCTTTCATTTCTCTGTGTAGATCAGAAACTGCACAAAGCTACCATGGTTGTATGGGAACTTTTAAAACTCCTAAGCCATCAAACAATATTTCCATAAATTCTAATAGATTTTTTGGGGGTTTTTTTGGCTTTAGAAACCCACCAATAAGAAAATTGTAAAAAAAAAAAAAGAGAGAGAGAAAAGGATATCATAAACTGTTTATTTTAATTTATGTATTTTCATCCACAGTATGTTGTAAAGCTCTTGGGACTGGATGAGACTCAATATACTGAACAAAACTAGCATTTCACTGGAAAATTCTATGCTACATTGACCCTGACATTTCCATAATTGTTTCATCCTACAGCTTTACTAAAGCGTGTACCATAGTAATATCACAAACAAAGCTTTCAAAAACAAATCCTGCCTGCAAATGGATTACATCAAATAAAATGATTCATTTCAAACACCAGCAATACTCAGTGCCCACAAATAATTTCCTGCCCACATATCTATTCATAGTAGAATAGTAATCTTTTAGAAATACTTATTGTTCAGCACATTAGATTTCTGATACAATAAAATATTATTCATTTTTAGCTAATTAAAATTGTAATGCTAGTTCAAATACAACAACCAGCTTACTTTTTCTTTGTGAGCTGTCATGAAGTGCCTTTATTAGTGTGTAAAGCTATAGACAGCATATACATTAAAAAGTTATCTTCTTTTCAGTGATTACTACAACAACGTGCACTAAAGCCTTTCTTAATTAAGACAGTCTGTGCTATTATAAAAGCGGCATTTTCTTACAACTGCACTAACCTTGACCTTAAACCACAAACAAGACCAAGACCATTTATACCTAAAAGCACTAAAGCTGAATAGCGTGACTCACTTTGAAGTAACTGCAAGTGAGGCACAAGGCAAAATAACCAACAGTAGAAATTATTAACTGAAGTGTGCATTTTCAAAAGTGTTGAAAAACTATTTCAATTCTATAGCAACTGTGCCACAGAGGTGTCAACCTTATAGCTCTGCAGATGTTTTAGTTTCCAACTCCCACAAACCCTTGCACAACCTCTGAGGGTGCCTGCCATAGATACAGGCGAAACGTCAGGAGACAATGCTTCTAGAACATGGCCACACCTACAACAACCCTTTGCCAAATTGTTCAATGGTCAGGAATCCTGGGAGCCAAAATCCAAAGCACTTGGAGGGCCACAGCTTGACACCACTGCTTTTGACTAAATATCAGTTTTTAAATGTATACTCTACTTTTACATAAATACATTGCTTCATATCAGTTTGCATCATACAATAAACAAAGATATTGCAGCCAAAAATATTACAGAGCTTTATTACTCTGATAAGGACTGCATCTTTGTATATAATATTATAAATCCTATATTGCAGAGCATAGAGTAAAGGTTCAGCAAGCAAAACTACACTAAAGTTCCTGCACTCTCCCTTAGGCTACTGTTGCTCCCCCATGGCCATTCAGTAGTTTATGGGAAGGAAAAGTATCTGGCTCTGTTTCCATAGCTAGGCGCACACCAAACACATTATGCACTGAGATCAATCAGGTCCTTCAGAGGTCTCAGAATAGCTCTGCCTCTGGGGACATAAACAGATAGTTCTCCAATTGCCCCATCTCTCCATCAACCATGGGTGAGGATGAGGGACTGAAGCAATTAAATGATGAGTTCTGTCTGGCTATGGTCACTGAGGAAGAGAAGAATAGCAACTCTCTGAGGACACAAAAATACATATCTAGGTGTATTTTGGACATCACTATAACAGGATGCTGGCCTGAAATTCATTTTCATTTGGATCATGAGAGTGACTATCCCATCTCCTTCCGGATCCAATTTGATGTTCCACATCTGGCTTATGAAGTCCGACTTCTTTGCATGAACTAATTATTATGAGTTTTATCTGAAGTACTGAGAAAAAAGTTGTAAACTGGCAATTTCATTCAAGGAGCTGAAATTACTGTTGTTACGTATTCATTGTTCATTGCTTACTCTTTTATCATTTTATTTCAAAATATCGATTTTGTGTTTGAACCTTACCTTATAAACTGAACTGCCTCCGACGATCCAAACCAAGTCTATTTTACTTTCCAGTTCTGGCAACTGTAGGAGATCTAGTGCCTCATCTAGACTTCTGGCTAGGTAATGGGCTCCTTTTGGAACTTCCCTAGAACAAACAGATATTCATGCTTAATATCTAAATATACTTGCATTTAGCTGAATCAGGGACGATTTAATTTTTAGGCCTTGAGATACCACTAGAATTTCAGAAATCTAAAATTCTATTGAATAGGTGCATCAACCATTATCCACATTTATTTTTTCCTATCATGTCTACACAGAAATACACATTTTGTGCAGCTTCTCTTATGTTTTAATTGAACAGCAGAAATAGTCGCAGACGCAGCCATTTCTATACGTGTAAAATAAATTTTCTTTGATAAAAATTATGCTATTTTTGTGAACGGCAATAATCTCTGCTCGCCTCATTTCTCACCCATCTGGTTGAAACCAATATATACAGGCATGAGATTCTTAAGAACACATTGAACTAAAGAATCAAATGATATTCTGGCATATGCTATCACTGATGTTAAAGGTGAAGTCACTACTATTACGGCACTAAATGGCACTCCCTAGGAATAATAATAATAATAATAATAATAATAATAATAATCTTTATTTATACCCCGCCACCATGTCCCCGATGGGGACTTGGAGCGGCTTACATGAGGCCAAGCCCAAACAACAAATTACAATAGAGTAAAACTGAAAACGCAAACTGAAAACGCGAACAATAAACATCATAATTAAATAAAACATGTGAATACATAACAATATAAAATTACAATAACACAATCACAATGACAATGGGCAGGCTACATGTAATGATTAAAATAAAAACTAATAAAAACTAATTAAAAACTCACGCGAGATAAAAGAGAGACAGATTATTTGCAGAGGAGGGCTCATTATAGCGGGGGTTGTGGAATCAAGCTTTCCCACAAAGGGGGGACGGGGATGACGACACGTATACTCCAATGACAAATCGTTGAGGCTAAGCAATAGTGTGGGATTGTATACCTACTCACTAAAGGAAACACCTCCTTGTATGAGACATTACATTTTTGGGGAGTTGATGTGCTACCAATTAATTTAATACTGCTCTTGTTGAACAAGTTCAGTTAAGTAGCTGAAGCTGATTTAATAGAGTCTTTAAGATCACAAAACTGCATACTTACTTCATTTCACTGCTGAGTACAATATTTATTCTGTCTTTTAAAGGGCGATTTTTCTCAGGAATGGATAACCAAGTCCTCTTCCCCATTATTACTACATTTTGTCTTCCTATATATAAAAAATGAGATCGCTAGTGACATCTAGTGGAAAAAGTATTCCCTCATAAACTTTTATTTTAAGGAACTGTCATAATCTCAAAACATTCTGAAGGTAACAGCACTAAAATCAGTACTTATAAGCAAAGTTAATGGATATCACATGAGATTTTATGACATTGTATGTTTGACTTGTTTGTGTTACGTGTGGAAGCCTCCCTGAGTCCCTTCAGGGAGAGAGGTGCAGGTTAGAAATAAATATTATTATTATCTGTAATACTATATATTAATAGGGACACAAATGTGCAAATCATGAATGAGTCAAAGCTTCTTCTACATTACGAACTCACTAACTGAAGAGACCTTAGGTGACTGTAAATAAATAGTTGATAAACTGTGAGCCACTTTGGCCAAGTGGATTCAGAGTTGGGAGACTAGGTTTGAATTCCTGTTCTGCTATGGAAACCCAATGGATACCTTGAGCAAATTGAACTCACTCAGCCTTACAGAAACACAAAGGCAAATCTCCTCTGAACAAATTTTTTCAAGAAAAATCCATGATAGGGTCACCGTAAGTCAGAAACACACACAACACAGGTGTTCTTTTGCAACATGAAAATAACACTATGGCTACAGTGTTGTATTAATATCTGCTGAGAAATGTAAAATATGAAATACTCTTTTACCAATGTTACACATCATACAAAGAATACATTATATATTGTCGAAGGCTTTCATGGCCGGAATCACTGGGTTGTTGTAGGTTTTTCCGGGCTATATGGCCATGTTCTGGAGGCATTTATATAGATTGCTGCTAGTTGTATATTTAAGAGACTAGGAAAAATCATTATTACCTTCTTGTGTAGGTGTCGTGGTCATTTTCTGAAAGTATTTAAACTCATTCCTGTTCAAAAGCAAATAAACAATAAATCTTATTCTTGCTTATATTATTCTGTTGAACATTTTCACAAGTGCTTTAATAAACTCCACCTTGGCTCAAAGTTTATCTAGGAATGGACTGGCTTCTGCATTCATACATCAGCATTTGGATTTTTATTTATGCATGAGCGTTTGAATACATAGAATTGGGCTCCATCACTGTTTCTGTAAGAGGAGGTGGAGGACTTATGGTGGCTTCCCAGATGTTGTTGCATGCTAACTTCTAACAGCCTTTCTTCCTAAAGGTAAGGAGGGATGATGATGACCTTATTTCCCCGGGGAAGTGAATTTCACAGGCGGGTGCTACCACCGAGAAGGCACTGTCCCTCGTCCCTGCCAAACATGTTTGAGACAAGAGTCAGGGCTGAGAGCAGGGCCTCCCCAAAAGATCTTAAACTCCGAGGTGGGACGCAGAAGGAGATACGTTCGGACAGGTACGCTGGACCAGAGCTGTATAGTTTGTATGCACTAGAATCTATTTCCCACTGTGGTACTGGTAAGATTGCTCTGCCCAGTAACTGAGCGTGCATCTACACTGCAGAATTCATGCAATTTTACCCCACTTGCTTGAGTGCTATGCAATCATGGGAGTTGTAGTTTTATAAGGTCTTCAGCTTTCTTTGCCAAAGAGTGTTGGCGCCTCACCAAGGTACAATTCCCAGGATTCCACAGCACTGAACTATAACAGTTAAAGCGGGGCCAAACAGCATTAAATCTACGGTGTAGATGTATCCTGAAATTTCTGAGATTTTTCTTTCAACGTGAAGGAAGTAGACCGGCCAAAATTTTGAATGTATTAAATGGGTTTATTTCAACTGGGAGGAAACAAGGGTATTCAGGCTTGCTGTTGCCTTGGGCCATTTGCCAATTGGCCTCGTGTCACTTCTAAAGTCCAATGGTCACTGGTCTTTGCTAAGGTAAGCAAAACTAGAGGTACAATGTCCAGAAATTATGGAACCTGGAGGTTGGCCATGAGGGAAAAAGTAGCTTTAATAAAGTTATTCACTAAAGTTGAATTGGCATTTGTCTCGGCTTATATATTATTCGTTTATGTAGCACATTCTTTCCATCGCACAGAGCCCATAGATAGGGAAAAAAACTACCACCCCTTCTACATTGCCATATAAAGCCCATATTATCTGCTTTGGACTGGATTATGTGGCAGTGTAGACTCCTATAATCCACTTCAAAACAGATAATATGGATTATCTGCTTTGGTAATCTGGTTTATACGGCAGTGTAGATGCAGCCTACAATTCCCAGCGTGCTCTGCCTCCCGAGCCAATAGCTCTCCTTGTGGACACGGCGCAATGCCTACTGGGAGTTGTAGTTGTAACCCAAAAGCGCGGGAAATCGTAATGGTCTTTTACCTGAGTGGGGGCCAAGGAAGTTGTCCGTTCTTCCCGATGCCCATGTTGTGACACACGGCGGCGATGGAGTTCAAAGAGCGCACCATAACGCCTTTCTTCCTTTCTTGATAGAAGCGGGGGCCTCTTTTTTTCTCCGCGCTCAAGTTCCTTAGCAGAGAAACTGCTTGTCTGCGCATGCGCTGTAACCACAAGAAGCGGCTTGGATGGAATCAAAGGCTTGGGCAGCGCGCGCTTGCAATTGGGAAGGGGCGGGGCCTAGGGAGCCGGCGTCTGCGCGCGCACCTCTAATGGTTTTTTTCTTCAGATTCTTCCTCCAGCGCATGCGCAGAGCGGCACAAGGCGAAGAATAAGCGCCAGAATCGGCTCGTATGCAAATGAATAGCCACCTCGCGCGCTTTTGAGGTTGGAAAGGGGCGGGACCGTGAGAGCGGGAGTCTGCGCGCGCACCCTATTCAAATTAGGTCCTATTGGTTTTCTTCAAATCCCTCGTTGAGTTTGTTGTGCTCTGGATCAACGCATGCGCAGAGCGTCACTCCAAGGCGAGGAATAAGCGCCAGAAGCGGCTCGTATGCAAATGAGCGGCCGCCTCGCGCGCTTTGGCTTCCGGAAAGGGGCGGGGTCCAGGAAGCCGGCGTCTGCGCGTGAACCTCGTTTAAAGTTTGGCCCTCAGAGGCGACCCGTAGTTTTCCTCAGACTCCTTCTCTTTGCTTTCCCTCCGAGTCCCTCGGGATGCCGCGCGGCCGGAGGAAGCCTGAGCCTGGCGGCGGGGCTCGAGGCCAGCCGGTGCTGAGTAAATTCTTCCCGCCGATCCCTAGGGCCCCGAGCGGCGCTGCGGAAAGAAGCGAGGGCCCGGTGGGGACTCCGCACACGGTGCGCTCCTGGGCGGAGGCGGGAACAGGTTGGGACAGAGGCCCCCGTTCACACTGATCGCTTAATGCGGTTTCAGGCCCGTATTGAATGAAGGGGTTTCACTGTGCGGATAATTAGAGACGAAATCCTGGAACCACCTTGAGGCCCTGATGGTGATTACACAAACTCCAGAGCACTGATGAACTCGATTTTGAGGGGTCTTGTGGTCAAGCCGAAGCAGTTTGAAGTTGGGCCCAAACTGCATTAAATGGCCAGTGTGGATGGGAACAGAGTCCGATATACTCAGGAAGGCGCCTTCACATTTTCTCCTCACAAAAACAAAGCAAAACTAAAGGACCCTTTTCCTCACGCTGCAGCTGCGTGATCAACAATTTTTGGGGGCTCTCAGGAACGTGCGCCTTCTCTGAAAGTACAGGGGGGCATTGGCACAAAATCTTGCCCGTTGTTCCTTGCAGAACAAACCCATAAAGTCCCCAGGGTGTGTGTGTATGTATATATATATATGCCCTACCATTTATCTCAGGGGTCCTCAAACTTTTTAAACAGAGGGCCAGGTCACAGTCCCTCAGATTGTCGAAGGGCCGGATTATAATTTGAAGAAAAATAAACATGAATGAATTCCTATGCACGCTGCACATATCTTATCTGTACTGCAAAAAAACACTTGAAACAATACAGTAATTGTATTGTCGAAGGCTTTCATGGCTGGAATCACTAGGTTCTTGTGGGTTTTTTCGGGCTATAGAGCCATGTTCTAGAGGCATTTCTCCTGACGTTTCGCCTGCATCTATGGCAACCTCTGAGGATGCTTGCCATAGATGCAGGCGAAACGTCAGGAGAAATGCCTCTAGAACATGGCTCTATAGCCCGAAAAAACCCACAAGAACATAATACAGTAATTAAAATGAAGAACAATTTTAACAAACATATCATTATTAGTATTTCAATGGAAAGTGTGGGCCCATTTTTGGCTGATGAGATAGGAATTGTTGTTGTGTGCTTTCAAGTCCTTTCAGACTTAGGCTGACTCTGAGCGAGGGCCGGGTAAATGATCTTAGAGGGCCACATCCGGCCCCCGGGCCCTAGTTTGAGGACCCCTGATTTATCTTGTCAGAAAATACTATGAAAGGTGGACTTATACTTTATAGCTGGCGTGAACAAACTTGGGCCCTCCAGGTGTTTTTGGACTTCAATTTCCACAATTCCTAACAGTCGGCTGTTAGGAATTGTGAGGGTTGAAGTCCAAAACACCTGGAGGGCCCAAGTTTGCCCTTGCCTGGGCTAAATCAAGGTTTGCTTTTCAGATTTTTTTTTTTAAAAAAAACACTTTCAAGCAATGGATGGTGGAATCTGTAAGTGCAGAAAGTTATTTTGACAATAGAGTTTCCTCTGGAATTTAGTTACAGGATTCCCCTCTCCTTCCCTAGATACCAAAATCCATAGATGCTTAAGTCCCACTATGTAAACGGTGTAGTAAAATGGTGTCCCCAGTATAAAATGGCAAAATCAAAGTTTGCCTTTGAGGATTTGTTTTAAAAAAACAAACCAGTTGATGGTGGATTCTATAGGATGAGTGCTATAGTGCTATGCTATAGGCCAAGGCCATTTTGACAATACAATGGGCGCCCATTATCTGCAAAGGTTAGGTCCAGGACTCCTTGTGGATACCAAAATCAGTGGGTACTTAAGTCCCATTATGTACAGTGGCATAGTAAAATGGTGTCTCTTATATATGGGCTTTAGAAAAATACATTTTCAAGTCATTGATTGTGGGATTGGTATGATGATTGCTATGCTAAGAAAACGTAGATACTATGTCAATGTCAGAGTTGGTTTGTAGCTGTGGCATATTTTAGTAGTGAGAGTAAAGCTATTAGTGTAGGTGCTGTCTTGACTTCTCTCGTGGGTCATGAGCAAACTAACCTATCAACCAAGTCAGGTGGCCAAGAATCCATCAAAGAGTAACATGCTGCTAGTTAGACAGTTTTTTTTTAAAAAAAAAAAGATAAATGGGTAGATGTGTTTGCTATTGTGAATACAGGCAGTCCCTGAATAATTGCTAAATACCCTTTTCTTCACAGGCTGAATAAAGACTTCTTTTTCAACCTCCAACGCCTAGTATTAATTGGCTACATCACACAAGGCAGGAATACACAGTCCTTTTGAGGAACAGCACATAGATGCAGACTCCATGGATACAAATGGGCAACTATAACACTTAGACTCTTTGGTGGCCTTTCATTCTAGACCTAAGTGTTTCTACAACAGTTTAAGCTCAGCCACAAAAATGTAACTAGCAATAATGCATGTAAACCCTTGTGACGTTAAGAACCAGTGTGGTGTAATGATATGAATGTTGGACTATAACTCTGCGGACAAAGATTTGAATCTCTGCTCATCCATGGAAACCCACTGAGCAAGTCACGCTTTCAGCGTTTCCAAAAAAAGCAAAGACAAATCCCTACTGAACAAAACTTGTCATGAAAACCTGTTGATAGGTTTATCTTAGAGTTGTTAGAAGTCAGAAATGAGTTGAAGGCACACAAGAGAGCTGCTGGTCTCTCTTGGAAATCTGTGATGGCTCAGTACCTACCAGCCATACTAATTAAATGGAACCTTGTTCTCATGCAGTGTGGTACTGAATGTCACTTTCTGTATTTGCATGAAGGATGACTGCTCCCCAGGCATGTCAGAAAATATAACTCCACTTTTAAGAAAAAGGATGCTTGAGTTGAAGAACCACTGGACTGATCCCCTTTTAAAGAACTTGTGAAAGAAGAAAAATGTTTTTGTAGGAAAAATTTAATATTCATTATGCTGAGAAATAAATTTGACAGAGTCACCCAGCGAATTTCATTGTATAGTTGAAATCTATGAACCTAAATAATCATTTTGTAGCCCAAGATTAATACTAACATACTGTCCAAGGAAGCTTCAGTTCAGATTCCACTGCAATACTGCCAGTCATGAACTCATCTTTATAAGTCAGTTCTCAGTATCAGTTTTGTATCTGTAAAATACAGAAAACAAATGCCAGCTATGCATGGCTTTTGTGGAGACAAATAAGAAATAATGCCACCATAACCATCCTTTTTATTGCAAAACTCACATGTTGGCATTGATTTGTACCCCTAGTTTTGGTTAACCATAGAATATAAAAAGATGGTGTGTAAACAAAATATGTAAGAGGAGCCATTGCGAATACAGGCAGTCCCTGAGTTACAAACATTTGACTTACCAACAACTCACAGTTAAGAATGGGGATAAAACAAGAAGCGAGAGAAATTTACCCCAAGGAAGGGAAATTCAATCCTGAAAGAGTTATCATGGGGAAAAGGTGTCTCTGCCAAAGTGGCATCGCCAATCTTTGTTTCTTCAATACTTATTTTTCAAAATCCAATTATCACAGGGACAGAAAGTGAGATAATCTTTTGAACAGGGGGACAGACAGGAAAACTAACACCACAAGGATATTAACCTTTCCTTATACTATCCAACACACAGACACACACACACATCATCTGGAATTACACTTAAAATATACCTGTTCCAGCTTACTAACAAATTCAACTTAAGAACAAACCTAAGAACGTATCTTAATCATAATTTGGGGGTTGCCTGTCTCTTAATTATCAGTTTCAGGTGTTTATTACTCATTCATCTATTGAGTTTAGTTGCCTAGATTGTTCTATTTATTTTTCTACCTCAAAAATGTTGACTTATACATTTATAAGATGGCATCAGGAATCTGGGATCTATCACTATCTGTGTTATAGTTTCTTTAAAAATGTATACATTAGCCCTTCATATCCATTGATTCAATCGCAAAGAATTCAACCACCCATAGCTCAAACTAAACTAAAAAGCAAACTTTGATTTTGTTATTTTTTAAAAGTAACACTATTTTACTATGCAATTGTATATATTGAGACCTAAGCATCAACAGGGTTGAGTATCCATGAGGGGTGGGTGGTGGAGGGCTTGAATCAAACCGCAGCAAATACCACTGACTAACTTTTTAAAAATTGTTTTAGAAAAACAATAACCCTTTTGTCATCAAGTTTACTTGTTTGAATTATTTTTCTATAGTCCCATGAACCTGAAAGGAAAAAAAGAAAGTCTATCAAAAACAAGGTACAGGTTGACAAGTGTTCAGACCCTCTTCAGAATAAAGAAAAAGAAGATGGTGAAACAGTGAATACTGGTGAGATCTGAATAAGATGGCTATATTTATAATTAATATTTTCTTTTATTTCTGAGAAATTCTACATCTAACCCTTAAGTCAATAATAATTATTATCCTATATACTTATGTGTAAACCCAGAAATTTTAATCAAAAAATAAACCCAAAAAACATGCATAAACTTTTGCACGGGTCATTGTGAGTACAGTATGTTAAAACTGTTATCAAAAGATGAACCATTCCCTTTTTTGAATAAAGTGGCAAAAGCAAAAGAGCTTAGTCCATCCTCCGAAAACACCAGCCCCTGTACTTTCTCTGCCATTGCAATGCCTTTAGCCTTTTTGAATACCTGGTTGAAAAAATAGCCAGACAGCTGACCCACTGAGGCAACATGGGTATTTTCTCCTCTGTGTGGAATGACCCTCGACTTATTTATGGGTCATATTAAAATCCCTAATTTTGACTCCAAAACCTGCCCTTCTATACATGAAGTTGACTCATACATGAATCTACACGGTATTATTATTATTTAATAATTTATATTCTGCCTTTCTCCCAATAATGGGACTCAAAAGTATTTAACAACATCTTAAAATAGTTCAAGTTACAACAGAATCTAGGGATTGAGATTTTGTTCCTCTGGAACCGATAAGTCCTCTCTCCTTGATGTATGCTTTATCTTCACCCAGAAGGTGCTGTAGAAACGCTGTAGCTATACCTTGTTGTCACTTGAGAATTCAGAGCTATACACGATTTAAGGAACTGCACCAGACTGTGCAGGCTGCAGTCCTGTGGCAAGTTTTTTGAACTACTTTGGACTCAGAGGGACTTGCTTTTGAGTAGACATTTATAGGGTTGTTTGATTAGCAATGTATGATCCAGAATTTATTATGCACTTAATTTATTACAGAGTATTTATTTTGTAAGATTCCTATGAACGTGATGTGATGATAATTTGCATGAAGGTGTATACATATGCGACTATATGTGGAAATTTCTGGATTAATACAACAATCTTGTGGATGTTTCCTTAGTCCAGTGGTTCTCAACCTGGGGGTCGGGACTCCCGAGGGGGTTGCCAGGGGATGTGAGAGGGGTCGCCAAAGACCATCAGAAAACACAATGTTTTCTGTTCATCATGGAGGTTCTGTGTAGGAAGTTTGGCCCAATTCAATTGTTGGTGGGGTTCAGAATGGTCTTTGATTGTAGGTGAACTATAAATCCCAGCAACTACAACTCCCAAATGTCAAGGTCTATTTTCCCCAAACTCCACCAGTGTTCACATTGGGGCATATTGAGTATTTGTGCCAAGTTGGTCCAGATCCATCATTGTTTGAGTCCACAGTGCTGTCTGGATATAGGTGAACTACAACTCCAAAACTCAATGCCCACCAAACTTATCCAGTATTTTCTGTTGGCCATGGGAGTTTTGTGTTCCAGATTTGGTTCAATTTCATCATTGGTGGAGTTCAGATTGTAGGTGAATTATAAATCCCAACAACTCGAACTCCGAAATAACAAAATCAATCAATCCCCCCTCCTCCCAATCCCACCACTATTCAAATTTGGGCATATCAGGTATTTGTGCCAAATTTGATCCAGTGAAAATACATCCTGCTTATCAGATAATTGCAGTACCATTCATAACAGGAGCAAAATTACAGTTATGAAGTAGTAAAATAATGTTATGGTTGGGGGTCACCACAACATGAGGAATTGTATTAAGGGGTCACGGCATTAGGAAGGTTGAGAAACACTGCCTTAGTCAGTGATTCTAAAACACTAATCCTCCGAAGTTCGTCCGTCCCCCCCCCCCCCCCGATGTCATCTTCCAGAAGGCTTTGCTTCCTTGACCAATGATCAGGGATTCTGGGAGTTGAGGTTCAAAACATTTGGAGGACTACAGTTTGGAAAACGCTAACATACACCTAAGTCCTATTGCAGTTAGTGGTGCTAATTTCTTGGTAATAGAATAAGATAGCAGACTAAGAGTTTTGTCACTAAATAGCTCTAATTATATTTTGTATACAGTTTAAGCAGTTGGGGGGCGGGGCGGGTATCTTAATCAGTGTCAATGACATGCATTCTGGAGTAACATGAAATATTTTGTGTATTGCTATCTACTATGTGGAATATTGTTTGTTCTGATATCAGATATATTTTAGCATCATACTGAAGAGGAACTTTGTAGTTCAATTTTACTATTATTTTCCCAATAATGTAAATATACCTTTTATTTTTTTATGTTATGTCTTATCATTGTCATATATTACTTTCAAATTTTCAAATGTAAACAATTTGTTAATATTTGTCATTAAATAAAATAAGTCTAATGTGTTTGTATACAAATGTATATTAAAATGTATATGCAAAAATAAAACAATTGTTTCTGTGGTTAAAGGTCAAAAGTAAAGGTTAGCTATTTGGAAGCATACATATGGGAGGTTTCTTGGGACACATTGGGATGATTTCACTCTTTACCTCTACACGTCAGGCTTTCCCTATACCTCAATATGTATTGAGGTGAAAGCTTACAGTTTTTACCTCATAGGCTCTTAGATGACAATACACAGAACTACATTAACACATCAAGAAGTCAGATTATAACACTTCTGTCTTGTAGATGTGAGCCATATTGTAAGCATTGTGCCTGTTGAGAGTGGATGGTAATAAGGGGGGGAATCCCCAAACATATAGATGTAATGGGAGCATGTAATTGGCTTGGGAACAAATATGTGAAGTTCCCTCTTGGAATTGTTGTGTTTGAGATGAAACAAATGTTTATTTATATTTGCTAATACAGCTGAGCCAAAAATATATACCAGACCCCAAATATGTTCGACAACTCTTGATCGATTGAGAGCATTTTCTAGTCATATGGAACATCCAAGTAAAAGAATTCATTCTGAAGCTTTTCATGAAACTCAATCGCTGGAATTTAAAAAATGCCATTATTCTGTTACTGGAAACGAGGAAATAAGTGAAATTGCACATCCTGAAAACATTGATAAGGTGAGGGGGGTATATCTTTTATTTAAATACTTCAGCAATGTGCTTCTACTTTGTATTTTGGGAGGGAGATGTCCTAATCAAACAGATACAGTACAGTCACCCCTCCACATTCATTAAGGTTAGGGACACAGGATCTCTGAAGGTAAAAAGCCACAAATAAAAAATGCTTTTTTAAAACCTGAGAGAACATCTCTGTATGAATTTCTAGGTCTTTCAGCATGACTCTATGGTCAGCTTTTACTGGAAGTTGACCTTGGAATCACAAGTACAGTACCTAAAAATCCCTAGAGAAATATTATCTCTATAAATCTCTAGGTCCTTTGGTATGACTATAGGAAGTTGACCAGAGAGTCACACTGTTACACCTAGATATTTCAATAGAGAACATTTTGAATCAAATCCTTACGTAAAAACTGCAAAAGTGGTGGCATAGCTGTATATCATTGCTACATCTGAGACATTCTCCCGTGTTTTGAAGTAGGAGTGGGCAACTTTTTTCTGTTGAAGGTTGTGATTGTTTGGGAGTCACTTTTCAGAGGCTGCATGCTCATGGTAGGCAATGGATTGAGATAAAGTGTTTCTGCCACACCGTTCTTCCTTATTCTCTTGCAGTAGGAGTAGAACTGGTTATTTGTGTCATCTCTTTCAAGGAGCTTTTAAACATTACTGTAGTTACTCGAGTCTAGTGCACCATAGAATCTAATGAGCACCTCAAATTTGAAAAGCCTGAAACAAAAAAAGGACTTGATGGTGAATGTAATGTGCCCCTCATCCTTGTTTGTACTGTTGGGCAGTGGTGACAACCAATCCATCACTGGAAGTTACTCCATAGCCTTCTGGATAACATAGTATTTCCTATCCTCCACATCTTTCCACCTCCTGCCCTGCCCCCCATCCCCTTGCCTCCTGTCCCATTGGCAAACACTGACTGGCCTGAGGGAAAAAAGAGGGAGAAGTGGGACAGGTAAGACTACATTACTTGGCAGGTTTCTGTTCTGCTTCTTCCTCTTTTTTCCCCTAAGCCAGCCAGTGCCAGCCAGCATCCGCCAAAGGGACAGGAGCTGAGGAATGCTGCCACTGCCCAATGGAGCAAACAAAGAAGAGGGCAATGGGGTATTTCAGAGGTACCAAAGAGTCCCAAGGAATCAAGGGAGGAAGGCCACCAACTTCTAGCACCATTGAATTTATTGTGCACCGTCCTGGCGACATAATTTAGTTAAAAACTGCGTGCATCAGACTCAATCAAATACGGTAGGTTAAGAAGCATGTGGCTTTATGGTTGACCACCTTCATTTAAAGTTTTAGTTCAGTATAATTTAATACAGTGACAGTGGTCATAATCCAGTAACAGGCATGTCAAAGAAAAACTGAGTACATTTCTAATGTTTTGTGCTTCAGGTCCCTTGCCAATTTTTTTTAAAAGGTCTTTAAACTATCTCTTGGTTTAAAATGTGTGATAGCAGAAATTGTTAACTTATGTTCTCTCAGCACCAGAGGAAGGCAATGACAAACTACTCTGCACACATCTTACCGAAAACCTCGTGTTTAGGGTTGCTATGAGTAAGAAATGATTTGATGGTATACAGCTGTCTAAGGGTTGCATGCCAGGTTAATTGAATCTAGTTGTTTCTTTAACTTAAGAGTCCAAATTTTCCCCTGTTATTGATTACTAGAGGGAGTTAGAATCTGGTACTTTGTAGATGTGGGGTTTTTTGTCATAAAGGAGGATACTGATGTCCCATGAGGAGTCCACATGTGGAAAACTATTGCTTTCAGCTGTCCTACTAGCAATAGCAAATATGTCACTACAAAAGAGACAATTAGGGGCGCTGTAGAGTTGCTTTGGCATCTATATTTACCCCACTGCTGTGGGAGTCATTCATTTGGATCTCGCATATGCCAATCTGGATCAAACTTTCCAGTTCTAATTGTTGTTCAAAGTCTTCTTTTTTTTGCTTTGTCATTAATGTATGGTTTTGTGAAGCAAAATTTATTAAATATTACAGATGGTAGGCTAAAGTTCACATGTAGAGTAATTTCATAATTCTGACTAGAAGATGATCAACACAAATGATGACTCCTGGATTTGGTATTATGGTTATAACATTTTTATGATGTTACATGTTTTATTTGTAATTTTATATATGATGTATTGCTTTTTATTTGATTTTATACATATATGGGATTGAATATTGCTATGTTGTAAGCTGCTCCGAGTCCCCCTTGGGGTGAGAAAGAGCGGGATATAAATATAGTAAATATATAAATAAGATATAACCAAAATCTGACTAAGAGTGAATTCAAACTAGTAATGTGAAATGTTTATGTAATTGTATGTTTCTTTACTCTTTTGATCTCTTCTTCTAGGAAAAAATGTGTTTTAATATAAATCAATTTTCTGCTTCAAATACAAGTTTTGAAAACACCCAGAATTCCTCCATCGCTTCTATCAACAAATCAACCAAAAGTGGCTATACGCCACTTGAGCTCCAGTTCCTAGAAATGAAAAATCAATATAAGGATGCTATTTTGTGTGTTGAATGCGGTTATAAATACAGATTTTTTGGCGAAGATGCAGAGGTAGAGTATTTTTTCTTTACAGCATTGTATTCTCTCTGTATATTATTGCTGTTAGCACTGTCAAACAGATAGGTAATCCACCACTGGGATGACAGTGAATATCATTCTCAAGTGTTAAGCAGTTTACCTGAGTCTAGAGGGCATTTGGAGAGGACCAGGTTGCCAATCTCTACTGTAACATATGTCCAAAGGTGCACTGTTAAGCCTATAGTCACTCAAGCATTTGTAGGACTAACCATCCATATTTATTAGATAAGCAACTGAATGCTCTTCATTGACCTAGATGGACTTCTGTCTCTTGTTCCATGAAAAAGGTTGGATATAATATTTATTTAATCACATGTCTGCTATTTAGATATTTCTGAATCTTGATGTATCTATGTAAGTATTGATGTGATTGAAGGTTCATGTGAAACTATTTGGAGCTTTTTTTCTAGGTAAAACTATAAAATTCCTAGCTAGTAGCACATTTATTCTTGTATTTATTCTTGTTTAGGGATTTTTGTACAAAAAATCCTGCTACAATTCTTTTTCAATACCTGCTCATTAAGTGTGTAATTTACACATGAACAAGATTCATGACATTTTCATGCTGTCAAACTGAATTGCTAATTATTCTCATGTTTTATAGATTGCTGCTAAAGAACTGAACATCTACTGTCATAAGAACCACAACTTTATGAGTGCCAGCATACCAACTCATAGATTATTTGTTCATGTTCGGCGTCTAGTAGCAAAAGGATATAAGGTTTGGTCCTAAAATGATGTACCTATTTACATTTTTATTCTGTTCTGAATTAACTATTTTTTTCTAAATAAATAATTTTTCACTTCACTGGTATTTTTGTTTTTATTTTATCAGATGTGTGGAATGACAAAGCCATATGCCTTTTGAAACTATAAAACAATGCCTATAATTTCACTGCATTTCTTTGTGAACGTATCTATGCTTTAACAAAAGGATACTCTTTGCCCTTTTGTTTCCCTTTTGTTTTTGTTTTTTTGTTTTTTGGTATGGCTTTCTATTATGTCATTCAAATTAAACTTTCTCATTGACCCAGATAGTTGTTTCATCTAACTCAGTGTTGTGAACACTAACTGGTAGATGTCTGCCATGTTTTTTATTCAGGGTTTTTCACACCTGTTTGTGTACAAAGCATGTGCACAAGTAGTCTTCTAATACATCCTTTTTGGCTCCTCCTTTCTGTCTTTTCTATTGAATGATGAAGTACATTATGTAGAATAAGATGGAAACATCCCCTCATTTGTTTAAACATATCACATAACATTTGTGGACTTATAATTGGAATTCATAGTCCTGCCTTATTTCCACCCATGCACAACACCACATTTTTTATATTGGGATTCTTACTTTAATTGAATATAATTTCATAGTTCAATGTTTTACATATTTTGCTTGTTTTGCAGGTAGGAGTTGTTAAACAAATAGAAACAGCTGCTTTGAAGGCTGCTGGAGAGAACAGAAGCTCTCTCTTTGCCCGAAAATTAACGGCATTGTATACAAAATCTACAATTCTAGGGGAAGATATCCTTTATTTTAATGTATACGGATTCTTATTAGAACGAAGGGTGATAAAGTTAGAATGAAAAGTTGGACCATGTCCATTTCTTCATGATAAGATCTGTCTTCATATAACTACTGTGTGTCTGCAGCAACAATTATTTATCTTGAAATCTTACCTCCGACTTTCTTTGAGTAAGCCTCCAGTGATTCGATTCTAGTCACCCCTTAAACAAAGTACTTCTTCACACTATGACTTAGCCACGATATAATTATTTCAGTTCCATATGCCCGATATATTGTTTTATCTAACAGCTGTGTGGAGAACTTGTTTTCCTTAACATTTGTTAAATGTGAATCCTCTGCTGAAACTCAATAATCTTGAGGATGCTGAGGAAATACCATCTGATGTCTGTGATAATTATCTCCTTTGTATTTCTGAAAGCAAAGAAAATATAAGGGATAAGAATCATGATGTTCACATAGGCATGGTGGTAAGTCCCCTTGAAGAACATTTGTAATCTTTCAAAGTTTTTGTTTCTATCTTTTATAGCAGCAGTTATTTTGAGAAGGATAGTAGAAAAAGTTAAAGAGTAAGTCCATCTTTACTTTGATGAATCCAGAGAAATGACAGTGGAAAGATGTATATGGATTAAAGGAAATGTGTGTAGGTGAAATGTAACTTTGTTTCTCTAACAATTCCCCAAGCTTTTCTAAAAGGTTCTCCGAAGAATCAAGGAGTCTTCCTGAATGGCATGGCCTTAGTGTGTAGTGGAAATTGGGTTTTTAAAACTAACCTGAAGTACTTTCTGTGGGCAGAACTCTCACTCACAGAAAGTTCTGATTAACTAGTGTTAGAAGCAGGACACAAGAATCAATTTGTCTTGGTTAAATCCAGCAAAGCTAATCTTACACAGTTCCATGATGAATGTGACATCAGGGAGGACTTAGCTTGGGTGTCACACACACTTGGAGGGTTGTTACACCAACTTCAAAATATTTTTGAATTGTGCATATTTTTATGCAGAATACCCTCAAGAAGAGGGATTAAAACACCAGCAGTAAATTCTGGTTTTGGTAGAAAAAAATCCTGATCCTAATATTGAAACCCAATGGAACTTCTGAATTTTAAAAACTTTTTCAAAAATGGGTTTGGGGTAGTGGCTGATATTGAAAAGGCCACACTTCCCCTGCCATTGCTTTAGGAAGTAGACGGAAGAACATTCTGAGTTGAATAGGATTATTATCCAATGATTATAATTAAACTATTTTTACAAATATTATTATGACCATTAAAATGTGTCTCTTTTCAGGCTGTTCAGCCTACTACAGGAGAAGTTATTTTTGACAGTTTTCGGGATTCTGCAGCTCGTTTAGAGCTGGAAAGTTTAATTTTACGCCTGCAGCCTGTTGAGATTATTCTTCCCAAAGATGTGTCTGATCAAACTGAAAAAATTATCAGTGCTGTCACTTCTTTAAGGTAAGCATCTACACAATAGATCAGCCCAAAGCTTTGCTTGGATACTGGTACCAGTCCCTGAGATTTGCTAAAACCACAATGGCAGAGTAATATGAAAACTGAACATAAAGTCTTGGCTAATGGAAAATGTGCTGGGAAAGAAACATAAAGTTGTAATTAAGGCATTTATGGTTGCCTGCTGTAGTATTTGTACATTGATACTGATTTATTTAGCATATTTGAATCCCGTCCTCATCCCAGAGGAGGACTCAGGGTGGCTTGACAACAGGCATTCATTCAGTGCCGACAACAGTAATAAATGATAAAAGCAATTAAAACAATTTGTTAATGCTTTAAAATTACTAAAACATTGTTTTAATCACACAGAGTTGAAATCATAGACCAGGTCAGTCCATTGTCATTCACACAAATTTGGTCTCATTCTAAATTGCTGCCTCTACTGTTCGAACACTTGGTCCCATAACCAGGACTTGAGTTTCATTCAAAAGGACAAGAGGGAGGGGACCAATCTAATGTCACTGAGTTGAGATTTCCATAGGCAAGGGGCCACCACTGAGAAGGCCCTGTCTCTCATCTTCACCAGTCTCGCTTGCGAGGATATTGGGACCGAGAGCAGGGGCTCTCCTATCGATCTTAGACTTCGCGATGGTTCATAGCAGGAGGTTCATTTAGACAGATAAGCTGGTTGCTTTTGCAGATTGATTCTTCAATCCTTCTGGCAGGATCCTCCTTCCCTGTCATTTTTATGCACACGTGATTCCATGATATTGTGATTTGCCACTTTTTCTTCTGTTGGCAAAGGGAATCTTCATTCATCTCATCATCAGAGTCTTCTGGCTCAAGCAGATGGTACATTAGCCCAGCCTGATTTGGCCATACGCTGACTGCATGCAGACCTCTTACATACCACAAGATGTTGAGGTCCAACAGATTCTGAATGAGGTTTAAAAGCTTTCCATTCAGCACTCCTATACCATTAAATGAAGAAATAAATAAAAACACTTGACTTTGCTTTGTCTGCTGATAGGTCCAGCCTGTCCTCCTCATTGATCAAATACATTTAGCTGCCATCACTCTTTATTACGTGTGGAATCCTCAAGGCTCTGAAACATTCTGCTGCACTGCCTGGACAGTGATCTCTATCTGTGTTAATATCTCAGCAGATGGGGGAAGAAGCCCTTTTAGCATCTTGCCTCATGTGAACTGGGTTTATTACCATATTTTATTGAATAATAATAATTTTATATCCTTTTTGAAGGGGAGAGGAGTGTGTGAAGGGGGAGAGGAGTGTGTGAGGGAATGTTTACAGTTATAGGGCTCCCCTTGGCTGACAGCTTAGGGAAGACCTGTAGCTGCAAAGCTGCTTGCGCACCTGCTGGTGAAAGCTCCAAGGTGTCTCTCAGCTGCCGCCAGCTGAGGGAGACCCCACAGCTCTCATTAGCAGGCACGCAGGTGGGTGAAGGCTCACTCACCCTCACTTCTCTCACCACTATAGCTCAGAGGGAAAATATTATCAGGCAACTGTTGCTACTTCACATAATAGTCACACTTGTGAACTAAGGCTGCAAGTATTATGCGAGGAACCCAAAACAACCAGGACCCAAAAAGGGGTGTGTGTCTATTTTGCAATGGCAATTGCTCTGACAGATTCTCATGGTCTTCATTGTGCTCATCTCTCATCATTCATCTCCAGTCCTTCTCATGATACAAGTAGAAGTGATAGAAGGATTTAGTAGGAGTAGATGGTTTGAGAGGAGGTGTTGAGTACTGGAGAGTGTGTGGGTGTTCTCATATGCTATTAAGTATTAGGGGGCATTTTAGGCAAGAATTGCTTCAAAATATTAATGGGAAGGTTTGGGGGACTGGCTTCAAGGACCAAAAAAGTTTAGCCCAAGGATTATATCCACCCACTCCTGATTTAAAAGATTTTGTTCTTTTAAATCTTACAAGAGTCAGGTAGCTGGCATTGTGGCATTAATATCCTAACTAGACCCCATTTGATTTTGGGAGCTAAGTAGGACAAAGTCTGATTAGTACTTGGATGGGATATCACCAGTGAATATCAGATTCTCTAGTATCTATTGCAGAGGAAGAAACTGACAAAGCTACCTCTGAATCTTCCTTGCGCACTTTATTTTTATTTATTTTATTATTGCCTGAGAAAACATGAAATTTATGGGTTAAGTTGACAGATGTCTTGAGGGCACATACACATATTTCAAACTGGTGATATTTATTCAGATTTAAAAACATTTCACCACTAGAGGGTCCTATAGCATTCCATTTTTGGCTAGTGCATCCTGTAATGTTTCTGTTTCTTCTCCCAAAATATTTTTATTAGGCACAGGAAAATGAGTGCATATTCCTTAGCCATAAACTAGGAATGGGAGTAAAGACAGCCCCCAAGTTATGAACAAGATAGGTTCTATCAGTTTGTTCCGAAGATGAATTTGTATGTAAGTCAGAACAGGCACATTTTTTAAGTTTAATTCCAACCAAAAACATATGTTTTAGCTTTGGATAGCATATGGAAGAGTTAACACCTCTGTGGTATTTGTTTTACTGTCTGTACCCCTGTTCAGAAGATTTCATTTTACTTACTGTCCCTGTGATACTTGGATTTTGAAAAATTAAGGCTTGTTGTGGAAACAAAGACTGGTGATAAAGCTTCAGTGGAGACACTTTTCCCCCATGCTAACTCTTTCAGGAGTGAATTTTTGCCTTCGAGCAGATGCTTGAGAGGTCAAGGAAGATTGAGATAAGAGAGGCAATTTATCTCAATAAATCAACAAATTTTCCTTTCTAGGGGTAGATTTCTCTCACTTCCTGTTGTCGCACCCCGTTCTTAACTATGAGTTGTTTGTGAGTTGTCTGTTTGTAACTTGGGGACTGCCTATATTCAGAATGGCCCCTCTCACATATTTGGTTAATGTAAAATCTCTTTTTATATTCCATAGTTAACCAAACCTGGGGTAAGAATCAATGCCAACCTGTGATGGAGGAGGAAGTAGCAGGCATGCTGATAGTGTACTTACAAATTAATTTGGGCTTTCCACTGAGTGGAAATCTTCTTTTGCTTGTCTATAGTTATGAAACACTTGTTCCATATTTCAGGCTTTAGAAAATCAATTGTCGGTAATGTATACAGTAGTTTTTATAATGTTGAATATGAGCAAGAAAGAGAGTGAAATAATAAAGCTCTTTAATAGAATACAAGTCTAATCAGTTGCTTAAGTATCTGAAATCCAGATTTGCAGCTCCAATTGATGTGAATTATACTTTCAGTTTTTTAAAGGACTGGCAGTCTTTGAACAGCTATTGAAGTGGGTTATTTAACTTGCCTTAGAAATGAAATTGTGTGCATTCAGTGGCACTATCAGGAACAACAGAAAGAGATGATCCCTTAAGTGCATTCTAGATCTTCTGTCTACTCTCAAACTGGAATATACATTTTTTGGTCTGGAATTTACCACATCCCGGTTTATTCAGATTACTTGTGTTTCTGCAGTTCATTCTTTGGTATGTTTTGGTTGTACTGTCTACTTGTGATTATAAGGAGTTTCTTATCTCAGACCTCCTTTCAGGGAAGTTATGGAATGGAATTGTTGGTGCATTAGTGGTTCTTCCTCTACTTCCACGTTATGTTCTAGCTGTATACAGTCATTTGCTTCCTAGATCCTTCTGCTGACCTCATCTACACAAATTCAGCCGTTGGCACTTTATCAATTACAACTAGATTCATGTTGATACTTATTGATACTGAGGTTGAAGAGCTACTTAATGCTTAATTTACTTGTACACTCAGGATGCATAGTTATGTATAAAGGACTATACAGAATGGAAAGTATGATCTCTTCTTTGGCTTTGCTGCAAACTGATGAAATGTAGAAAGTAGATACAATTTTAATGGATTTTTTTTGTTGAAATATGACCTTTATCTCCTTGAAGTCTTTGTTACTTCTACTCCATTTGAAATATTAACCAATTTAGAATACTAGTATTTTTAGTGTGTTTGTTGTCCTCACAAAACGTTTGATTTAAGGAAATTCCAGTTCTCTGGGTGTTGTAGAGCAACTTTCCCAACCTTATTTTTGCACTACTTGGCAGCCCATTTTCATAAATTCTAACCTTCATATGCGAAAGACTGCTCAAACTTCCGTACAGTGGCCCTTATTTCTCATGCCAGTAAGGTAATGCTCAAGATCCTGCAAGGAAGACTCCAGCAATACATGGAGCGAGAGTTGCCAGATGTTCAAGCTGGGTTTAGAAAAGGCAGAGGAACGAGAGACCAGATTGCCAATATCCGCTGGATAATGGAGAAAGGCAGGGAGTTTCAGAAAAACATCTACTTCTGCTTCATTGACTATTCTAAAGCCTTTGACTGTGTGGATCATAATAAATTGTGGCAAGTTCTTAGTGGGATGGGCATCCCAAGCCACCTTGTCTCTCTCCTGAGGAATCTGTACAAGGACCAAGTAGCAACAGTCAGAACTGACCACGGAACAACAGACTGGTTCAAGATTGGGAAAGGCGTACGGCAAGGCTGCATCCTCTCACCCAACCTTTTTAACTTGTATGCAGAACACATCATGCGATGTGCGGGGCTGGATGAATGCAAAGCTGGGGTGAAAATTGCTGGAAGAAACATTAATAACCTCAGATATGCAGATGACACCACTCTGATGGCCGAAAGCGAGGAGGAGCTGAGGAGCCTTCTAATCAAGGTGAAAGAAGAAAGCGCAAAAGCTGGGTTGCAGCTAAACATCAAAAAAACCAAGATTATGGCAACAAGAATGATTGACAACTGGAAAATAGAGGGAGAAACCGTGGAGGCCGTGACAGACTTTGTATTTCTAGGTGCAAAGATTACTGCAGATGCAGACTGTAGCCAGGAAATCAGAAGACGCTTACTTCTTGGGAGGAGAGCAATGTCCAGTCTCGATAAAATAGTAAAGAGTAGAGACATCAGACTGGCAACAAAGATCCGCCTAGTCAAAGCCATGGTATTCCCTGTCGTAACCTACGGATGTGAGAGCTGGACCTTAGGGAAGGCTGAGCGAAGGAAGATCGATGCTTTTGAGCTGTGGTGTTGGAGGAAAGTGCTGAGAGTGCCTTGGACTGCGAGAAGATCCAACCAGTCCATCCTCCAGGAAATAAAGGCCGACTGCTCACTGGAGGGAAAGATACTAGAGACAAAGTTGAAGTACTTTGGCCACATCATGAGGAGACAGGAAAGCCTAGAGAAGACAATTATGCTGGGGAAAGTGGAAGGCAAAAGGAAGAGGGGCCGACCAAGGGCAAGATGGATGGATGGCATCCTTGAAGTGACTGGACTGACCTTGAAGGAGCTGGGGGTGGTAACGGCCGACAGGGAGCTCTGGCGTAGGCTGGTCCATGAGGTCACGAAGAGTCGGAGACGACTGAACGAATGAACAACAACAACAACAACCTTCATATTAGCAAAAAGTTTTTAATTACTGTATTTACTCAATTCAAATGCTCATCTTTTTTGGCTAAATTGCCTTCCCAAAATTAGAGTGTGCATTAGATTCACATAATATGGCAATCTTAGTGTTGAGTCAAAGCAAATGGGGAAAACTATTTCAAGAATGCCTATTTGAGGGACCTCATCTCTAATTTAATTGCCATGGCTCAGTGCTATGCAGTGCCGGGATTTGTAGTTTAGTGAGATGTCAGCATTCTTTGGTATCCCCCATAGCATTGAGCCAGAGCAGTTAAAGTAGATTCATTCTACAGCATAGATGCATCCCAAGATTTTCTTTCCCTTGGCTGAAAGCTTTAGTGTTCTAAACTGTAATGCTCCCCTTTTTTGGCCAAATTACATAGAGGCCACTTTTTGCCAGTGCGCATTACAATTGCAAGCAAATTCTTTCCTTTTTTTGTTTATGAGTAATATAGTCGCTATTATTTCAGAAGTATATGTTGCAATGTGAATACGTAGTCCAATAAAGGATTTAAAAGCCATGGAATCATAAGGTGGACAGACTGTGCATATACATTTTCATTCAAAACTCAAAAGATACAATTAATTCAAGTAAATACATAACAGATTATATAAAAACCCTGCATTACAGTAATTAATACATTACATCTGTTATTTTAATTTATTAATATTTGAAAAACTGTATGTTTTAAAATATTTATAAAACACAACAAATGTTTTGTATACAAGAACTGCTGCTGTAAGAGATGGTCTTAAATCTAGAATTTCCTGCAGTATTTACTTTTATAAAGGTGTAAGAAAAGAAAACCCTTTCCACCAGTTCTGTATTAGTAAATCGCAGAAACCTAAGTGCCCTTCTCTGCTAACAAGGGATTGTTAAAATTAACAAGGGATTTTTCTTTGGATTCAGTAGTGTCAGCCGAAAGTCATTTATTTATTTATTTATTTATTTGCTGTATTTGTATACCGCCTTTCTCAGCCCGTAGGCGACTCAAGGCAGTTTACAGGGCAACAATTCAATGCCCACAATCCCATAAATACAATTAAAAACATTAACATATAATATAAAAACAGTAGCAAAATCAGTTAAAACAATAAATCATTAGCGTCTCTGTGTTAAAAAACATTGTCCGGTCCCATCATCTAGTCGTTCCATTTTCCTATGTCAGTTACTCTGCATTTACGCTTGCTCAAAAATCACGTCTTAACTTTTTTTCGGAATGTTAAAAGGGAGGGAGCCAATCTGATATCTCTAGGGAGGGTGTTCCGTGGCTGAGGGGCCACCACTGAGAAGGCTCTGTCTCTCGTCCCTTCCAGACGTACTTGTGATTAAGGCGGGATCAAGAGCAGGGCCTCCCCAGACTTTCTTAAGGTCCTAGATGGTTCATAAGGTATGTCATGATCATTAAAAATCAACATGGGTTTCTCAGAAACAAGTCATATCAGAATAATCTTGTATCTTTTTCCAATAGAATTTCAAGCCTATCTTGGTTTTAGGAAGGCATTTGACAAGGTTCTTCATAATACCAGCTAATAAAATATGGGGTAGACAATGCTAGTGCTAAAATAATGACAAAGAGATCTAGAGAAGACCAGAAATAACTCCCTTATTGAACACTGCTCACTGGACTGAATGAGGTTCCTGTTTAATTTATGCACCAGTACAAATGTATATGTAACCACAAAATACAATATACAATATTCTACAATATAGAAGAATCATTAAAGGGGTAATTACTATGACTTTAGCAAAATTGAAAGACCCATGTACTTAAAAATATCTTCATTAATCTACATTAATCTACAGGAAAGCTTAAAATGATTAATTGGAAAATTGGCAAGGATATTTTTGTAGCTGTCAATGGTTTCTTAAATCCGTATTAACTTTTAAAACGAAACATTAATTAGAAAAGTAATTGCGTAGCCAGCTGTTCATCGCTTGCTGTCCAATACCATATATTGAGGAGATTGCAAAGTAAATGTGAGAGTATGGAGGGGGTGTTTAAAATGTCTTGTCATCCTCAAACAGTTTGCTTTACATTACAGCCTTTTAATTGATAAGATAATTGGAAAACTCCTATTTACTGAATGAGCAATGGCAAAAATGCGTTTGAACATGATTCCAGTTGATCTCTGCTTTATGCAGGTATCTTAGGTGCATACAGTTGCATCACCCCAACTGTTATATAGTTAGAGCTGTAATTTTTTCCCAAATAAACCTTAAGAGTGTTTGGACAGTTATGGCAATTTGTAATTCATAAATAGATAAGTAGTACTTTTCATTGTTGTGTGGAGTGAAATTGTACTGTCTAATTATTAACCCATGAGATGTTTGGGAAATATAGAAAATAGTGCTGCTTGTGGTGTGTATTTTGGACCCAGTTACCATATGCTGCTGACCTATCCCATCCTTACTCCATCTCAGCATCAAAGGCAATTTATAAACTATGCAGAGAGGGGCAGCTTTTTATGATATACTAGGCATCCCCTGCCACGCATTGCTGTGACGCAGTCTGTATATGTGTTCTGTCTGTGTATATATTTGTGTATATATGTGGTTTTGCAAATGCATTGTAATGTATTTTTTTATTTTTTTGGGTTTTTAAATCCCTTCTGCTGTGTTTTTCAGGGTTTTTATGAGTGATGGTCAATCATTAGCCCGATAGATGTCTTGTGTCCAAATTTGGTGTCAATTTGTCCAGTGGTTTTTGAGTTATGTTAATCCCACACACGAACATTACAATTTTTTTTATATAGATGTGGGCGGTGTGGGTAGACTTTCAGACCTATAAAATCATTATGTAGACCTTGTTTGCTTGTTTGCCCTCAACTAGGTTTCTGTCAGATCTTAGAGTGCAACTATACTGCAGAATCAATGCAATGTAACACAATTTCAACTGCTATGGAATGTTGGGAGATGTAGTTGATGAGGCATTAGCACTCTTGGAGAGAGAAATCTAAAGACATTTAAAAACAACAATTCCCTGAGTTCCATAGCATTGAGCCATAGGACTTAAAGTGATGTCAAAGTGCACTAATTCTATGGCATAGATGCGCCCCTTAGTTTAAAACTCCAATGTATAAGTGGGGATTTGCAATAACAGTTGGTCCTAAGTCATCTCCCACATTCCATTTTGAATTTTGCTTTTTTTGTGCGTGCTAGCTTTTATTAGTTGATTTAATTAAATTTAGATGGCTTGCTTTCAGTAGATATTCTCTGGATAATTTACATCTTAGGTTAAACAAAATTACAAAAGAGCAAATAACAATGATAGCATGGCAAAATTCCTCAGCTGAGTTAGCATAAAATGTAAGATTAGAATCAGTGCTGATCAAAGATGGTTTAAGTTCTTCACAAACTAGATTCCTGCCTGATACTAACTATATTACAAATTAGAAAAAAAGACTTTCAATAAAAACTAATTATCCTGAGTTGTCATGATTGGCATACCACAAAAACTGACCAAAATTGTAGTTAGTTTGTTATAGGCATGTTATTCTTACAAGTATAAGGGCTTATCTAGAGAAAATCTATTACCTAAAATTGAAGACAGACATGATACTGTTCAGGAATCAAATCTAATTAAAGACATATCGGTCTGGAAAGAGGGCCACAATTCATATCTAAGCTTGGTTTTTAAAGTTTATATTGAATAAAAGATTCCTTAATCTTGATTTGTTTATACATATTGAAGGAAAACACTATGTAAGTTTCAATGTATTGAAGCAAAGTTTAAAATGTTTGTTTTTCTTCAGGGTGCAGGATGATAGAATTCGAATAGAGAGGATGGAAAATGAGCTTTTTGAGAACAGCAGTGCTTTCCAGCTGATAACGGATTTCTATAGCAATCAAATGCTTGATAGTACAGGTACCTAATTCGGAAAGCCCTTGAGTATTATCTGATTTGCATTTGTTTGTGTTAAAGATGACTTAATTATTTTGTAAGACCTAGCATCACTTTTTAAAGTTACGAATACTATAAAGGGAAATTAAGTATTCTAAGATTAATATGTCTGTTGACATTCTGCAGTGTCTGCAGACATTTTTACACATAGCAGAAAAGTTTGGAAACATTACTTTTTTGTTCCACAACTCCCAACTGTGGCTGGAGTAATGACATTGTGTTCCTAAATAGCTATTTTTTTTCTGAGTTCAGTGTTTTAGAATGTAAGCAGCAGAAAAAGGCCATTTCATATTTCTTTATTTTTTTTATACCCCCTCCTCTCATTTTTACTTTCAAATGATTGCAATCAAAGCTTAAAGAATAATTCAAGACTTCAGTTTGCACTAATAGATCGAATAGCACATTGAGCCTGATAGATTCTAAGAACGGTAATAACATAAGATATCCTGAAAAATTTCTAGAATATTTATCTCCGCAGTGATTTTGATAAGCTTGTAACTAGATTGAACATCATGAGCTGTAGTAATAAATACTAATAATAATCTTTATTTGTATCCCACCCTATCTCCCCGAGGATACTCAGTGCGACTCACAACGATATAATTATACAAATAATCGTGGCAACAACGCACATAAATATATCCAATTTAAATTAAATAAACATTTAACAATAGAAAACAATATAAAAATAAAGCAGCATTTTAAAAGGCATAAGGGATATCACTTAACTGAAATCTAGACAAAAACTTGATGGCTGAGGACAGACTGCTTACCTAACACTAGGGAACACTCTACTCAACCCATACTGTTTATTTTATCTACATGTCAGGTGAACCAAGAAAGAAACCAAGGATGCAAACTACATCAGAGATAGTCAACTCTGGTAATTCTAGGCACAATTTTTTATTCTCCCCTAGATTTCAGCAGGATGTTCCCAACTTTTTATTTTATAAAATCCATACCTTTATGCAAATATACATAAATAAATAAATCAAAACAAACAAACAAAAACAAAACATCTTGGCACTGGGAGTGCATTTGCATATTTAAATACTATCCTCCAGCTGTTTTAGGCTCAAAAAAGAGGCGGGAAACCCTGTTTTTCAGGGTTTTAAAACTTTACTACTTTGGGGAAAAGCAGACGAACCCTTCAGACATAGATTCTAAAGAATTTTCAGGATTCTTTATGTGATCCATAAAATTGTTTTTAAGCACTCTAGAACATTCAGTTCCCCCCCCCCCCCCCGTCCCCCCTCCAGCTTAGAAAGCTTAAAGCTTAGAATGCATGTCTGACTATGCCTAACTTCCTCTTTCTGCTGTATAACCAACTCCATGAGAACACAGTTATATCCTCCCAAGGATCCCGGCTCTGTGAAACTGAGATTCTGATCAGTCCTAAACTGTTTAGTTCATAGTGAGGAGTAATGAGGAGCCAATTTGAACAGATTACTAAAATATGAGGTGAAAAGCCAGATTTTTATAAGATTGTGTGATAAAAGCTGCAAAAATACATCTAAACAATTTTTTAAAAACATGTATTTTTCAGGCTCCCATGCTCTGTCAGTACTTGTAAAGTTGGATAAGACAGTTCTATGCTCATTGGCTGCAGTAATTGTGTATCTTAAACAATTTAATTTGGAAAGGATACTCTACAACCCTAGGTAACTATCTTAAAATTCAGAAAACTGTCATCCTAAAATATGTGCTACATAGATATCATTTGACATTATTTCACATATTTTAAAAAATGCTAGTTGCAAAAATAAGTACACTGTGATTGTGATACCTGTGCTGTAAACATTCTTATGCAATTACTTTCAATTTTAGTGAAATAGTAATTATTTGGTTCCAGTTAGTGTTGTCAGAATTTAAGTTAGATTTTGCAATAGCCAGATATAATTTAAAACAAACTAATAACAGAACAATCACTGGTTCTTTCTTTTTCCTGGAGCAGAACAATTGTTGTTTCTTCATGTGTGATATTTTGTCAGATCAATAGATTAACAAATTACTGCTTGGACTTTAATTAATTTTTTCGAGATATCTTAGTTCATTGTAGCTAAACTTCAGACTTTCACTTGCACAGTAGGATCTTTTTCCTCTTTTTACCCCTTTTGACAGCATTCCATGCCATTGCAAAACTTGCTTGGGGCCTTTTCCTAACTTCATGTTAACTGCATTGGCAACATATTTTTGAAAAGGACTGTAGTTTGTTGAGGCACTCAAGCCTTATGACAAAGAATTCTAAATGTCCCTCCCTATGAAGAAAGCGTGAAATCTGCTTTTGTGTAGAATCAGGTGTGGTAAAATCATAATTGTAGTGGAATTATTGGAAATTTAACTGCATATTTTAAAATAGCTGTTCTCAAGTTATTTTATATCAGTAAAATGGTTCAAATATGACTTTGGAGGTTTTCCTCTCTATGGTTCTTCTACATAACACACTTTTGCCAGCAACATACAGCACCGTGATATTAGGGGTGCTGGTGGCATAGTGTGTCACCTACTTGATGGATAAACTTTAATCTCTACTGTGAATGGATTCTTTCTTCTCTTAGTAATTTTAAGATGCTATCAAGTGAACCTGAATACATGGCACTTAATGGAATCACATTAAAGAATCTCGAAATCTTACAGAATCAAGTAAGAAAACATTTATCTTCTGCTCCTATTTGGTAGAGGACCAGGTCTTGGCTGTTACATTTCCAGTTAGAGTAAATTGTTTACCTAGATCTTGGAATAATACATAACATTTTATTTTGCTTGTTTTTGTTACATTTTCAACCTTGCCACAATCTAGAAACTGATAAAAAATGCATAGAACTTGGTCAGACATCTCTGTTGAATGTGCTAGAGATATGATTCAACAAGACGGGGCGCGGGGGGGGGGGGGGGGGGGCTTTTAATATTTTACAATTTGTCCCCCCCCCCTCCGTCTTCTTGTTGAATCATATCTCTAGCACATCCAACAGAGATGTCTGTGGAAGGGCCTGTGGAAGAGAGACAAAATATGTGTATCATAATACTGACTTATCAACATCACTATCACCACGGAGCCCCAGGTGGGGCAATGGGTTAAACCCTTTTGCCACCAGGACTGTTGACTGACAGATCAGTGGTTTGAATCTGGGGAGAGTGGGTTGAGCCCTCTGTCAGCTCCAGCTCCCCATCCTGGGACATGAGAGAAACTTCCCACAAGGATGGTAAAAACATCAAACATCCGTGTGTCCCCTGGGCAATGTCCTTGCAGATGGCCAGTTTTCTCACATCAGAAGCGACTTGCAGTTTCTCAAGTTGCTCCTGACATTTAAGAAAAATCATCACCACAACCATTCACATGAGATTATTATGAGAACAATGATGATGTTTTGTTTTAAAAGATAAAACTCTTGCCTTACTGAGGAAAATGGCTGGCCAAATCTTTGAAGACAGACAGCTGCATATTGAAAATGAACCAAAAAGTAAAGAAATTTGCTAAATATCTAATTGCAAAAGATACATAAACTCATAAAATGCATCTGGTTAAATTTATGAAAAGCTGGAGTTTAGCCAAAAAGAGTACTTCAGGCAATTAGAGAAATTTGAAAGGAAATAAAATATAGTACTTGTTAGTAAAATATTTCTAGATTAGGTTGCCAGTACTAAAGCAGATGTGTTAAAAAATCAGTAGAACTAATAGACAAGATACAAGTAATCAGAAATGTCATTCACCTACACATTCTTTCACAATTTCATGTTTCAACTATTTATCTCTTGCATCCATAACTGTGATTCCCTTATCTGAAAAAAAAAACAGTCAAAGATTTAAACTTTTCAATTGTTTGCATTATTTGCATTATTACAAACCCACAAAAATAGGCATTAAAGTTGTCCTTTTAAATTTCAAATAATAAATTGAGGTTATTTTCATAGAGTGATATGAAAAGACACGGCAGCCTGTTCTGGATCCTGGATCATACAAAAACCTCATTTGGAAGACGAAGGCTAAAGAAATGGGTGACACAACCACTCTTGAAATCAAGGTATTTATTATGAACAACTTTATTATCAAATGCATGTTGTTGTTCATTCGTTCAGTCATCTCCGACTCTTCGTGACCTCATGGACCAGCCCACGCCAGAGTTCCCTGTCGGCCGTCACCACCCCCAGCTCCTTCAAGGTCAGTCCAGTCACTTCAAGGATGCCATCCATCTTGCCCTTGGTCGGCCCCTCTTCCTTTTACCTTCCACTTTCCCCAGCATAATTGTCTTCTCTAGGCTTTGCTGTCTCCTCATGATGTGGCCAAAGTACGTCAACTTTGAGCTATATCTTTTGTTGGAGAAAAATCTATACTTTTTAGACCAGCTGTGTAATCATCACATATTTTTGTCAGCAAAAATTGCAATTTTTACGATCAAGAAGCAAGGGCAGCCATTTCCTTTGGGGCTTTCTGCTATAAATCTGTGTGTTAATTCCTAGTGTGAAGCAAATAACTGCTTTCTGGATGACCCAGAGAAACAACTGACTACAGTTGGGTTATTCTCAGGCCACCCAAAAATGAACTTCATTTTTAGTGACATGCTTTCTTGACAATACAAGAACTACTTGGCAATATGTGGTAATACAATTTGTTATAAATGGGTGAAAGCATCTGCTGTTTTGAGCTAGAGGGCAGCAATCACTGATAGTTTCCAATTGTTTAATGTTTCAAGACTAAATGTAATACTCTGGAATTTCATGTAAAATACTAACCAGTCAGCATTTTCATTTACATTCACATGTGAATCAAAGCTGGAAAAATAATACTGGCTGATACAACTCTTGGTGTGCAGTTTCTTTTATTTGCTTTCCTCCTAATCAGGGTGTATTCAGTAGCTTCCTCTCTTAATTTATCATGATGAATGACTGTGGTAGTCTGTAAATGTAGTTCAGAATAATTTATGATGATAGCTTTTCATTACACATGCATTCTGTTAGATGGCTCATCTTTCTCTGAGAAAGAGAATGTTTTAAACACAAAAGTAATTTTCCCGGGGATTGGGTCAATATAAATAGTTTAGCACTAAGACTTTTGAAGATAAGAGAATGAGATCTTAGAGTCAAACAGTTGGAAGAGACCACAAGGGCTGTCTAGTATAACCTTCTGCCAGGTAGGAATACACAATCAAAGCACATGTGGCCATCTATTGAAGAACCTCTATTGAAGAACCTCCAGAGAAGGTGACTGCACCGCATCTTGAGGACACCATATTCCATTGTTGAACAGTTCTCACCCTGAGGACGTTCTTCTCATGTTTACATGGAATAACTTGTCCTGTAGTTTGACTCTATTGCTCTGTGTCTTAGTCTCTGGAATGGCAGAAGAGGGTTTGCTCTTTCCTCAATACAATATCTTTCAAAATATTTAGACATGGCTATTATGTCCCCTTTAAACTTCTGGAATAAGAAACTAATGTATCTTAGATAAGGATTCGGTATGAAATGATCCAGTTGCTGACCCAGTATTTAATTAATTTTACCCATAGTGATCGCTTATTAGATTTTCTGTTGACTGTTATAGTGGTTTTCAGATAGCCAGGCCAAAGTAGAAAATATGGCACAGATAATTATATTGAGTAGAAGTACATCATGATAACCATGTTCTAGAAAATGGATCCTCCATTACCATGGTATCATTAGAATGCAACTTGGGATGATGGTGATTTTGTTAAAGTTTGTTTAAAGATTGAAATGGGTAATGGGGAAAAATGAAAGCTGGCATGTTGCCCATTTGGGTGGATTTTACTTGAATTATAACTATGTCTCTTGGTGCCCATTCACAAAATAAACTTTTCTGGATCTCCAGCATTTGTTCAACAATGGAGCCATCCTCTAATCTAGAAGTGGAAATTGTGCAGCCCTTCAGCATCCCTAGCCAACATATAAAGAGTCTTGAGAGCTGTACTTCAACAGCAAGAACTGGAGAACTGTACACTTATCATTATTGTGACCTTTGTAAAAGTATAGGTATAAGATTAAACACGTACTCACAAAGCAGTACATCTGTACTTTTGTACATGCCAATATACCTGTATCGATGAGATACATATATCTGAATGGATGGATATCTGACTATTTGTATCTTCCTCTCTCTGTGTGTATGTGTGTACACGTATATTTTAGATGTATTCCTTTTCCAGGACCCATTGGCTTCGGTTGTTTTACTGAAAAGCACCAAGTACATTTAATGGTGTTATATAAATAAATGCTGCTGCTACTAGCATTTCTGTAGTAGTAGTAGTAGTAGTAGTAATAATAATAATAATAATACAGATTGGTATTTGATTTTGAAGAATGGCAAATCATGCTTTCCTCTGTATAACGCTGTATACAATTTGCAGTTAATATTGTTGTAACCAGTCCTGTTTTGCTGTTGTTTTCAGCTATAAAATCAATTATATTGCACTTCTACTCAATAAGGAAAGTGGTAAATATTTTAACATCTAAGCAACATTTGTAGTACAATTTAGATTTGTATAAAATATGGGTTTTTTTAAAACACAGATAATCAAAATACTAGTATAGCTACAAACCCATATTAAAAAGGGAATAATATAATCTAAACTACCACTGTCACATAATATTTACCACACAGTATTTATAACAGATTTTTTTAAAAAGCAAAAAATGTTTAAAATTAGTTTGACATGCCTATCCCATATATAAAAAGAAGAAAATCTACAAGAGGATGTTACATTTCAATATTTCTGGAACAGTGTTTCGAAAATATGTAATCTAGTGAAAAAATAGGTCACTTGATATTGGATGATGTTCTCCTGACCTTCTTTTTTAATATTGAGGATTACAGCAAGTGAACTATATGAATGCTTCTTTTCTGTTGGATTACTGGAGACACAGTAGCATAGCCATATGTGAAAATGATTAAAGTGCAGATTAACCTTCCAAGAGGGAAGTGTCGCATCTGTATTCTGTGTCATTGTATGTTTACACTTATTGGTGCAAGTTGGTATAATATTGAATGCCTAATGTTTTATTCTGGAGGGCCTGAATTGATCAGGCCTAGACAAACCAGGTTCTTGATTGCACAGAAGTAAAACAAAATTGCTGAGGCTTAAAAAAAACCATGTTGATAGAAATAAAAATCAGAAAAGTTTTCGTATGTCCCTTGAGCAAAAAAGTAGATGCAGGTAGTATATATCTGGTTTTCATAAATACACAGAATTTCCTTTACATCAGAGTCTACTAGACAAAGACAAGGTGCCAAGTCTTCTCATTCAAGGTCTGAGACAAGGAATTATACCGATAAGTGAAGATTCCATACCCTATTGAGTTTGTGTTGTAGAAGTTATCATGATATTCACAAGGAGGGGGAGACCTTTCCTGGGGCTGAGAGAGGGAATACCCAGGAAAACAGTATCCCTGGAGAAGCTGCCCTAATCAATCATCTGCAGAGATGTTTAGATTTGCCTTAGGAACCTGCTTACAAAAATTCAAACAGGTATGAAGAGATCTGTTAACTACCTTTATAGGATCCTAAACAATTTAAGATGTGCGCATACATCATAGCAATGCTAGTCCACTATGTTTTCACTAGATTTCCAAACCAAACTACTATAATTTCATTTATTGAAACATAATTCTCTGTGTGGTAGGGAAGGGCAATCGGCAAACTATTGGGTTGTTCCATGTGCCAATATACATAGCAGGAGTTCCAAAATATAAAGCCCCTCCACAGGCAGGTCAAGATCTTCTTCTGCCAACAGGCATTTGGGGAAGGATAAGGAGCAGGCTTTGGGGAAGTGGGGAATTCTAGACATGAATCAATCAGGACCAGATAACACCTCCCAACAGATAGCACCTCCCAATAATCAGCCAGGCTTTGAAGCTGCAAGGCCAATAAATGCTACTCAAGGTGGTCAATTGCAACATTCATACTTGTCTCAAACAGACAAGAGTTCTTTCTCCCACCCTGCACATTCCACAGATATATAAACCTTACTTGCCTAGATGCCAACCGACTTCACCTCTGAGGATGCCTGCCATAGATGTGGGTGAAATGTCAGGAGATAATGCTTCTTAGCTAAATGAAAATCAAAAGCAAGATAACCTCGAAACAACAAACTTGTTGGATAAACTACGAGAAAATGTTGAAAAGAATATGTGTTACTACTAGTGATAGCTATTCTGAAAGTTCTCAGATCCCTTTAGAAGTTCAACATTGCAAACAGAAAGAATAGGGAAAAAAAACAGACCAAGCAGCAGCCAAACTTCAGAAGAGAAATAAGAGTAAAATTGGTTGAAAAAAATTGTTATCTACCCAGAGAGAGATTGTCAAATGCTATTTCAGGCCATCATGTTCCATAGTAGGAGGTGGAGCTCATTCACACTGTGTTGCTAAGCAGCAGAAACAGCTGGAAGAAGCAAGTTGCAGGCATGTGTTTTAAAGGACAAATAAGTAGCAGGGCAGCAAAGTGTGCCGAATAATGGTAACCTCAGAAAAAGCATCTAAGTGGGTGGGGGTGGGGGGGGGGTCACTCCACAAGAAGTGATAGTAGTAACTCTAGATACCAGACTCTCTGGTCCAGTACATGGACAAAGGGAATGCATTGGTATGGATTTGCAATGCAAGTTTGAATGCAGTCCAGCTCACACTTTAAGCATTTATATAGTTCGTGAAAAACCAAAATGTGCAGATTGTAACAGATTTGTTAATAAGAGAGTAAACCAGATTCTTCGGTGGGCAGAAAAGACACCAAGCTTCATTACAGTAGTCTGTATAAAGTGGTCTTGGACCTAAAGGCTATAATTAATATAATTTAAGCAGGCATAGAATCCAAATGGAGAATGGTCTCAAAATTTGGAGGTTTTCAACTATCTGAACAACATTTGGCCATTTCAAAAATATTTTTTTGCCCTTGGAGCAGATTTCAAATTGAAAACAATGTTTTTTTCACAATGCACTTTAAATAACATGGCTCCCAGGAGAATTGTGTTACACCAGTACCAGTAATAGAAATAGTATTTACCAAAATGTGCAGAGCTGGACACAGTGGTATTGAGGGCATGTTACCGACTAAGAATCTGTTAGTTTGCATATCTATAAAGTATAATTTTCAACAAAAGGGTTCTATTCTACATCATGATCCAAATTGGTTGAGATTGATCACATGGTCATTGGGAGGCAACATTGAAATAAGGAAGGATATACGGATTCAGGGATTCAGTAGGCCACATGTTGTGCAAAACTGACCTAAGGGGAAAATTACTGCCAATCCTCCCATTGTCTGTAGTACTCACTACCCATTTCCAAGAGTTCCCCAACCCCAGAAATAGATTTTCAGGATACCTGGAATACTGCAGATGGAATGAGAAAAGAGAAAGGACTTGTTTCGTAATAATAAACTCTGTAGCATTACAAAAGAAAAGTCTTAGAATCCAAAGCAATGTTCTTATAAAATTGTATTGACGTTCTTGAAAGTATGTTTTGTCACTAAAGGCGGTGTTCCTTTGACACATTTAACGTTCTGATTTATATTGCTATTTGTTAACCTCAGTTTGTAGCTCTGGAAGTCTTGGGTCACAAAATAAATATTTGTGACATGTTATACAAATATGTCGATATTTTTAAAAGAGGGCTTAAATGGTGTGTTTGTCAGTTTAGAAAGCTGAAGCCATTCAGGGATATGACTCTAATCTAACTGCATTTAATGTTGCTTTCTAAATCAATAGGAAGGAATTTGAGAGATTGTGCATCATAGAAAAGCTTATATCCACAGCTAGTGAAGCAAATAAGCCAAACCTTTCCATATTTTTTTTGCAGTATATTTGCTTGTTTAAGTGGCCTTAAATCCTTTCCTCAAACTATAATGAAGCACTGCATTACATCTATAAGGATGAAAAACCTTTTCAAGAGATGAGGAACTCTTTGGCTTTTTGCATAAAAGGAACAATGTTTTGCAGAAATGTTGGCACTCATCCTATATTATTGTTTAATAGAGAAGAAAACTGACTCTCCTTCAGGGCCAGAAGTATGAAAGATGTAGCACTTTGTATGTTGCTGTTTTGATTCAGCTCTGGCGATCATGGCAGGTGGAGTTGCAATCCACAACACTTGGAGGTTCAAAATGTGACCTTCCCTTCTCTGTACAGGTCCATAAAATATATAAAACACAAGAGAGCGTGGTATGAGAATCATACTGAGTTCACTCTATTCCTTGTACCTTGTATGGATTGTTTTCTGATCTTTTAAGAATATCTTTGCAATGTTTTTCAGTATTTAAGCATGTCACTCCTGTTTTAAGTAATCTTGACTTCTTTTTGTCTCCATATCTCACTAAGTATTTGGCAAAGTATTAGTTTCCTATTGTCCTGTAAGGAACACTGAAAATTCATTTAGAAACATTTTTTACAGTGAAATTAATTCCCGACTTGATGCGGTATCTGAGGTCCTCATGTCTGAATCAAGTGTCCTTAATCAAATCAAGGCTCTTCTGCACAAAATGCCCGATGTTGAGAGAGGAATCTGCAGCATTTATCACAAAAAGGTAAATAAAATACTTTATTATTAATGTCATGTTCCATATTCAGCATATGAGCTTTGTAGTGGAAAACCATATTGTAATTTACTATAGTTGGCTTTATCAATTGAAAACATCTTAGACAAAGACAAAACAGCTTTCTTTGGGTCTCTTCTGGGCAAGGTACATTCAAATGGCACTATTTGATTAAATCACAGGTACACATGTTCCCTGTGTAGGATGGATATGTTGCAGTGAATGTTGAGAATTAGGAAAATTGTTAAGGAGGCTTTGTTTTAAAAATGTTAACCTTGACATTATAATTGATTCTATTTTCAGTGTTCCACTCAAGAGTTCTTTCTGATAGTTAGCACACTCTCTCAATTAGAAGCTTCAATCACAGCACTGGTTCCAGCTATAGAAGCTCAGGTGCAAGCAACATTATTGCGTAAGAATCTCTTGGAAATTCCTGATTTGCTTTCTTCAGTGAAAAAGTATTTAAGCATACTTAATGAAGAAGCAGCAAAGTAAGTAAACTGAGTTTGTGATTACTTATTTGCTATTATATAAGAATGGTGTAGCGTACATTCCTTGTTAGATAGTAGATTTCACTAGGTTTTTGCAATCCCCTCTCCACTCAGTGTTATTCCCAAAAGTGACACTGTTATTGACAATCCCTTGCCATTTTACTGTTTTCAGGGAAACAGCAGTAGAGTGTCAATATAAGGGAGAGGAGTTTTCCTCTCAACCCATTAACTTTAAATGCCATTGACTTGGTATATGGGATGAGAAGACAAGGTCAAAGTAAAGAGAGTACAAGGAACAGTCATGAGATTTAAAGAAAAAGGATACATTAAAGCTGTTTGAATTCAGTTGCAAGGAGATCTAATGAGCTGAACCTTTTCGTCTGTGTGCTTTAAAGATAATGCAAAACAAATGCTTTCCTGCCTAACCTATGTGTTTTAATACAAACTAAAATATACCAAACATACACAAACAAAAGTTCTAACATTATAATAATACATGAAGAAAAATACACCTTCAAAGGAAAAAAAACAAAGCAAACATATTTCATAATATTTATATAAAATGACTTCAAGTCTTTTTTTGCGATTGTATATGTGGGTGTGTATGCGCTCTATAGCCCTGCCTCTATCTAAAAATTAAATGTTGTATTTCTTTTAATAATGAACTCATACAACGAAAACAAGAATGGATTCTGCGCCATTTCACACAGCAATATCAGTTTACTTTCATTTTTTGTCAAAAACTACATGCTTGTCTAGGACAAGTAGGTGTTGATCTGCAGGGACAACATGATCATCAAAGCTCACGTAGAAGAGGAGAAACATGATTGCATACTCTGATGCACAAGGTATCTTGTGTGAGGCAATGGTTTGATTGAAGGAGACTGATTGAAGGAGACTTTCAATCAATCGATCGATCAATCAGTCAATCGGGAGGATATCTGAAGAGTCAGCCAAATCTGTCAGGCCAACTGACTAAGCAGACAGAGCCTAGCTCAGGGTGATTGAGGTCTGAATGCACTAGTATTTCAAATGATAGGGAATAGGTTTGGCACTCGCCTCACAGTAGATTCACAAACTACTTTGTCTTATATTCATATTTTGGATAGGGGCACATTGATTTTTGATGGTAAGTTGGCCCAGGGTGATTTGCTTTGCATTTCCTCCAGTGGTGATTTTGTCCAAAGAAAAATCATGGCTGAAACATGATATTTATAAAATGCCAACTTTGAGACTTATGAATTAGTAGTGAAGTGTGATTACATTATTTTTAAAGGAAGTAGACTAATAAGTGATAATAACCATCAAATAATGAGATATTTGTCATTTTTAAATAATGGTTTAGTTGTAGTGTTTACTTGTATAGTTGTGGTACTTTTAAATACATATAAAATGTCTGTTTGTATGTTTAATTTTGTTTTCTTGAATAAAAATTATATTTAAAAAAAATGTAAAGTTTGATTGTAATACCTGAAAACAAGATACATTTCTGTTTAACATGGTTTAGTTATACACTTCAGAATGGGTTGTTTGAAATTACAGTATTGTGTTAAATTTGAATGTTTATGGATTTTAAAAGTCTGTATATGCTAAAATTGTAATCATATTGCTTTATGTTCAGTATTATTGGTATCAGTATTATGAAGCATACAACAGATAACATGCATACTTAAAATTTGCAAAATAAAGAAGTTAAAACCAGTTTAAATGGAATGGCCCTGGATTCTGTTTTGGATGATGTGATTTTAATTGATGTTTTTAATAAGTTATGTTTTAATTGTTTGGTTTCAAATTATAGTTGTGTATTGATACATGAATGTTTGGCATTGAATTGCTGTATGTTGTAAGGTCGCCTTGAGTCTCTCCGGGTTGAGAAAGGTGGGATACAAATATAGTAAATAAATTTAAAACATAATTGATATGTTTCATATACTTTTGTATTTACTAGTTGTTGTAAGTATATTTTTAATTGTAAGTAGAACTTTTAAAATTGCATTTTCTGTAATTAGATCTGGAGACAAAACCAAACTGTTCAAGGATCTTCAAGATTTTCCTTTAATAAGGACAAGGAAGGATGAGATTCAGGCAGTACTCTCTCAAATCCAGACACATCTTCAGGATATACGAAAAATATTGAAATGTTCCTTTACTGGTTATGTAACAGTATCAGGACAAGAGGTAACATAATTATTAGCCTCAATATTTTATTATTTTTGAGTCTGCCAGTATTTATAAATTTTATCAAAGATTTAATTCTACTTTCCCCATAGTTTATAGTATTTTGCTTTTAATCATCATAAACATATATGCAATAAACCACTTCTGTCTAAATATCTATCCATGAAAACATGTTTGTTAAATACTGTACTAGTGTAAGGAGTCAATGTTAAGAGAAAAACAGCTTGGGCTGATTTTCAACTGCATCTTCTATTATCTGCATAGAAGTTAAAGGAGGATAAAAAACATTAAAATATCAAACACCCAAGAAACAGTATGAAAAGATATGTGCCAGTACTTATCAAGGATTTTTAAATAATATTCTAAGGCTTATCTAATGAATAAGTCTAATACACAATACATATATTTGTGTACTATGTTACCTTGTTGTTAATTTTTTTGTTATTTAATTAAAAATGGAAGAAGTTAATTGATTCACCAACTTTCTGTCTTTTAAAACCTATTCTTGGATGCAAAACGCCACAGTCCAAGCTTGTCTGCTCTTTGGTTACCCTTGAAAAAGGCTTTAACAATAGAAGATAATCTCTTTATAGAGAACTGTATTTAATATCTTGGATTTAGAATGATAGTAATACAGTGATGTTTTGAAGTTAATGGAATCATACTGCTTACATGTGGACACTTCACTGAGATTTTCAGAAAATAAGTGTGGGGTTTATAATTGAGATACTTGGAAAATCAGTAAAGCAAATTATTATGGTAATTTAAAATTGTCAATAATTTAAGCATTTACTAACAATAAAATCATATTTTTTAGTCAAACTGACTTTAAAAAACAGACGAGAACATACATTTTTATTATATTTACTTTCCAATTAAACACTCCAGCAGAGCAAGCAATAGTCTTAGAGGAAGGCCTCTTCTGAACAATCTTGCAAAATAAATAAATAAATGGTAAATTCACCTTAGGGCTACCAGAAGTCAGAAATAATTTGAAAACACAACAACCATAATAGCAGAAAGGACAAATAATAGTGAAGATTACCATCTTTGCTAACAAAAGACTCAAAAGATCACACAAAGTTGTAATTTTCTTCTATCTACATCACATCTATATGGTACCAAGATAATTTTTAATACATTTACCTTGTAGAAGCATTATTTTGTACTATATAACCTACCAGGTATTCATGAATTACCTGCCAGATATTCATGATGAATAATTATTGCCGTTTTCAATTTTGAAGTTGAATATTCATTTATATTTGTATCCTCTTTTCTTTATAAAGAACCTGGGTTTGGAATACTAATAAAATTGTAATTATAAGTCCACAGGGGAAAAAATATCAAAAATTCAGCAACTGAACATTTGTCATACTTGTCTGTCTCCTGGAAGTTTACACCCAGATGTGAATGGGGAGGGGAATGGTTGCATTTCCATTGGGAAGGCATTCCTGAGCCAGGGTGCCACCACACAGAACAGAGACTGTAAGAGTAGGCAAAAAGAGCTGTTTTAGCTTTTAATCTTGTTGTAAGCTGCCTTGGGTCGTGTCATTAAAAAGATACGGTACACATTAAATAATAAACAAGATAGCTTACTTTCAGATAAGTTTTGATTTGGTCTGAAAATTGATTTCATTTGCTCTTTTATTTGCTCTTTTTATTGTGTTTATTGCTGTTATTGTGTTTGACGTTGGTCTCAGCAATGTTTTTTCATAAGCTCCTTTGAGGTAAAAACACTTTTTAAAACCCAACTTCCATAGCATCTCCTACACTGGAAAAATCACTACTGATACACATACAGGAATGTGGCATTCTGTCCATTCCCCCTCTTCTTGGACAGAAGTCATAACTCAGTAGTAAAGCATTTGTTCTGCATGCATTGGAATCCAGTTTCAGTGCTTGTCATCTCTGTGTAGCACTGGAAAATTTTTGAAACTATGGGGAACTGATGGTCCACCATGGCAGATGTTGGACTTCTAGGTCTGTGATTATCTGATGGGGTACCTATATCTGAAGATGTAGATTCTGGCTTATCAAAACATATTACACAGTGCCTTTGTTAACCCTTTGGATGTTGTAACTGTCTCATATTTATTTAATATTTTAGTTTCAGATTGAAGTTAAGAATTCACTTGTGTTTTCTGTACCATCTGACTGGATTCAAGTTAGCAGGTATGGAGAAAAAATTCTTAATCTCCCCCCAACCCCAACTGCATGTGAATGTGATTACAAGCTGATTTTAGACTTCAAGTTTAAAATGGCAAGTAAGGGTGCACTGGTGTTGAAGTGTATGTATATAAATTCTTGGGCAGTCTCAGTTGCTGCCTAATGTCTCACGATATTTGTTCAAAGATAGTCATCAAAAATATGCCTATTTGGATAGCTTGATTCTCATTATTTTAGTGAGTGCATCTTTCAACTTTGATGCATCTTTTATTTTTTTTACATAGTTCTTCATAATATAATCAGAGAAAAAACTTTTTTTTTAGTCTAAATTTAATTAGGTTGGACAAACCGATTAGCATTCTCCTTCCATCTTCCTTTTATTTAGGCTGAGAGGAGACATGATGAGGGCCATGTATAAATATGTGAGAGGAAGTCATAGGGAGGAGGGAAGAGGCTTGTTTCCACTGCCCTGGAAACTAGGTCGCGGAACAATGGCTTCAAAATACAGGAAAAAAGATTCCATCTGAACATGAGGAAGAACTTTCTGACTGTGAGAGCTGTTCAACAGTGGAACTCTCTGCCCCAGAGTGTGGTGGAGGCTCCTTCTCTGGAGGCTTTTAAACAGAGGCTGGATGGCCATCTGTTGGAGGTGATTTGAATCGATTTTCCTGCTTCTTGGCAGGGGGTTGGACTAGATGGCCCAGGAGGTCTCTTCCAACTCTATGATTCTATGGTTTATTATTTAAACACTTAGTTACTTAAAAAGAAGTTTTGTCAACATTTGCACAAAAGTCCCGTTGATTTCTATGGGATTTAGTTCTAGAATGACTGCTTTAGCATGCACTATGTTCTCACAATTATTGTTTTGATGACTAGTTGTTAGAAAATATGCTTCAATGATTATACACCGAAGTAGCATTCTTATTTGATTTTTATTCATTTATATCTTGCATTTGCCTAATATAGTGGAGCTCAAAGCTGTTTACAAGTCATTATAACATTAAAGATTAAAACTCACAAATGAATATATTATTTTAAACAATTAAATAGTTTATAAAGTTTAAATCTGCTCCCTCTCTCCTGACCTTCCGAAAGAAACTTAAATTCTCTTATGGGAGCAAACATTTGCAGAATAGACTGATTTTACTGGCAAAGATGACTGCAATTTGGACTGATTTAGATGACATTTGTAACCTGGTGAACTGTTTTAATGTATATTTATAACAATTTTAATGTATTTGACTGTATTTTATTATATGTTTTATATTGTGTCAGCATAGAATTGTTGCCTATTGGAAGCCATCCCGAGTCCCTCCTCGGAGGTCGAGAAGGACGGGGTATTAATGTTCTAAATAAATAAATAAAACCACATAAAAAGCAACAATATAAAATTCTGTAAATAATATAAATAATATATAATAATAATAAAATAATATAAATACTGTAAATAATAAATAAATAAACAAGACAGCACAGCACACTATTAAAAGCACATCAGTCAATTCCTGAAAGTCTGATGGAATAAGAATACTTTTACTTGTTGAGGAAGGAATGCAGAGAGGAAGCCATTCTAGCCTCCTTAGGAAGAGAGTTCCAAACTTAGGAAGCAAAAAAAAAAAAAAAAGGATACATATAGGACTTTTTAAAGTCATTGGCAACACCTTGAACTGTTTTTTTTTAAAGAGTAGCAGTTGGTGGAGTTGTAACAAGGCAGTTCTGCTTTCTTGCCTAGTTAATCTAGTTGTAGATCTTCAAACCAGCTGAAGTTTCAGAGCACTTTTCAAAGGCAGCTCACATAGAGCATATTGCAGTAATCCAAATGGGATGTAACCAAAGCATGGCTGAATCTTTAGGAATTGGTAAAGATGTCGTACCAGCAAATGCACTCTTAGTTGCCACTGAAACCTCGGCCTCTAGGCTCAATACTACATCCAGGAGTTCCCCCTGCGTCTTTAAGAGAATGTAACTGCCTACCATAGAGTGAATCCCTGTTCCCAAATCTGTCTTTCAACAGATACGTTGTCATCAATTATATGAATTTAAAAAGACGAGAAGAGGGGATTTGCTTCAAAAAATCAGATCTGGAAACTATATTAGACAAAGGCGAAAAAGGCTTAATAGCCAGACTATACAAATATATCCTACACTACAACTTGGAAGATAATCATGTTAAAACCTCCATGATATCATGGGCAAAAGATCTAGTGAGAAGCATAGATTTTGACATCATGGGAAAACCTGTGGACAAAGGCTTTAAATTTACAGTGGCATCCTCAATTAGAGACAATGTATATACAATGTTCTACAGATGTTACACAACCCCAGCGAAAATGGACAGCTCACAATCAGGTTCCTGTTGGAGGTGCAAAGCAAAGAAAGGGACTTTTTCATGTATGGTGGTCTTGTGAACTGGTGCAGGTCTATTGGAAAAAAATAATAAAGGAAACAAATAAAATGATCCACAACAAAGTAAAAAAAATCCAGGGATGTGCCTATTCGGAATATTCAGAGATAGATTAGAACAACCAGAAAGAGAAATTTGTCTGTAAAGCTTTGCAGCTGCACGCATTACAGTTGGCAAAGATTGGAAAAGGGGAGAAAATATTAAGCATCAAAAATTGGAAGGATAAACTGTGGGATTATGCACAGATGGCTAAGATTTCTAGCAATTTGAAATATGAAAATCATGAAATATTTGAAAGAAACTGGAAGCTGGCCTTAGCATTCTTGACAGGAGAGTTAAAGAAATAAAAACAAGAGGATTTTATTGAACTAGAAGTATAGCGGATTAAACAAGATATGCATAAACTCTCTGGGGATCAGTGGCAGAAGCCAAGGTGGTGGGTAGCACTGGAGGTGGGTTGAGGGGTAACTGTACTGTGGGCGGTGGGTTGTCCGTGTATGTGTATATGTCTGCAATGTATATGGTCGGTGTATTACCTTTTAAAAATTAAATTAATTAAAAAAACCCAGATACGTTGTCATAGACTTTTTTGTGTAGCTATTAAAACAATGCTGTTGAAGTGGATTAGGACTATGGCTTTCCCCGTGTGTTCGGCTAGTACTTTTTACAATCAGAGTCTCCTGTACTCTACAGTGGGATGACAATTCTTGAAAAGTTGTCTTTTTATTCTTCCATAATCTCCACCATATTGAGTCAAGAGGCTTAATTTGACTCCTAGAAGTCAGCCCTGATGAGAGCACACTTTCCTCATTATAATTACAGTTTATAGTGATTTGCAATGAAAGAATAATGGGATATTAACTTCAAATTGCTACCATATAATCATGTAAAGGGAAACTTTTTTCACACATTGTCAGTTTCTTTTGATACTGAAAGATTTTAATAATGACCTTGAGTACTTTATCTCCCCCCCCCCCCTTTCATGGTATTTATCTAGAAATAATCTCTCAGTTTGCACTGCTTTGAAACATCTCATAATAGTTTTCCAAAAATATCATTCTGTAATAACTGAATATGTAACATAGGTATCCCAAATCTTTGATGATTGCATTTCATGTGTATCTCATATAATGTTTCCCATGAATGATATGGTCTGTCAGGCAGCACATACTTTCCAAATAGTAGTAAATGGTTTTCTGAAGACCTGAGTTGGAATCTAAACTCTATTATTCTTTTGAACTAAGCTCTATTACTCTTTTGAACTCATCATTTTATACTCCTGTATCCAATTCACAGAAGACAAACAGACATGGGTCCCATCTACTCAGCCATATAAAATAAGTTTAACTGCATTATATGATTCTACAATTACCATATAATTCAGTTTCAGACTGTATTATATGGCAGTATAGACGAGGCCATGGTTTGAGGAGCAAGTAATTTGGCCAAGAAACTTATTATAAGGCAGGGATGGAGAGTGAAACCTAAATATCAGATTACATATTTGATCCAACAAATCACAGCAAAACATCCATTCCACAGAATACAAACTGGTAACATGCAAATAAACCTATCAGCAAAATTTCCTGCATATAACACCATCACTTCCCACTACACATATAAAATGTCAAAATATATCACTGGGGCGGTGTAGCTGGAGCCACGTCTCTTTCTCTTGCTAATCTTCGAGCAGCACAATTAGAGAGGAATACTGACAACAGACTTACCACTCATGCACACAAAAAACAACCCTAAAGCGAAAAACAGAACAAATTTTAAACAGTCACATTTCACCATACTGTTATAGAAAGTCATCTTATTCAGATTTTACTAATTCTAACTTGCATGTCTCCACTGTGATTTCTTGAAGGTAAAAATTATTTGTTGTTTAGCAAAATATTTAAAGCTGAACATTTGACTTTACACAGTTTATTATGAAAAATATTTTTAACTAGCTGCCCCCTGCCACTCATTGCTGTGTCCCAGTCTGGTGATCTGGAAAATAAAGTAATAAGAAAGTGTTGGTTTCTAATATATGTAATTTCTTTATGCTTGTGGGTAAACAGTATTTCCTGCTGTTTCTTTGTCAGTGTTGATGTAGAGATTGTATGGTTTGCCTACTCTGGAACATGCAACATATAATTGTCCTTCTTTAGGGGTCCCTTTCAAATCTATAATACTATATCTGTGTGTGTGTGTGAATCATTTATATCTATCTATATCTATGGCTGGATGGTTCTTTGTCAAGAGGGCTTTGATTACGTTTTCTTGCCCTGGTAAAGGGAGTTGGATTGGATGGCCTTAAGTATTTTCTGTTGGTCATGGGGGTTCTGTGTGGGAAGTTTGCCTCAATTTTGTTGTTAGTGGGGTTCAGATTGCTCTTTGATTGTAGATGAATTATAAATCCAGTAACTACAACTCCCAAATGTCAAGGTCTGTTTCCTCCAAACTCCATCTGTGTTCATATTTGGGCCTAAGGAATATTCGTGCCAAGTTTGGTCCAGATCCACCATTATTTGAGTCCACAGTGCTCTCTGGATGGAGGTGAACTACAACTCCCAAACTCAAGGTCAATGCCTACTTCTAGTGTTTTCTGTTGGTCATGGGAATCCTGTGTGCCACATTTGGTTCAATTCCATCATTGGTGGAGTTCAGAATGCCCTTTGATTGTAGGTTAACTATACATCCCAGCAACTACAAATTCCAAATGGCAAAACCAATTTTTTGAGTGATGGTCACTTCTTGGGTTAGTAGGTGTCTTGTGGCCAAATTTGGCGGCAATTCATCCAGCGGTTTTTGAGTTATGTTAATCCCAAAAACAAACATTACATTTTATTTATATAGATGTTTTCTATGTGGAATGCTTCTCGGGAGCCACATACCTTTGCTCACCATAAAACTGGCAGTTAAGTAACATAGCCAAAGTAACTTTCCTTTTAAAATTTAAATTTAAGGAACACAGGGGATTTCGTCTGATTTGATCTGCCTTATTCTCTCTAATGTGTCCTTGCCCCATTAAAATGTGTTCTGCATTTTCTTCTTGTCTAGCCTGTGGTACAAATACAATGTTTACCATAAGTAAAACAAGTAGTGAGCAGATTAGAGCATTGATTACTTTATCAAGACTGGTCCCACTTCAAATAATAATTCGCATAATATTTTTTTCTGCATGAGATTTCCACTGTGTAGGCAACATTTATTTATTTATTTATAACATTTATTCCACCTTTCTCCAGGACTGACCCAAGGCGGCTCACATCATATTTAAAAACATACATACAAATAATTAAAAACTGTAACCAAACAAGTAATAGAGATTCAACAGTCCCCAAAAACCTTCTGTATTATTACACATTCAAAGTTAAAATCAGTCTAAAATTCCCTGTATCTGTAAGTGCCTGGCTTCATTTAAAAGCTGCTTCAAAGAGGAATATAATGTGTGACCATTCCCAGGAAAAACTGCTCATGTGTATACATTACTGCATGAGCGATTGCTTAGTAACCTTCATTTCATATTTGGTTTTCTTTTCTAGCACAAAAGCTGTCAGCCGTTTTCACACTCCTTTTATTGTAGAAAATTACAGGCATCTGAATCAACTACGTGAGCAGCTAGTCCTTGACTGCAATGCAGAGTGGCTACACTTCTTAGAGTAAGTTTAGAAATTGATTTTTTTCTTTTTGCCGTTGAATTAAGGCTAAAAGTGGATTTCCAAACATAAATCGAATTGGAGAGTTGTGTGGTTTCTGAGCTGTATGGCTGTGTTCTAGCAGCATTTTGCCCTGACATTTCTGTGCATCTGTGGCTGGCATCTTCAGAGGAGCTAACGGTAGTCAAGCAAGTGGAGCATATATACCTATGGAATGTCCAGGGTAAAAGGAAAAAAATCATTGTATGTTAAACTAGTGTGAATGGTGAAGTTAGCAAACTTGGAAATGTTTTGGCGCAGATGGTATTTTTGCCAATTGGGCCAGGGAAACAGATTTATACAGGGACAGGAAGACACTAAAACTGAATGGTGGACTACATAGATGATGTGTATGACAAATCTGATCAAGAGGGTTTTAAACTAAACTTTTGGAGGGTTGGAGATGACATCTCAAACAGCCCAAAGGCAAAATCTAAGCACAAGGATGTTTCTTCTAGAGGAGAAGCCGTGGGAAAGAATAAAATCTATAGTGAAACTTAATCTATAGTGCTTCAGATTATGTCTACCATTTTGATTGAACATTAGAAGGAACCCTTTCACAGTAAGAGATAAATTTCTTGCATTAAGCAGGGCATTGGAATTGATGGCCTATGTAACCCTTTCAAATTCTATGATTCTATCTTTTCTTTTTATATGGTCTAATTTATAACACAGTTCACCGCATATCTGGTTGGAAGTCATTCTGAGTTTAATAAAACTTATTGTCAGAGAAATTCTACTGGATTGTGACCTAACTATACTATTTCTCCTCTAATTAGCAATTCCAACTAGTTGTGTAGAAAAACAGTTGTTATTCTGGAATGGATACACTTTATTCATATTAATATTTAATTTATTTATTTCTCTTCTCTATCCCCAATTCTTTGTTTTCGTGTATGTAGTGATTTCAGTGATCATTATTATTCAATCTCTAAAGCGGTGGGTCACTTAGCAACCATGGACTGCATTTTTTCCTTGGCTGAGGTTGCCAAACAAGGAGACTATTGCAGGTAATCATTTTCTAAATTATTGCAGAATAGTAAGATTAGCTTTATTGTTTTAACATCGTACAGAAATAAATATAGTAGAGTCTAGCTTATCCAACCTTCGATCATCCAACATTCTGTATTATCCAACACAGTCTGCCTCCCACCTGGATCCACAGCTGTTTCAATACACTGCAATGTTTTGGTGCTAAATTTGTAAATATGGTAATTACTACATAATGTTACCATGTATTGTACTGTTTTTTTCTGTTGATTTGTTGTAAAGCATGAGGTTTTGGTGCTTAATGTGTAAAACCATAACTTAATTTGATGTTTAATAGGTTTTTCCTTAATCCCTCCTTATTATCCAACATTTTTGCTTATCCAAGGTTCTGCCAGCCAGTTTATGTTGCATATGTGAGACTCTACTGTACTGGCAAATATATACTTGCTTTGTTTGAAGACAAGAAGAATTTTTCCATAAGACTGGATTTTTGATTACTAGGACTGGTGGAGCTACATTTCCTTCAGGATGTAGCCTAGCAAACATAACAGAGATCACAGAGGGTATGTGTAGAACTCCTCAGTGGCCATTGCACTTAATGTGCTGTAATATATTTTTCAGACCTGTAATAAAAGATGGAAGATCAGAGATAATGATAAAAAATGGAAAGCATCCAGTGATAGATGTGTTACTGGGAGAGCAAGAGCAATATGTTCCCAATGATACACACATAGTAGTAAGTATGGTATAAATAATTAGAAGTATATGATGTAACAAATTGTTTTAACCTATCTGTTTGTTTTTTTTTAGTTTTCTGATGGCAATCTTAAATTACCTGTTGAAAAATGTAGGAAATGACTTTATAAAGGATTTTTAGATTATTACTTCAGATTAACTTACAATTTTTGAATATTTCTGCTTAGTAAATACTGCTAAGAAGCTCATACATATGGTACATTTCCACTATTCTTATATATAGGTGGAGCTATCTATCTGCATAGGCTCTCTTTGTCTGTCTGTCTGTCTGTCCTCTCTCTCTCATAGACTCAGATCTAAGGACAAGAGTCTGCTCAATTCTTCTAATTATATCCCCTTCTTGAGAAATTTAAATTGCAACACCTCAAGATAGAAGTGAAGACCACTATTTTCCATCGGATCTAACTGAAATGGTTATTTTTGTTTCGCATTATTAGCAACTTTTGATGCAAATATTGGTGTTAGTTGGATTGCTGTTAGTTTTCAGCACTGTATGGCCATGTTCCAGAAGCATTCACTCCTGACATTTCACCCACATCTATGGCAGGCATCCTCAGAGGTTATGAGATCTTAGTGTTAGTTGTGTAATTGCATCCTCAATACTTTTGCCAAAGAGTGGTAACATTACTTTGAGAGTGTGTGCGTGAACATATTCAAATGTATTGTGAATTGCTTTAGATACTCAGAAAAGGGGATAAAAGAAATATAAAAATGTAATTAATGACTGAATCTATTGTAAGAACCTGAAATTAGAAATCTCTGAAACAATAATTTGGAAGTGTTCTATTTCCAGTGGATATTGGTTGACCCAGAATTATATAGAATTGTTTAATTAATATAATTATACTTTTCATTTTTCCAGTGTGATGGTCAGAGGGCAATGATAATTACTGGCCCTAACATGGGTGGAAAGAGTTCTTATATAAAGCAAGTTGCATTGATTACTTTGATGGCACAGATAGGTTCCTATGTACCTGCTGAGGAAGTCAGAGTTGGAATTGTGGATGGCATATTTACCAGGTGAGAATGTCAAAGCTGTATTTAAAGAGAGACTGAAAAAGTAACACTAATTTCAGCAAACGCTTCTTTGTATGTGTTTCCTGTATAAATATATATGATTGCAAGTTTTCTAAATGTAGTTTTATTCTATAGTTGCTACAGCATTGTGGGATTGTAAACGTAATGCTCACTTGCAGCTGAAATTTCAGGCATGGCCTGAGTAGGATACCCATTAGCAAGGAAATGAGTTTATACACTTCCCCTATCTATCTAACTTTTAGCTTGCACTCATCCCCTCGCCCTGCAGCCTTCTGTCTTAGAAACTCAGGAAAAACTTCAAATTTTTGAAAAATAAACACAAAAAGTGGGGTCGAAGCAGTCCTAACCTGTGCTGCTTGGACCAACTTGAAAAATCTTGGGCTAGGATTTCTATACAGTCCACATCGATTAAATGATTGAGTCTTACTAGTTTAAAAATAAATGTCTTATTCTTAATATGCAAATTTTATATATGCACCAGACATTTTAATGTATTTTTGTTCTCCATTATTATAAAATAGTACAAAATGAAGAGTGATTGACTAACACTTATATCTGGAAGAGATGCTTATTTAGTAAGATTAGGAGCGTGGGCGGTAAAACCCTTTGAATGTATTTCACAATTTCAAGGGAAAAAGTATGTACTTTAATACAGAATTGTAAATGTACTTGATAGTTTCAGGGAAGAATAGCAACATCAAGCCACTAGCAGTGACAAATTGACATCTCTTCAGTTTACAAAATTAGTGCCACTACATTTTTATTTTTTTTAATAAAAATATGTTTACCATAAAATGTGTGAGACCAAAGAGTACCTAGTAGAACAAAGTGCTAAACATGATTCACCTAATGGAATCATAACAGGAACATGCAAATTATTAGAGAACTGGAAAAGTGCCTAAAGACAGAGGGAGACCAAAGACCCAGGTAACTGTTGACCATTCAGTTCTAGAACAGATAATTAAACAGTCTATTGTCGAAGGCTTTCATGGCCAACATCACTGGGTTGTTGTAAGTTTTTCAAGCTTTATGCCCATGTTCCAGAAGCATTCCTCTCCTGATGGAAACATTCTTTGCCTGCATCTATGGCAGGTATCCTCAGAGCCTTGAGGATGCCTGCCATAGATGCAGGTGAAACACCAGAGAGAATGCTTCTGGAATATGGCCATACAGCCCAAAAAACGTACAGCAACCCAATTAAACAATCATTTTTTCAAGACTAGAACTATTTAGAACCAGCATGGTTCCCTCGAAAGAAGTTCATGCCAGACCAATCTCTCCTCTTTTTTAATGTATGTAATTTGTAGTTTTCTAGATAAGGGGGATTCTGTAGGTATCGTTTATTGTGAGTTCAGTATGAATTATGAGAAGATAATTATATTCTTGTAGAAGAGTTGGTAAAATACTGTTGAGTATATTTGTAGTTGATGGAGCCCCCAGTGGCGCAGTGGGTTAAAGCGCTGAGCTGCTGAGCTTGTTGACTGAAAGGTCACAGGTTTGAATCCGGGGAACCGCATGAGCTTCCGCTGTCAGTCCCAGCTTCTGCCAACCTAGTAGTTCGAAAACATGCAAATGTGTCTAGATCAATAGGTACCACTTTGGCGGGAAGGTAACGGCGTTCCATGCAGTCATGCCGGCCACATGACCTAGGAGGTGACTACGGAAAACGAGAAATGGAGATGAGCATCACACCTCAGAGTTAGATACAACTGTACTTAATATCAGGGGAAAACCTTTACCTTTACTAACCTATATTTGGAGTTGAGTAATGAATAGAACAAAGATTAATGAATGAAACTTAAGGTGATTTCCTGTCATCTTTCTGAGAGGTGACAAGGACAGAGTTCTTGGATGGAGAAATTGGCATCCTCATCAAATGTTAATATTACACCAAGCTGGAAATAGTAGTGCATATCTCAGAATACAAAGTAATAATTTAAGATGATTTGAACAAAACTGGGTCCCTGGTACGAATCTTTAGTTTGCAGGAAAGGCCCTGCATTTAAGCAGGTAAACTAAGGCACAGATGCACCACCTGCCCGTTTGGAGGGGAAGAAAATTTGCAATCATGCATAAAGATTCTACTTGCCATAGTAGCGCCTTTGAGGCTTTGCACCTTGCGCTGTTCCAAAGGACAGAGCAGAGATACTGTTTGGATATTGCCTATTTTGTTGCCCAGCAGCCTCCCTATCTCAACTAGCACAGGTCATCTGAAAAGTGGTGTTAGCGAACACTAGCTTGTAGGAAGAAACTTCAACTCCATACCAAGGATGATAGTTTCAAGGAGAGATTTCAACACCCATGCCAAGCCTCTTTGGGTGGGGATGGTTTGAAAAATGATGGGACTGTCTCAATGCATTATTGACCAAATTAATGTTGACAGTACTTGCATCTCTCTTGGTTTTTGCTCATGGACAACTATACTTTGCAAAAGGTTAAACAACCATGCTGTCATGGTCAGATCACTTTCTTGTGAAATTTGATTTGGTGGTAGCAGGCCCTCCCAGTGGCAATTTAGTTGAGGTCTTGATTTCATTTTAGAATAATAAGATGGAAAGGGCTGCCATTCCTAAGTACCTATTTCAGTGCTATGAAACCCATAATTCACCTTGGCATGCTGAAGGCAGTAAAACAGGATGTTTGGCAGATAGAGTGCTTGTGTTATGGCCACAGAATAAGAATTATGGAAGATCAGTGAAAAGCTTCATCTTGCTTTTTACGTAGCAGTGAAATGAGAGGGAAAACTTTAGCATGCATCTCTCTGTTTCATAAGATGTGAATCGGACTCAAGGACAACTTTGGTTGCCTTCAGTAATAAATTTACTAGGCACTTCAATGAAGAAGTTCCTTGTATATGCTCAGATCATGATACCAGGGTTATTGCAGAGTTTGATTAAGAGCCCAGTGGTTGATCTAATCAGGTTTCTCAGGATTAGTTTCATGCTTCTGTGCACAAGATGCTTGAATCACTATCCTGATCTGACATCAAAGCTGTTCTGTTAGCATAGAGCCCAGTTGGTTGAAGCCAAGGGTGTGTATACAACATTATAGAAAAGTTTAATGGGAGGTCAGAATTGCTGAAAAGTCAGCGGTTCAAATCCAAGGAGCGGGGTGAGCTCCCATCTGTCAGCTCCAACTTCCCATGCGGGGACATGAGATAAGCCTCCCACAGGATGGTAAAACATCTGGGCATTCCCTGGGCAATGTCCTTGCCAATTCTCTCACACCAGAAGTGACTTGCAGTTTCTCAAGTCGCTCCTGACATAAAAAAAAAAGGATTATGGAGAATCCTAGTTTAATATGATAAAGCAATAGTTAAATGTGATCCACTTCCTCTACCAAAAATGTACACTTTAGGCTTCTATGTTTCCAAATTAAGAAAAGGAAAGTGGAAAAAATACCAAATTTTGGGTGGTGTTGCCATCTTGTGTGGTATGTGTCCTCTATACTGCGGATATCCCTTGAATTTATTAGAAGTTAATTCCTTTTGTGAATGTTCGAAGAAATTGAATCATCTTAGTATCATTTATTTATATGCATAAAATGCCCAAATGCCTTTGTGTTTTAAATACAGTTTTGCCTTTTTGAGAAGAGTTAGAAGTATTGCTTTTGGAAGAGTAATACAACTCTTTGCTGTATGCCTTTAGCACATCATTTGTATTATATGTTACTGTTGTAAAATTTAAGTTAAATCTGTTTATAATGAACCAAATCAAGATTAATTTTAAAAAGTGATTCTCAAAAAATTGTTAAAACTAAAATTGATAAAAACAATGGCTATTGTTTCAATGTAAGTCCTGGTTTGACAAACAAAAGCAGCACAAATCATTCATGGTCTGCCTTTGGCATTTTCTTATGTTGTGGTTTGCTGTTGAATGTGTCTTATTTTGTAGCTCTTTCGGGGTATTAAACATTGATTCAGAGTTCTGATAACTTTTCTAAATACCACAGTTCTTATATTTGTTTGGTTGCCTACATGTTTCAGTAGTCAGATAAGGTTGTGAGGAACCGAGTATACAGTAAAATTGTTTACTCAAAATACATATGATTTTTGCCATTGCATGTGCTAATTAGAAAAGAATACTGTTGTGTGATGGTTTTGTTTATTTTGTGTCTGATAAAATTGATAAGCCTTGCTTTTATTGCAGAATGGGCGCCACAGATAACATATTCAAAGGTCACAGTACCTTTATGGAAGAACTGACAGATACAGCTGACATAATTAGAAAAGCAACTTCACGTTCATTAGTAATTTTGGATGAACTTGGGAGAGGAACCAGCACACATGATGGAATAGCAATTGCTTATGCTACTTTAGAATACTTCATTAGAGATGTAAGTATATTATCTAATTTTGAATAGCTGTTGTTGTGAATAATGAGAGACATTCTTTGACATTGTAACCACCCGAATTCTAGAATCTTGGAGAAATTATGTTTAGAGCAACTCACACAGCATAGAAAGCAGATGGAAAGGTAGTAGGTCTCACCTCAGTTAATGTCATATATCCTCAGATCTGAAGTCATAGTTTTCTCAGACCCTGACCTTGGCTAAACTTCCACTGAGGGGTATTTCAAATGTGTAGGAGCACTGAACCTTTGTCTTATTTATTTATTGGATTTTTTTTTTTAAAAAAGTCAATGTAGCTATGGTATTTACCAGAATGATGTGTTTAATCTCTAGCTGAGAACTGGCTCCTTTTCTCTCACATTGACAGAGCTGTGTTTAAACACAGTAGGATACAGGAAGAAGCCTTGGGCTTGTATGCCTTCTCTCACCCTTTGTAGAAGATTGAATAGAACCCATAAGTATGCAAGTGAGTTACGTTGAATATTTATAGTCCATCTGCCATGGAACAAATGTACATATTACATATTGCTCTTGGGAGATTAAAAAAATACAGTGCCAAAGGTGAAGTGTTAGAGTTATATGTCTCTTTGACATGCTGAGTCGTTTTGGTCTACAGATGGCTCTTCCAGTAGTCCAAGGTGGCCCCACATACATCACACTGCAGTAGTCTAAGCTTCAAGTGATACTGGTGCTTTGCTAGTAGTTTTTTTTAAGTTAGCATTTTCATCAAATGTGTGGCCAAAGATAGCCATGGACTGTCACCATCTGGGAATGGATCCAGCATTCTAAGATTGTGAATCTCTATGAATTAAAAAAAACTGAATGACAGCTATCAATGTAGTAGTCATGGGGCAGTAGTCTGCTGATGTGCAATATATCAGACTCCTTGGTGAAGAGATGACATTATGTGTTAAACATGAACTCCTCTGGCCCCAACTGTATGTTTTAAAAAGATTATTGGTAATGATACTATATGGCTTTGCTGTTAGCTTTCCAATTTTCAAATCTGAATGCATTTTCTTTTTGTAGGTGGGTTCACTGACACTGTTTGTCACCCATTACCCTCCTTTATGTGAATTAGAAAAGGTTTACCCAAGACAAGTTGGAAACTATCACATGGCCTTTTTGGTGAATGAAGATGATAGTGAGAAAAAAAGAGGTATATTATCCAAGTTACCTAACTGGTTATTTCCTTCTTGCAGTGCCTCCTTGTTATTCAGATTTACTTCTTCTTATCACATTTAATATTTGAAGAAAGGCAACTAGAGGTGTTTTAAAACTGGCGTATGTTAGTTGGAAGTAACTTCGGAGATACCCATCATTATTAAAACATAACATGAGGATAATTGTGAAGTCTTAATAGAAAAGTCTTATTTTATTTCTCTAGGAATGAAAGATGAAGAAAATCCCGAATTTGTCACTTTCTTGTATCAAATAAAAAAAGAAGTTGCTGCAAGAAGTTATGGGCTAAATGTTGCTAAACTGGCAGATGTTCCTGAAGAAATCCTTAAAAAAGCAGCTCACAAATCAAAAGAGCTGGAAAGATTTGTGGATATTAAAAGGTTAGAGAGTAAATTGATTGATCCCTTGCTTTAGTAGTGACATTTTTACATGAAAGTAAATTTTCGGTACTGTTGTACTGTTGTATTATCTGGGCAGCGGGCACTATAGGGCGCTAGTGAGAGAAGGATTTTTTTTTTGTGGGTGGAGAATGGATTGAAGGAGGAAAACCATTTCTCTGTGTTTTGTTATTCCCCCCACCCATGTCCCTGTCATGGAAACAACCCTCATTTATGATAAGGGAAGTGGGGAGGGGGAAGGACCACCAAAAAGGGGGGAAATGGTTTTTCTCCTTCAACTCCCTCTCAGTAAATTGGACTATCCTATCTGTAGCGACTCCCTAGTGGCCTCTGCCTGGATAATGGAACAGTACCAAACTTTCTAAGTAGTCATAAAAAGTAGGTTTAAAAGATTCTGATACCTCAATACTTAATTGTATTGGTTTAAAACCAGTTGTTAGTCCCAGCTGAAGAAGAACTTTCAAATGAAGGAGACTTGTGAAGTCGCTGCTTATCTAAGTTCTGTTGATTCAGTGGGTCCACCAAGTTTGGGCTGAAAATATGATGTAGTCTATTACTGGAAAAATTAGGAAACAATGTTTTTCTCTTTATAATGACTTTGAATGATATGATGTATACCTATGTGGTATTGAATCTCAGTGTGTGGTATTGAATCTCAGTATACCTATGTGGTATTGAATCTCAGTGTGTGGTATTGAATCTCAGGTCAAGAAATCTGAAATAAATGACTTTTGAGGTTTATTCTTCTGAAACTGGGAAGAAGTGCAACGTTGCATATATATTTCCTTCCCACCTTTCTCCAGAATGCTGGTGGTTAGCAGAGATTTAAGATTTAAAGAAAAGAATGAAACCCATTTCCATATTTCAAAACTTGTTTATTGCAGCATTTAAATGCTTCGATGGAAATATATCAAGCCAAATGAATAGTTTGATTTATTTTTATTTTATTGTGTGAAGGATTTATTTTGGGCCACAGCTCTTTTGAAATGCTAAGCCAATATCCAGTGTAGTTACTTTTCACATGGAAGCAGCTGCCACAGCTGAAAACATACAAGTACAAAATATTTATTTATTTATTTGCTTTATTTATACCTCACCTTTCTCACCCCATTGGGGGACTCAATGCAGCTTACATTGCCTCCTGAAGCCATCTCCTACATCTTAAACACTTGTTCTAGACCTTCCTATCCCTTATAAACATGCTCTTGAGGCTGTAAACTCCCTAGAGTAGATTTTCATGCCAGAGAAGATTATAGTGGAGCCAGGTACTATTAATTAGTATCATGCTGTGTTTAGGTAGTATGTAGTGGGAGGGACACGGTGATAATTCTCTATAATAAAGATTTAAACTGCTTATAGTAAGTTTAAAAAGTAGACAGTTGAGAGTCATAATTCTGATGGTTTAAATATTAAGTCAGAAATCATTTAAACGTACGCAACAACAATAGTGTGTTTGAACATAACTTCCTTTTAAATAAAAATTCAATTTCATTAAGCTTTGAATAGAACTTCAGGGTGGAAGCTGCTTCTATTTTTCTCATTTCTCATGCTTTTGAAATTAAATGTAAATATCTTCCTAATGTTCTTTTTAATTAGACAAATGAATGATTTTGTTGATTAGTTGCTGTATTCAGAAAAATGACTAAGATATTTAAATGTAATTTGCAATAAATACTAATACTTTCTGGGTTTTTGTTTCTGTTTTTTAGAAAAAGACTGTTGACCTTTGCTGAATTATGGAATATTCACAGTGCTGGAGAACTGCAAAAATGGAAAAATATGCGTGAATCAGATTAGATACAACCCTAAAATTTCTTCAGACTCTCCCAGATGAAAATGCAAATAACATAGGAGGTTTAAAATAACTGATTAGACAAAGAAAGACTTGCAAACTGAAATTTCAGAACCCTTAATGAATATAGTGGTGGACTTTACATGGCTAACATAATCAGGGTTGTTTAATTCATATAAACCAGCACCGGTTATAATTTAAGAAGCTAGTTGCTAGAGGACAAACTAGACATCAGAAGTTTGTCTTGTGGGACAAACTAGACATCAGAAGATCCACACCTTTTTATTTTATGGAAAAGTTTGTTTTTGAAATGCAATTACAAAAAGAAAAGACAAACCAAGCAACTCTACAAATGGTTTTACAAATAGCAACAAAATTAAGTACCTGTTGATTAGCCCTGAAATCTGAACTCAGCTCAGTTTTCTCCACTTTCAGCTTTGTTTTCCTGGATTTTTTTGTGTTCTATCCAATTTTTTACATTTTGTTTTATTGATGGGGAGCTGAGGAAGTTCGTATCACTAAATAGGTCATTGTATGAAGTTTACCTTTTTTTTGGCCTTGCTGAATTTGAATCATGATCTGCATAAGTATATTGTGCAGCTATGTTACTGCACTGAGTAAGCTGACATAGACAAAATGCACAGCATGTTCTGCAGAGTAGTGTGAATGGGTAGGGTGAGCTTGCAGAGCAGGTAGTGATAATAGGAGATGGCTGTTTCATGAAACCCTTAGAAAAGGGCTGGACAATTCTTCAGCGGAAGACCGGAGGAATCTGGATATTGCATCTGTACTCATCAGGCCAAGAAATGTAGATCAGCATACAATATGGATGAGCTCTACATTGCCACACCAGACCTCTCCACTCTGCTCCCTTTTGCCTTTTTGTTCTGACACTTTCTTGCTTTCTCCTTCCCTCACATGTCATCCAGAAGATCCATGTTTAAATTCTTATTTTATAAAAAAAAGGAAATCAAAATTGCTATGGAGCTGAGGTACCTTTCATCCCTTGAGAAATGTTTAGTTGAAATCATTCTGAAGCGCATTGGAGAGAAGTATATAGGTATTCCAGATGGCTCGTTATTTGTTTTTCCCATAGGACAAACAATGAGAGAGGATACTTTGGGAAAACATATGCAGAGTGTTATGCCCAGAGTGGCTTTTAATTTTGAAACAAATGAAGAAGTCTGTCTTCTGGTGTCTCATCTGTTTTGGCAGCCTGTAATATAACTACTGCATCGGAAAATCCCTGAATGAACCTTTTACATGGGCTTTAATATCAGGGCTATAAGAAGGTGTCGAAAATTTTGTTGGAAGAAATAAATAGAATGTATTTTTCTTCTACCAGAATTACCAATCCTTCCCACCCTCTTATATTCTGAAAACTTTTTCTAAAGACTTGAAGAAATGGTGGGTCAGGTTTTTGGTGCCATGGAGTCCTGCAGAGGGGCAGATGAGGGAGAAGAAGAGAAATTATGTCTTGATTTTACTGATGTTGATATGGAAGTGCAAAGTGAGATCTGGTCCCATTTTCCCAAACGTTGAGAATTATTTAAATATAATAGACATCTAACTCGAATGTTTCATTTTTAATATTCCTTCCTAATGTCTAATCAGTTTATTCACTGAAAATACAAGTATTTTATTAAATGACCTCATATGATGTTTCACAAAGGCAATCCTTGTCTGTGTCTGCTCCAAAAACCTACTTAATTAAAACACATATTTTAAAAGGTTTTTGCTGTTAGATGAAGTTAACTGGAATTATTGATGGAAAAATCATGAAAACCATATTCATAAATTATAGGGAACTAGTCTTGTATTGGAGAAAATGTTATTTAAAGACTACATTTTGTTTCTGGATCAGTTACAATGACAGAATAATAAATCATGCTTTGAATTAATATTTATTAATGTTTATTTATGAAGATGTTTAAATTCAACTGTATCAAGTCTAAGTAAAGAGTACAAGAAAGCCAATTTTAACTATTTACAGTTTAATTCAGGAAAAAATAATTCAAATGATTTAAAACATATTAAATCATTTAAAGCAGGTTAGAAGTGCTTAAAACTATGTTTATGTACAGACTGGATAAGATATTCAAATCCCAAATTGTTGTAAAATAATATGATAATTCTATTTGCCATCTGTTCAGTTGTACAGAAGTGTATTTTCATACTTTATGGAATTAGATTTAATTTTTGAAATATGGGTACTGGTTGCTTGCCTCATACATGACTGTGTCATTGTCAGCCTTGTGATGATAATACTCCTGTGGTGACTGTGCCTCAGTATTGCCACACTCTTCCCAAGTGTGTACAACTATCAGGATGCTCAGTGAATTCAATTTCTGACATTAAAAAGGGTATTCCTAATATAATTGACAATTCCCCTAACTTTTTGCTCTCATCTAGCTACAGTGGTAGTAAGTGATATATTGCCCAGGCAGCAGACGTGGTTATGCTAGAAAAAAAATAAAAGTTTATGAAATACAATTCAATACGTTTATGGAACTTTGATTTTAATAACTGAAAACCACCTAATCTTGCGGCAATAAGTAGTACACCTTCACTCAGTCTCTTATACTCTAAGACTGTTTCTATTGCAATCTACCCTAACCCTACCTCTCAATCTCAGCCTTTGAGCACCTCACACTCACTTTCAGATTTGTCCAACCTCACATAATCTTCTCAGACTCCTTTAAGCATATTGATTATCTAACATAATACAGTACAGTATAAAAACAGAAACTATATTTCCCATAGATAGACTAGAAAGCTCCTGCAGCAACGATGTTTAAGGTGCTGATTCACACTTGCAGTAACGAGTCCTACAGTTTTATTGTTGCTGGCTTCTTGGCTGCCTTCAAGGTCTTTCAGATTTGCAATGACTCTAGGATGAACCTATAGCGAAACTATTATGAAGTTTCCATGGCAAGATTTCAGAGGAAGTTCTCTGAAGGTTTTTAAACAGAAGCTGTATGGCCATCTGTAAGGCATACCTTTATTGTGTTTTCCTCCATGACAAAGATTAGACTAGATGGCCCTTATGGTTTTTTCTAAATATGATTCTAAGTTTGCCATTGCCTTCTTGTGAGGCTGTGACTTGGCCAAGGTCACCCAGTAGGTTTCAATAGCTAAGTGAAGATTTGAAGCATATTACTTTAGTCCAGTAGTAAATGTTTCACTTCCAATCTCCATTCTGGTATTGTATGGGGAGCTGACGACATCTTCAGTCTTGCTGTCAGCAATGGCAAGCATTGACAATCTGATCATACTGAGCTCAGTATCATATAAAACTTCAAGGAACAACCCAATTTTCAGTATCTACAACTTCACCTCAGCAGTGGTGCAACATGTTGTAGACTGTGTGGCTAAAGTAATGTCTGATGCGGTAGCATTAACACACTAAGCATAATTTCACTCCATTGGTGTTTTGGAAGTGGGACTTTTGTTCTATGGGGAAAGGCCTATATCAGTCTAACAACCTCATCTGACAGCATGCACCGGTTCCTCTATAGTTTTATGATGGAGCCCACCACCTCCCATTCTATGGTGGGAGGCTCCATTGTAAAACTATAGAGGAACCAGTGCATGCAACTGTGGCGCCAATGCAGGAAGCTTCCCATTTTCAGTAGGGCGGCATATGCTTTCCCCCCATTAGATGTGGTTGGGCAGAAACTAGCCAATGGGAGGGGTGGGGTGCAGGGGGCAACAGGTTTCCCATTCTTGCTGCCAGGCAGAGCCAGATGCACCATAACACACGGCGATTCCAGTAGCCTATCTGATGGAAGTCGTAAAACATGAAGTGATGTCCCATGTTTTTAAGGCTTGTACAACTGCAAAGGAGGCATTCAGAGTGCAGAATCAACATCAAAGAACATACCGATTGTATTTAAAAGTAGCCTCCATCAATATCCTTTACAAGGTTTAAATTACCCTTGGAACTCAGCGGAAGAGACTACACAAACAGTCAGCCGAGATCCTCAAATTGGTATTCAGACTCCAAAATTTCTCCCTTAACCTCAATCCCAGCCATGGTTTGCCATTCTGTTCCAGCTGTCTCTAGGTCAGTTCATGAAGCTTCCTGTGACTACTAACTTTTGTCACATTATCAGGGTGAACAGCTTCATTCCAACATCAAAGTGCTCTGCATAGTGCCCCATGGAATCAGTCCCTACATGTATTTTCTGTCCTTTTAAGTTATATGTCTACAACTGGTGCCATTTTTGTATCTTAATGGAGGGTAGATCTGCTTCAACAAGTGAATATAACCCAACTTCAAAGTTGATATTTCTAGTAGCCATCACTTCTGCCCCAAAAGTAAATTAACTTGCTACGCTGTAGTGTGATTAGCCTTTCCTTTGTTTCCTTGGGGATAAAGTAGTTCTGCACCTTATCTCATTTTTCTTCCAAAAAATGTCTTGCAGTTCCACATCATTGAGGACATAATTCTTCCTATCTTTTCACCAAATTGAGCTTTACCTCTTGAGAGATAGCTTTACTTTCTGGACCTCGGGCAAAAACTTGCATTCTGCATTCATCATACAGGTTTTCTAAGCAGGAATCCAGGCTATCATTTGCAAAAACTCTGTTCAGAAAAGACAAAGCTTGTCTTTTCTGAAGCTTTATTCAGAGGTGTCTATATACAGTACCACAGCTTTATAAGGCAGGCACATGGTCTCAGTCCTGTACTTTCACTGAACACTACACTTGGACTCATTTAAATTGCAAACTTACATAATTTTTGTTTCAGTGATCAACTTGTCCACTCATCTGTGTTACAGTGTGATCACACTGCCTACAATGGTCAACTTGTTGTTTACTCATCTGTGTTACAGTGAGATCACAACAAAGACCAGGTTGCTTACCTTCAATGGTGACTCTGAATGCTCACATGTGCTGTCACACAATCTGTACTCCCCCCCCCCCCCCAGTTCCTTTTGCTATTTTTTCTCAGACTTTGAAATGGAGTGGAGGATATTTTGGTGGGCTAAGGTTGGAATAAGGAAATTGAATTTCTGTCAAAAGCATCTAGGTGCTAGAACAGTGATTCTCAGCTTGTGGATCTCCAGGTGTTTTGGCCTAAAATTCCCAGAAATCCCAGCCAGTTTACCAGCTGTTAGGATTTCTAGGAGTTGAAGACCAAAACATCTGGGGACCCACAGGTTGAGAATCACTGTTCTTGAATGGGTCAAATGGGGACACTGTGTGAGTGCAATGCCCATTTATGTGAGGGTACAGGTCATTACTTGGAAGAGCCACAGTTGCAAGTATGCAACTTGTTTTTTGCTGTCTCTATTTGCTGGCAGTCTGCAGAAGTTCCCTTCAAAGGCTACAGGCTCCTAAATGAGCAAATTGTAGAACTAGAGGCCGTTCCAGACAGCACTTTAATGCGAGTGCAATCGGGTTTTAAAAACCTAATTGGACTCACATTGAACTCCACACATGCTCTAGAAAGCTTGTGCTTTTCTGGGGTGGCTGTCCAGATGTCTTGCTGGACTTTCCGGCAGGTCACCGAGACACAAAACAAAATCCCCAAGAAAAGCCTTTAAAAGGGAAAATAACTTATCCGGCTGCCACTCCCCCTTCTCTGGAGCTCTCCTGGCGTGTCATTTCTAGAGCTCTAGAGAAGGGGGAATGGCGGCCAGGTAAGTTATTGTCCTTTTTAAAGGCTTTTTTAAGGGGTTTTGCATGGGGGCCCAAGAAACCCAAGACAGCTATGTAGATGGGCACCGAAAGTCACACAGCACGATCTTCATCTACACAGCACCCACAGTTGGAAAGATCTGGGCCTTCTGACAAATTACTTCTGCAGAAAGCAGGGTTTTCCTGCTTTTGCCGGAGTAATTCATTTTTACCTGAGGCGTCATTTGGACACCCAAGGGAAAAAATTAGGAGGGCGTACACTTTAGGTGTTGTCTGGATGTGCCCTAGGATTGGAGAACGTAGAAGAAAAATATATTACAGATTTTAATAGCATAAAAGCTAGTTTTTCTAAGTTTGTATACATAAATTTGTCTTCGAAATTGGGCATGTGAGCATGGCAACTTTTTGTTCTTTTTAATATATAAGTATAATTTAAACAAAAGTAATGTTATAAATATTTCCTGCTGTGATTGTGTGTAGTCAGTACTTATTTGGATTTGTAATTACCATTAATTGTTTGTCAGGATTAAAATTAGAAAAGGGAGCAAAATGCTCCTGAGTAGACATTAAAAACTAAAGCTTTAATAGCTTTTCCTGCCTTGCTTAGATACAACATTATTTCTGCACAACGCATCTGCAGATAAGGAGCTATCAACAGTATCTTGTTCCAGCTACACCTCTACTAGGAGGTGAGTTTCATTTCTCTCCAGCATGTCAACAGAATGTCATTGATAGAGATTCTTACTGGAAATACTCCCTTTTGTTGTCTCTTTCATTTCTGAGACCAGCTTGGTTGCTTTGTGTTATGCAGCCACAGAAGACAACAGCCAGGTTGCCATGGCACAGCCATAATTGAGCTCCATAATGGCTCCCTGATTAGTATTGTGATGGCTTAAAAATAATAAGAAATATGTTTTAATTCTAGATTTGAATTGTAAGTTTAGTCACATCTCGGAATGTTACTTTTTGTCAGAGGACAGCTGCCGTCAGTTCTATTTTTCATGTCTGTGTAGATGTTGAAACTTTTCAACCGAGTCACAATAAAATTGGTACAAAGAGTCATTGTATAGCAACTGAACATGTAAAACATTAGGGATGTAATACACTATATGTTGTTATAGCACATTTCAGTAAGATCCGAGGCAATAATTTTAATTCCTCCTTTTTCTCTTTTTGCAAAATGCAGTCATAGAGAAATCCAGGATTGCAAAAACAAGTTTTTTCAGCATCATTTATATCACTGCTATAAATCTCTTTAGAAGAGTTAGAGATGTCTTTTTGTCCAGAAGCGTTTCAAAGAAATTGATTTAATATATATGCTGTGTAGTCTGTCTTTGACACCTGGTCTCTAAAGAATCCTATTGATCTTAATGGAATAGACACTTTGAAGTACTGTGAACTCACCTATCAAAAACAATTCCGAACCTTTAAAAATAAAAGAAGACCTTTGAAAGTTTTAAAAAATAGCTAATACTAACATCCTTCTAAGGCTGATACTTTTTTTCCTGGCAAGCAAATGTAGTGGAGACTTGCCTGCCGAACTTGAATGTTACTCTTAGTAGTAGAAAACAATGCATGACCACTTGTTGCACCTTTGAGACAAAGGGCCCTTCCACACATCCCTATATCCTTGAATATCAAAGCAGAAAACGTCACATCTGCTTTGAACTGGAATATATGGTTGTGTGGACCCAGATAACCCAGTTCAAAGTTAGGGCTGGGCGGTTTCGTTTTGTTAATTCGTAATTCGTTAATAATTCGTTAATTTTTTCAATTACAAAACGATAACGAACCATTCTGGAGCAATTTAAAAAAAAACGAATTTTTAAACACATTTCGTAAGTGCTTCGTATTTCGTTATTGTATTTGTTTCGTTATTGTTCTGAGGTCGTTTCGTTATTATTTCCGCATGTCTGGGGCAAGTTTTTTGTTTAATTAGTGGAAAAAAATTATAATATCACACCAACAGTCAACAACAGAGGGAGAGGGAAGCTTCAGAAGTTTTTGGAGGTTTTTTAGCGTATTTCGCGGTTGCGTCCGCCATTAACTAATCGATTCGTTATTGTTTCGGAAATCGATTTGTTAATGTTTTGTAATTTTTTTCACATTTACGAAATTTCGTAAATATCGAACTTTTTAAAAGGAAAATTTTGTAATTATTTTAAATATCGAAACAAAAAAACCCCCCAAATACAAATCGATTTTAGAAACAAATTTTTCCGTTGTTACCCGGGCCTATTCAAAGTATATATTGTGGGATTTTCTGCCTTGGTATTCTGGGGTATAAGGCTGCTTTTTTTCCGAAGGAAGCAGAGAGTGTTTGACGACTGGGACTTCCATAGGGATACCAAGGTACTTGTTTATAAAGCTATTGTCTTCCCAACCCTGCTGTATGCCTGCGAGACATAGACTATCTACAGACGTCACATGCAACTCCTGGAACGATTCCATCAGTGCTGCCTCTGGAAAATCCTGCAAATCTCTTGGGAAGACAGGCGGACAAACGTCAGCGTGCTGGAAGAAGCAAAGACCACCAGCATTAAAGTGATGGTCCTCCGCCATCAACTCTGCTGGACCAGCCACGTTTTCCGGATGCCCAACCACCGTCTCCCAAAGCAGTTGCTCTACTCCGAACTCAAGAACGGAAAATGGAATGTTGGTGGACAGGAAAAGAAATTTAAAGATGGGCTCAAAGCCAACCTTAAAAACTCGGGCATAGATACTGAGAACTGGGAAGCCCTGGCCCTTGAGCGCTCCAGCTGGAGGTGAGCTGTGACCAGCAGTGCTGTAGAATTTAAGAGGCACAAATTGAGGACAAAAGAGAGAAACATGCCAAGAGGAAGGTGCATCAAGCCAATCCCGACCAAGACCACCTTTTACCTGGAAACCAATGTCCTCACTACGGGAGAAGATGCATATCAAGAATAGGGCTCCACAGTCACCTATGGGCCCACCAGTACACTGACCTTGGAACACTATCCTACTCGGACAATGAGGGATTGCCTAAGCAAGTAAAAAATAGGGCTGTGTGGAAGGGCCCTAAGAAATAGAAAATGGTAGTGTAAGATTCAGGTGATTCCAGACTGCCTCATCAATGTTAGAATAGAAAAACATGTGGAAAACATAAAGGGCAACAATATATCAAGAGTGAATGACAAAAGCTTAAATACAAGGGGTATTTTTTAAGTAAGGTCTGTTGGAACATAAGTACACAACGAAAGTTTATTTCAAAAAAGAAAATTTATTTTCAGAAAGTACATACTTCACTCTATTTTTTGACATAGTTGCCAAGTTTGTTCAAACACTTATCGTACCTCTGAACCAATTTTAAAATACCCTCTTCATAAAAACCTGCCGCCTGCTCCGATAACCAAGAGTTCACTATAATCAAAGAAGGGCGACCGGAGCGGTCCTCATCATGGATGTTGTCACGGCCATCTTTGAATTGTCGTACCCACTTACGCACTTTGCTTTCACTCATAACAGTATCACTGTACACTTCACAAATCTGTCGGTGAATTTCTGCAGCAGGCAGGTTCCTTGCTGACAAAAACCGTATAACTGAGTGAATCTCCCATGCGGTGGGTGAGTAGATAGTCTTAAACATTTTTAAAGCACAAAACAGAACCGTACAAGTTAGCTACAGAGCGGAAACTGAGCACAGTTGTTCCCGAGGCATGCCGGTACACGACGCACGTGCTCGTTGCAATATTCGCGCGAACTACTAGTGTCTACAACAAAACGGACCTTACTTTAAAAATACCCCTCGTATTTCTAACTACCGACCACGCACTAATAAAATATGGGTGATGACAGGATTGATGGGAAAGGAGGTCTTAAAGGAAGGGAGTCAGAGAATAGCCAGTGCTTTTAAAAAGTACATAGTTGCAATTATGAGTACTATGAATTGTTATCATAAATGTTACTATTTTAACAGTGGTTATTCAATTTCTCCATCAATATGTGCTTAATTTTTTTTAAAAAATTAAAAACATTTTTTAAAATTAAGCTACAGGTTTTTGATCTGTAATTTAAAAAAACCAACCTAAGAAGTAAGGCAACTTGCCCCTGTAGCTAGGAGTATCGAGAATCGGCATGGGCAAACTTCAGCCCTCCAGATGTTTTGGATTCCACTTCCACAATTCCTGGCCTCAGGACCCTTCTTTTTCCCCCTCAGCCCCCTAAGTGGCTGATGGGGGAAAGGAAGGGGCCTGAGGCCAGGAATGGTGGAAATTGAAGTCCAAAATACCTGGAATGCCAAAGTTTGCCCATGCCTGATCTAGAACAATTAGAATTAAATTTTGGAAGGGGTTATCATTTTCCTTTTATTTCCACAGGTGTGAAGGCCTTGGGGTGGGTGGGGGGCATAAAATTGGGAAAACATATTTCTCTCTCAATTTTTTCAGCCATTTTCTTTGGAGAAAAAATTAAAATTGGAGAAAAAAATGAGAAAGTTGTTTTTGGGAGAGTTTTTAAAAAATATTTGCATTTTTTGGATAAAATATTTATGTTAACTCCCCCAAAATTATTTCTCAAAATTATATAATAGGATGACATTTATTTAAAACAAACAATGTCTGATCCTTGTTATGGCTGGTCTTGGGTTTATTTTTGTTTGATGGCGAAGACAAAATAATTTCCTCTTATTTTGCTAATGGTTGTTTTTGTTTTGTTCTAGTTTGTTCTTAATAGACTGAAAAAGCACAATGGTTTACATTCCAATCCCTAAATAATTTATCCCTGAAGGAAGTCCCAATAATTTCAGTCTCAGTTAACCCAAAATAATGATCTTAATTATTCTGCATATAAATAAGATGAGTTTTGAAGAGTTTTGAAAAGCTGATCCTTTGAGGGTTCAAATAACCCCTTATTCACCTTTCTCAGTTTTGGATAGTAGCGGGCAAGGCCAGGGAGGATGAAGGGAGTTGCAGTGGTACATTGTGATACATTTGCTCTCCTTGGTGAAAAGTCGTTAAGCAGAGGTAGTTTGGAGATGCCCGTAGCAATGGATTTCATGCAATGCTATGGTAGGCAGTTAGGAATTGTGGGAGTTGAAGTCCAAAACACCTGAAGGGCCCAAGTTTGCCCATGCCTGCACTAGAATTAGGTAGGCTAGATGGTTTTTGAAGTCCCCTCCATCTTCTGCATGTTAGATTTGCTAAACATAAAAGACATTTTAATCTGGAAGACTTCAAAGCATTCTTATATTGTGACATATTGATCAGCCAGAGTTGGGGAAGATTTCATCTCACCCTCCCCTTTTTCCAGGCACATTATAATAAAACATGTGCAATTGCCCCTTAAACGTGTATCTTGCAGGTAAGCAAATTGTCAGAAAAACACTATCTCTGTTATTGTACCATAACTGCGTATATGGTGTACAGATACACAGCAGTTTTGATCAAGGTTGCCAGTTTTAAGTGCTCTTATCCATTCCGGAGCCCAAGGTCTCTGCTGTGCTTTGAGTGGAGCAACCCATAATATCCTCCAAGAGATTTCTTCGCAGTTTTGATTGTTTCCAAGGCTGCTGCTTTGATTTTCTTTCTATTTTTCATTGATCTATTCATTTGTTCACTCACCTGAAGTCTGACTTCTGGTATAAATTAAATGCATTTCATGAATCTCCTGCTCTGAAGTGTCAGTGATCTGTTGCTAGGTTAGCAAAGAATGATTTTATAAGGGCAATGTGCAATATAACCTTTGCCAGTCATTGCAATATTTGAACTTATTGGAATGGGAAGGGTTTCCTTCTGTATGCTGAAGCTCTCTGAAAGAGGCAAACAGAGTCCATCACTTTGCATACCTGCTCCAATTAAGTTTTTGTTGATTTGTTATGTTGTAAAACCAGCAGGTGATTCCATTGCAGCTGAAAATATTACATTTGTGTCAATGCAGGTCTTTGGCATGTAATATTTGCTTTGATTATTATTTTGATTATTTTGAATTTCCACATGGAAATATAATACAATGCTGATCCAAAACCACACTGTGTTAGAACTATCACACTGATATGAATGGCCTTCGTACTACTATTACTACTACTGCTACTACTATTTCTATCATGCTTCTTCTCTCTAAAAAGAGTCTCAAAGAGATTACCAGTAAAACCAACACATCACAATACAATGCAACTTTTACAGGTAGCCATTTAGTTTCTGTTCTCAGTTCTGCTTTTGTTTAGCACACTCTCTTCTCATATCCAAAATGTGGTAATGGTGCACGCCTTTCACTTCAGGGATAGAATGCACCACAAAAAGTGAACATTGGCTGAGTATTTTGAAATCTACCTCATGACCCATCTGCCATGTAGTTGCATTATGCTTGAATTATGATTGGATTGTCTCTTTTCATTGATGGGAAAAACCTGTCTTGAGTCCACCAGCATGGTTACTGCGTTGCCACTTTCCCTGTGCAATAATTTCCTTCTGCTGCAGTCCTGGTGTTGTGAAGTGAGGAAAGTTTTGTGACAATGCCAAAGTGTCATAACAGTTCAGTTGTGGCAAAATTCAGGGGAAAGCTTTTTTTTTTCAAATAGAAAAAACACAGTGTACATGTGTCATTTGTGCCTCTTCTGAACTGGTAGTAATGCCATTGATTTTTGTATTCTTATGCACTTAGAAAACAACAATTGATTTTAAAAGGACCCGTGGCACAAACAATGGTAATTTTGTAATATGACGATAGCTATTATTGGGTTTTTAACATACTTCCAACTTTTGGTGAACTATAATAATAATAATAATAATAATAATAATAATAATAATAATAATAATTTATTTCTAGACCACTATCTCTTCCCAAAGGGAGTCAGGGTGGTTTACACACAACCATTCAGTGCTCACACAAGTGTAAATACATCAAAGCAATATAGCATAGTACAAAATAATAACAACAAATAACTAAATGCATTAAAAAAACTAAACAAAAATGAAAAATGGTACAGAAACCCAAAACAGTAAAAAAAAAACTATATAAGAAAACACAAGACATTAGAAGACACGACTATTAGTTTTAAAACTAACGGATAATATCCTTCCTCCCTTTGTTATGGAGCAGGGATTCCCAATTTTTTTTTAACCAGGGACCACTTTGACCAGGGACCACTCTTCAACATTACTACCAAAAGGGTTACAAATCAGTTTTTGGTCAACTTTAGATTCAGTTTGGTTATTTGAGGTGCGGATTCAGAGAATTGCATTGGATAGACCACATCAGTTCTAGTTTCTGATACAGAACATATGCCATCCAGTAGTCGCCATCTGCTCACCCACAGAAAATCACATTTAATAAGCTTTGGCACTGTAAGAGGGTTTTGTGTGACCAGTCACTCTCGTAACGGTGAGGCCACAGACCATATTTTAGTTCTTGCAGACCATTGGTGGTCCACGGACCACAGGTTGGGAACCACTGTTATAGGGGATATATATTAATTTTAAAATACTTTTTAAGCACCTTAAGTAATGAAAATAAGTGTAATAGAAATGAAAAAATAGGGTTTTTTTTGTTGTGTCAGGAGTGACTTGAGAAATTGCAAGTCGCTTTTTGTGTGAGAAAATTGGCCGTTTACAAGGACGTTGCCCAGGGAACGCCTGGATGTTTTGATGTTTTATCATCCTTGGGGAAGCTTCTCTTGTGTCCCCGCATGAGGAGCTGGAGCTGATAGAGGGAGCTCATCCACACTCTCCCCGGATTCGTACCTGTGTCCTGCCGGTCTTTAGTTCTGCTGGCACAGGGGTTTAACCCACTGTGCCACCAGGGGCTCCTTGGGGAAAAAATAGCTGTAATAACTATGTACATTGCCTGGTTATTACCTTCCCCTCCCCCACCTCCACACCCCTCTCCTGCAGAATATTAGATATTGGTCAAGACTTAATTTGCTAACAATAACTCCATTATATTCACAAACACACACGTGTGCATATACACAGATTAAAAAAGAAAAAGAAAATTGGGCAATTACAAATGAGCAAAGCCAGAACATGGACTGTTTAAATAAATTGTATAATTACTTATTTGAAAAAATAAAATAAAAACATTGAAGCCAAATATACTGGTACATCTTCAACAAGCTCATACCCAGAATGTTAAGGTCATGATATTGTGGTTTGAATCCTATTACTTATTTCCAGCTAGAATAGACCCATTCAATTATTATATGCTAATAAATGTACTCACAATCACCACTGGTTTAATTATTGTATTATAGTTGAGACTAATAGCAGCAAATCAGTCATGTGTTTTAATAGTGAGTTGGAGACTGTGTTGTGATTAGAGTGTATCCAAATATAAGATGTCATACATGCATGTGGAAAAATCCCCAAACCTCTCATTGTTATATTGTCCAGTGAAAACGTTTTTAAAAGTGTGCAGGTATAGGGTTGAATCATCATTGGGATAGGTACTACAAAAAGGAGGAGCAATCAAAGAAAGAAAAAAAGGATATCATTCTTAGCATTATAGATGATTGCTTTTACATGAACTCATACAATAAATTTTGTTTTTACACTGTTGGCTCCATTTTCTTTTAATTTGAAGAAGGGGTGGGAATAATGTGGCCTTCCAGATGTTGTTGGGCTACAACTCTCTAGGCTTGTGCTATTGGGGTAAACCTTGATCCGTTTCGTGTCCCAGCTTTCAGTGGGGGCCCCAATCTGTTTTTGGGAGCCTCCTGAAATTGGGAGTGCAGATATCTGTTTTCGCTCTGGGGTGCTAAAAGATCAGTTTTCTATTGACCTATTATGGGGGAGGGGGGACTTCCCATCCTTTTAGGCATTTAAGCAGTTTCTATTGTAGAGGAGAGGCATTCAGCTGATCCTGCACACCACACATGCACTCTTTCCAAGGAAAGGAGGCAAGTTCTGGTTCTTACTTTAGAGGAGGCACTCAGCTGTAGGCACAGATAGGCACGTGTGCTTTCTGGGCCTGCATACCACAAAAGAAATCTCTCCAAGGCAAGAGGCAATTCCTGTTTCTTATTCTAGAGGAGGTGCTCGACTGTAGGCACAGGCACGTGCATGCGCTGGGCCTTCACATTACACACGCATTCGGGATCAGCTCCCATTTGCTTTTATATCGAGCTGATTTTTGTACCGGGAGTGGGCTTCCTGTTACATGCTCTGGAAGATAACAAAAGTAATGAAACAATGGATGTAATGAAGGAAAATGGATTTGCACACAACTCAACAACTCCCAGCAGTTTTAGGTAACATCGTATGCTCAGGCTGGGAGTTACAATCTTTTAATAAACTCTTAATTAAATCTGTGTGATTGTGACAGCAAGTATTAAATTTAATAGAATTAATTAAAATATGCCAGGCGGATAAAATTGCAGGAGCTACTGTCAAAAAAGCAGAGTTTGAATGTTTCTGCCAAGTTCTAGGCAAAAATAAATCAAGCAGCATTTTCCTCCCTTGCAATTAACCAAATGAAATCTGCATCATTTGGCATGGAGACAGACTCTCCCTTTTGCTTATGCAAGCAAAGGGATTTTGTTCTTGCTAATATTTTTCCTGTCATTTCCTGTTCCATGTTCCTTTCATCATTCTTTATCTATTTAATGTTTTTATAACACATTAAACAATTAAAATGTGCATTAGACAGGTAATGCAAAAATTACTGTTTACATTTCTAATGATGACATTACAGGTGCCTGGATTGTGAACTTTTGCACTGCAGTATTTTGCCACTTTTAATTCTCAGAGTCATTACCTTGTATCGGGAGCCGCGGTGGCACAATGGGTTAAACCCTTGTGCCGGCTGAACTGCTGGCCTGGTCGGCGGTTCGAATCGATGAGGCTGAGAGAGCTCCCATCTGTCAGCCCCATCTTCCCATGTGGGGACATGAGAGAATCATCCCAGAGGATGCTAACATATCGAGGTCTCCCCTGGGCAACATCTCTGCAGGGATCTGGGGGCTTGGTGGGAATACTGTCTAGACTGCAATATTTTGCATTCCAGAACCTGAAATAGTGGATTTATCCCACCCTTTCAAGAAGGTGCGGAATAAATCCACTATCAAATTAATTTGCTACAAATCAGGGTTTTCCTGGTTTGTAGCGAATTAGTTCGGGGCTGTCCAGGAAGTTGTCTGGACAACCCCTCCTTTATTGCAGGAGTTACCGCAATAAAGCTACTGTCTGGACGGGCCCTTAGAGTCACTATACATTAAAAGCAACTTAAAAAGCAAACAAAAACAATAACAACACATAATTAATTAATTACAATATTTTTTACAATATCTTGAGAAAGAAAGACGGGGCACAAATCTCATAAGGGAGAATATGAAAAAGCTAGTTATATTGGGCCCAGAGAGAATAAAGGTCTTCAAATATCTGAAGCCAGAGAATACTTGTGCTCCACTGGATAGGAGTAGAATGAGTGGGTACAATGTAGAAAAATGAATCTTGGCTAAGCTTCCTAATGGTACAAGCTGTTCCAACAGTAGAACAAAATGCTTCAGGAGGTGGTTTGTTTTCCACCACCAGAAATATATCACCAAAGGCTGGTTAGCCCTGTGTGAAGGATGTGGTAGTGTCATCCTAAATGGCAGGACATTGGAGTAGATCACCCAAGCTTCCCTTCAACCTTTAGTTTTATTTGATATTCCAATAGTCAACAGAGATAATCTGCTGCAAAGCCTGTTCTTCTGTTAGTTCGATTAGTTCAGTCTTCTATCAGTTCTGTTCCCAGGTTGCTAACAAATATCACAGCTGAACAAGAACCTGGAGGGGAAGACGTAATTTCTGTGAAAAATAGCTGCTGCTTGGAGACTCCAGGTGAACACAGCTTGATTCACAATTTACTTAGGTCTCAATAACACAATCCAGATCAGCATCTTAATCCATGAACAGATCATGAATTAGTAGGTCGATGGGAATGTATAGTTGTGTTGTAAATATGACATGCTGCAGAGATGAAAAAGATAAATTCCATGTAAAGATGATTAGATAATGACTCTGGCACTACTGTAATGTGTTAATATGAATCCAGGGTGCAAAGCCGCATTTGAAATACTGTGTACAATTTCAATTGTCCCATCTTTAAAAAAGAAAATAAAAGGTGTAGCAAAGGACTGTCAAAAAAGGAAAGGTTGGTTTACCTTCCACCTGAGGAAATCCTTTTCAAAATGATTTCTCGACTTTCTTTTTTTTTTTTAAAAAAAGTAAGTTAACAGGAAATGATAAAACGAGGGGGGGGGGGGTTGGATTTATACCTCTCTTATAATATTTACACCTTCACACCAGCAAACAGACCCTGTTTTGGAAGGCTTGGAACAGACATAGTCAGTTGTGGCAGATCAGAAGCTAATTTTATGACCCTAGGGCACTTAGTTCCCCAGAGATTTCTGGAGTTTTGGAAATTAAAAATGTCTCTCAGATATATTCAAAATGGTGTATGAGTGCAAACAAACAAACAAGCTTGCTGCCACTTCACTGCTGGTTTTAAAACATTTTTTTAACAGGGCTGCAGTGTATTTAAAGGGTGGCCTCCCACTCCCAGGGGCTTTCAAGAGAGGGAATTTTCTATATTCTGGAGAGTTTGGAAGAAGAAGCTACAGAAATAGACTTGAGACCAATGTGTAACCCACCTTGATTTATAAACTCCTTAGACCTAAACTCATTTAGCTGCTTTTTATCTCCCACCAACTTATTTTCTTTCTTTCTTCACTCATCCCCTGTCCCAGGTGGTCTTCCCTTCGTGCTGTTGCACTCTAGCCTTGAGACACCTTATCACTCAGCACCACACCAGAGTGAAATAGTACTAACTACAGCAATTTACTAAGAAAAGCATGTACAAAAGGGGAAAAGGGTATTTCCCAAAAGAGCAGCAGAGTAGGAAATACAAAACAGCAACAGTCCATATACAAAATAACAGCAATTCAAAAACAGCAAAGTACACGAAGTCAAGAGAGTCAAAATCACAGGCATAAATCCATGAGCATGAAAACAGGAACTTTTTCCAAGGCAAATCCATCCAGGAACATAGGCAAGCACAGGAAACTTGAATCATGAACTTGAGAGCTGAGAACCCAAACATTAAGGCAGGGGTCCTCAAACTTTTTAAACAGAGGACCAGGTCCCTCAAACAGTTGGAGGGCCGGATTATAATTTGAAAAAATATATATGAATGAATTTCTATGCACACTGCACATATCTTATATGTAGTGCAAAAAACACTTAAAAACAATACAATAATTAAAATGAAGAACAATTTTAGCAAATATAAACTTAATAGTATTTCAATGGGAAGTGTGGGCCTCCTTTTGGCTGATGAGATAGGATTGTTGTTGTTGTTGTTGTTGTGTGCTTTCAAGTCATTTCAGACTTAGGTTGACCTTGAGCAAGGGCTGGGTAAATGACCTTGGAGGGTCGCATCTGGCCCTCTGGCCTTAGTTTGAGGACCCCTGCATTAAGGCAACGTTGTCTCCTCTGAGAGACACCAAGTAAACACCACTTAATTTAAGCCCAAGACTAACCAAGATGTCATGAGGTCATGATGAATGCACCTGGGCTTCAAGGACTTCTCATGTAGTCTCTCAGAATGCCTAATTAATCTGTCTTTTACTACCTTCATCTGAAGACCTAATCTGATGTGGGAACCCCCCCCCCCCCCCAAATCGGCTGAAGGCTGTTTCCCAAGAGAAATGGGCCTTTCACTGTTGTTAAGGAATGAACATCAGAATCCAAAACATCTTCTGCCTCATCTTCATCTGCTGGTAATTCTCTCCAATCTAAGACCTGCAAGTCTCTCCGATAACACACAGACTCCTCATTTCGAAACCCATCATCCCCCTCATGCTCTGAAAAATCCCCAGCAACTTGCTGAGCCACAACACCTGCCCATTTACCCACCCATTCATACGTTAATGGACGCAAGAGTGCTAATTCTATATCCTTAACAACCCAGGTATTTTTCCCTTCCTTCCTCCACCTGCCCCAGTTGTCCTTCTCCATCCTTATGCTGCTTCTTTTCCCCTTGATCTTTCCCTCTTCCCCTCCATCCCACCTCCATCCCCCGCCCCCCATCTAAGTCTCTATCTCTCTGCCAGCCTCCATCCTGGTACTTGTTGAATGCTTCCTGCTTCTCTTTTAATTCCTTCTTCCAAATCTTTTAATAATAATAAAAAAAACTTTGCAGAGTGAAACAGTTGTATCACATAATGAAGGAAGATGTTACTATTTTTATTTATTTATTTAAAACATTTATATGCTGCCCTTCTCATCCTGCAGGGGACTCAGGGCAGAGCACAACATACAAACGGCAAACATTCAATGCTGGGACATAAATTATAGACATACATAAGAATTAAAATAATTTAACTCGACATTAAAATACACTGTATAAAACTGTCTCAATCATCTGCATCGAATCTAGTTGGTATGGTAAGGTTTCCTATTGCTGCCTTATTGCACTGTCCCAAAAGCTTGGCCCCATAGCCAAGTTTTTATCATCCTTCTGAAGGACAGGAGGGAGGGGGCTGATCTAATCTTAATAGCAAGGGAGTTCCATAGCCCGGGGGCAATCACTGAGAAGGCCCTGTCTCTCGTCCTTGCAAATTGCACCTGTGATGGTGGTGGGATGGAGAGCAGGACCGCCCTGGAGGATCTTAATCTCCGCAATAGTTCATGGGGGGAAATGTGTTCGGACAGGTAAATTGGAGGCGACAGCTAGTTACATAAACTAAAGTTACTTTTCCTTTGGGGTGTTTTCATTTCACCACTGTCTTGATGTTGGATAAACTTTGGATACCCAAATTTAATATCCAAACATCTTGACTACCCAAGTCTAGTATCCAAGCAATAGTATTCTGAGTTTCATGTTAATGGTTTAAAATAATTCTGATTTGCTTCATCTCCTCTTTCAACTTTCTGTTGACTATCTAATCCACTCATTTATCTTTTTACATGTTTCCTCTTTTCAAACAAAACCATGCTGGGGTTTCTAGACATGTAATGTTCTTCCATATATAACTTATATCCAAAGGCACATTATAGTGTCAATCCTGTTTAAGCACAATGCATTGTATTCAGTGGAATGTATATGCAGATTAAAATATTCAAACCTATCCACATTCTGGCATGTGCATAAATATCACTTTAAAACATGACAAGAGCTTAAATAGCACTTTAAACCATGGCCAGAATCACACATGTTTAGAAATTAATTCCTTTTAGTAGTGCTTCCAGTCTGTAAACTCACTGCTTTTTTATTCTCATCTATTTTCCTCCAATAGAAGAATTAAGACTCAGAAATCCTTTTATCATTTTTTTTTGTTCAACCTCCCATCTATATAATAGCAAACTCTAATCCAGGACCTTCATTTTCCTCCCTCTCGGATACAGAGCTTGTCAACTCACATTACAGATGGTTAACAGAGAAACATAAAGACATACCCTTGGGTAGGAAACTTGCTCAGCTTTTTAGGATGGCCAGGCTTAAGTGTACAAAATAATTACAATAGTATGTGGTAACAACGATAATGTTTTATGAACCAGAGTGGCATTATGAACCGTGCCCACCGAACATTACCAAACATATGGATTAAAAACAAAAAAGTGGGACTATATAGTTAGGCCGATTAACACAAAAGGAATGTATTAATCTAGTCCTTATCACATGCAGTTCACAAAGAATCAAGATGTGTTTCTGACTCTACTGCAGTTGTAATAGTTTCTTTTATTGTGTCAGAAGCGACTTGAGATAACAACCTCACTAAACTACAAACCCCAGAATTCTGCAAGAGGAAGAAACTGGATTTTAAGTAGATTTTTTTCTCTAGTGTGGTGAAGTGGACCTCAGGTTGGTGTGAGAGAATTGGCTGTCTGCAGAGACGTTGCCCAGGGGATGCCCGGATGTGTTACCATCTTGTGGGAGGCTTCTCTCATGTCCCCACATGGGAAGGTGGTGGTTCGAATCTGTGACACGGTAGCTCAGTTCTGCTGGCACAAGGGTTTAACCCATTGCACCACCGTGTCTCCTATGGTTGCAGTACTGCAAGTTAACTAGTATTTTAACCAGGTATGCTTGCTGGTAGCTCATAATTTCAGTATTTATACCGAAAGCACTAGATCTAAGTCTGTTTTCTATGGGTGCATGGCTGTCTGCATGGGTCTATCAGAAAGATTTGTGCACTGTTTCACCAGCTGGAAAGCCGTCTTGCATATCTGTTCAGATCCTGCCTATCTTCGTGACCGCATCCTCCCCTACGAGCCCACACGATCCTTAAGATCTTCCAGGAATGCTCTTCTCTCACTCCCGCCCTCGTTTCAGGCGCGGTTGGTGGGGACGAGGAAAAGAGCATTCTCGGTGGTGGCTCCTTGTCCCTGGAACTCCCTCCCCAGGGAGATCAGGCTGGCACCCTCCTTATCCACATTCTGTAAGGAATTGAAGACGTGGATGTTTCATTGCGCTTTTGATTGACGAGTACTGATAGATGGCTCCTAGCCATTACCTGAACTCAGTTCCTATATTCAATTACTATATTTTAAAGCTAAGCTGTAATGATCCTGTTATAAATGCTCTATTCCTATTCTACTATTTGTTCTATCCACCTTTTTGACCAACCTATCCTTTAACTCGTTTTGCATATTGATCCCCTCCCCCCAAAAATGAGATTAGAAGTACCTATGTTGTTGCTTATGATGCTCGCTTTTATTGTTGTTTTTATGCTGTTATATATTTTGCTGTTCTGTTTTTAACTGTATGCTGTCTGGCATGGCCCCATGTAAGCCGCCAAAAGTCCCTTCGAGGAGATGGAGGCAGGGTAGAAAAATAAAGTTGTTGTTGTTATTATTATTATTATTATTATTATTATTATTATTATTATTATGGGCTCAGCCTGTGACTGTCTCTTTGCCACAGGATTCAAAGGAGAATGAGCATGAACCTGCAGAGGTTCAATGTCTAAGATAAATGATCAGGTTTCTGTTGACACTCAGGGGTTTGTGAAAGGAGATGAGGGTCAAGAGAATACAGTTAGCCAGAGTGAAAATGAGGATTCTGGGATAGCTGGTTCATAAGGCAAATATGCCTTGATGCAGGCTGAGAAAGAGATCAAACAGTCAAGGTTAGATAGAGATAGCGAAAGGAATGTACTAACTGGCAAACCGAGGGAGGCATTCTATGATCACAAAGGCCAAATTTATCAGGTTCGCCACCTGGATTTAGGGAGGAGGCACTCAGCAAGATTGAGAGAGAAGAGGGGTCAGGGAGAGGTTTTCCAAGGGAAACTGAATGCTTTTGATATGGCTTTCTGAATAAATATAGGGCCTGTGAATCTGTACTCTTCAGTGAGTCCAACATTTGATTTTCATGCCTGATCCATGCCTTCCTGTTCATGCTGAGACTCATGTATAATCCTGCTTTGAATTCATGTTCATGCTGAGATTTTTGTCAGATGTTAGTCTTGGTTTCAAGCTCCTGCGTTTGGATTATTTAGTTCAAGTTTACTCCTGTTTCTTCAATGGACTTTGATCTTTACAGTCTTCTGGAATGGAAAGACTTTACTCCTGTGGACTTGTTTATTGGATTTTGGGACTATTCTGTTTCCTGACTTGGATTTTGACTGGGTATTATTACATTGCTCTATTGATTATTTTGTGGACATTGCCTTATTCCTTGTTTGAATGCTTTTTATCTTTTTCGACGATTGCTATATTAATCTCCAATAAACTGCTTTGCTTATTAAAGAATATTGGTGTGTTTACAGGTTCAAAGATGCCAACCCCAGCTCTGGTGTGCAACATCTGAAAGAGATTAAGATAGTATATATGTTGTCCTGAATCCAATTGACTGTTCCAGCTAAAGCAGACCCACCAAATACATTGTTGAATAAATCCCATGGATCCTTTAACTGGGACTAGCAATTAGACTTGGGCCACAAATGCTACATCACAATATTTCAGTTCGCCCCACCCTCATTTAATATATCTTATTATATTTCTTCAATGTTCATGCTATTTTCTTTCTAAAAGTTGGTGTCCATCCATGTTGTTCAATACAGTTACTATAACTTATTGTTGTAATCACTTTAATGTTTAAACTCCTCTAGGTATAGCATAGCAAGCATTTTTTGTGTGGTACTTTACTATGACAACAATCCTGGGTGATGATTCATAGGTGCATCTGGTTTGCACATAATACTAAGCAGTAGCAGAGCATCATTTCAAACACTTGGCACTCTTCTTCTAGTACAGCCATATCATTCAAAGTGTTTACTTCCGTTTCTATGAATGGCTTTCTCATGCTAAATCCAAGTGGGGAAAAGAAGATAGTTTTAACTATGTTTTGCCTGAATAAATCAGGATCATTAACCCATTATTTGAAGTTTTGTTTAAAAAACATAGTAAAAATTAACTATAATCTATCAACATTCACAGCTATAATGTGAAAGGTGAGAGCACTGCATAAGTTGAAGTGGAAAGAGGTAGAGCAGGAAGACCATTTCAAAATGAGAAAGCTATAAACAGACATTTTGTCCTGTTTTGCCCCAGAAACAGTCTTATAACAAGGGTTAAAGCAACTAAAAAAGCTTTACTTCAGAAAAATGATAGTAATGTAAGAAACCGCAGCAAGGGAACAGAAGGTAAATCCCAGAAGCAAAGCACACGTCTTACATCAGACATGAAACAAGAGTCTTTGGCAAAAAGTATTTTCGAGGCACTTTGCACATGAGGGAGCTGCAAGCAAGGAAACCGGAGCAGAGAAGCACTAAGAGGAATGGTTGCTGCCAGCACTGACCACTTGTTTACTGCTGATTTATAGCCCTCAGCTCCGAGCACGGGCATTACTAAGGCAAGGTCGGATTGCTCAGCATCCTTGCAGCAATTCTAGCTGATCTTCTCCTTTCTTCTTTCATTCTTTGGCCATCCTGAAACTGTAGGAATGGACAACATGTTTTCCTTGCCCTCTTCTTCCTCCTCCACACTTGGCCCCAAATCCCTAACTCCTACATCTTCAGTCTCCTCCTCCGCCTCCGTCTCCTCCGAAAAGTACACAACACATTTGGGTCCAGGTGGGATATGCTGATATTTTCTTGCTTAGGAAATCTTAGGCTGCATCTACACTGTAGAATTAACACCACTTTAACTGCTATGGTTTAATGGTTTGGAATATTGGCATTTGTAGTTTGGTGAGACACTAGCACTCTTTGGCAGAGAAGGCTAAAGATTTGGGAAAACAATAACTCCTGTGATTCCAGAGTATTGAGCTATAGCAGTGAAAATGGTCTTGAACTGCATTACTTCTACAGTGCAGATCAAGCATGGGCAAAATTTGGCCCTCCAGGTGTTTTTGTCTTCAACTCCCATAATTCCTAACAGCTGGTAGGCTGTTAGGAGTTATGGGAGTTGAAGTCCAAAACACCTAGCGGGTCAAAATTTGCCCATACCTGTTTGTAGATACACCCTAAGTTTCATAAAGTTTCTACAACTGACCTAGCAGCCTTTCCTTCTCTGGAGGGTAGCAGAGCCAGGAATCTTTTTCCTACCTCCTTTCTGTGGTCCACGTGGCATTTAGCCACCCCGGCATTCTTGGATTGTTTGTTGGGGAGTGTGTTCTCTGGATTTGAATATTCCCTAGTCAATGGATGGGTTCAATTGGTTTTCTCATTGCTATAAATCATCCTTCCTTTTGTCTTCTTACTAATGCCAGAGACCAGAGTATGTGTCCCTTCTGTTCTGCGGATCCACCGATCCTATGTTATAGGGGCCAGGCTTAGCACAGCAGGCTAAACCACTGTGCTGCAGAAAAATTCTGCTGATCGGAAAGTTGGCAGTTTGAGCCTGGGTTGGGATGAGCATTCGCCGATAGCCCCAGCTCACTTGCCCACCTAACAGGCCGAAAGCAGAAATGTGAGTAGATAAAATAGGTAATGTTTTTAGTGGGGAGGTAATAAAGACGTCCCAAAGGACATCCATCAGAGGAAAGCTCCTCAGCATGGAAGATGGAATGACAACACCCCCCATGGTCGGAGTCAAACACAGCCCCTAAGATGACAGAAATAAGATGGGAAAAGCTGTCTTTACCTCTGTTTGTGTTGTCTGTCGTTAATTGTATAATCAAGCTTTACCGTATGTGTGATCTGAAAGGCACTCTGAGTCCCCTTTGGGGTGAGAAGGGCGGGGTATAAATACTGCAAACAAATAATAAATAATAAACATGATATACCATTACGTGTGTAGCACAATCTCTGTTCACACAGGTTGAAATTTATGTCAAGATTTAAAATTAAAATTTAAGCATTACTACAATAAATACAAGGAATAGTCACTAGAAAACAGTAGACTCTAATTTAGACCCAGGACTATATTAAGCCCAAGTCTTCTGAAAGTACAGTCCTCCAGAGAACTATACAATCTGTTTCCTTGTTTGTTTCCCAGTGGACCTGCATTTGAGACTAGTTTGTGATTGTACTGGAATAGTATGGAAACTTGTGCAGGTCAAATTTCAACCCCGATATAACATGTTGCTTTTGTGCTGATTTTGTTTCCATGGTTACCCATTTCATTTTGATACATTTAGCAATACCAAACATTTTGCTTTCTGAATCTCGTCGCACCATCCCAGATGGTTCACACTGGATAATTGTTTGGTCATTTGGGGGATTATGCAAGTTCCGCCATAAAGTATAGATGTGTCTTCTATCTTGAAACAGTTACTTAAAATTAATTTCTGGAGTTTCCACGAGGTGTTGTATATGTGTGTCTATTGATGCAGATTGCTCTTGCTCTACCTAGCTCAGTATTATCTAAAAGATTCCTTTGCTGCTTTGAGAATTAATGCATCTAATACAATAATAATAATCACCATCATCATCATCATCATCATCGGGAGGAGGGAGCAAGCTTGTTTTCTGCTGCCTTGAAGACTGGGACGCAGAGCAATGGCATCAAACTACAGGAAAAGAGATTCCACCTGAACATGAGGAAGAGCTTCCTGACTGTGAGAGCTGTTTAACAGTGGAACTCTCTGCCCCGGAGTGTGGTGGAGGCTCCTTCTTTGGAGGCTTTTAAACAGAGGCTGGATAGCCATCTGTTGGGGGTGCTTTCAATGCAATTTTCCTGCTTCTTGGCAGGAGGTTGGACTGGATGGCTCATGGGGTCTCTTCCAACTATGTGATTCTATGATTCCTCCTGTCATGCTGGAGTATCTTGAGATTTCCGGGGACAACACTTATCTACGAATCTGTAGGTCCTTCGGTGTAATTCTTTGGGCAGCTTCCAGTGAAAATTAACCATGTTGGAAGACCTAGAAATTCGCTTGGGTAAAAATCCCAGGAATTTATTTACCACTGGGGCTATGTGCAGGGCTGACTGTATAAGGATTCCCCATTTATTTAGTTCCATTCATTGACTAATTCTTATCAGTTTCGTTCATTATAATATTATGCATTTGTATTCATAAGGTTCAAACCAGCCCTATCAAATAATTGCCAGTAGCCATGCATAAAATTAGAATATATATGAAAACAACAGTAATACAATTAGAAAATGTTAACTTAAAATATTATTTTGGTTAAAAAGTAATCACAAACTAAAATAAGACATTTTCTCAGAGTAGTACACTCTGTACTGAACCTTTTAAATGGTAAAGGGTTTTGAAGGTAAAGTTTTCTGTTTTGGAAAAAAAAAAAGATTAGCGGATTTATTTCCCCAAAATTTGTATCAGAAATTATAATGGGGTTGTTGTAAGTTTTTCGGGCTGTATGGCCATATTCTAGAAGCATTCTCTCCTGACGTTTCACCTGCATCTATGGCAGGCATCCTCAGAGGTTGTGAGACCATACAATCTCTGAGGATGCCTGCCATGGATGTGGGTGAAAAGTCAGGAGAGAATGCTTCTGGAACATGGGCATACAGCCCAAAAAACTTACAACAACCCAGTGATCCTGGCCATGAAAGCCTTCGGCAATTATACTATTTTGTGAGGAGGCTTGGGGAGGAGGGGGGGTATGAATTAACTAGCACATAACTTGTTTCTTGAGTTAGGCATATGAGTCAGGTTGTAAACTGCATATCCTGTTTACTATTAAAAAGCTACAGTATTATTGTCGCTGGCAATCCGTATGGCGATTAGTGAAGAAGGATGTCAATGTTACAGAGATTGTAATTGTAAACAGCTGGAACAGCTGGACGGTGTGGATTTTGCCAGCTTGTTTGATCATATGGCAGATATCTTCCAAGTCTGATTGACCTTGCTGTTGAGTTGTTGAGCTGAGACTGCAGCAAAAATGTCAGTCTTATTTCTATGGAGCTTGATTTTATCTGCATTTGTGAAGAGGATGCTGCTTTTAGCCTGAATATTATAGACAATTCTTAGCCCGTTTTCTGGATAGTAGGAGTGTGTGATATAACTGGATCATTCCAAAGCTGAGTCTCCCTAGTTTTAAACCCGATGGTTTCTTAATGCTCTATAAATAAAGCAAGCACATCCTTTTTCATTTGAATTTCCATGGTTTTATGTACATAAAATGAGTGAGTGGAGAATGTGACCGAGTGCAATCCTGGGAATGTCTACACAGAAGTAAATCCTATTGAATTTTCAAAATTCACTAATATATGCATTCAGAAAAAAAATTATAAGGAAAGGAAAGGCATTGAACTTGGTGGAGTTCCTATTTTAATGTTAAAATCCTCCTTGTTCCTATAGAATTGGGAAATTTAGTCAAGAGGATTGCCTATCTAGATCAGGCATGGGCAAACTTTGGCCCTCCAGGTGTTTTGGACGTCAACTCCCACAATTCCTAATGGCCAGCTGTTGTGATTTTCTTATAGTACAGTGGGTTAAACCGCCAGCTGCAAAAAATCTTGCTGATCGAAAGGTTGACAGTTCAAGCCCGGGTTGGGGTGAGTTCTTCACCATCAGCCCAGCTTCTGCTCACCTAGCACCTCGAAAACATCAATGTGAAAGAAGTAAGAGAAGGAGGGAAGGAGGAAGGAAAGAGAAGGAAGGATAGGATGGTGAGAAGAGTGCAAGGGGCCGCATCTGGTGCCCGGGCCTGGGTTTGCCCATGCCTGATCTAAATCAAGGGTGACAATCATGTGACACTTTATAGAGTTTGTTGTACTGCAACTCACAGCATTTCTCATTGTTTTTGCATGCCAGGGATGCTGGGACTTTCAGTGCAGTCAGGAGCACTTCACCATCAGTCAAAAATGAAGACTTCAATTTTCTGATTTTCTTCCAACCTTCTGCCCTTACCCTCCTTTTTTCGATTTTGTCAATGCTGATCCAAAGTACTGAGGCACTGAAAGCTTGAATGCTATTCTATGACATCTTGACAGGTTCTTTCCTTGATTGATTGTCTGTGTCAGGCTGCCATGATTTTAACCATGGTTAAAAGCTTGAATTTCCCACCTAGAAAAAAGGATAACGCTTGCTCCCTTTCTGCAATATTTTCCATCAGAATTTCATTGGTTTATTCACATTCAATGGTTGAGTTGAAAAAAAGCCAATGCAATTTTAGCCTGCATCAATAGGAATATCATATCTATACCAGGCCTGGGAAAACTTGGGCCCTCCCTCCTGGTGTTTTGGTCTTCAACTCCCATCATTTTCATCATTGCCGCAGTGGGTTAAACCCTTGTGCCAGCAGGACTGAAGACTGACAGGTTGCAGATATGAATCTCTGGAGAGCATGGATGAGCTCCCTCTGTCAGCTCCAGCTCCCCATGTGGGGGCATGAGACAAGCCTCCCACAAGGATGGTAAAACATCAAAAAAAATCTGGGCATCCCCTGGGCAACATCCTTGCAGACAGCCAATTCTCTCACACCAGATGTGACTTGCAGTTTCTCAAGTTGCTCCTGGCATGGAAATTGTTCTTGGCCAGGAATGAGCTCCCTTTGTCAGCTCCAGCTCCCCATATGGGGACATGAGACAAGCCTCCCACAAGGATGGTAAAACATCAAAAACATCCGGGCATCCCCTTGGCAACGTCCTTGCAGATGGCCAATTCTCTCACACCAGAAGCGACTTGCAGTTTCTCAAGTTGCACCTGGCACGGAAATTGCTCTTGGCTGGGGAGACCGTGGATGAGCTTCCTCTGTCAGCTCCAGCTCTCTATGCGGGGACATGAGAGAAGTGACTTGCAATTTCTCAAATTGTTCCTGTCACACACAAAAAAATGTGATGGTTTTTTTTGTCAAGCATGGTAAGCAATTTGCAGCAATGATATTACTTTGCATAGTTTTTGTGATTTCTTCTTGACAGCTGTAGAGATCCCGGTAGCGCAATAGGTCAAACCCTTTGTACTAGTAGGACTGCTGCCCCATAGGTCAGTGGTTCGAATCCGGGGAGAGCGGGTTGAGCTCCCTCTGTCAGCTCCAGCTCCTCATGTGGGGACATGAGAGACGCTTCCCACAAGGATGGTAAAAACACCAAACATCTGTCCTTGCAGACGACCAATTTTCTCACACCAGAAGCGACTTGCAGTTTCTCAAGTTGTTCCTGACAGGAAAGAAAAAAAATTCCTCAGCCTGGATGGCCAAACGCCTGTTCTAAAGTCAGAGTGCAACAGGTGCTCCTCCTTCGCGAGCCTGCCCGCGCCTTCCTTTCCCTTGCGCTGCGTTCCCGTTCATCCCCACTATTGGATCTCTCTCGGGAGCGCGCACTGGTCGAGCTTTGGGCTTGCCTGGGCGCGCGCCTCCAGAGGAAGCTCTGCCTGCTCCCCTTTCCACGCTCCCTTCGGGCGGCAGGGCAGCAGGGCTGGCTGGAGAGAGAAAGCAAAGGGTGTGTGTGTGTGTGTGTGTGGAAGAGAGGAAGAAAGAGAAGCCCTGAGGGCAGCAGAGAGAGAAAGAGAGGGAGAGAAAGAGAGAGAGAGAGGCAAAGAGGAGAGAGAAAGAGCCCAGAAAGAGGGGAAAGAAAGAGACTAGATATGTAATTGGATCTTGGCGGATAAAAGCGGGATACAAATAAATCTATGCCTGTCGAAGGCTTTTATGGCCGGAATCACTGGGTGGTTGTGAGTTTTCCGGGCTGTATATGGTCATGTTCCAGAAGCATTCTCTCCCGACAGGCATCCTCAGAGATGCTTGCTATAAATGCGGGCGAAACGTCAGGAGAGAATGCTTCTGGAACATGACCATATACAGCCCGGAAAACTTACAACAACCCAGATATATACATTTTTGTGTGCATCACGAGCGACTTGAGAAACTGGACGTACAACAAAAACCTATAACAACCTAGGAAAATGTGGTTTATATATCTGTAGAAGGTCCAGGGTGGGAGAAAGAACTCTTGTCTGTTGGAGCTAGGTGTGAATGTTTCAATTGGCCACCTTAATTGGCATTTAATGGCCTAGCAAATTTTCAAGGTGTGCCTTCTTACTGCCTGGGGGAATCCTTTGTTGAGAGGGGATTAGCTGCCCCAGATTGTTTCTTGTCTGGAGTTCTCCTTTTGTTCTTTATTTATGTCCAAAAGGATCGTTCTTCCAAAAACCTGTGGAGATTTCCCAATATCCTCTGCCAGGAATGCTTTGATGGTGTGATCCTACAAGGCAGATCGGGGCTCGACTGGATGGTGCTTGCGGTCTTTTTCCAACAGCTTCTCTCATGCCTGCGCATGGGGAACTAGTGTTGACAGAGAGAGCTCAACCCGCTCTTTCGGATTGAAACCGCTGACCTGTAGGTCAGCAGTCCTGCCGGCACAAGAGTTTAAACCCATTGCGCATTGGTGGGCTCCTATATATCCCATAAAATAATAATAATAATAATAATAATAATAATAATAATAAAGAGGTAGGAATGGAGGGTCAGGAGTCCTTCTCTGACAGGGGCAGGAGTGCGCTCTCTTCTCTCTCCCCCCCTCCGTCTTTCTCTCTCTCTCTCTCTCTTTGAAGGGAGGGGGAGACGTATGTGCGCTCCCTCCTCTCTCTCTCTCTTTCTCCCCTTTCTTTCTCCTTCTCTCTCTTTTTTTCTCCCTCTCCCTCTCTCGCGCTCTCTCCTTTGAAAAGAGGGAGGGAGGAGGGACTGCACGCTCTCTCTCCCTCCCCTCTTTCTCCCTTTCCCTCCCTCTCTCTTTTGAAGGGAGGGAGCGAGGCGGGAGTGCGCTCTCTCCTCTCTCTCTCTCTCTTTCTCTCTCTCTCTCTTTAAAGGGAGGGAAGGAAGCGTAAGTGTGCTCTCTCCTCTCTCTCTCTGTCTCCCTCTCTCTTTCTCCCTCGCTCTCTCTCCTTTCTCTCTCTCTCTCTCTCTCCTTTGGTGGGTGGGAGGGAGGCGGGAGTGCGCTCTCTCCTCTCTCTCCCTCCCTCTTTCTCCATCCTCTCTCTTTTTCTCTCTCTTTAAAGGGAGGGAGGCGGGAGTGCGCTGTCTCCCCTCTCTCTTTCTCCACTGCCCTCTCTCTTTTCTCTCTCTCTCTTTAAAGGGGAGGGTGAGGCGGGAGTGCGCTCTCTCTCTCTCTTTCTCCACCCCCCCTCTTTTCCTCTCTCTCTTTAAAGTGAGGGAGGCGGGAGAGCGCTCTCTCCTCTCTCTCTCTCTTTCTCTCCCCCCTCTCTTTTCCTCTCTCTTTAAAGGGAGGGAGGGAGGCGGGAGTGCGCTCTCTCTCCCCCCCTCCACCTCTCTCTTTCTCTCTCTTTGGAGGGAGGCGGGAGCGCTCTCTCTCTCTCTCTTCTCTCTCTCTCTTTTTCTCTCTCTCTTTAAAGGGAGGGGGGAGGCGGGAGTGCGCTCTGCTCTGGCAGCCTCGGCGGCGGCGACTTTGCTCTTTAAATTGGTCTCAAAGCCGATTACAGCTGATCTCCCACGTGATATTTCCCCTTCTGGCTCCCTCCGAGGGAGGAAGACGAGGAGGAGGAGGAGGAAAGGAGAAAGGGGTCCGAGACACACACACACACACACAGAGAGAGACCGAGAGCGGTGGGCAAAGGCGCGCCTGGCACAACTTTTCCTCGCTTGTCGGCGCGCGAAGGAGGGCTGCGGCGATGCTGATTAGGCGGCTGGGATAGGCAGAGGAGCCGCACAGCCCGGGGAGGAAGGCAGTAGGCAGCAGAGGCTCCTCTGTGTGTGAAGGGGGGGGGGGTGTCCCTGGGAGAGGGCAGGTGGCGGGGGACCATGCAGAAGAGCGTGCGGTGCAACGAGGGCCACGCCTTGTACCTGGCGCTGGTGGCCCGCAAGGAGGGCTCCCGCCGGGGCTTCCTCAGCAAGAAGACGGCCGAGACGGCCAGCCGCTGGCACGAGAAGTGGTTCGCGCTCCACCAGAACCTGCTCTTCTACTTCGAGGCCGAGAGCAGCACCCGGCCCGCCGGGCTCTACCTGCTGGAAGGCTGCACCTGCGAGAGGGCCCCCGCCCCCTCCGCCATGGACAAGCAGGTATAACCCCCCCCACCCCCGTCCCTTCCATAGATCTCGCCATGGCCATCTGCAGGGAGGGCTCGGGTTGGGTTGGGCTGGATGCCCCTCAAAGTCTCCTCCAATTGTAAGCTTCTATGACTCCCGCTCTTGGCGAGACCTTGGGACCCGCCTCTTCCCTTCCTTCCTGAAGAGGCAGCATCTACACCAGGCATGGGCACTGAAGCTGGTTCTTCACACATGATGACCATCGTAACTCCTTATTTCACGTCCAGGTGTACAAGGGACACAGTAACACAGGGCAAAAGTCCCGTTCCCTCCCCGTTGCACAATGGGTTAAACCAGTGGTTCTCAACCTGTGGGTCCCCAGATGTTTTGGCCTTCAACTCCCAGTAATCCCAACAGGTGGTAAACTGGCTGAGATTTCTGGGAGTTGTAGGTCAAAACACCTGGGGACCCACAGCTTGACAACCACTGGGTTAAACCCTTGGGCCGGAAGGACTGAAGACCAACAGGTAGCAGGTTCGAATCCAGGGAGAGTGGGTTGAGCTCCCTCTGTCAGCTCCAGCTCCCCATGCGGGGACATGAGAGAAGCCTCCCACAAGGATGGTGGAATATCAAAACATCCAGGCGCCCCCTGGGCAACATTCTTGCAGACAGCTAATTCTTTCACGCCAGAGGCGACTTGCAGTTTCTCAAGTTGCTCCTGGCACAAAAATTGCTCTTGGTTGGGGTGAGCGTGGATGAGCTCCCTCTGTCAGCTCCAGCTCTCCATGCGGGGAGATGAGAGAAGCCTCCCAGAAGGATGGTAAAACATCAAAAACATCTGGACGTCCCCTCGGCAACATCCATGCAGACGGCCAGTTCTCTCACACCTGATGTGACTTGCAGTTTGTCAAGTCTCTCATGGCACGGAAATTGCTCTTGGTTGGGGTGAGCGTGGATGAGCTCCCTCTGTCAGCTCCAGCTCATCATGCGGGGAGATGAGAGAAGCCTCCCAGAAGGATGGTAAAACATCAAAAACATCTGGACGTCCCCTCGGCAACATCCATGCAGACGGCCAGTTCTCTCACACCTGATGTGACTTGCAGTTTGTCAAGTCTCTCATGGCATGGAAATTGCTCTTGGCTGGGGAGAGCGCGGATGGGCTCCCTCTGTTAGCTCCAGCTCTCCATGCGGGGACATGAGAGAAGCCTCCCATAAGGATGATAAAATATCAAAAACATCCAGACATCCCCTGGGCAGTGTCCTTGCAGATGACCAATTCTCTCACCATAAATTACTTGCAGTTTCTCAAGTTGCTCCTGACACGGAAATCGCTCATGGCAAGAGCTTGGGACTTTTGTTTTCCTTTCCTTCTCATCTATACCAGGCATGGGCAAACTTTCTAATTTGGGGGGCGCATGGCAGGAGAGGGGTGGCCCGGCCAGGATGGAGGCAGTTCTCCCAAAGGTCCTCCCTTTCCTCTCCTCTCCTCTTTTGGATGCAGAAAGTGAAGGAAAGACGAGAGAAACATTTGGAACCCAAAAGGGTTGGTCTGAGATGATGGTTGGCCAGGATGAGATGGTGGACGTGAGGGCTGGCCAGGATTAGATGGTGGACGGGAGAGAAAAGGTCTATCCATGAGACCCCATGTTACCTACTCCTGATGTACAGTAGAATTCTAGATCTGGAAGAGACCCTCAAGGGCCATCTAGTTCAACCCCCTGCCATGCAAGAAGCCACAATCAAAGCACTCCTGATAGACACACTCTGAGAAAAGGCTCCCGAAAAGGAGACTCCATCACAATCTGAGGTAGCCCACGCCACTCTCCAACTGTTCTTCCTCTCAATAAGTTCTTCCTAATCTTTTCAGTCAAATCTCTTTCCCTGCCATTTGAACTCATTGCTCCCTTGTGCCCTGGTCTCTAGAGCAGCAGCAAGTCAGTTTTGCCCTCTTCCTCCTCAATGGGACACTCTTTAAAATCTGGAAACAGGGTTCTCATGTTCCCTCTCAACTGTCTCTTCTCCCACTAAACATCCCCCAGGAAGGAAGGAAGGAAAGGGTGGAAGGAATGGTGGAAGACAGTGGATGGAGGGAAGGAGGGAAGAAAGAGAAAATAGAAGGAAAGAAGGAAGGAAGGAAGGAAGGAAGGAAGGAAGGAAGGAAGGAAGGAAGGAGAAAGGAGGAGAGAGAAGGAGGTAGGAAAGAGGGAAGGACCGATGGGTGGAAGAGAAGAAAGGATGGAAGGAGAAAGAGAGAGGCAAGCAAGAAAGGAAGGGAAGGAAGTTGTGAGAGAGGAGGGTCTGAGAAAAGAGCCTAAGGAGCCGCATTCGGCCTCCTGGGCTTGGGTTTACCCATACTTGATCTATACCAGTGGTTCTCAACCTTCCTTAATATAGTTCCTCATGTTGTGGTGACCCCCAACCATAACATATTTTTCATTGCTACTTCATAACTGTAATTTTGCTACTGTTATGAATCGTAATGTAAATATCTGATATGCAGGATGTATTTTCATTCACTGAACCAAATTGGGCACAAATACCCGATATTCCCAAATTTGAATACTGGTGGGGTTAGGGGGAGGGGTTGATTTTGTCATTTAGGAGTTGTAGTTGCTGGGATTTATAGTTCACCTACAATCAAGGAGCATTCTGAATTCCACTAATGACGACATTGAACCAATCTTGACACACAGATATCCCATGACCATGAAGGGTTTGGTGGGCATTGACTTGAGTTTTGGAGTTGTTGTTCACCTACATCCAGAGAGTGCTGTGGACTCTAACTATGATGGATCTGGATCAAACTTGGCATGAATACTCAATTTGCCCAATGTGAACACTGGTGGCCTTTGGGGAAAATTGACATTGACATTTGGGAGTTGTAGTTGCTGGGTTTATAGTTCACCTACAATCAAAGAGAATTCTGAACCCCACCAATAAGAGAATTGGGCCAAACTTCCCACACATAACCCCCATGACCAATAGAAAAGACTTTTTTCCCCTGATGGTCTTTGGTGACCCCTTTGACACCCCCTCGTGACCCCCCCAGGGGTCACGACCCTCAGGTTGAGAAACACTGTTCTACATGGTACAGAAGAAATGCCAAGTGTGCTGCCGCTTTCTCTGCCCAGGCTCCCATGCTATCTATGGGATCTTGGGGTTTTCTCTTTGGTAGAGAAACTACAGCTCCCCTGATTCCATGGCTGTGGAAGAGACATGCTGCTTCCCTTCTGCAGTCTTGGGCCACACACCTGCTTGGAACTGGAGCTCTTCACCTTTCCAGGGATGTATTTAGGATGAGGGCATACTGAGGCCACTTTCACTGCCATGGCTCGATTCTATGGGATCTAAGGAATCTGCAGTTTATCAGAGAAGGCACCAGATCTTTCCCACTAAGAGAGGATGGAGCCAGGAGTGCGTTTGCAAGCCTTCCATCCCCAAAGCTTGTCACCTGGAAGCCCTTTTAAGAACAGAGGTAGATCTACACTATAGACTGGCATGGGCAAACTTGGGCCCTCCAGGTATTTTGGACTTCAACTTCCACAATTCCTAACAGCCTCGGGCCCTTTCCTTTTCCCCCTAGTGGCAGAGGGGAAAAAGGAAAGGGCCCGAGGCTGTTAGGAATTGTGGAAGTTGAAAGTCCAAAATACCTGGAGGGCCTGAGTTTGCCCATGCCTGCAATATAATTAATACAGTTGGATCCTTTAGCTGCCATGGCTCAATCCTAAAGAATCAGGGGAGCTGTAGCCTTCTCTGCCAAGGAGTGCTGGTGCCTTACCAAACTACAACTTCGACAAGTCCAAAACATTGAGCCATCACAGTTAAACTGCATTAATTCTCCAGTGAAGATGCAGCCTAGAGCTCTTAAACCCAGTCACTTCTGTCCTCGTTTTTTCGTGTCAGGAGCAACTTGAGGAGCTGCAAGTTGCTTCTGGTGTGAGAGGATTGGCTACCTGCAAGGATGTTGCCTAGGGGACACCTGATGTTTTACCATCCTGTGGGAGGCTTCTCTTATGTCCCTGCATGAGAAGCTGGAGCTGACAGATGGGAGCTCACCCTGCTCCCTGGATTCAAACTGCTGATCTTCCGGTCAGCAGTCCTGCCAGCACAAGGGTTTAATCCATTGCACCACCGGGAGCTCCTGTCCTGTGTTATTGTCTTCCTTGTAACACCTGGACGTGAAATAAGGAATTAGATGGTCATCATGTGTGAAGAACGGGCTTCAGTGCACCTGATCTTTTTGCCACTAATAGACAGTTTCTACTGCTCAGCTAGGTTTTGGAGCCCTCGGAAATGTTTTTCTTACGTTGGTGCTTTGTGATGTATTGCTCTGTTTAGCTGATGCTTGTAGGAAGGTCATTCTTGCTTGGAATAAGAGTGCACCAGCTATTAAAAAATACCTGCTGTGGTCTTGCAGAGATCTGGGTATACCGAGAGTTCATTTTAACTCAATTTTAGGCTTTTTGTCTAAACACACACACTTTTTCTTAGGCTGAGCCTTTATAAAATAGATTTAAGGTCCATTGAAAGAGAGCCCTGTGTTTGAGGCTTAAGATGTCTTCTCAGCTACTTCACAGAACCCTTCCGCACAGCTGAATAAAATCCCACATTATCTGCTTTGAACTGGGATATATTGCAGTATGGATCCAGATAACCCAGTTCAAAGCAGATATTGTGGGATTTTCTGCCTTGATGTTCTGGGTTATATGGCTGTGTGGAAGGGCCCAGAGTTAGAACCAGTGTGGAGCATGTAATACCAGTGTTTGCCTCCATTGTAAACCGATCTAATATTAACAAGGATTATGTTGTTCAATGTGGAAGAGCAAAAATTCAGTACAATGGAACAGGACAAGATGAGTGAAGGTGTAACAAATTTCATGTCTGTGTACATTGCAAAAGGTTCATCATCTATGGCAGTGTTTCTCAACCTTCCTAATGCCACGGCCAGTCATGTTGTGGTGACCCCTAACCATAAAATTATTTTCATTGCTATTGTTATGAATTGTTATGTAAATATCTGATATGCAGGGCATATTTTCAGTCACTTGACTAAATTTGGCACAAATACCCGATACACCCAAATTTGAATCCTGGTGGGGTTGAGAGGATTGATTTTGTCATTTGGGAGTTGTAGTTGCTGGGATTTATAGTTACATTCTGAACTCCACCAATGATGGAATTAAACCTTTCCTGCAACACAGAACTCCCATGACCAACAGAAAATACTGGAAAAGTTTGGTGGGCATTGAGTTTTGGAGTTGTAGTTCACCTACATCCAAACAGCATCGTGGACTCAAACAAAGACGGATCTGGACAAAACTTGGCACGGATACTTAATATGCCTAAATGTGAACACTAGTGGAGTTTGGGGAAAATAGACCTTGACATTTGGGAGATGTAGTTGTTGGGATTTATAGTTCACCTACAATCAAAGAGCATTCTGAACCCCACCAATGACAGAATCAGGCCAAACTTCCCCCATAGGACCCCCATGACCAACAGAAGATACTGTGCTTTCTGATGGACTTTAGCAATCCCTCTGACACTCCCTTGCGACCTCCCCCTGCCTCCAGGGGTCCAGACCCCCAGGTTGAGAAACACTGATGTACGGCTTTTCCAGCTTGCCACTTAAATAAGACCTGTGGCTTAAACATTTAGGTAAATAGTCAGTATTTGTGGATCAGTTATTCCCCAATGCATATTTTCATATACCATTAATTATGTGTACTTCAATTGAAAAATACATCCTCTGGAATGAATCAAAATGAGCAGAACATTTTTGACAGCTCAGAGTGAAATTTTATGATATAGTTGGAATGTTTGAATCTTCAAGAATTCAGTTTGATTGCTTAGATTTGGGTTGACTGGGTCATTCTGAGCCCTTTTCAATCCTGGAGAGAACAATAGACAAGAGAACAATAGACTCAGTCAGACAAAAAAACAAACAAGTTTGGAGACTAATCTACATATCTTCTACTGTTAAATCAAACAAATTAGATTTCAGTGGGTACAAATCACAAGTTTTAATTAGACTATCAACATAGCCCTAACGTATTTGAAAATTACAGGTCCAGTTTTCCAACTGTTTACTTAGTCACATGCATTAAAATGTAAGTGGTGACATTGGTCACTCTAATTATGTTTGAATGTAAAGAGCTGAAGAGTTTAGGCACTGTACAGATATCAACATTAGGGCTGGATCCAGAAGCAAAGTAGCAATTAGCACTGGTTTTATCTTTTGGAGACAGAATCTGGAGATATGATAGTCAACAGAAGTGTTTAAATGTATTTTTCATTTGGTGTCATGAAGCTGAAGCAGGGGAGTTCTATATTTACGGATGGGCTTACTTTTACAAATTGAATATAAGAGCTCAGTTGATAAATTAGGTTTTAATCAGCAATTATCACCTCTGAATCAATAAGCTTTCAAAATGAAGACAAGTTAGATTATCCAAATAGGAATGATATGTGTTGCAAAACAGTGTAAAGAGGCAGTATGGATGAAATAGATTCCTCCAGAGCTGCTTCCAGACGACAGGTTCTTGCTGTTTAAAGTCAATGTGTAGATATTATGTTTTTCAACCTGACAGATTTTCTCTGCTAGGAAAAAAATGTAAAAAAATGTTGGGAAAACATGGGAAAGATAAAAAAAAAGATAGAACTGCTTAGAGCACTGCTTCTTAAATTGTGGGTTCCAACCCTAAATGGAGTCCCCTCAACTCAGTGTTGGGGGTGCAAAAAAAAATTGGCAACAGGGAAAAGTTTCTGAACTATGTAATCTGAACTACATACATGAATTGCATAAATATGTTGGCAACAACATGCAATATTTCCAGTGGGCTCTGCAGAAAATGCTTCTGTTGTACTCCACAAAAAGGAAAACCTACCTGTTTAGCAAGACTTGTAGATGCTGATTTATTATCAGTAAATAATCATAATAATAATCTTTATTTAATACCCCGCCACCATCTCCCCAATGGGGACTCGGGGCGGCTTACATGAGGCCAAGCCCAACAGCATATTACAATAAAGTAAATATTAGGGTTTGATACCTATTTTATATACCTAAACACTAAGTGGTCAGACACACTCTTTTTAAAGCAGTTGAGGCAAGTGTCAGCTTTGGTGAGCTTGTTATCACTCCATTATTGTGTGCCTGTGTCTTGTCAAAAGTAGTGATTTGAGCATTGTTCCACAGTTCTAACGAGAAGGGTTTGAATCTGGGCTTGGCCATGAAAACCCATTGGGAGATCTTGTATAAGTCACCTTCTCTCAGCCTCAGAGGAAGGCAAGGCAACATCCTCCAACCCGTCATCCAATCTTGTTAAAACAGTCCTATGATAACTTTGTTTTAGGGCCACCATAAGTCAGCAGTAACTTGAAGAAACACACAAGCAACAATAATATAACTTCAAGTTGTCTGTAAACTTCCGGTAACCTCAGGTTTTCCTAACTTCCTATGGGGTTGTGGTGGTGCAGTGGGTTAAACCGCTGAGCTGCTGTACTTGCTGATCAGTAGGTTGGTGGTTTGAATCCATGGGGCAGGGTGAGCTCCTGCTGTTAGAGCCATCTTTTGCCAATCTAGCAGTTCAAAAACATGCACATGTGAGTAGATCAATAGGTACTGCTTTGGGGGGACGGTAACGGCGCTCCATGTAGTCATGCTGGCCACATGATCTAGGATGTATCTCCGGACAACACCGGCTGTTCAGCTTAGAAATGGAGATAAGTACCACCCCCAAAGCCGGACACAACTAGACTCAATGTCAAGGTGAAACCTTCACTTTTTCCTTTTTACCAGCTTTTTTCTATGAAGTGCGCCCCTGATGGTGCAGTGGGTTAAACCGTCAAGCTGCTGAGCTTGTTGACTGAAAGGTTGCAGGTTCAAATCTGGAGAGCGGCGTGAGCTTCTGCTGTCAGCCCCAGCTTCTGCCAACCTAGCAGTTCTAAAACATGCAAATGTAACTAGATCAATAGGTACCACTCTGGTGAGAAGGTAATGGTGCGCCATGCAGTCATGCTGGCCACATGACCATGGAGGTGTCTATGGACAATGCCAGCTCTTTGGCTTAGAAATGGAGATGAGCACCACACCTCAGAGTCGGACATGACTAGACTTAATGTCAAAGGGAAACCTTTACTTTTACCTTTTTACCAGCTCCTTCCTATGAAGTATAGCCTATAGCACCTGGTATTCATGGTGGCTTCCTATACTAACTAGCAGGGCCGTAGCCAGAAAAAAATTTCGGGGAGGGTTGACAATTTCGGGGGGGGGGGGGGGTTGAAAATTTCGGGGAGGGTTGACAATTTCGGGGGGGGGTTTGAAAATTTCGGGGGGGGGAATTTCGGGGAGGGTTGAAAATTTGGGGGGGGGGGGGTTGAAACCTGCCTCCTAGCTCATGCTAAAGCAAAGCGCACAGCAGGGGGCAGAGCCTGCAGCTCCACCCCGGTCAACCACCTCCACCAAGTCTGGCCTCCTTAATGAGAGCATTCAACACACACACACACACCCCACTTGGTTGCTTCACTACATCGCTATTGCTGCAAGTAATGACAGTGTGAATAAATTGTCAATATTTGCTTGAGATAGTGCTTACAGCTCTGGAGGGACTCTTAATTTTTTGCATCTCATAGACTTAGCATGGGGATTTGGTTAACCAGTTAAAATTCATGTGTAAACTAGTTTTTTTAAAAAAATCTGAAACATTTCGGGGGGGGGTTTGAACCCCTAAAACCACCCCCTCGCTACAGGCCTGCTAACTAGGGCTGACCCTGTTTTGCTTCCACAACCAGGTAGGATCTAGAGCAGTGCTCTCAATCAATGGGTCCCCAGATGTTTTGGCCTTCAACTCCCAGAAATCCTAACAGCTGGTAAACTGACCTTGATTTCTGGGAATTGTAGTTGAAAACACCTGGGGACCCAGAGGTTGAGAATCACTGATCTAGAGTCTTTGGGGGAACAGGCATGTTTTTCTTTTTCCACTCAGAAAGAATTTGTGTTTGGTAGATGTTAATTCATCTCTCCTTTATTTGTGGAATCGAATAAGTGTCAGTTGCATTGAAAATGCTAGATTTTCTCTCACAAAATTTGCTTTCTGAGCTTCAAGATAAAAAAAACATATTGAATTTTTCCTTCAATTTAACTGATAATGAAAACAAATGATGCTAGAGGAGGCACATTTGTAAAGTATAGATGATTAAGGAAGGAGAGAATCATAAAAGACATCATTTAAAAAACAATCTGGCTTTTATTTTTGCTTGGGCTTTAATGGCATAAATACCCTTATATGGGTACTGTACTTCGTGTGATGCCTATTGCAAATCCAAGAGTTTTGAGACTCTGCTCTGTGAACCCCTGAGCAGATGTAGTTGTATCAAAGGGCTTGGCTGTAAACAATGGATTTGGGAATGTATTCTGTGTGGAAACTGGAGGAATGTCAGTATGTGTAACAATTGATAGGACTGATAGAATGAGGTACTTAGAAGTTCATTGTGTAGTTGCACAGTGGTGCCAAGAAAGTGAACTTGTTGTGTGGATGATTCCAGGTTCAGGCTGATGGTAGGGTGGAAGTTGTTGAAATCCTTGAGGGACTTCTCAGTGATTGCTTTCCATGTGGCTTAATTAGAAAGACGTCACGAAGAAGCAGAAGTTAATGTTAAGTGCACTTATTCAAGTCAGGTAGACTTATAAGTGGGCTGTTTGTTTTTCCACTTTTGAAACCGTATTAGGTGTCAATGGTTTCCAATGTAACCACCAGAATCTAAGCACAAGATTATGTTCTGCTAGAGCACAATCTATCTTTGTAGTGAGCTGCCAGTCTACACCCACAAGTCAAACTATATTTAATTTTGTACATTAATGCTTGCATATGGAGATGATTAATTGAAAGAAAAAATATTGTTCTTTTCTTTTTCACTTAGAACAAACATGTTACTTGCTCTACTGTTTTGACCAAGCCCTTGCAAAAAAGTAAATGTGTTTTGTAACTTAACAACAAATTGAAATAAATCCTGTGGATTTACCTAGAATATATTTATCCATAATAGGTATTATGTTACAATCCTGTGGTGCAATTCACTGGCTTCAGTGGGGCTCACTGTAATGGGAATGGCCATATAATCATAGTGTTTGAGACCAACTCTCTATTTATCTCAGTGCTGCTGAACAGAATTGTGTATTATTTGCAACAGCCTTGATATTAGCTGCACTCCAACTCATGGCACTGAGCTCTCTCCATATACGGACCTTTGACTCTCTGTAGAAATGCTTCTGCATCTTTGGTGCATCGTCTGCAGTGATATTTCCATGTTGCCTGGAACTGAAGTTGATCTCCTATGGCCTATAAATACAGATACTGCTGCAGCATGAGGCAAATATATGTGGACAATTCTTTGCTTTCATTCTTAGGCTCCTTCCACACAGCTGTATAAAATCCACATTGAACTGGATTATATGGCAGTGTGGACTCAACACAGTTCAAACAGATATTGTGGATTATCTGCCTTGATATTCTGGATTATATGGATGTGTGGAAGGGCCCTCAATGAAAGCAACAAGTAATATTAGCAGTTTTATTCCTACTACAAAGCATTTACACTTTATTTGTTTTGTTGCAAATGCACTTTTTTGCACAGAAAATAGCATTTATAACAACATTTTCTGCATAGAATATGCTATATGCCCAGAAAGATTTTTTCGTCTGCAGAAAATGCTGTTTTCTGCAATAAAACACAACTTTTGGACAAGTTTTCTCATTGTTGACTTAGGCCCCATCTACACAGCCATATAATGCAGTTTGAAGAAGTTTTCAAGGGAAATAGTCTTGTTATTATCTTCCTCTTGTAGTCTGCGGGAATGGCTGCTCATGGTGAAATCATTGTAAAAATGCTTATTGTGAGGGTTGTATGGTATGTTCCACAGGGCTCTTATACAAAGCCCTATATCCCAGAAAATCAAGGCAGGAAATCCCACATTATCTGAGTGTGGACTCAGATAACCCAGTTCAAAGCAGATATTGTGGGATTTTCTGCCTTGATATATAGGGCTGTGTGGAAGGGCCCTTTGAAGTCAATTATTCCTTTCCATGGAACCTGATTCTAAGTGAAAGTAAGATTTCAGCTGAAAGTGTACGCTTAAGAGTGCACTCTAGAAACCACTTGAATTCACTTCTGATTAAACATGTATAAGACTACACTTTAAATTCTTTGCTTCAGTTTAGTAGAAACTTCAATTGCAAACAGATCCATTGAGTTCAGTTTGAAATGACAGAACTCAATGACAATTTTTTGTTCATATATTGGTTTCTACGTTGATGATTGGGGAATCTTTTCCTTTTAGACCAGCACAGTTATCTTTGGGTAGCTGTGAGTTTTCTGGGCTGTTTATTTATTTATTCATTCATTTATTTATTTCGATTACTTCTATCCCGCCCTTCTCACCCCCGAGGGGGGACTCAGGGCGGCTTACAAAGAAGGCACAATTCGATGCCTATGTCAAATATACATGCATACAAAACAGCAATTAAACAATTAACAGTTTAGCCATGTTCCTGAAGCATTCTCTCCTAATGTTTCACCCACATCTGTGGCAGGCATCCTCAGAGATTGTGAGGTCTGTTGGAAACTGGGCAAGTGGGGTTTATATATCTGTGGAATGTCCATGGTGGGAGAAAGAACTCTTGTCTTCTTGAAGCAAGTGTGAATGTTGCAATTGGCCACCTTGATTAGCATTGAATGGCCTTGCAGCTTCAAAGCCTGGCTGCTTCCTGCCTGGGAGAATCCTTTGTTGGGAGATGTTAACTGGCTATATTATAATATATATATATATATATATATATATATATATATATATATATATATACACACACACACACACACACACATATATACTACAGATATATAAACCTCACTTGCCTAGTTTCCAACATACCTCACAACCTCTGAGGATGCCTGCCATAGATGTGGGTGAAATGTCAGGAGAGAATTACTCTGGAGCATGGCCATACAACCTGGAAAATTCGAAACAATCAAGTGATTCCGGCCATGAAAGCCTTTGACAACACAGAGTTATCCTTGATTTCTTTTTAAAAAATAAGTCATTATGATTTACAGGCAATCACATAACAAAGGCCTCTATTCTGACACAGTAACTCCGAACTGTTTAATGAAGTGTGTTTTGATTTACCGCATCTACCAGTGAATGATGTATGATGAAAGGTTTAGAGTTGTATGATGATGTACAAACATTTTAAAGACTGTCATGAAGTGAGCCATTACAATCAATAGAAATTTGAAACAAATTAATATACGGCAGGTGTTTAGAGATTTATTACAGAATCCTCTTTTATTTAGGCATTGCTCAATCCGATAGTCTGAAATGAATATTCTTGGAACTGTTGTGAAATCAAGAGCTGGGCAACAATTAATGTATATATTTTGCCTTTTATAGATAATGTAGTAATGTGCAGCATGGTAACTGTCCAGATGTCTTTAAGAAATGTAACTGAACTCCATATAGGCTCCCCAAGCATTACATATGGAAAGACCGAATATATATTTAATAATTGCAATGACCATAGCAAAAGAGAACTCTAATCTTTTTTTAGTTTATTGTGGTAGACAGCTAACTAGAAGAGTTTCATGTATAATATTTAATATTATTCCAGAACATATTATGAATGTTGATATATCTTTAGAAATAATCTGTGTTGTGTTAAAACCATTCAGTGAATTTACATGAATTTGTATGTCTACAGTACAATATTTACATTCATAGTAAAATTATTGTATCTCCCTTTATCATGGCAGTGTACAGATAAAACCAATGTAAATAGGGTCGCCATTCCATCTGGCATGCCACCTAATGCCCATTTTAAATATCATTTGACCCATATTCCAGGCTTTAATTTTTTAAAAACCCCTACAAGTATCAGTCTTTTCTAGGAATGCATTTAAGAGGTTCAGTTAGATATCTGTCCATGCCTTCCTCTTTCTTTCAGTATTTAGCCAATTTGTCATATCTAAGACTGACAGACAATGGAATTGCAGAGTGAAATATGACTCATTTGTCAATCAGTACCAATTTCTAGTCCTTGAAACCAATGTTACAAGTTAGCAAAAAATTCAAACTTTGAAGGGAAGTCTAAGTCACTGCTGATCAAGATGCTGAAGAGCCAGACAGTGTGTGATGAGTTCATTTATAGCCCTCAGCAAGTAGTGTTTAGGATTACCCTTAAGTGTCAGTGTGATGCTGAATCAAAACCCAAGTTGTAGTAGATTCTCTAGGAGTTTGTCTTCTCCTCCCATCCCATCTATATAGTTTCTGAAATCAGTAACAATAAGGCCAAACAGAGGAGAAAGCTGTGAACAATGGGGATGTATATGTGCTCTGAATTTGTGGCTAGGGCTGCTGAAAGTAATAATAGTGCAACTGGCTGGCTTTTTTTCCCTTTTCTAATGTTGTTCAGGAGTAAAAATTAATGGCTGAGAGGGAAAGAAAGCATGAAAGAGAAGAGAAGGAATTTCCTTTTTATTTAAGAGAAAAGGAGCAATGCACAGAAAGAAGAAGAGAATTTGGGGAGCCATTCTCCATGGGTTGGTCCCTACATCTGATCTCTCTTTTTGTCTCTGAGTAAACATCAGCAATGCTAACTACTGCCAAACGTGATTTGAGGATCACCTCATATCTGCTCCTGGCTCATTTCTTTTCCTTCCCACTGACCTTGGAGTGAAGCAGAAGATTTGACTATCTTCTTGTTTGCTTTAGCTCCAAAGCCAGCAAAACAAGCAGACAGTAAATATCTTCAGACAACAAAAAGCTCCCACGTAGACAAATGTCAGAAAAATTGGACCACCTCTTTCTTTTAGCATTTCTGGTTCAAAGTCAGTTTTCAAATTCAACGAATGGAGTTAAAGATACTTGTTACACATTTTCGTCCCTGATCCACCCATACCTTCCTTCTCTCCTTTTGCTTCCTCTTTCTCCTTCCATTCGCTTTACTAATTTGTATCCATCCTCTTTCCTCTGTCTTACTCTCCTTCGTAAAACTATGATTGCTGCATTGACAGCATTCTATATCAGATTAAATTCAGTAAAGCTAGTTTGAGAACTATGACTACCCTATTGGTTTTATTGTCTGAATGCCCAGTTGTTGTTCATGAATTGGAAGGAGTTGGAAGGAGTATGGTATCATTGTCCTTCCAAAGAGTTGGAAGGAGCAGGCCTGTTGTCGGGTGGGGGGTGGGGGTGGGTGGGTGTTAGGGGTTCAACCCCCCCCCAAATTTTCAGGTTAAAAAAACCTGGTTTACTCATGAATTTTAACTGGTTAACCAAATCCCCATGCTAAGTCTATGAGACGCAAAAAATTAAGAATCCCTCCAGAACTGCAAGCACTATCTCAAGCAAATATTGAAAATTTATTCACACTGTCATTACTTGCAGCAATAGCTGATGTAGCGAAGCAACCAAGTTGGGTGTGTGTGTGTTGAATGTTCTCATTAAGGAGGCTAGATTTGGTGGAGGTGGTTGACAGGGGCGGAGCTGCAGGCTATTGAAGGCTGCTCTGCCCCCTGTTGTGCTCTTTGCTTCAGTGTGACCCTAACCCCCCCCCCGAAATTTTCAACCCCCGCCCCCCTGAAATTTTCAACCCTCCCCGAATTTTTTTTCTGGCTACGGCCCAGGGAAGGAGTATGGTATCATTGTCCTCATCATCTCCATTATTTTCCCTTTCGGAAATGTATATGGTGATTATTAGATATGTTATGATGTTGATAGCAGCGGGATAAGGACAATTCCACAATGGTGTTTTCAATTCTAAATCTAAGGTTTTTAAAATGTTGCCATTGAAGGGAACTAGTTAATCAGAGCAGTACTGTGGGATGCTTACTCACCTGCCTACACTAAAATTGTGATCAAGGTTCTGATTTGACTTCAAAATCAACTCCAAAAGCCCTCCTTCTAGAGAGTCTTGGTGTGTCAAGACTTCGATCCTTGCTTCTGCTGAAAGTCTTGTGAAGTCATGTATTAGTAGGAAGGGATTGGTCATTTCACCCTCCAGCACCTTTCTCACCAGTGTTGCAGAACTCTGTTGCTCAGGATAGCTGACCAGGTTTTATGGTGGGTTTCTGGGCATTTATTATTGTACGAATGATATGTAAATGTAGAGAGGCAAAAAGGTTACATGCATATAAGTCTAACTTACGGCATTGAATAACAAGATTCCAGACTGTATTTTAAAAAAAGAAGCTTGGTAAAACCTAAAAGAGCTTGTCTGGTACAACAGGTGTAGTGACAGAATCATAGCCCATGAGACCTCTTCCAACTCTATCAGGTCCAACTCACTGTTCCTATATTTAATAAGGAGTTAGACTTGTGCTCTGTGGTGCCCTTCCAGTTCTATGATTGTTTTTCTTGCTTTCAGATGTCCAGGTTTGATGGCCTAACAACCACGAATGTAAAACAATTAAAATAATATAAATTTAAAACAGTAAGTTTTGTAGTTTATTCATTCAGTCACTCCTGACTCTTTGTGACTTCATGGACGAGCCCAAACCAGAGCTCCCTGTTGGCCATGGCCACTCCTAGCTCCTTCAAGGTCAAGCCAGTCACTTCAAGGATACTATTCATCCACCTTGCCCTTGGTTGGCCCCTCTTCCTTTTTCCTTCCATTTCCCCCAGCATCATTAACTTTCCTGTCTTCTCATTATGTGGCCAAAGTACTTCTTTGCCTCTAATATCCTTCCCTCCAGTGAGCAGCCAGGCATTACTTTCTGGAGTATTCTTGCAGTCCAAGGCACTCTCAGAATTTTTTCTCCAACATCACAGTTCAAAAGCATCTATCTTCCTTCACTCAGGCTTCCTTAGTAGGAAGGTATATTTTAAGCAGTGAAAGATACTAAGTAGCTCAACCATTACAATATTTAACAATTTAACATTTATAGAAGATTTAAGATAGTTTGCACATGCACCCTTAATATTTAATGTTTAACTACTGAAAGTGCACCCAGGGCACTCCACTCATAAGAGTGATATCAGACAAACATGGCAACTACTGTCACATTTATTGGTCTAGAAAGTGCCTATGACTTAAGGCTCTTTATTTTATTGTTTCATAGCCCAAACATTTCTGGCATTTTGGCAAGAAAAATAGCAGAAACAATGGATGGGAATTCTTTTTGAGTTCAAAGCACGCTATTGCAGAAATGCAGTGCATATGTATTGTCTAGGGGCTATAATGGAAACGGATTGTGCACACATACATGTACTTGATTTATTTGGAGTAATTTCAGGTACCATTGCACTGTATCTTTCTCTGATATATTGCCAACAAAAGTATGGTCTGCTTCTATGAAGATCTGTCATGTCTTTTTAAAAAAACCGAACAACCAAACATTAAAACAGCAGGCAGGTGCAGGCACATAGCACTGCTGATATTTGTTGGCACCAACATTGTTCTCTTGGAACCTTTAGCAAGATGTTATGCTCGTGAATGTAAGAATTGATCAGAACCTGATGGCAAAGATAACATCATTTTGCTAATTTTGATTAGACATGTTGCAGACTTGAGGCTTGAGACTAAAATCAGGTGGAATCCAGCTAAGTCCTGAGTTTTACCACAGTAAGTGCTCATTATGGAGAGGCACCATGCATTTGGAAACTTCCCACATTTTGGAGAAGAATAATGGAGACTTCGATCATTTAAAAGTTCTTCCTCCCACCAACTTTGCAACTGATAGTCCAGGTATCTCCTAAATAGGCTCCTATGTATATGTGGTCTAGGGCTATGCATGTTTTCCTGGCTGATCAATAGTCCAGTACAGTTCTGTGAAAAATACATTGTAAAAATGTGGATAAGATTATGGCTTGACCAGAATTAGAAAAAGTTACTTTTGGGGTGAAAATTCATCAATTGCTTTGAAAACTATTTTCTTGCTTCTTGGCAGGGGGTTGGACTGGATGGCCCATGAGGTCTCTTCCAACTCTGCGATTCTAAATCTTTTCAGCTAGCATAACTGTACCATCCAGAGGATTCTGGGAGATGTGTTCCAAAAAGTAATTTCTCCAACATTCCCCATTTTGATTGTTTATTTTTGCTTTAACTCTTGTATTTTCTCCGTGTTAAGTTTTTTCTTTTTTAATGTCATGAGAAACTTTGAGTCCTGAATTGGGAAAAAGGCAGGATAGAAATATCATCATCATCAAGTGTATATTTGTATATGAACTCTGACATACACAGTAATTCCTAGCGGTATAGTAAAAGAAAAGTCCCTCTAAGGTTTAAACAAAGGAAACGATTTACAAGACTGAACTACAGCTGACAATGAAGTCTGAGCCTCCCAAAACATGGCCTGCTTTAAACATATTGGAGAACTGCTTTGAAGTTAAGTGGGATCATTCTTTGTTAGTACTGAAAAAGAAGACTCACAATGAATACAGGTGCTGAAGGCAAGATTTCAAAGGTTGCAGCCCACAGTTTAAGAAGTTATGTGATAGAGTACTAGCCTTGTGATTTGTCGGTGATGTGTAAAAGCAGTTATAAAAAAGTCCTCCATCAGAAAACCACTTTATACCTGTGATTGTGCACACGGCATGTTTACTCCTGCTTTGCAAGCTGTTAACAAAATCAGGCATTGATAGTTTAATAGCACTTCTAAACACACAATTAGGCATTTTTCATAAACAAGCCAGGATAATAAGCCAGACTAAACCAAGTCTGTTTCTAATGATTCCTGGCTTGAATGGTAAACTCTAATGTACAGTTTTGACAAAACTTTAAACCAGTGATGGGCAACATACACCTATCTAAATCTTATACACTATGGCTAGTATTATCTCAGTTTGAAAGCTATAGTTTAGCGAACTTATTCAATGAATTAGCTGTTACTATTTTTGTTATTGAGATATATCTTGAAATTATGTCTGACGTACAGCAATCTTAAGGTAAACCTTTCATGGATTTTTCTTTGCAAGATTTGTTCAGAGGAAGTTTGCCATTGGACAAAAAGTTAATCATGAATCAACAAAGTCATGCAGCAGGTTTAAAAGCAAATGGGATTTTGGCCTGCATAAATAGGAGTATAGTGTCTAGAACCAGGGAAGTCAGGCTACCCCTCTATTCTGCCTTGGTCAGACCATATTTGGAATATGGTATTTGGAATACTGTGTCCAATTCTGGGTGTCACAATTGAAAGGACATGTTCACAAGCTGGAATGTGTCCCGAGAAGGCAACTAAAATGATCAGGGGTCTGGAGAACAAGCCCTATAAGGAGCAGCTTAAATAGCTGGGTATGTCTAACCTGCAGAAGAGAAGGCTGAGAGGGCACCTGATGCTCATGTATAAATATTTGAGGGGAAGTCATAGGGAGAAGGGGGCAATCTTGTTTTCTACTGCCCAGGAGACTAGGACACAGAACAATGGCCTCAATCTACAGGAAAGGAGATTCCACCTGAACATGAGGAAGAACTTCCTAACTGAGAGAGCTGTTCAGCAGTGGAACTCTCTGCCCTGGAGTGTGGTGGAGGCTACTTCTTTGGAGGCTTTCAAACAGAGGCTGGATGGAAGGGGGTTGGACTGAATGGCCTATGAGGTCTTTTCCAACTCTATGATTCCTGTAAGAATGAAAGGTTGTGACTCATAGGGTTTCCATGGCTGAAGGGGATCTTCGGTCATAATTCAGCACTGTGTACTGTATAATACAATATGATACAGTATGATTCTATTGTATCATCCTGGCCCCATACACCTAGTTTATACATATGCGTTATTAAGCCAGCTTTTCTGCCATAAAATGACTTGCAGGTGTGCCTACTGGTTTTCTATTATGATTTTTCTTGGTCCAAATCATAATATGGAGCCGCAGCAAGAGGGAATATGTACATTGACCAATGTCTTTCACACCTCACAAATAGAGCACAGTGATTTCATTTCAACTGCCATATTTCTATTCTGTGAGCTCCTAAGATTTGCAATTTAGGGTTAATATAGTTTAGGCTTAATATAGACATAAAGTACTACAGACCTGTAGTTTGGATGATCTAATTCTGGTTTAATAACCAGATTATGCATGAACATCATGCGTACAGGCATGTTCACTTGATTCCTGAAACCTTTGTACTAAAGTAAAAGAAGGCAGGAAACTACACTTCCTAAACAACAATTGTTTCCTGAAATTTGAAACTTATTATTTGAAGCATTATATATCCTGCCCTTGGAAGAAAAAAAAGATGTAGTAACAAAAAATAACAAAAAGCAACGGTATCTGTTCTCAAGCTTACAGTCTGAAAAAGACATGATGTAATACAAAACAAAGGCAAAGAGTGGTGGAATTAATTTTAGCTGCATCCATATCTTTGCAGGATACCCCTCAGGGTGTATCATCAACACTTTCGAATTAATGTAGTTTGAGACCACTTTAACTACTGAGGCTCAGTGTAATGGAATCAAAGTCTTTAACCTTCTCTGCCAAAGAGTGCTGGTGCTTCACCCAACTACAACTCAGGTGATGTGGGAGTGATGAGCCTTATTTGAATCTAATAAGCAATATTTAAAAATAAGCTAAGAGAGATGCAACATTTTGCTCTCTATCTCCATTTTAACTATGGGCAGGCAATTTTTCATAGTCCTAATGGTTTTTGTGATTGTGCTGTTGTAAATATTGCAAATGGAAATTGGAAGTCCTGAGGGGTAATGGAGATTGGAGGGAAAGCTTATCAAACCGGTGTCCAGTAATGGCCCATTATGTGCAGTGAACCGAGAGCACTTTTTGATGACCAATCTCAAAATTGCTTCCAAACAAAGAATATAGAAGTGATGTACAACATTTAGCCATATTAAAGCATTTTACAAAAAAAAAAGAAAAGAAAAAAAAAGCATTTTTCCTATTTTGCAGAGAAAGGTGCTTCCACACAGTGGGAGAACTCAGGTCGGGGCAGACTTTAGTTCACATACCCACCCCAAAAACCTGTGCTTTCTGAAGGGAGCGTTGAAATGTCCTCCCAGTACCTCCTGGGAGAACACCGAGACACCCAAATTATGCCCCCCCCAAAAACTTTAAAAAAATAAAATTACTTACCTGGCCACCATTAAACTGCTGCCAGATTTTCCTCCCCACCCCTTCCTGGTGTGTAATTTCTACATGCCAGGAGAGCTCTGACAGCTGTTTAATGGTAGCCAAGTAAGTAATTTTATTTTAAGACCTTTTGGGGTTTTTAGGGAGGGGGTTAGAGCCCTCTTAGGTATTCCAGGCTGATTCAGCCCAGAAAATGCAAGAGGGCTGTGCAGAACTTGTCTCAGAACTTCCAAGGGGGCATTCCAGACAGCAGCCATAGTGGGTTAAACCCAGGTCTTTCAAGAAGACCTAGATCTAAGCCACTAGCAAATTACTTCAGGACAAAGCAGAGTTTTCCTGCTTTGTTGTGAAGGAATTCATTTTTACTTGTGGCGTCATTTGGATGCCCTATTTAAAAATGCAGGAGCTTGTGCATTTTAAGTGATGCCTGGATGAATCCTGAGAAGTAACTATCTTGGTGGCAAGCCATAATAGTAATACTGTAAAGATATACCATATTTAAAAACAATTTAAAGAAACAATGCTGGAAATAAAATGGGAAAAAACCATACTACAGAGGTGTTAACTACATTAATAGTGCTAATTCTTCCTGGCCATAGGAGTTCATTTAATGATGAAAATTTGGAATGGCTTGGACTATTATTGTTGGATTGTGTGATTTTAATGTTTATGTTTTTATGTTTTCAATTCCATGTTTTAATGTTAAGTGATGTCGTGTTTTATGATTTAATTGATAATTGCATATATGAGGCATTAAATTTTGCCATAATTATGTTGGAAACCGCTTTGAGTCCCATGCAGGGGTGAGAAAAGTGGTATACAAGTGAAATAAATAAATAAATAAATAAATAAAAGTTCTTCTTTAGCTTTATTCTAATTTTTTATGTTAACAGTTCATGATTTGTGCCACAATTACCTTCTAGCCTTTTTTTTTTGTGCAGAGAGAATCAAGCTTTTCCATCATCTGATTCCAACTATGTAGTCTGTAACTTTTGCGCCTTTACATTCAATTATCTTATTGCTTTCATTTATATATCTGTGTACTCTGTAAGATGTAACAAGCCAAACATACCAATTCAAACCCCCAAAACTAAAAATGGGTATGATATAAAAAGTCATAATTCCACTGGAATCACCGCCCTCTGCCCATCCAGACACGTTTTTCCTGAAATTTATTTATTTATTTTATTTTATTTATGCGCTTGTATACCGCTAATATCTCAGCCTAAGTCGGCGACTCATTGCGGTTTACAACACTTAAAAAACAGTATTCAGTTTAAAAGCATAAAACACATATACAATACAAATTATTGGGCCACCAATAATAATCCCATGCATCTCGTAACTGGAATCGCAATCCAAAATTCGTCGTCCATGATTACCAATCCTTTAGTCATCAAAATTCGTTGCAACGGATTAACCGAATGCTTGTTTAAACATCCATGTCTTCAATCTATTCCGAAACACCATCAGCGAGGAGGCTGATCGTACCTCTATGGGGAGGGTGTTCCAAAGCCGAGGGGCCACCACAGAAAAGGCCCTGTCTCTCATTCCCGCCAGCCGCATTTGTGAAGCCGGCGGGATAGAGAGCAGGGTCTCCCCAGAAGATCTTAGGGTTCTGGTGGGCTGATAGGCTGAGATACGTTCGGATAGATAAGTTGGGCCAGAACCGTTTAGGGCTTTAAAGGCCAACGCCAGCACTTTGAATTGAGCCCGGTAGCAGATCGGCAGCCAGTGGAGCTGGTGCAGCAGAGGAGTTGTATGCTCCCTGCGCCCCGCTCTTCAAAGGCAACCCCACGTAGAGAGCGTTGCAGTAGTCAAGACGGGATGTAACCAGAGCGTGGACTACCGTGGCCAAGTCAGACTTCCCAAGGTACGGTCGCAGTTGGCGCACAAGTTTTAACTGTGCGAATGCTCCCCTGGTCACCGCCGAAACCTGGGGTTCCAGGCTCAGCGATGAATCCAGGATCACACCCAAACTGCGAACCTGCGTCTTCAGGGGGAGTGCGACCCCGTCTAACACAGGCTGTAACTCTATACCCTGTTCGGCCTTGCGACTAACCAGGAGTACCTCTGTCTTGTCTGGATTCAATTTCAATTTGTTCACCCCCATCCAGACCGTCACAGCGGCCAAGCACCGGTTCAGGACCTCGACAGCCTCCTTAGTAGCAGGTGGAAAGGAGTGACAGAGTTGAACATCATCTGCGTACAGATGACATCGCACTCCGAAACTCCGGATGATCTCGCCCAGCGGCTTCATGTAGATGTTAAACAACATGGGAGACAGTATTGAACCCTGAGGAACCCCACAAGACAAAGGTTGTGGGGTTGAACAGGAGTCTCCCAGTAACACCTTCTGAGACCGACCCTCGAGGAATGAGCGGAGCCACTGCAGAACAGTACCTCCAAGACCCATCCCCGCGAGGCGTCCCAGAAGGATACCGTGGTCGACGGTATCGAAGGCCGCTAAGAGGTCGAGCAGCACCAACAGGGACACACTCCCCCTGTCGAGCTCCCGACGCAGATCATCCACTAAGGCGACCAAAGCTGTCTCTGTACCATGCCCCGGCCTAAAGCCAGACTGTGCCGGATCCAGATAATCCGTGTCTACCAAGAATGCCTGGAGTTGTGAGGCCACCACACGTTCCATGACTTTGCCCAAAAAGGGGAGATTGGAAACAGGCCGATAGTTGACGAATTGAGTGGGGTCCAGTGATGGTTTCTTCAACAGCGGTTTTATCACAGCTTGCTTTAAGCTGGCTGGAATTTTGCCCTCCCGAAGGGAGGCATTAACCACCACCTTCACCCACTCGGCCAATCCCCCTCTGGCCTCCTTCAGAAGCCAGGATGGGCAGGGGTCTAGGATGCATGTGGTAGCTCTCATTCCTCCAAGCACCTTGTCCACATCCTCGGATTGAACCAATTGAATCAAAACCGGACAAGCAGATGCTCGTGTTACATCCTCAGATACTGCCGTTAATATGGTATCCAGTCCAGAGCGAATCAAAGTGACTTTGTCTGCGAAGAACCGAGCAAAGGCTTCGCAGCGAGGTGCCGAGTCATCAGGGCACCCATCCTGAGTGGCGGGTTTTAATAGGCCTCTGACAACTCAGAACAGTTCGGCCGGATGGTTCTTTGCAGACGCAATAGTGGCTGCAAAGAAAGTCTTCTTTGCGGCTTTTATTGCCGCGGCATATGCCCTTAAAAAGGACACAAACCGTGTTCGATTTGGCTCGCTCGGATCTGAATGCCACACGCTCTCTAGTTCCCTCTTCTTTCGCTTCAACGCTGCCAGCTCCTCGGTGAACCAAGGAGCTGGTTTAGCTCGGCTACTTGAGAGGGGACGTTCTGGAGCGATCGTGTCTATTGCCCTAGTCATCTCCCCATTCCAGAGAGCGACCAGAGCATCAACAGGATCACCAACCGAGGTGGCGGGAAATTCCCCAAGAGCCATCAGGAATCCATCCGGATCCATAAGCCTCCTGGGGCGGACCAATTTAATGGGTCCTCCACCTCTGCGGAGGTTGGGGGGTGCAGTGAATCTAAAGCTGACCAGGTGGTGGTCGGTCCATGGCAACGGAGAGATGGATAACTCCTCAACACCGCCACCTTCCTCCCATCCCTGGCAGAAAACCAAGTCCAATGTATGTCCAGCACTGTGGGTGGGGCCAGATACCTGTTGGGACAGCCTCATGGTTGCCATGGTAGACATGAAGTCCTGAGCCGCTCCCGATAAGGTGGCCTCGGCGTGGACATTGAAGTCCCCCAGCACAAGCAGCCGTTGGGACTCCAACGCCAGGTCCGAGACCACCCCCGCTAGCTCAGTCAGGGAGTCTGTAGTGCAGCGAGGTGGACGGTACACTAACAGAATCCCTAATCTGTCCCGGTCACCCACCCTCAGGTTGGCATTTTGGACCAAGTTCTATAATGTAAAGGTCGAGCCATGATACCAATTACTCATTTTTCTAGCTTGTTGCATGAGTCCTGTTTATTCTTCTGCAACTGGTGAATTTGATCAGTATGGCTATCAGAGAGGTGAAATCAGTGGAAATGGGAGGGCATGCTGAGTGCAATCTTGTGTGTCTGGGTTGTCTGAACCTGGGAAATATGGAGTGGCTGTATAAACAGTTGTAGTCAGTTACATCTCAGTCAACTCGACTGCTTACATGGGGCCAAAGTCACAGTTTGCTCTGGATTCTCAGAGATAATTTGGAGCAACTCATGACTTGTGAATGTGGTTCAAGGCCGCATTAAGGCTAATCGGCTCCATGTGCTCTGCAACTGCCACAGAGCTGGGCTATTTTCCAGACAGAAGTTTTGCATTAAATGGGTAATACAAAACAATTTGTGAGCAATTTCTGCAACTTTTAGCATGGACTTTATCTAATATTGTGTACCTGCAGAATTTGGTGTCTTTGGCTTTCTGTGACACTGGCAATGAAAGAAGGAATAATTCAGTTCACACCTCTCTTTTCCAGGATGAATGCTACCTCAAACCAACCGTTTGATAACCATGCTGCCAAGTATTTCTTGGTTGTATCTGTTATGATATTGATCTCAGAATGTAAAAATATTATATCAAAATGACACTGACTACTTGTTACATAAAGACATTGTCAGACGTGTAAACTTTCCTTCCTACTTTGAGATAATTATCTTTCCAGTGTTGACCATGTTCTGGTCATTGTAATTAGTTACCATTGTGATTTTAAGGTATCGCTCTCAGCTATTAAGGTAAATTGCAGGGCTGAGATTGCTAGGCTGCTTGACAGTTGACACAGATCATTTGGAAGCTAATTTAGATAACTCTATTGCAGCTGAGTGTTAAGACCTTAGTTTGAGCTATCCAGTTTCTTGAATGTCGCTCTTTTTCATTAGCAATTTCTAATGAGTGTATTTATCCTGGGAGCTAAGGAGGAGATGTATACATAAAAATGCACAAGGAATCAGAATAACGTCATTCTGTTGGATGTGATGCTTTTGCCAGGAGTTGAGCAACAAAACCTATGTAGCCATGGCACTTATTGGATTGCAAAACAAATAATAAAAACATATCTCAATGTGGAGCATCACAATATGTTTTTGCTTATGGTGCATATTTGCCAAAAGGACTTGATGGGAACATCCATGAACAAGATTTGTCTTGTCTGCAGTATGAAGTCATGTTCCAGCTTACCCAGTTTCTCTTCTGCTTGTGTTTCGATACTGAACTCCCTGTAATAGCTTACAGTAGACTCAAAATAAAACAGGGCCAAATTAATATGTCTGGAAGCAGATGTTTCAGGGGTAAGACACATCACCTTCAGTTCATTTAACTGGAGATGAGATGGGTTGAACCTGGGGTTTTCTGCATGCTAAGCTAGGTGCTGTGCCACTGAGCTGTGGTTCTTTCCATTCCTAAGAGAACTTGTTGAGATTAAATATTGGGTCATTGCACTTGAAGATGTAGAAAACACTGAAATCCCCATTTGTCTTTTGGGATGCATTGTGAGGACTAGTATCATGATCATGGTCTGCAGAGCTTGGAAGCATTTATATTACTCTCTCTGGGTTTTTTGGGCCAACTATTGTATTTGCAAACACAATTACAATTTAAGTCCCAGTGTATGTTTTTAACAACAGTACAATAAAATCAGACACAAATGTGTTGTATCCAAATTTCCAAGCAGCAGAAAGACCATTTCCCCATGGGTGTGGGTAAGTGAAACCACAGATACACGTTACGCAGACATGGGGATCATGCTGCAAATAAACAAATTCAGTGTTGAAGAGACTGAAATTGTTGTGTATCTTCAAGTTGTTTCTCACTTATGGCAATACTAAGGTGAACCTATCAGGGGTTTCTTGGCAAGCTTTGCTCAGAGAGGGTCTGCATTTGCCTTCTCTGAGGCTGAGAGAATGTGATTTGTCTAAAAACACCTAGTGTGTTTCTGTAGTTGAATAAGAGTTAAAACCTTGATCTACAGAGTTATAGTCCAACATTTAAACTACTACTTTACACTGGCTCTCAGTGTGAAATACTTAATTTTAAAACATGGAGACAGAACAAAAATCACATTAATGAGGGACTGAACTTCTAGCATTTCTCACAATTGGTTATCCTGACTATTGCGGATGGGAGTTGGCCCCAAAGCATCTGGAGGGCCACATGATCCCTAGCCTTGGGCTATGAACTTTAATTCCTTACTTGAGTCATTAATCCACTAAATCATTACACTGAAGCGTATTTTTTAGAATGGCAAAAAATTACCTCTATAAGTTAACATAATGAGGCATGCTAAAATAGTATTGTTTGACATATTAAGTAATGAATTTTACATTTTCTGATACAAGATAAATGAATTAGTGTAATGAATGAATTTCTGCAAATTATTTCTATACTCTAGGACAGTGGTGGTAATCATGTGACCCTTTAGATATTGTTTGATTGCAACTTCCAGCAAATCTAGCCAGCATAGTGAATTGCGAGGAATTGCAGTCCTAAAACATAAACCCCACTCCTGTTGTAGAAGAGGCTCAGAAAGGTGCAGTTAACTGTGTAATGCCATACCCAAGCCTTTGGGAAAACTATACCTTCTGTTAAGATTAAGACCCTTAGCAGACAGAGGTACTTTAGGCAAGGTGAAAAGATAACCAAATGAATTTACTGAGACAAGATGAATAAAGGGTTAACTCCACCCGGGACTTAAAGCAATACATTACAAAAGGAGAATTTTCTGGTTGCACTCATCTTTCTGGAATCTTCTGCCTCTGATGCAAAGCAATGGATTATAAGTTGTTGCTTACAAACTGTCTTAATCTTCTCTCCTGTGAAGCTTAGACTGACCAAAAGCTTCTGTTGTCCTTTGGACTGTTGGCATAATAATACTGCTAAATACAGGTGCTAAGAATGCCTGTTTTTGGATTGCTTGGCTAAGGATTACTGGACAATGCCCAAAGGCTCTAGTGACTGTAGAAAAGGGAGGAGTTCAGCAAGAGCTCTATACAGAGAAATGGAATAGACCATCTAAGACTAGCCTGTGGGGGGATTTTCCTGTCTTTTGTCTGTTATAAAAGGCTGTGCTTTTTATTTAATTTTAGTTTGTTAATATAAATAAAGTTATTATTATTATTATTATTATTATTATTATTATTATTTCCACCCAAAATCTAATACAAAGGAATTGTACTGGTCTGTGACCGAAATAAGTGATTGATTTGATTTGAATACAAAGGAAGGTCTCTACACTATTGGGAAGGCCTATAAACAGGGGGAACTAAAGCAAAGGAGAGGAGAAGGCTGAGCCAAGACGTCACAAACTGCAATGCTTTTCTGTAAGAGCCCTAATGCAGTCTTCCTGATGAATTGTCTTAATGGATTCAACTTTTAAAATGCAAGCTAAGAGAAGAGTTAGACATTTCTTATAGACTACACAAATGAGACAAGAGAAGAATAATCATTATGCCAAGCAATTTCAGTCAAAAGTGACATGTCGATAAAAGCACACAGGAATGACAATTACTAATCGCCGCACATTCCATTAAGTAAATACCCTTCAATTTATAACATATTTTGTTACAGGTTTTCCATGTTGACTTTGGTGTAAAGAAGTGAGAGATCTCACAATAGACTTCCCAACTTGTTGCTAGATTTTGTCAGCTGTTGCCACAGCGGCATCCACTTTCAAATACATCAGTCTGGCAAGCTCCAATATGCCACTAGTTTTTGGAATGGCCAAGAAACCCATCATGAACATGTGAAAACCCTATTAAAAACAAACCGACCCCTTCTGCATGGGGATAAAATGTTGCTATTGATACTTGGAATTGCCTCGTCAAAACCGTGTCCCCAGTCACAATCGGTATAGTCAGAAATCATAAACAAAATTCAAGCCCAGCAAAATCTGTGGAAGAACACTACCTGACTGCTGAAGTAATTCTTCAAACTTTCCACTCCTTTCCAAACAAGCCTTTCTTAGTTCTCACCCTTTCCATCTGAAAATCAGCACGTGCCATTCTCAAACCTGTTGCTATCACAAGCTTCAAGTCAAAACAATATGTTGAGCTATTTTCCAACTGTGCAGCACCTATATCACCCTGTGTATGTTATCTATTCAACAGTTATCATAGGGCCACAAGCAGGGCCTTGTGATAAATACTGCGGCATAATGCACTCTCCATAGAGTCCTTCGGAAGAGTAGCACCAGCGGGAAAATCACTTGTTTCAGTTCACATGGAAAACTGGGCATCTAAATCTAGCATTTTTGTATACATGCCATTAAGTTTTATCTCAGGTCAAGATTATTTTCAAGCCCCAGAAAGGGAAGGATATGGAAAGGGCGGAGTACTGTGGGAAATTTTGCCAGTAAACGGAAAAATGGTTTGGAGGATTGCTAAAACAAGTCTAAAGCAAATTTTACAAAGCGTTAAGGTTTTGGACTACTTCCCAAATTGTATTCCATTGTATTTTATTAATTGCTTTATTTATTTTGGATTAGATGAGAAAACCAGACACATATAAGACAAAAGTATTGTGTCGTGTACCAGGAAAAGCTTTGTCTAGCGTACATGCATACCCTTGTAATATTTTTGTTCTGACATATTTTTTATACAATCAAAACCAGAGTTTTAATCAATGTGTGTGGGTGCCTTCAAATTGAAAGGCAGCTTATAGTGAACCTATGAATACCATCATATTTTATTATGCAATAGTAGGTTTTCCAGTTTCTTCCTTTGAAATAATAGGCTACAGTTCTTGGTATTTGTTGGCGGCCTCCCATTTAAGCATTAAACAGGGCTAACCCTGCACAGCTTCCAAGATCAGTCAGGATCTGGTGCCATTCGAATGTTAGCCACACATATGCTGGCAAAAATAGGTTTCATTTTTTCATCTCAGGAAATATTTATTTCCATCTATATAAATAAAAATGTAATGTTCGTTTGTGGGATTAACATAACTCAAAAACTACTGGATGAATTGACATGAAATTTGGACACTACACCCCTAACAGACCAACGACTAACCATCACTCATAAATCCCTCCCAAAAAACAGCAGAAAGGACTTAAAAATCCCTAAAAGCTAAATGATGATACAGCGCATGCATGAGAACGACAGCTCCCAGCATCCCCTAGAACAGGCCCTTTAAGGGAGGAGGATGCTCCAAATGCACTGCTTCCAAGCTGCAACCTTGCTTCTCCTTGGATTTCTTTGAGAGCATCCCAATCCATACATATCTCCAATCCTCTAGATAGATAAGATATATAGATTATATAGAGATAGAAAGTAGCTAGATAGATCAATCTGGAGGACTGCTGGGAGTTGCAGTCCAATAATAGGTAGAAAAGGAAGAAAGGAGAGAAAGAAAAGGGGAAGGAAAAAAAGTATGGAAGGAAGGAAGGAAGGAAGGAAGGAAGGAAGGGGAGAAGTAAAGAAAAAAAGGGAAGGAGGGAAAGAAGGAGAGAAAGATGGAGGGAAGGTTGGCCACAACATGTCGCGGGTGCAGCTAGTTATCTGATAAATACCTTGGGTGTGTGTGTGTTTGTTGTGTGTATGTATATGGGTTCCTGTCAAGATCCATTGAGCTAAAGGGAAGGGGGAAAGGGATAAATATCTAACCATGAATTGTATGTTTTTCTGTATACCTTAAAATATTGTAATGCCTAGACATATAGTACTAGGATCTTGTCATTTTAAACTCTGGTTACTTGAGGTTGGACCTATTGAGAAACCAGAAAAGAACCATAACAATGCCTGCAAAGATTAGCTTTGCACCTGCTCCTTCAATTAGGAAAAAAAAAACCCTCAATAGGTGCGGACAAAATAACAAAGAATGTTGGCTGCCAGTTCTTTATGTACTTTCCAAAAGCAGCACCCAAATGTCCTCTTCCTTCACCGGTACTTTCCAGAAATGTCAGAAAGGAATGCTACTGGAACATGGCCATACAGACCGAAAAACTCACAAAAAACTAAGCCAGAAACAATTGTCCCATTTTTGCTGTGATCCAAAGATAATTCTTCGCAAAAATAAAAATGTATTCTGCTTGAAAGAGAATTGCATTCAGGATAGTCATTCATTGTTTATGTTTGGATTGTCATACCTTTGCTGAATAATTCAACATTAGAGTATGAATTTTCAATCCTTAGAACACGTGAAGAGGTCAATGAACAAAGAAGTTTGTTGTCGTTTCCTGTTTTGTCTGAAGTGGGAGAAACTATAGCTAACAGTGTTCTGGCAAGCTAGAATATCCAGCCATCTTAAAGCTGTGGCTTCAAACCAAGGTTGAATTCCGACTGAAATGAAAAAGGGAACCTCTATGCATTTGCCAGATAATAGATGCTAGATAGCAGATCTTATCTGCATTAAATACTTATGGATACCATTAGGCATACATGTTTCCATATACAGAAAGCTCTTTTTCATTCATGGAAACTACTGAAGTAGATTTAAATATATACATGTGTTAATAATAACAAAAAAAACCCCAAGATATCACAGGTGTACCAACTACAAACCACACCAACATACTTTGCAGTGCAACAAATTATACATTTGGGGAAAGATTTACATTGTTGCTTGATTCGATTTCACTGGGGGTAGGATTGTGTCACGGTGATAAGGACATAAATAATCCTTTTGCTGTTGAATTTTTAATTTTTATAGTACCATTTTGAGATATTCCTAATGGCAGCTTCCACCAATCTGTATATTAAAATTGGTTTTAATATTTTTCCCCAAGAAACATGATGTACCTCTGAATGTCATACATTTTTAATAGAACAGTTGTTCAAAGATATGAAGTTTCTCTGATCCTAGTTTGACTTCAAAGGTCCAATAGTAATTTTGTTGTGAAGTCAGGGAGATGAAGAAGCAGAGGAGGAGAGCAGCATGTGGTTCCTGTCAACACAACTTAAACATGAATGTATGATAATTGATTCATATTTGAATCAATACCTGCTTTTTAACATTTTGAAGTACTATCAACCAATACCTATGTTTATACTTGACAGTTTTTGAAGCATCGGAATTCAGAAAATAATGAATATGCCAGTGCACAAAATAGCAGTGGTTCAGAAGTGTTTTTCAGTGCCCAAAATATATTGACTCTGCCATAAAACAAAATGAAGTAGATGTTGTTAAAATAGCAGTTTTGATTTACTCACAACTTCCTGTGTTCAGCATACACAGGTACAATCCAGTTTCATATTGTTTGAGATAGTTTATCTGTGTGCAGATGGCACAGAGTATCTTTCTTATAATGAGCAGCAGGCAGGTGTTGCTCTGAGTAGTCCCAAAGTCTAAACCAGTGGTTCCCAACCTTTTTTTGACCAGGGCCCACTTTGACCAGGACACACTTTCACCAGGGCCCACTTTGACCACGACAGACTTTGACCGGGGCCCACTTTGACTGGGGTCAACTTTGACTAGGGACCGCTTTCCAACATTAGTACCAAAAGAGGCAGGGTTAAATAAAACAAATCAATAAAGAGGAGGGAGGTTTGCGGACCAGATTTTCATTCTTGTGGCCCACTACTGGGCTGTGGTCCACAGGTTGGCAACCACTCGTCTAAACAGTCTGAGCTCTGTGCTCATCTCAGAGCTAATCATGTGGACTACAGCCCCTCCCACAACTTCTCAGGAAAACATAGAGCAAGGAAATAACACTGCATAACAGAAACTACATACAATAAGTAAGCAACAGGATTACAGTGTTACCTCACTTATTGTGGGGGTTCTGTTCCAGGACCACCTGCAATAAGTGAAAATTCACGAATTAGGAATCCCATATTAATTTTAATATTTATACATTATTTTAGATATTATTTTCTTACCAGCACTTTGTTACCTGCCTCCCGGCCCATCCCAAGTGTGCCTGCCTGCCTCCCTGGCCTCTGCAGAGCCCTGAAGAGCCTCAGAGCCATGCAAGCCAGGGAAGCAGGCCTTCCTCGCTGCACCTCAGGCCGCCACACTTCCGGGGTCCCTGGCCTCTACTGGTTGTAAATATTCTATATTAATATTTTAAAAAACCCGCAAAACGGCGAGTCCACTTAAAGCGAACAGTGAAGTAGCGAGGGAACACTGTATAGATAAACAAATTACTAGAGAGGACTTGAAGAAGGTTGTAATTTCCAACAGCTGAATTATCACAATAATAATGCAATGGTTCTTCCAATACACCAAGGACAATATTAAGATTTGCAAGACACTGGGCTTTTCCACAGTAGTTTTTAAAAAAGGCTTTTTTGGATTTGCCAATTATTGTTGCCTCTGTGGTCCACTTGTTTCATGCTTTCGATGGGTGTATTTCTAGTCATTTCTTGTCTCCGCATGAGGGTTCTTCCAAACATAATATTAAAACCAAGCTATATTTTCTAAAGTTATCTTCTGCTTTGAAGGGCAGATTTTCTACTCTAAAATTTTTAAATGAGTAATAATAGAAAGGACCGTTTCACTGATGCACTGTGGCACTGTAATTGTAGAACACACACACACATTTGCAAAAAAGAAAAGCAGACCAAATAACAGAACAGATTATTTCAATATGTTTCAGAATTAAAAACAAACCCACTTGAGGTCTGGAATATAATGTTCCAGCCTGTTGCTGGCAATTATTAAAAAACAGTAATTTGAATATTTTTAAAGCACTCAGAGGTACCAGAGGCATGTTCTACAACCTCCTGACACATTTGTCCTATTTGGAGGAGCTCAACAGCTTGTCAATATTATAAATGCTTGCTGCTTAGAAAATGTTAGCAATTGGGACCAGAGAAGTTAAGACATAGTGCTAACGCTTGGCAAGAAAATCAGAAAAGTGACGGAAAGGAGAGAGAGGAGTTCAGTCCATGAGGATGCTGGGATGTGATTGGATAGATGTTGATATGGGATGGATAACAAGGGCAACAAGCAGCAATTCATTGGCTTCTGGGCTCTGTGAAAACTGAACATGGGAACAGAGGAAGAAGAGGGCTGAGAAGTTGAGATTATAGTCTTGAGAAAGAGGAACTTTGTTAAAATTGATACATTAGAGAAACTGTAAATTGAAAGGTATAGCAGCAAAGTGCTGCTGAGGCAACAAGCATTCTGGATCCAATCCACTTTACATGGTTGTTTAAAAGCACTATTAATGGGCTGTTGACTATTAATCTTCTTCAGCCACTTACAATTATCTGTGTGTGTTCATTTTTGGAGAGAATGGAAATGTTTTGCTTAGCAAGCGCTGCTTAGTTTAAATTTTATTTTATTCTAAAACAAATGAATTTTAATTACTTATACAAATCTGTCAATATGGATGTCAATATGGATTTCATGCATGCTATTGGAGGAAGAAGAAGGTATCTTATTTAGCTCAAATGCATTGAATATTGAATTGAATCTAGGTTTTTGTTAGAGAAAATGACAACTGAACTAGGATAGAGTGAGGTAGTAAAGGAAAAGGAACCATGAAGGATTTGAGAAATTCTACATAAATAATGATAATAATAATAATACATTTTATTTGTTACCTGCCTCTCCTCATGGCTCAAAGTTGGGCACAACACAATCAAAACACATAACCAAAAAGTACATACAATACATTGCATACATTAAAACACATGGTACACAGATTAAAATACAATAGTAATAGAATGTAAAATTAAAATTGATGGTTTAAAATTTATTTGGTAGGCCAGTCAAAAATGCTTGGTGACAGCCACTGGAAAAAGGCTGTAAGAAGATTGCTGCAACCCCCTCTCCCCCCCAAAAAAAACAAAAACAAAGAAACACTGTGGGAAACCTTTGGGAAAACTATATTGTCTGGCTTTACTCGGGGGCTATCTGATACCTTCTGTTAAGATTAAGACCCTTAGCAGACAGAGGTACTTTAGGCAAGGTGAAAAGATAACCAAATGAGCTAAAACAATACATTACAAAAGGAGATTTTGCTGGTTGCAGTCATCTTTCTGAAATTTTTGAAAGTCTTTTGCCTCTGGTGTAAAGTGATGAATTATAAGTCGTTGCTTACAAACTGTCTTAATCTTCTCTCCTGTGAAGCTTAGGCTGGCCAAAAGCTTCTGTTGTCCTTTGGATTGTTGGTATAAAAATACTGCTAAATAAAGCAGGTGCTAAAAACGCCTGTTTTGGATTGCTTGGGCCTAGGATTCCAGACAATATCTAAGCCTCTAGTGACTGTAGAAAAGGGAGGAGTCCAGCAAGAGAGTGCTATACAGGGAAATGGAATAGACCAACTAAGACTGGCCTGTGGGGGAATTTTAAGCTCCACCCAAAAACTAATACAAAGGGAGGTCTCTACACTATCGGGAAGACTTATAAACAGGTGAAACTAAAGCAGAAGACAGGAGAAGGCAAAGCCAAGACTTCACAAACACTATTGCAAGCAACAAAGCAAACACACTTGCAATAAATGAATTGCTAAACAACCTCTGAGGATGCCTGCTATAGATGGAGGCAAAATGCCAGGAGAGAATGCTTCTAGAACATGGCCATTTAGCCCGAAAAACCTACAACAACCCAGTAACTTTATAAGCTCTGAAATTCACCATCTCTGCCTAAATCCACAGTTGAAATATGCTTACATACTGTTTTTGCTTTCAGAGCATAAAACCCAGCTAGCTTGCATATAACAATCATTCCTGAGATAAATGAAGTGTCAAATATTTTCATTAAGGAACTTAGCCTACACATTATGAATGTTATGAAATAAAGGCTAGAGCTGGTTGATTCTGATAGGCATATGATTTAGGTGTTGTTCAGTGTTGTTTTGGTTGTTATTACTATATATATATATATATATTGTATTTTTGTTGTAAGCCACCCCAAGTTCCTTTTGGGAGAGGGGGCGGGATGCAAATAAAGTTTATTACAAGTGGTCACTTGGAACATTTTAAATGCATAGTGCCCAATCATATAAATTTTTTATTTTACTTACAGAAATCATATCTCATCTTTCTGGAAATTAGAACAGCCCCCTCGCTCTTCTCCCTTAAGAAAACTTTTAAAAACCTATTTCTCTTCAGTATGGAGAGAAAGAAAAAGAATATTATAGACTATACCCTGGTAGACACAGTCAACAATTATTATGTAACTTATTGAAGAGCTATATTTTTATACTTCATACTTTATACAGATTCAACTGCTTAATTGTATCACCCTAGATACCTGATTGATTGATTTATAGTTTTAGTCAAAGTTGTCCAAATGTGTTTTTAATAGTATGGGTAATGAGAGGGGTGATATATAAATAGGGTAAGTAAATAAAATAAATAATTTGCAATTGCAACATTCAACTTGGCTCAAACAGACAAGAGTAATTTCTCCCACCCTGGACATTTATTTATTTTATTTCGTGTGCTTATACCCCGCCCTTCTCAGCCCCCAATATATATAAACCCCACTTGTCCAGTTTCCAACAGATCTCACAACCTCTAAGGATACCTGCCATAAATGTGGGTGAAACATCAGGAGAGAATGCTTCTGGAACATACAGCCTAGAAAACTCACAGCAACCCTTTGCCACTGTTACTGTTGTTTTTTGTAAGCCACTCTGAGTCCCTCTGGGGGGAGAGGGTGGGTTAGAAATACAATTTTATTATAATATTATAATTATATTATTTCTCTCAAAGTGAGATCCAAGGCAGCTTACAATAATGTAAAAGGAATTGCAATGTATTTTAAACCCACTGACCAACTATTAAATTTTTGGTAATTTTTCTAATACTGACACAGAGGCACAGAGCTGTCTTGAAATACAAATTCTTCTGAGTTTTCAGAGAGCAAGAAAACTCAATTAAGAATGGCAAGCTGGCATTTCCTGTTGATATACCTACTGGTCTGGAATTACAGTATTATATCCTGCATCTGTTATGGAGCAAAGGGTGACATGTTCAATGATGCTTGTTGTGAGTGTATCCATCCTTAGCCCCTTTCCCAAATCACTGTGAATTTGCCTCTTGCATTTCTGAGGACTATTCCTGGAGGAAACCCATACAAACATGTGGATACACACACTTTAATCTCACTAATTGGTTCCAATGAAGCTTCGTAGTGGATAAACAGAGAACAACTTTCATTGCAGAAAGGCTTCATGTTGTTATTCTACAATTATAAAATCAAAATAAAGGGGGAAGAAAATGTATTGAATAACTGATATATGGAACAAATCTTCTGCAACAATTCTACACAGGTTGGAGGCTGATGGATAATATGGTTGTGTGTTTAGTTGTGTGGTTGAGGTGGAAGTTTACAAGCCAGGTTGACAAGTGGGAGTCACCTATCCCATATCTGTGCATCCTTTCTGCCTAATTGTAGTATAATACAATCCCTGTATCCATCAGGGATAAGTTCCTGAACTTATCATGGAAATAGTGGATAATGGTGAACCCCACCAAAATGAACAACGTCAGGTGGAAATTATCAATTAATTATCACCCTGGGAAGGTCAAGTTCTAGGGACTGGGGCTGCATTTATTCTAAAAGGCTTGTGCAAAATACTAGAAAATAATTGCACCGTCCTATAATTAGTTCACCTGGCTTCCAAAGTAGGAGGTTCAGTGGAAAAAACATCATCAGTAGAAGGTCCTTATCTCCTGATGAGGAGCCCCCCAGTGGCGCAGTGGGTTAAACCCTTGTGCCAGCAGGACTGAAGACCAACAGGTCGGAGGTTTGAATCTGGGGAGAACACGGATGAGCTCCCTCTGTCAGCTGCAGCTCTCCATTTGGGGACATGAGAGAAGCCTCCCACAAGGATGATAAAACATTCAGCCGTCCCCGGGCAATGTCCTTGCAGACAGTCAATTCTCTCACACCAGAAGCAGTTTGCAAGTCGCTCTTGACACCAAAACCCCCACAAAAACCAAAAAACCAAAACAAAAAACTCCTTATAATGACATAGTTCTGTCCCACAACATGTATCGCAATGTTGATAAACTGTATAAGCCTAAGCCCCTTAAGTGAATATTTTATGAAACTAAACAATCAGTGGTGATAAAAAGTAAAAGAGAAATCACTATTATAATAACAAGATGCTAACAATGTAAGTGCCATTAACTTACTGTTGTTCGGTATTTATGCAACTCTGAAGTAGATCAATAATGCTTCCACTTTATATAGTAGGCTGAGTGATATCCCCCAAATCACTCATGAATTCCAGTCCCCCAGCTCAAAACTCTGTAGACATTGCTGAACGGTTTGTGCTAGTGAAAGGTGGCAGCTTGTATTGCAAAATCAGTTTTCAGCTGTACAAAGGCATAAACTGCCTTGTCTTTATAACTTGGAAAAAAGTTTGCCAATAGTAAATATAACAAGCATTTCCTGCCTTTTAAAAATCAGAGTAATTGTAGGTTAACCAATTATATAGCATAATTGCTTTTCAGTTGTTATACTTCTGTAATACGTTATTGGTTGTGGCATGTTTCCCAGCATGGGATTCCTTTTTGAGTGGCTTTTTTTTTACACTGTTACTGTACATTTAGATAATGGCTTTATACATTTTTAATAAAAACAAAATTGCCTTGAATTCTTGCCAGATGTATCAGTGAACCCTACAGGTGCTGTTATAGTCTTGGTTAAACATTTAGAAACAGCAAAATATCTGCTTTTCTATAAAGTATTATTTGTAATGAGATGCCTGTATGAATGTTTGTAACTTGTTATAATTCTTAAGCAACTGAGGGAGATCTGAGTTAGAGTGGTGCAATAGATGTTCTCTTTTTAAGCCAGGAAGAATAAATATATCCCATCAACCGAGTGAAAGACAGTCATGTCTGAAACTCCATTAGGGGTTTTCTTGGTTGTTTGAAGAATGTTATGGGTGAACAAACTGTTAACCTCATAAAATTCAATTAGTCGTTTTCCAACTTCATTTGTTGATCCTAGGCCAAGTTTGCCTACCATCTTTGATTCTGCTCTCTTGTCATTATTACTGCCATCCATTTCTTAACATACCTTCATTTTTTTGTAGTAAAATACTGATTCAAAATGTCCTATTTTTGCCTAGTTTAGCTCACTTACCACAATTATTGCCATGATTGTATGTTCCATTTCTTGTTTTACTATACCCATTTTCTCCTGCTTTTCATATTCCATGTTCCTGATAATGTGTTGTGCAGCTTTGTGCCTTCTTTTCACCTTTGAACACATCAGTGGCTGAATATCCTTTCAGCTTGAGCTTAGTTGCCTCTTTAAGCATAGCACTAGTTGCCTTCTGCTGTAACTCAGGGCCTGTCCAGACAGGACCTTTATTGCGGGAACTTCCGCAATAAAGGAGGGGCTGTCCAAACAACATTCTGGACAATCCCGAATTAATTTTCTACAAACCAGGAAAACCCTAATTTGTAGCGAATTAATTTGACAGTGGATTTATTCCTTTTTGGAAGGTGCAGGATAAATCCACTATTTCTGGGTCTGGACTGCAGAATACTGCAGTCTAGACAGTATTCCCATAGTTTACCAGGCTAAATAAGCCTAGTAAACTGGGGATACCCAGCCTCCAAGCCCCCAGACCCCTTAGAAAAGTAATAAAAAAACTTACCCATCCCCCATTACAAGTTGTGGCTGGAAAGGGGGGGGAAGGAAAATTACTCACTCTCCCCACTCTCCTGGTGCGTCATTTTTACGCGCCAGGAGAGCCGGACGAGGCTTCTAATGGAGGATGGGTAAGTTTTTATTACTTTTCTAAGGGGTCTAGGGCCTTGGGGGGAGGGGGTAGGGCCTCCACACAGTCTCTTGGGCTAGTTCCGAGAGAACGTCTAGACATCCTTGCGAGAAAGCGCACACTTTCTGGGGCGGGTGTGGACAGGTCCCCAGAAACATCCACATTTATTTAATGTGGATGCTTCTGGGATAAAGGCCTGTCTGGATCCGACCTGAGATACTGCCAATCTGAGCATGTCATCTTCTGGCACTATCTCTTGTTTAATTTTGATCTCATCATAGAGTTTTAATGGTAAAAAATACATGAATTTTTCCCTATTAGGACGAATTTCGATCGTAAAAATGAATATACTACCCCAATTTTTATTTCTTTTTCAAGCCTTACCGATATTAAGAAACGATCACCTATTTAAAAAGTGGAAATCAGAGATTACCAAATTTATATGGAGGGATGGCAGACCCAGAATTAGCTTCAAAATCTTAACAGATGAGAAAAAAAGGGGCGGACTGGGCCTACCAGACTTTAAAGCTTACTACGAGGCATGTAATCTCGTAGCATTAAAAGAGTGGGCAACGTTGAAGAACAGACCACTTTTAGCGCTAGAAGCCCATGAGCTAAGGTCCGGCTGGCACGGATACCTTTGGTATAATAAAAGAAAGACAGAGAAAGCATTTAATGATCACTATATTAGAACGGCGCTAATGAGAACATGGGAAAAATACAGATGCAGACTGTATTCTAAGACTCCATTATGGGTATCCCCCACAGAAGCTAAGCACAAAAAAGAATTAGAGGAAAAGAATTGGCTTACATATCAACATTTATTAAAGGAAAATGAAATTGGAGGAAAACGAAATTTAGTCTTAAAATCGATTGAGGAGGTAAAACAACTAAGTAATAAAATTACATGGTTAAAATATTACCAAATACATCAGGACTTTAAAGAAGATGAAAACGTTGGCTTTAGTCAAGAACAGGGTATATGGGATATAGTAATGAAGAAGGAAAGAAAACTAATTAAGCTCCTGTACCAGCAATTACTTATTTGGTCCACAGAAGAGGAAGAAATTAAAGACTGCCAGGTAAAATGGGCTAAGGACATTGGACACAGCATTCTAACAAATGAGTGGGAAGAAATTTGGAAGGGTAAAATAAAATATATGGAAGCCAGCGATATGCGGGAAAATTGGTATAAAATGTTTTTTAGGTGGTACTACACCCCAGTAAAAATATCCAAATTTAATAGCAAAGGTACACACTTATGCTGGAAATGCGAGGAAGAGAAGGGGACCTTTTTCCACCAATGGTGGTCCTGTAAACTCATCAAAAACTTTTGGAAAGACATACATTTAGCAATACAGAAAATAGTCAAGGCTAACTTCCCTCAAAAGCCCGAAACACACTTATTAGGAATCATAAACACAAAACTAGACAAAAACCAAGAGAAGATGATTTTCCTCCTGAGTACGGCAGCAAGAATGCTCCTCGCTAAAGTGTGGAAGCTGAAAGAAGTACCAACCTTAGAAGATTGGATTTTGAAAATATTAGACATCATCCAAATGGACACTCTCTCACTAAGACTTAAGGGATCGCGTAATCGCACAGATTGGTCTGGCTTTAAAGAATACGTTACAGCAAAAGGGCTTCCAATACATATTGATCTGCCTGGGGTCTGAACAACAGAATTAGAGAAGTCCAATTCAGCATTGACGCGAAGAAACAACAGGATCTGAAGATACCCGGAAGACTGACGGGAAGCGACCCCTTCCCATACTCTATCCACCTTTTTCCCTACCTCCCCCCCTACCTCCCCCCCTCCAACCCCCCCCCACAAGCACCCCCCACCACCACCCCCTTTTCCCTATTCCCTCAATCTTACCCCACCCTCCAACTTTTGTGATGACTGTATACTAAAATCTCAATAAAAATTGAATTAAAAAAAATGGTAAAAGACTCAAAAGCATTTAACATGCCTCCTTCTGCACAGTACAGGCATGTAGCCGGGGGGAGGGGGTTGAGGGGCGTCAGCCCCCCCCCGAAATTCTGATGGTGGTTTGCAAAAGGGCCTTACTGGTGCATTATTTAAACTGTTATGTTTATTCATATCATGATCTGATCACCATACTCAATATATCCCACATGCATGAGGTATTGGGGTAATGATATAAAAGGTTTGCTAGGGTAGACCCTCTTTCACTCAGACTCAGCCCCCCTGAAACTCAGCGCCCCCCGAACCCCCCCCTGAAAAAACTCAGCCCCCCCCCCCCGAATCGAAATCCTGGCTGCGGACCTGGCACAGTACCAACAAATATTAGGTATGGTGCCATCATCATTGTCTTCAAGGCATTTCCCCTCCCTCTCTCTTTCTCTCTCTTCAACACATACACCTTTACTGTTGTTTGACATTTTTAGTTTGGCTCCTGAGAAAAAGCCAGTCTGCAATGAGGAATCCTATTGTCAGCATAGCCTAAAGTGCTTTTAGTGCTGTGGTTCTCAACCTGTGGGTTACCAGGTGTTTTGGCCTACAACTCCCAGAAATCCCAGCCCATTTACCAGCTGTTAGGATTTCTGGGAGTTGAAGACCAAAACATCCGGGGACCACAGGTTGAGAACCACTGTTCTAGTGGATTCTGGACTTTATGTACATAAAAGTACACCTGCAACATTTTGAAATGGCACTGCAGTGGTACTGTATGGCACTACATGTCCAATACAGAGCAGATTCTTTGTGAGGAGTATTTTTTCGCTGTTGCTTTGTCTGCAACAGAGCTGGGAAACATGTGCGTCACCAGACATTGTGAGCCTGGATTTTCTAGCAGTTCAGCACAGCCAGTCATTGAGGGATGCTGATAGCTGCAATATAACACTTAAACTTCTTAGATCACAGGACTAGTCCTTGCTCTCCAGTTTTTATGGATCACCTCTAAGGCTGGCTCTACACTGCCAAATAATGCAGTTTGAACTGTATAATAGACCCATATAATGCATTTGAAGTTCAAGTTGCATTATTTGGCTGTCTAAGCAGAAAACAAGGGTCAACGTTTTCCAGTTTTGGTGAGCTTAGCTCCTAGCTCCAAGCAAGGGAAAAGAAAGGTATTCAGATCTCCTTCTTAGTTATTAAAGCAGAAGCCTACTACAACTAATCCATTTGTTGCTGTAATTTGCAAAAACTCTTCAGAGGATTTACAGTTTATTTTGTTGGCTTCTTACTTTCCTCATAGTGATTGTAATACTTCCATCCTGCTCTGCATTCACCCTCAGGTTAGAAACAAGTAGAGAGCATTCCCTGAATTATAAACATCTGACTTACAAATGACGGATAGTCAAGAACTAGCCAATGTTTTTAAATGAATCATGTCCCCTCACCATCTCTTCTAGGTTTATCTGCCAGATGGTAAGCCCTCTTTGTACTTTTCAAGACAAGCTTTCATCTGTTGGGTTGCTGTGACATGTAAGCACAATATGTAGCCAGACTCATTGGTTTAATTCAGAGGTAACACTCTTGGGCCAAGAAATCAAGCTGTCACCTTTTCTGTGTCCTACACCTACACATTAAGCTTCAGGACTTCGATCCTAGCTTGCTAAACCATAGTTTCCCATGATATATGAACCAGCAAACTATATTTTTATTGGGTGGGCTCATAATCTAAGTCAGGGAGCTCATCTTGCCAGTTGAGGTTTCCTCCAAGATGTCAACAGCAATTATATTTCTTTCATCTTTTAACTGTGTGTTAATAAGCCAGGAGAGAAGTATTGAAGCCATGGGAGGAAGAGATTGAGGAGGCGGCATTTTCTTACACAGCCTTTTCTTATATCAAGAAACCACTTTTTTTAGTCCAAAATTTGTTAGTCCAAAATTTCTTATGTCAAGAAACCACATTTTGTTAGTCCAAACGAATTCAGTGGAATATCCCTGACTTTCAGGAGGAGGAAGGTTTTTACAGTCGCGATACACTTAACTTTGAGATGACAATATGTGCCATTCTTCAAGAGTTCTAGTTAAGCATCTTTTTAGCCTATTTGAGGAAATAATTATTTAAGTTTCCCATGAAGAATTAAATGTTTAATTCAGTGCCAATTCAGTGCCAATGACAAAGCCTAACTGGTACATAATGTATCTGCTGTTCATTAGAAAATAATATAAATGAAGTGACAGAAAGACAGTTGGCTATGAAAAGCATCTCTGTTTTAAGCATAGCCCTGCTGCTTTTTATGTTCCACTTCTACCAACACCAACTTGCATGTAATTTCCAAGCTGACAGCCTATTATATTACAAAATGAAACATTTCTAAAGTCAGTAGCTTTTAATACTTGCATTTTCCCCCAAAGCAAGCAATACTCATCATAAAGAAAAGCTGTTGTTATGAAACATCGTCTTACATTCTTCATTAATGTAATTAACAAATAGCAAAAAATTTCCACTGAAATCTCAGGCACATAAATTATGAGGTCTGTAGAAAATCTTATCTCAAAAGGACTGGTAAGTTTCAGCAAACCTCCAAAGTATAGTCTTGTTAGATAACCTGATTTGCAGTGAAAGAGGACATCCACCATTTTGAAGTCTTATCTGATTTGTGGCTTGTTTGAAGAGTAGTAAAAGTCTTGTTTGAATGAGCAATAGCCTTACACAGCAGAGAAGTAAAACTTTAATTGGCTAATAACAAAAGCTAGGCAGCTTCTTTTTCAAAATATTTTTTTAATGTTTTTTATAAATAAAACAATACATTTATAACACAGCAGTCATATAATATCCAAGACACCCAGTACCTTTTTCAATTAATCCTATTATATCTACTGTGAATGTCACTCTTATGTATGCATTTCTATGATTCACCTCTGTGCTCCCCTCCCCCAAGCCACATCTTTCATATTCTCTGTCCAAAATTTCATTTCCTCTCGTGGAGGTAACTTTCCATCCTTCTTTGTAAATCCTCTTTCAATACATTTTCCCCAGACATCATCAAAATCATTTTTCTTCCATATTCCTTTCTTAACTTTTAACTGATATGTCAACTTATTGTTTATTGCCAGTTTTCATAATTCCTTACACCATTCTTCAATTTGTGTATTTATTTCCCCTTTCCAATTCCTTGCTATTAGCAACCTTGCTATTGTTAGTCAATTAGCCAGGCAGCTCCTAATGACCTCACCATATTAGCCAGAAGAAGGTCCCACTTCGCCTGGCATCCAGGAGGAAAGAGGAAGCAGCGGGGCAAACACTTTTCTTGGCAACACTTTCCTCATCACATGGGGAAAGTGTTGCCCTCTTGGAGATGCCTGGTGAGCCTCCCATGTTGAGAGAGAAGTGTTGTACGATGCTTTCCCTCCAGTTAACAGCTAGCTGACCTCTTGGAAGCTGAGTAGTAAATGTCTGCATGTTATTGATTGGTCCAAATTCCACTGTCCCCACTTCTCCCATTTGCTGTCCAGGAATTTGAGAGAGTTTGGCATTAATTATTTTCCTGCCTTACTATCTCAGTCACAGCTTGGTTATGTGGTTATCCAAACAGATGAACCAGGGTACCTTGGTGAGCACTCAAAGGTACCTGGAGAGTGAAAGGTCTCTGGCACAGTTCTCCCTGATGGTGACTATTGCATCTGGTTTGAGAACAGCTTGACAAACTGTAGCCTGTTCAGTGAGGTGAGCAGGAACAGATTTTTTAATTTGTCTTTATGGAAGGGCAAGATGCATGGACAGTATCCTTGAAGTGACTGGTTTGACATTGAAGGAGCTGTGGGTGGCCATGGCCAGCAGGGAGCTCTTGCATGAGCTGGTCCATGAAGTCAAAGAGTCAGAAGCAGCTGAACAAATAAACAACAATAACAATGGAAAGGAGGCAACAAAAATATCAAGCGACTTTGATAGTGAACTGTATATTGCAAGGGAAGTATTTGATTTGCTTTAAGTTATGTGTTTTTGTTATGCTGTTGTTTATTGAGGCTTATTGAATGGCTTATTGGCCTATGCATTTTGACTAACCCTGTATTATTACTCAGTGGTATTTTGCAAGAATTCAACCCCCCCCCCCAAAAAAACAACAAATAAGCTAGTTAGTTCAAAGCAATATGTAGAATTTAATTACATCTTGCTGTAAGGCCCCCATAGCCAGCTTACAAGATTCCCGTGAGCACGTGTTTTCCACTGTAGAAAAAAGAATGCCGGCACTCTGATATCACTGAGCAATGTTTTCCTATTTGAAATGTTCATGTTGTTTAAACTGAGTCAGAGGTGAATTGCATGTATTGACTATATTAACAGTAGAGGTTTCGTATCCTTTATCCAAAATGCTGAAATCCTAAATATCAAAAATATGTAAATGTGATAGTGATACCTTAGCATAATATTGTATAAATATTTGCATAATATTGTATAAAATTACTTTTGTTATATGTGTATAAAATGTATAGGAAATAAATGTATGTTGCATTTTAACTTGGAATCCACCTCTAGTTTAATCTCAGTATGTATATGCAATTCCTTCAAAATGTCCCTAAAATCATAAATGCAGAGCATTTCTGGTCAGAAGCATTTTGGATAAGGGATGCTCAGCTAGTATATTAAATGTGTGTGTCTTATTCCCTTTTGTAAAAATGGCTGTTTTCAAACACTACTTTCCTTTTTTCTTGTCTTTTTTTTACAACTTCATAGTTCTATTTCACTGTCCTTTTTGGCCATGAAGGACAGAAACCACTTGAGCTTCGCTGTGAAGATGAAGCAGAGGGAGAAGAATGGGTAGACGCTATTCACCAGGCGAGGTATGAAATTGAACCTCCAATACCACAGTTAATTCCTAACCAATTGTTGTGATTTATTGAGACAGAATTTCCTTCCTTTGCTTGTGTGTTTAACTGGCCCCAAAGAGCTTGTGAAGTAGAACCTGCTCTTGGTGTGCTGCTTCTTTCTCCTGAGAGACAACAAAAACTCCAGTCTAGAAACTTCAGCATCATTTTGCAGTGGCCAGCATAGGCTCACATTAGGAAAGCTACAAAACTCCTATCTTCTTTTATTTGCTCATGCTATTACTTCATTACATGCTGTTCAAGTCTGTAAAGACTTTCTCGGCTCTGTCTGGTTCAGTATAGTGGCAATGCACCCAACTGATGTCCACTTGAGCAGCACTCCACTAAATGCCATACATCCCGCCAGGCAGACTTCCTTCTTGGATTTCCTGCCCATTAGTATCTAAATAGTACTACCAGAGTGCTAAAACCTTGATGTTGCTATTGTATATAATAGACATCATTTTACTGTGCCATTGTATTGAATGGGACTTGGGCAGCCATAGATTTTGGTGTCCATACAGGATCCTGGAACCAAACATCAGTAAATATGGAGGGCCCACTGTTACTTCTCATACCAATGCCATTTGGGCTAACAGCGGGAGCTCACCCTGCTCCCCGGATTCGAACCTGCAACCTTTCAGTTAGCAAGTTCAGCAGCTCAGCGATTTAACTCACTGCGCCACCGGGAGCACAGTATATCCAGGTCTTGAGCAAATTCATATTTTGGATTGTAATTACCAGAATACTCCACTATGCATAGCCACTAACCATGCTGCATGATGGATTGTGGGAGCTGTAGTCCAAAAGCTAGGTTTTCCAGGCATTGGGTTTAATATAAAAAGCATCCTTTATCCAGTCCATGAGATCTGGGTTACATTAGGAAGCACAGAAGTATTGTTATCGTTTCAGTGATAATTATGGTAACAGAGGTAACTATTTTGTTTTCATAGGAGAAAATGACTTGACAAACTCTTCCCAATTAAGTCAATAGGAGTTTGTTTTCCAGGCCAGCAAACAAGCTTAATGATAATCCCTAATTTCACCCTAATTGTATCATAACAAATAGTTTATAATAGATTTGTTTAGTTTGGATAAGAGTAGGTTGATATTTTAAATACCTTAAATTCTTTATTTGAAAATGTTTTTAACGATAGATTCAAAGTGGGAAAGAAATTTGAAATACAGTAGAGTCTCGCATATCCAACCTTCGCTCATCTAATGTTCTGTATTATCCAACGCAGTCTGCCTCCTACCTGGATCCACAGCTGTTTCAATACATTGAGATGTTTTGATGTTAAATTCATAAAGACTGCATACAATTACTGTGTATTGAACTGCTTTTCCTGTCAATTTGTTGGTGCTTAATTTGTAAAATCATAATGTAATTTGACGTTTAATAGGCTTTTTCTTAATCCTGCCTTATTATCCAACATTTTGACTTATCCAACATTCTGCTGGCCCGTTTATGTTGGATAAACTAGACGCTACTGTAATAAGAATAGCCCAATTAAGCTATAGTCAAGGGAATTGTCCCAATTAAACACAGCAGGAATAGATATGCATAGGATTATGCTGTCAATTGGTTGATGGTTACATGATAATACTTTTCCTGTATAAAAGTTTTTGATCTTAGGTAGGCAACCTGGAAAGTAATGGAAGGAACTGCAGAATGGAGAACGGGATATACAGGAATAGGCCATTTCCATGGAAGGTGGTATTGCCCTGTCCTCTAGAGTTCGGAACTGATTCCACTGAATGACTGGCTTTCCTTCAAAAACAATGCAGTATGACCCCCCATATCCACAGGAAATACATTTTTGAACTTATCATGGAAACAAGAAATCATGGATAATTGAAACCTATTGAAATGAATGACTTCTGTTAGAAGTTGCAATATAATTGCATTGGGAGATGTAGAAAATTATTAGAGAGGCATCCTACAGCGGATTCCAACAGCTCTTTAACCTGGGAGCAATCATGTTTTTAAAACTCAATTGCACCTGGGTTCCAGCCCGCACATGCCCTAGAAAGGGCATGCTTTTCCACAGGAGGGGTCCACATGCCCTCTCAGAACCCTTCAGGAGGACAGGGAGACATTCACATCCCCCCTCCCCAAAACCGGGGGGAAAAGTAAAGTAACTTACCTGGCCACCATTAAACTACTGCCAGAGCTCTGCCGGAGAAATGTCACGTCAGGAGAAAAGGGGTAGTAGGAGCAATTTTTCTCTTTTGCTTGGTGGATTACATAACAAAATCAGGAAATACAAATTTGGTATGTTTGTATCTCTATGCAAAATAAGCAAATATTCTCCCAGCTTCTCAATCAGAAAACATCTCAATGTACATGCAGAGAAATAACTGTATAAATATAACTGAGAACTCTAATTGCTATTTCCTGATCAAATTCAGCTAAAAAAATTCAAAACATAAATTAAAGATACACTAAATTATTAAAGTAAATTCTGCCCTATCCCTTAGCAACACATCCTCCCCCTAAAATAGGAGGGATGACATTTTGAACTTTCATCAATTCACATAAAGGTTGTATCTGCCATGTTTGAGAACTTAGTGTTTCCTCTTTTCTTTGTCTGTTTGTAGTTACTCAGATATCCTAATTGAAAGGGAAGTATTAATGCAAAAATACATACATCTAGTTCAGATTGTAGAGACGGAAAAGATCTCAGCCAATCAGCTGCGACATCAACTTGAGGATCAAGACACGGAAATTGAAAGGCTTAAATCAGAGGTATGTACTGAAAGCAGGAGCAGATTACTTTTCTCTAGTGCAATTATTGACTATTTTATACATTGAAAATATAATTTACCCCTCATTTCACTCAATGAAATGAAAAATGCAGGAAGAAACAACATCTTGTGTGTGACTTTTGAGGTTTTCTGACTGTTCAGAAGGATTTGGGAGGAAGTTCAAGCTTAACAAAAAGCTCTTGTTGTTGGAGACCTCAAGTAATGGAGATTATCCCACTGGAGTTGTTTTTCTCCCATGCTCTCCTAATACTTAAGAAGCTTGGAGGTATAAGAAAAGGCTTAGAGGCTAACACTTCCCATGTTTTAAATAATCAGGTTTTCAGGTTTTGGACGAGCATTAATAAAACTAAGGAGGCTAAGAGGACTACTCTGTCCTGAAAGTAAACCACTAAAGTAAGATTTTGAATAGGCTTAAATTTGTAGAACATCTTAATGATTTCTTTCTTTCAGATTGTAGCTCTCAATAAAACTAAAGAACGAATGCGACCTTATCAAGGCAACCAAGAAGAAGAAGATCCAGATATCAAAAAAATTAAAAAGGTAAACTTCCACACATTGTATTGTAACAGAGAGAACATATACATTGTCAGTCCCAGCCAGTTTACCAGCTATTAGGATTTCTGGGAGTTGTAGGCCAAAAACATCTGGGGACCCCAGGTTGAGAACTACTGTTCCACAAGGAGGACACCGGTTTCCAGGTGGAAGGCCGTCTCAATCAGAGTTGGCTTGAGGCGCCTTCCTCTTGGCACATTTCTCCCTTTCGCCCTCCATTTGCACCTCTTCAAATTCCACAGCTCTGCTGGTTACAGCTGACCTGCACTTAGAGCCACAAGGAAGTTTTTCCTAATATTCAGGTGTAGTGTGAATCCATTGTACTGGTACAGGGTACACTCTATCTAGACACTTTTATTTAGAAATTAAAATAACAGATTTCATCTCCTTGCCCCCCCCTCCTCCGTTAGCCACTTGAAACAATAGAATTGTATTATATAATATCTCAAGGTTATGTATAGCTGTATTCTTGATTATATAATACTGTACTTGTACATTAATAATTCTACTATAAATTTTGCAAGTATAGTCTACAATTGAACAGTTTTGTTGAGTGTACTTGTTATTTGTTTATTTATTTATTTCACATATTTGTATCCCGTCCTTCTCATCCCTGAGGGGGGACACAGGGAGGCTTACAACAGGCAACCATTTGATGCCATCAAACAGATTCATAAATAACAATTGCAATTAAAACAGTAATTAAAACATTACAGTATTAAAACATTCATTTAAAATCATGCCAATTCAAATCATAGTCCAGGTCAAACCAATTGTCAGTAACATAGGGTCAGTTTCAATCTCAATTGCTGCATCTATTGTTTGAACACTTGGCCCCACAACCATGTTTAAGTTGTTTTCTAAAGGATAGGAGGGAGGGGCCGACCTGATGTCACTGGGAAGGGAGTTCCACAGATGAGGGGACACCACTGAGAAGGCCCTGTCTCTCATCCGCACCAGTCATGTTTGCGAATATGGCGGAACCTATTGCAGGGCCTCCCCCCAATGATCTTAACCTTCATGGCAGTTCGTAGCAGGAGATACGTCCGGACAGGTAAACTGGGGCGGAACCATTCAGGGCTTTATAGGCTAAAACCAGCACTTTGAATTGTACTCGGTAGCAGACTGGCATCCAGTGTAGCAGTGTTATGAGTAAAAGAGAAACAAGTGTTTTTAGATGTTGGGGTTTACTATAGCTAGCCGTCTAATGAAAAAAGGAAAGAAATTTAGACAATTTCCTTGGCTTTTCGCTATTATTTCTAAAAACTTATTTATAATTTCTATATGATAGCTATGGTATATTTATTATGAGAATACCCAAATATCAGAAACCATAAAAACTAAAATGTGATATCTGTAGCTTACACAGGTCTTTTTGTGTTGCATTAAGAATTAACATTTTTGCCTTTTCCTAGTTTATTTTAAGTCCTGTAAACCCCAGACTTCTGTATTTTCATGCCACCTTTTATATCAGTACTGATATAAACTGTCGGTTTAATATGAATGTCTCTGAAGGAAACGTCTTTTAGTAGCTGCTGTCAATCAGTATAATATTGAGTGCAATAACAGTGACAACACTTTGCATTTGTATCTCTAAACTGTAAAAATCCAGCATTGTATATTTCACTGGGATTTTTAGTGATGCAGCTGTGTAATTTTGCCACATGCTCTACAAAAAAGGTTATATTGCCAATTTCTTGAATGTTTAGATGTAATTAAATAAGTTGAATGTTTAAGCATGTGTAGAATGTTTAGATGTAATTAAATTGACCTTCGGTACAGATGTACAATAATTGTTGTTACACATAGTCCTGTATCTTGTTACCAGAAGGATGCTCAGTTCTCAATTGGGAATTTTTAGTACAGTATAATTAATTTACAGGCAACATTATTTACATCCATACATACGTTTTTGCTTTTCCAAGTAGTTTACTGAAAAGTTCGTTCTTGATTTTCTTTTGTCATCAAGTCATTTTACTTATGGCAACCCTAAGACAACCCTATAATGACAGGAATAGTTCAAATGGGAACTTGCCTTTGAGCCTGAGGGAATGTGACCTAACTAAGGTGGTTTTCTATGGCCAAGCGGGGATTTGAAACCAAGTCGCTAGAGTCATGGGTGCATTTACACTGCAGAATTAAGGCAGTTTGATATGACTTTAACTGCCATGGATCAATGTTCTTGAATAATGGCAGTAGTAGTTTTATAAGATATTTAGCTTCTTTTGCCAAAGCCTCCCCAAACTAAAAAATATTTTTAGGATTCCATAGTTAAAGTGGTGTCAGACTGTATTAATTCTGCAGTGTAGATGCACTCACTGTCCAAGACTTAACCTTGGTCAGGTCAGATTAAATCAACGTCTGCGCTAGATTCTATTTTGTTATTTTAGTCTAAAATCCTGGGTGAACTGCAGAGTATATGTGGTGCTCATCAAAGACCGGAACCTTTAATTCTCCTTGTTGTATGAGGCAACAAGGAGAATCTTCCTTCTCAAGAGAACATGGGCTTGCAATATAGCTCTTCATATTATGTTGTGTACAGTTATGAAACACTGAAAGCCAACTCTGTATTTTGGCTGCAGCCCAGTGCTAAAGGACAAGCTTTACACGCAAAAAGGCCCAGGTTCAGTCAAGGACATTAACAGAGTAGACGGTGGAAGATTTCTGTCTGCATTCCTAGAAAGGTGCTCTTATTTATACCAGTAATCCATGAAATAGTGAACAACATGGGCTACTGTATTTGTATAAGGAAGCTTCTTACAGTCTCTGTTCTAGCCTCACATATGATTCCCCCCCCTCAGTGAAAGTGGGACTTTTTGTAAATGTGTTCAATGATCATTATTTTTATATTTGAAATTAATAATTAAGTTTCAATTTAATCAATTATTTGTTTTATGTTTAGGTCCAGAGTTTTATGCGAGGTTGGTTGTGCAGAAGAAAGTGGAAGACAATTGTCCAAGATTATATTTGTTCCCCTCATGCAGAGAGCATGCGGAAGAGAAATCAGATTGTTTTCAACATGGTTGAGGCTGAATCGGAATATGTGCATCAACTTTACATTCTTGTTAATTGTTTTCTAAGACCATTAAGAATGGCCGCAAGCTCAAAGAAACCACCCATTAGTCATGATGATGTCAGCAGCATATTCCTCAACAGGTATTATTTGATATATTGCGTAGATGTCATTGATCGTGGTTGGATTATGTTGGCACATCTTTGTCTGTATTATGTATCCTAAACTGAACCAGGGGCAGAACTGGCCTTACCATTGGACAAAGTGAGGGAACTGCCTCAGGAAGCAGCTTGCATGGGGCAGGAGCACACCAACTACTAACATGTTGTTCACATTGAACTTCACTGTGTCTGATTCAGAGATGGCCTAGTTAATGATCAATCTGGAAAAATGCAGTGGTTTTTGATCTAGTGTAGGGCTTCTTAAACCTTTTCTACTCACAACTTCTTTCCGCTCGAGAATTTTTTTGTGACCCCAGGTATATAGCTATGGCACCACTGTGTGTTATTTTGTAAGCCACCCCAATTCCCTATGGGAGATGGTGGTGGAGTACAAATAAAGTTGATGATGATGATGATGATGATTATTATTATTATTATTTGAAACACAACAAGATGAGTCCACAGCAGACACTCTGCTGGCTGTTGTATTGGATCACATGTCGGACACTGCCCAAGTGTCTAGGACTGTGTGATGTATTGACAAATAATGCATGCAGAACCCTTCTGCAGCTGGCAAATGGTAATTTTGTCAGTGCCAATTGTGTTTAAGTGCAGGCAAGGTCTTTAGGCACTTCACCCAGTGTGCCAATCACCTCTGTTAATATATAAGTAAGTTTATTTGATGCTTAGACCATAGGCCTTTCACATACAAGGCAAGGCAAAGAAATAAATACATTAACACCAGATTATTAAATACAATATAAAATACACAATAAAATCCTATAAATCATTAAAATGCTACATTTTTTTAGACCATCGCTGGAGGAGTGGAGGAGCAGCTCCTGCTGAGCTCAAGGGCAAGTTTTGATGCTGATCATCACTGGGACCACCTTTACTGCCTTGTGCCAGAGTCTTTGCAGTTTGATCTTTAAATCCTCATATCGTGTCAGCTTTTCCCGTTGTTTCTCTTCAACCCTGTTGTCACCTGAGATTGCAACATTGACGATCCATACTTTTGTTTTTTAACACAATCGTGAGGTCAGGAGTATTGTGCTCCAAAACTCTATCAGTCTGAATTTGGAAGTCCCAGAGTAGTTTGATTTGTTGTTGTTCTTGTTCTTGTTGTTGTCGTCATTATTATTTAAGATAGGTAGAAAATCAAACATTAGCTAATAATAAAAATTAGCATTTTTCAAGTCTTGCTAAACAGCTAAATCAGCATTTTCAAGTTTTGTTGAGTAAAGGTGAACCATTTCCTGCAAAGTCCATTGTAAACACTGCACATTGTTGCTAACAGATTTGTGTAAATGGGTAGCATTCAGAAACCTTTCACTGTTGCCAATTTTTTGTATCCCCAACATTGAGCTAAGGGGATAGTTTAAAAAGCAGTGACTTATTGGATCTGTATGTATCTCCAGTCAGTACATGGAAAGTCCCAATCAGCCGTTCCATATGTACTGCCACCAGAAAGGAACAAGAAAGAAGAGAGCAGAGATGAGGAGCCCTGGAAAATAGGAAGCCTTCTAGAAATGCGTCGTCCACCCCTCCAAAAGTCTTATTTTTATGAGAAAAGTGGGGAAATAATTATGGAATCACATTGTTTCTATAGAAATCAGTGCTTTATATTTGCTTGGCATTTCTTTGCTTTACTCATATTGATAGGTTTTTCTATTTTCACTTCTTTTCTGTGATATTCTCACAAACTAGCAAAAGCAAAGAGGTCTCTTCGAGTTCAGGGCCTTGGGGTTCCATTTGTAATTCTTTGCATTATTGTTTGTTATGTTGAAAATGCCATCATTTTTAGACAGAAAATGGGTATATAAAATAACATAAGCAGTAGCATTTTTTTATTTTTAATTAACATTTGATCTAAGTCTATGAGGTTTTTACAGTACCTGTTTATGCCGATACTCAAAACATGGATGTTCCAGTGTGCTTTTGATTAGATGGCTCCTCAGGAAATTTTCATCCCCCAGCTATGACCTAAAATCTAGTTTTTCTACTGTTCCCTGCTCAGAGTTATAATGTTTCCCCCTTACATTGCTTTTTATCCTTAGTTTTGTCATCTGGTATTTGCACTTTATCCATTAGCCCTGTCCTCCCAATTAATTTGCATCAGGCCGCCCTCCCAAGACCAGAAACTTTTTTCTTTTTACATTGTGTTATATATCTGGTTGTTTTATATTGTGTTAAGATGTTGTTATTTGTATTTTAATTTATTTATTATGTATTTATTTACAGTATTTGTATCCCGCCTTTCTCAGTCCAAAGGCAACTGAACATATTTTAATTATGTTGTTTGGACTTGTCCCTATGTAAGCTGCCCCAAGTCCCTTCGGGGAGATGGGGGGTGGTGGTACAAAAATAAAATTGTTGTTGTTGTTTTATTATTATTATTATATGTAGGATCAGACTTCATGATGACTTTCAGATAATACTTTTTCGCGACAGACTTAACATGTTATCAACCCTTTTTTTTCCAGTGAAACTATAATGTTCTTGCATGAAATATTTCATCAAGGATTAAAAGCAAGAATAGCAAATTGGCCAACTCTAATTTTAGGTAACTATCACAGCATTTCTTACATTAAAATGTGATTTTTCTATTGTGTTTCAAAAAGGTCCATGACTAGATTGATATGGCTAAGTGATGTTATTACTGTTGACTGCTGCCAAGTCAGCTTTGGTTTATGGCAACCCAATGAACGAGAGAACTCCAAAGCACCCTCCGTCGTGCTGAGATCATGCAAATTCAAGGCTGTGGCTTTGTCCATTAAATCTATGCACCTGCAAAGCAGTCTTCCTTTTTCCCTACTACCTCCCACTTACCAAGCATTGTTGGCTTTTCTAACGAGTATTGTTGTTTCGTGCTAACAACAAAGTTAGAGAACCCCAGTTTGGTCATTTTGACTTCTAGGGACAATTCAGTCTTGATGAAATGGTATTATAAGCTGCCAAACCTTTGTCACATACAAAGTAAAGTATGTCTTTGAATAGGTCAAAATACAAAATAAATATAGAAGTGCATACAACTCTCTTTAAATATTAGATTTAATCTCTGCAAACATTACTTGTTTCTTTGATTTTATGAAGATGATGTATGCCCCCCCCCCAAAGAAATAACAGCCTTCATTAAGATGCATGATAGAAAGATAAATCACACACTTTCCCCCCCTAATAGAAGCTTTCTGTCTTCAACAATTGCTTGATAAAAATTCCACAGTTTTAAAGCTCAGGATTTCTATACCTAGAAAAGAGATGCCTCTTCAACTGTCTTCATACTAGATTACTTAATAGCCACACAGTTTTTGTTAGACGAGAATGGCAGCAAGCTATTCAGAGATGAATGTTAGATTGCTACAAGAGTTTGCATCCAACATCAGCCAACTAATGTGAATAGGACAAATTGTACAATGCCTCCAATGTAAATAATTTGAATTTAACATTCTGCCTTTTTTATCAGCACAAACCAACTATTCTTCTTTCTCTTTTACAGCCGATTTATTTGACATCTTGCTACCAATGCTGAATATTTATCAAGAATTCGTTAGAAATCACCAGTATAGTCTTCAAGTCCTGGCAAACTGCAAACAAAATAGAGATTTTGACAAACTTTTGAAGCAATATGAAGCCAACCCTGCATGTGAGGGCAGGATGCTTGAAACTTTCCTCACTTATCCTATGTTTCAGGTAGTTCTTATTATTGGTGCATTTGTAAAAACAATTTGTATAATTTTGGTTGTTAATCCTAACGTTGCACTCTTGCACTGAAACAGCTCACCCAGCACCACACCAAAGTCCAGTAATTCTGTCTAAAAAAATTATTAAACAAAGTAGACAAACAAAGGGGAAAAGGGGAATTCCAAAAGGATCAGTAGTATAGAAAATACAAAGTAGCAGAATTCCAAAAATGACAAGGAACATAAAGTCAAGAAAACCAAAATCCACAGCTCCATTCCAAACATAAATCCATCAACATGAAAACAGGAACTTTTCCAACGTAAACTCTCCAAGGAAACAGGTATAAGCAAGCATAGGAAACTTGAGAATACTTGGACAAGAACTTGAGAGCAGAAACAGGAGAACAATTTCCTTAAAGCAATGTTATCTCCTCTGAGAGGCTTGAAACAAAGCAATTTAATTTAAGTCCTCTTAAGACATCCATGACATCATGTCTGACACACCTGGTCTTCAAGGTCTTATCTTGGATTCTCTGTGAATATCTAGTTCGCCTGTTTTTCATTCCGTGTATCCTCAAGTGTAATCTAGTTTCCCTGGAAAACTCCCCATCTACTCAAGGCCTTATCTTAAGGGAACTGGAACTTTCATTTTCCATTCTTGCCTAGGAATGAACACAAGAATCCAAAGCATTGGCCTTATCTCTCTGCAATTCTCTCCGATCATTCACTGACTCCTCACATTAAAACCCATCATCTCCCTCATCTTCTGAACATTCAGAAAAATCCTCTGATGCTTGCCAGACCATAACACCTAATGCCTGTTGCTATAGAAGTATTATCTTGGTTTTATTTGGTAGAAAACGCTGTAGATTTATAATAAATAGCAGGCAATTCATCTGCTCTTGATCAGAGATTAATACTTTTTTTTATATTTTGGAAGGCATTTTGAATTATTTTCAATCACTTTAATTGCTTGCTGCTAACACTTTTATTCATCTTTAGATTCCTAGATATATTATAACTCTTCATGAACTTCTGGCTCATACACCACATGAACATGTGGAAAGAAAAAGCCTTGAATTTGCTAAATCCAAGCTAGAAGAACTTTCAAGGTGAGACATCATTTGTTCTGTGCATATGAGATTAGAGCTGCCAGGGGAAATATGGGATTTCAGTCTCTTTAAACCAATAAAACTCTAATTTCTCCAAATATTACATAGAAGAGAGAATTTTGCTTGCATGACAAGCAGCAGCTGCGAAAATTCCCCCTTCTACACAACCATTCAAAAGAGATGGGCTATGATCCTTTTTTCACCTGGCAATCCTATATGAGGCTAAAATGGAAATTATAAATTAATATGTTAGTGCGGTATTTTTCAAAATGGAGCTAAGGTGTATGCAAGTATCAAAAGAAAAATGTCCTCAGAGACTCAATGTGGCTTTTCAGAGATCATTCAACAGTCAGTATTACTCCATATAAGCATCATTTTGCATGAATTATTTATGGGATTTTCCTCCTTTATCCCACCCTAGTTTAAATAGGCACAAAACTTATGTGCCTAAAGAAGCTGTCTGGGTTTCTTATCAGAGGAATTACAATATATGGAGTATGGATATTCAAGGTGGTCCCATTTTCAGAGACGACTAATATCCCAATCTTTATTCTTGTTAATGTGCTTCAAAACGGATATAGAAAGCTGCTGCTTGGACATTTTAAAAAAGGAACTGCATACCATTTCAGTGGAGAAATGTGACTTTAATAGAATAAGTGACTGAATATGTTAGTATGGTAGTGTGATGAAGTAGTTCAGAAGCTAAAGTTCAGTGAAATATCTGATAATATCAAATCAAATGTTTCAAGAGGAATGCTGTTTTCCTCCATCATGAAATATTTTTCTATTTTGTATTGCCCAAAATATTATATTTATTAGTTTGTAATATTTGTTATATATATATATATATATATATATATATATATATTCTTAACAGTTGGAAGTGGATATTTTAGTCGTATTAAAATAAGGTTGAGCAAGCTTTGCTCTTCAGATACTTCTGGTCCTCACTTCTGATCATGCATGATATTGGAGCCCCTGGTGGTGCAAGGGGTTAAACCCTTGTGCCAGCAGGACCGCTGACCAAAAGGTTGGCAGTTTGAATCCAGGGACATGAGAGAAGCCTCCCACAGGATGGTAAAACATCCCAGTGTCCCCTGGGTAATGGCCTTGCAGACGGCCAATTCTCTCACACCAGAAGTGACTTGCAGTTTCTCAAGTCATTCCTGACATGAAAAAAAACATGATATTGATTGTGCCAACTGGAGATGAAGGGAGCTGGGTATCCAGACCACATTGAGCATGAACATTAGGGCTGAGTTTTCCTACTCTTATTTTGAATAATGACTTGCCAAGCCTACCTACTGAGGTTTATGAACACATAAACAATTTGCACACTCAGCATTCCAGATAATACCAACATGACTTTCTATGTTTTTTATTAGTTATATTTCAATGACTGTTATATATTATTGGGGCAAGGTGCTCAAAAATATTGACTAATTGGGGAAAATTATGTAAGATACACTCTTTAACATGTGTGTGTGTGTGTGTATACAGTATATGTGCCTTCCAGTCCCATGTCTACTTATGGTGACCCCATGAATTTCATAGAGTTTTCTTAGGTAAGGAATACTCAGAGGTAATTTTGCTAGTTCTTTCATTTGAAATGTGACCTACAACATCTGATGTTTGTTGGCGTTTTCCATCCAAGTACATCTTTTAGATGGCTAAGTGTAATTAGCTGCCAAGATCAGACAGGATCTGGTACCTTCAAGGTATTTAGGCTCAAGCTTCCATGTGAACAAATTCTTGCATTATAACTACTTGGATTTTGTCAGATTTTGACAGTTGGTTCCTCTACATCCACTTGTTCCATTTTAAGGCTGTTTGTAGCAATGTCTTGGATCTACGTGTTTACTGAGGTGGTCCTATGATTTCAAAGGCAAATTTCCTCCCTTCCAAATAATCCACTGGTGGACTATGACACTATAAGTCTTTAAAAAGGAAGGAAGGAGAGGCATATATTGTTTTAATATGTCTGCAAATGTTTAAAAAATTAAGAGTAGGAATAAAATGTTGGTCTTGGTATTGGGAATTGCTGGAAAATAGTCTGGGACAATGCAGGTGTCATTCAGGGCCCTGCCAGACATGCTGTATATTCTAGGATATGATCCCAGGTTTTGTGCTTTAAACTGGATTAAATGAGTCTGCATTATAAACAGAAACAGAAATATAGGGCCTGTCTGGAAGGGCCTTCAGATACTTTTTTTTTAATGTCAGGAACGACTTGGGAAACTGCAAGTTGCTTCTGGTGTGAGAGAATTGGCCGTCTGCAAGTACATTGCCCAGAGGACACCCAGATGTTTGATGCTTTACCATCCTTGTGGGGGGCATCTTTCATGTCCCTGCATGGGGAGCTGGAGCTGACAGATGGGAGCTCACCCTGCTCCCCAGATTCAAACCACTGACCTGTTGGTCAGCAGTCCTGCTGGCACAGGGGTTTAACCTGTGCTACCAGGGGCTCCTTAAATAAAAACGACAGAGAACTACAGCAGCATTTGCCTTTTTATGAATGAGCTCCTAATCTGAGTAAAACAGGCCAAAACAAAGAAATGGCATAACTCATGAAATCATACAACATTATTCAGTAACAAGTCATTTTGATGAGCCACCTGAGGAAAAGGTCAGGCTCCAGGCCAGTATTTCAAAAGTAAAATGACATAATGAAAAGGTTCTTTCTCCACTAACTGTCCACCTGTCCTTAAATATTGGTGAGACCAGAAAGAAGGTATCTGATGAAGGTCATAAAGCTCAAAAGGGACTTTATGGCCCACATCTAATTGTAATGAAAACAGACACATTGTTACTCAAGATGTATTGAAACTTCATTGATTTGGTATTTCTACAGTACATTGGATGACTTGTTGGATTTAGGCCAGTTAGTTATGCATAAGTACTTGTATGCAGTTAGCAGTTTATATATAGAAACTAAAACCTCTCTTGTTAAAAATTGGTTTCAACAGAGTGATGCATGATGAAGTGAGTGAAACAGAAAACATACGGAAAAATCTTGCAATAGAAAGAATGATAGTAGAGGGTTGTGACATATTATTGGACACCAGTCAAACTTTTATACGTCAAGGTAAGGTAATTTAGTTTAACTCTATTTCATGTAACATTAAAAAACTTAAATCAATAGAATTAATGTTGGCATCTCTGGAAAAGATAAGGATGCAAGGCACTCTATAGCTGGCACCAGATGTCTGCACTTATCCAGATATGATTCATGAATATGAGCCCTGCAGTTTTGGGCGGCTGCTGAGCCCCACCTCTGTGCTGTTTTTTTTCCAGGGGACATGAAAAACAGCAGCACTATAATAGTAAAGCATCCATGGGAAAGTAAAATACACAATAACCGGACAATCGTCTTCAATGGACCCGAAATTATCTACAACAGCATGGAAAATAGGTCTGTCTGGCCAATAGACGTTGCAGTTCCAGATGATGCCAACATCCAGGCAAAAACACAGGAGAAACTTGGAGTACTTGAAGCTTTGTCAAATAGTGGAGAGATTGTGAGGAATGAAAATAGCTGTCTGTTGTTCCCATTTTTAATCTGTGCTGCAGGAATACCACAAAATGATAGAATTTGATTTTTTAAAATTAAATTGATATTTCTGTGCTAATGCCAGTTGATTTTTTAAAATGTGAATATCAAACAATTTCTGAAATGCCTAGGAACTTGCTTTTCCTTATATGTTGAAAGGCTTCTGCTAAGGTTCATTGGTAAGCTCAGCATATGTGCCCTCATTCACCTATATCATAGTGAATGTTAACACTCAGTTATCTGAGTACCTTCCTTTATTTTACCAAAAAAGGGGAAATATCTGAACACAAGAAGCTGGTATCAACAGCTAGTAGCTGAGGGAAAAAATAGGTAAGGGAAGCAGAAGAACAGAAGGTACAGAAGTCTGGCATAATTGGGAACTTGTAAAGGAATACTATATACTGCATCACGCTGTTGTGCATCCCATTCATGCTGCATGAATTAATATTGCTTTGTGTATTACTTATTTGAGTCTAATGCACTACTGAATCTAATATGCACCTAAATTTTCAAAATACTTGAAACCAAAAATATTTATTTTCTGGCATATGTAATGCGCAACACCAAAAGGTGTACTCTTTGTAATAAGCCCATTACAATTGTTGCCTGCTTAGAATTCCCTCTTTTAAAGCAATTGTGTTGAACGCATCCAGCAATGGAAAAGAAACCTTGGGGTGTATCTATGCTGCAGAATCATGGGGGACGTGGTTTTACAAGGCCTTGAGCCTTCTCTACCAAAGAGTGTGGATGCCTTACCAAACTACAAATCCCAGGACTACATAGCATTGAGCTATGGCAATTAAATTACAGATTCCATCCTTCAAATAAAAGCTCCAGGTGCTCCTGAAGCAGCTTCCCCTTTCGCTTTGGCTCAGTACTAACATTACAGTATTATCTGAATCTGTGCTGTCACACACTGGGCCTGTAGCAATTGTCTATTAACAGGACGCGGTCTCTATATGCCCAGCGGGATGCCTGGGGTGCCTCGGTGCCTCGGCTGAAAGGCCCTATGGATTTCCCTATACAAAGTCTTTAGAAGCTTAGAAAGTTTAACAAGGTTCTTTATTAATGCTTAAATCTTCAGCAAATCAATCAAATACTTTAAAACTCTGGAAAACTGGTAGCTTTCTTAATCTGCCCACAAGGGACAGGCAACTTGCTTCAAGAACTGTTTCTTTCTTCTATAAAAGAAATTCTTGACCCTTCCCTGGGCAATCTGTTCTTAGGCTGGCTTGGGCCCTACTCCCGGTTCTAATTTGCTTTATGGGTAACCCGAGTAGACCTTACCGGCCAAGACTTCGTAGATTTTCCAGGTGGTGTCCTTTACCTTCCAGCAAAGCTGGCTATATTTCTTAGTAAAGCTGTGGAATTGCTTTCCCCCAAAGTTTGTGAGAAACGAAGCTTTCTACAGGTGGGAGAATCTCACACATCCTATTGGAAAGGCTTCTCCGTGATAACTGAACTAGAGGTCCCCTTTTTCCTTCCTTAACCCAGGGGTGGAACTAAAGAACATAATGATAATTGATGGGTCATTGGCCCTATGAATGCAAACCAAGGGAAGCCACCTTATTGCAAAATGCATGGAACTTTGGAATACATGCAAACACTCAATAGAAAGGAAAAGAAGTTAGAGCTCCTAGTACAGCTGTACCAGCACAGAATCTAATGTTCACTCTAATTTTGGCAAGGTAACTTAGTCAAAAAAGGTTAGCATTAGATTTGAGTAAATATTGTAAATACAATGGGAAAAGGCAGCTACCATCTCAAGATCTCTTTTAAGAAAGTCCAAAACTAGTTACTTTCTCAAAAACGTCATTCTTATTGTGTGCCTTCAAGTTGTTTTGGACTTCTGCTGACATTGAGGTAAACTTACCTTGCATTTTTCCTGGTAATATTTGTTCAGAAGGGGCATGCTTTTGCTTTCCCCCTAAGATTGTGAGAGTGAAGCATGCGCAGGGCCACACAGTGGGTTTCCATGTGTGAGCAGGGATTTGAATCCTGATCTCCACAGTTATAGTCCAATGCTTAAACCTTAAGTGGGGCCCCATCTCTATGGTTTGCAATTTCTTCTTTGACCAGCAGAAACTCCTATGAGATGTAAGCTGCTGATTAGAATCCCCTGACTTCAATGTTGTTGTAGTGTTGCAAGTGCTAGGTAGTGCTATGTTAGGCTGCTGATTGTGAAATGTACAGTAGTCTCGCTTAACCAATATAAACGGGATGGCAGAACATTGGAAAAATGAAAATATTGGATAATAGGGAGGCTTCAGGGAGTTGAAGTCTATATCTCTATCCTGGCAGAGATCAGAGGATAGAAGTGAGTTCTCCTTCTGTTTGGTTTTCTAGACACAAGGAGAGAACTCACTCACCACAGGTGGAAAAAAGACGAGGAATTGTAATGAAAAGATAGATAGTACACTTACAAAAACCCTTAAGACAACTACCCACCTTCATTCTTTTCTCTTCCCATATTTCCTACAAACTCCCGCGTAGCCACGGCCCCTTCTTCCAACTCGGACTGAACCATTGCTGCGAGCAGAGGGAGGAGAGGCAGAAACATTGTGCGCTGGCTCCTCCTTCAGAGTCCGTACAGTGGCACTGGCCAAAATGGGAAAGAAAGAAACTAAAAACATGGCCTCTAAGGGGAAATGCTGGGGGGAAAGCGGGGCCGGTGGAGCGTTGGATAAGAGCATTGGATAAGATGGAAGGCTGGATAAGCGAAGTTTGAAAAAGCGAGACTACTGTATTACAAAACAAATCCATTGGTTGCACTGAGAAACCATTACATGCTTATCAGGATGGAACCTAAATGTTTTTGCATTGTTCTCAGAAAGACTTTATGGAGGCAATTTACATAGAATCTAGGCAGGGTTTATAGTGATGTTAAAAACAACTCTCCACTTCAAACAAAAGTACAGGTAATAGGCTCAGATTAGAAATATCAGCAGGTTAGCTTCATTTTAAGAAGGCAGGAGATAATAATGAAAGGCAAGAAAGAAATACAAGACAGTAATCACAAATCTTTGTTGGTGTTAATGGCTGAAACCCCCCCCCCCCCCCCCAAACCTGGCATTCAACAGCTGATGCAGTTGCCTAGGCATTTTGAATTCTTTTTTTCTCCCAGTTCTGAAGAGTTTGTATGACAATAAAAAGCCAGGAACGTGACCCTGTCTCCTAGCAATTTAAAAATATTGCTTAACCTGCCATTGCTTTTCTCCTGATCAATATTTATGTCAGAATGATCTGCCTCCAAGATGAGTAAAGTTACAGTACAACTAACAAGTGTGAGAGATGGCACTTGCAAAAAAAAAAAAATCAATGTATCTAGCACAACAGTTCACTCACTGGCTTCATACATTTTATGATGGAGCCACTGAATCACAAAGTCTTGGAGAGCAGTGTTTTGTGGGACGTACATCTAGATAAATATAAAGAATTATTGTCAGACATTTGCAGAGTAGGGTATTTTATCTTTTCCAATATGAAAGTGTCTGCAGCATGTGCATTTTCTAGGGCTTGGCAGTATAGTTTTTCAAAATTTCAGTGGTCTGGAAATTGACTGTTTTTTTAAAAAAAATATACCTTTCAGTGTCTTATAATAAAGTGTCCTTGCAAAAACTGTAGTCATTTGTATATGTTTCGTTCCATTAAACAACTGTACAGTTGGAAGTTATTTCAGACTGGCCTTCTTATATGCTCCAATGAATCTTTTCATATATAGACAACAATTATATTTGAAAGGTTTCGAAAGTTTTGCTTTTGTAGTATTCAGTCAAGAAAGAATTGCCAACTCTGTTGTATTACTGTATTGATACCATATTCTAATGCAAATATGATGTTGTATGTGAATCTTTGTGATCTGTATTGTTTCTTCTGTACTCTGCTGTATTAAGTATGTTCATTGAATAACTTCTTATGCCAACATTATTTCTTAAAAAGTACAATTTGACTTTGAATACATTTCTCATTGGAAACATGTCTCACTTCATTCAGTTGAACTTAAATCTGATGTAGATAGGATTGCAGGTGCTTATCAACACAGTTGTAATGTGATCTGGTGCCTTGTTTTAAGAGTTCTTATTCAATGGGTTAGTTTGCATATTTGCAGCTTCTGTATGTTGAGAACCAGACCTAGATTATTTGTTGCCTTATATCAGTGGTCTCAACCTGAGGGTCCCCAGGTGTTTTGGTCTACAACTCCCAGAAACCCCCGCCAGTTTACCAGCTGTTAGGATTTCTGGAAGTTTAAGACCAAAACACCTGGGGACCCACAGGTTGAGAACCATGGCCTTAGATGATGGACTCCACTCACTGAGAGCAGCAGTCAGAATAGGGAGTGCAAGAGAAGCCCGATGGTACAATGCTTTCTTTCTGTCCTCCAATAGGCTTATGCTGTATCTCATTCTAAACATCTGCTACCTAAAGCAACTGGCTTAGTCTGCCTTACATCTGTACATCAGTGGTCTGTGTCTTAAACGGAATCTGCACTGACATCAAATAATTACTTATTAAGATTACCTGTTGATGTCACGCTCCTTGGATTCCTACACAGGGTTTTTATATATTCAGCATTGTGTTTGAATAGGCATTTCTGAATAAGTTTGTTCTGAAGTTGAAGCCTTAACTTGTAAGTAATGGTTGTTTATGCTATGTGTGCCTATCTAGAAATCTGTACTTTAATAAACTATAACAGAACAAAATTGTATTTAGTATATTTTTATTGAATGAAATATTTCACTTCAAAGATGCCTCTTTTCAAAACTCAGGGCAGTGCTTCTTTTGAAACATAAAGAGAAAAGCCGGTGCAAAAAAATTCACCAATGTCACTTTAGATATAGATAGATATATCTGTTCATTGATTAGTCCACTGACCATATCAACAATAAAAGAAAAAGAAGATAAAAGGTAAAGGTTTTCCCTCGATATTAAGTCTAGTTGTGTCCAACTTTGGGGTGCTCAGCTCTATTTCTAAGCCGAAGAGTCAGCGTTGTCTGTAGACGCCCCCAAGGTCATGTGGCTGGCATAACTGCATGGAGCACCATTACCTTCCCGCCAGAGCTGTACTTATTAATCTACTCACATTTGCATGTTTTTGAACTGCTAGGTTGGCAGAATCTGAGGCTAACAGCGAGAGCTCAATCTGCTCCCCAAATTCGAACCACTGACCTTTCAGTCAGCAAGTTCAGCAGCTTAATGGTTTAACCTGCTGCACCACTGGGGGCTCAAAAAAAAAAAGATACACAGACAAATAGACATTAATCATTATCCTAGAAATCTTGTAATAGTTAACGAAAATAAATTAAGACACATTCAAAATAAAAATAGATATCAATAAAATTCCATTAATTGAAGCATACAGCTTCTCCTCTCCTCTCAGCTGGGTTTCTGTGCTGAGAGGAGAGGCTGTACACCTTCCTCTCCTCCTCTCTTGGCATAGAGATCCAGCTGGGTTGCTGTGCTGAAAGGGGAGGAGGCACGCAGCTAGTAGAAGCCCTGTAAAGGGCTTCTTTCAGCCCCACGCCTTCTTGCCAGGACCCTCACTCGAGTATAAGCTGATGGGGCCTTTTTCAGCTACACACAGTTATGTTGCTTAGCTCTCTTGTCCTTCATTGGGCCCTAACCAGCCAGTGCATATAATGCAGTAGTCAAATGCTGCATCGGATCAAGAGTCATTTGGATGCTAATCTAAACATATTATAGAAACACCTGAAGGTATACAGGTATATCGCAACTAACAAAGCAGATGTGTTCCTCGATGTCACTTCATTAACAGTAATTTTGGTGGCAGAAATAACATGGGAGAAATATGGACCGGCTCCCACCCTACAAAACAGAAGAGCAGCTGAAAATATTTCACCATTTTTAAAATCCAAAATTAAAAATACACATGTGTGAAATGAAACAACCAGACATGTAATTTTTCTACAAGTAAAGAAAAACATTAAAACTTTCGAGAGAGTACTTGAAGATATTTCTTCAGTTGGAATTGAATGTTTGCTTTTAAGCTTTTTTATTGCAATCCAAGTGGCCAGATACAGGTCAAAGGACATTTAATCAACTACCAAGCTTGCAAACTTTGTGTTTTGTCTGTCTGTCTGTCTGTTTGTTTTGTTAAAAATGTAATACATTTATATTTGAATTGTTTAATTGATTGTTTAATTGATATGTCATCATTTAGTTGATATGTCATCAGCCCACTTTGATTGAATTTGAATGTTTACTTTTGAACTTTTAAAATTGTATTTATATTTGAATTGTTAAATTGAGATGTCATGTTTATTACTGTGTGTTTAAACTGATATGCTAATTGTTTAAATTGATATGTCATGTTTATTATATGTATAATGCGGCATTGTATGCCATAGTCTGTAAGCCACCCTGAGTCCCTCATTGGGGTGAGAAGGGCAGGGTATAAATATAGAATAATAATAATAATAATAATAATAATAATAATAATAATTCCAAAATATATCCAAGGATTATTCTTTTTTATGATTTTCATTTTCATGACCAAGCATACAGAGCTATGCTTTAAAAATGTTTGGAGTAGCTTATGGAGCAAGCTTATATGCTTCTCCCCCCCCCCCTCTGTTTTGCTATTTGTTCATGCTCAGCAAGGGATTGTGAAGGCAGCTGCAATTTGCCTTGCCTGTTGTAGGCTGGCACACACAGTTATAGTAGGATTGGCTAGAGTAGAATCCTATCTTTCCCAGCTCAAACTTTATTACATGCAGACACGCTACCGTAACCTGGTACTCAAAGTGTGTGTTTCTCTAGCCCTCCCTTGCCGCCCCTCCTAGTTTCCTGTGCCACTAGAATGTCTAGCTAAACAAGAATGGAGAGGGGCTGGGCAGGTATGAAAATACCTTGTAAAAGGAAGCTTCTTTGTTAAAGGCTTTATTAAATGAGGTATGTCTGTACATGAATCTGACTATATAATAGCATGCTAAATGTGAAGAACCGCTGTCTAACCTTGTATTTACAATGTGTTGTTTGCTTTTGTAACCATCAGGTACTCTCATTCAAGTCCCTTCTGTTGAGAGGGGGAAACTTAGTAAAGTTCGTCTGGGATCATTGTCTTTGAAAAAAGAAGGAGAAAGACAATGTTTTTTATTTACAAAACACTTTTTAATTTGTACAAGAAGTTCTGGAGGAAAGCTGCATCTACTTAAGGTACAACCTTTTCACACTTACAACTAGTATTATGAAATGAAGAACATGCAACTTATGGTTTTCATGTTTTCCAATATATTGTACAGTAGTAGAATTTTAACAGGAAGTTTTCTTGTTAAATTAAGTAGTAAACTGAGACATTGGAGCAATATACAAGGATATTTTTTGAAACAGATTATGCAAATTTGCTAGCTCTAAAGAGGGTGTTAAGTTTTCTGAATTAATTGTGGTAAAAATTGAATTCTCCTTAGTGAAATATTATAAGGTAAAGGTAAAGGTTTCCCCCTGACACTAAGTCTAGTCATGCCCAACTCTGGGGGGTGGTGCTCATCTCCATTTCTAAACCAAAGAGCTGGTGTTGTTTATAGACGCCTCCAAGGTCATGTGGCCAGCATAATCACATGGAGTGCCATTACCTTTCTGCCAGAGTGGTATCTTTTTTATTACAAAAAGGAGAATAAAGGTGTAGGAGACCCCAGTGGTTGAATTCAACTCTCTTGAATTTCCAGTCCAACCCTCTGAGAGTGGCTTACAAAGTGCTGGGCAATAAGGCTGTGTATTGTCTGGTGAATGTGGCTGATGAATGCAGTGGCTCCTTCCTCCTTTCCCACTTCTCAGGGGAATGTGAAAGAAGATGTGTGCCTTTCTCAGCCCATTGACACCTACCCTCACTTCCTGGTGTTAGAAACTCCCATTGTTACAGATGGGAAGACAAGCGAAGCAGGACAGGGTGGATTGCAATTCTTCCTTTTACGTGGGAGGGAAAAAAAGGGCACCCTCTCTCCCCTCCCATTGGAACTGGATACTTGCGCTTGCCAGAATCTTCCATCCTCCTTCTCTTTCACCGTTCTCTTGCATTTAAGGGATTTGTTACTGCTTTGCTTTTGTCATGCTTCCAATGCTACTTAACACCTCCTGTTGTGGGATCCTCTTTTGCTCCCTCACTCTAGAACAGCGTTTCTCAACCTGGGAGTCAGGACCCCTGGGGGGGTTGTGACGGGGTGTCAGAGGGGTCGCCAAAGACCATGAGAAAACAAAGTATTTTCTGTTGGTCATTGGTTTTCTGTGTGGGAAGTTTGGCCCAATTCTATCGTTGATGGGATTCAGAATGCTCTTTGATTGTCAGTGAACTATAAATCCCAGAAACTCCCAATTGACAAAATAAATCCTCCCCAATCCCACCAGTATTCAAATTTGGGCATATTGGGTATTTGTGCTAAATTTCATCCAGTGAAATAAAATACATCCTGCATATCAGATATTTACATTATGATTCGTAACAGTAGCAAAATTACAGTTATGAAGTAGCAATGAAAATAATTTTATGTTTGGGCACCACCACAACATGAGAAACTGTATTAAACTGTCACAGCATTAAGAAGGTTGAGAACCGTTACTATAAAAGGTGCAGTGGCTACAGTTCTCAATGCACTGAACTATTTTACTCTTAGCTTTGGATATACTCTTTATTCTATCTGATTTTTCTCCAGTTGCTGGCCTGATATTAATCCTGTTAATAAAATTTATTTCATTTGTATTGTGATAATACATTATAGCGCAATTTTAATTTGCATGCAATATAAAATATTTTTAATTTGCTGGCATTAACAATCCTCTTTATTCTTGGAAGCACATCTTAAGTTTTGGAATAATCCTTTCTATGAGTTCTTGCAATATTAAAATGCATAGTTTTGCATACTATTACGTGGGGAGAAGGAGAAAAATAGATTTCTGAAAAAAGTATAATTTGTTTCCCTAGGCAGGAGGTGTCCTTTCGCTAATAGAATGCACACTAATTGAGGAAACTGATATGAATGATGAGGAATGTAAGTTATATCAAACTGTTTAATGTAATCTAATGTTTACATATATTATTTTAAAAATTAACATTTGTTTGTTTTTTCAGTGTTGCACGTATTCATATAAATCATGGAAAATTGTAGAATTTGGTGTAGAATCACTATTCTTGCATAAATTGCTCAGAGAAGGAGTGGGCAATCCTATGAATGCTGGAGGGTTATATGTCTCCCTTCCCATTACAAACCGTCCATGGGCCAGAATATATCAGGAAACAATGGCTTATCTCCATCCATTTCCTTCTTATGCAAGGAAATGGATGGAGTAGTGAATGACGCTCATTTGTCACATTCAGGTTTTGTCTAAGAGCAGAGAGCTTGACTCTTTCCCCCCAGATCTTGGAAATGTTCCTTTTTGGGGCTGTAAAACTCAGAATTTTCTAGCAAAGATGGGTTGAGCATTCTAGAAGATATTACCCCCCCCCCCCCAATATATTTTCCTATTTCTCCTCCTCTGTATTTCCTACTTGAGGAAGAATAAAGAGGAGCAAACCTGACTATTCTCAATCTGTGTTTGCTGCCACTGGCACATCCTCTGTAGAATAGGCCCAATGGAAAGAGTTTTTCTTGCCACACAGTAAGTATTTTCTTCAAAATCTTTAGCTGAATTTAATTTTTCTTATCATTTTAGACAGCAAACATATTAACATTTTTTATCATGTCAGAAGCGACTTGAGAAACTGCAAGTTGCTTCTGGTGTGAGAGAATTGGCCGTCTGCAGAGACGTTGCCCAGAGGATGCCCGGATGTGTTACCATCCTGTAGGAGGCTTCTCTTACGTCCCCGCATGGGAAGCTGGGGCTGACAGAGAGGAGCTCACCCCATCTTACGGATTAGAACCACCAACCTTCAGGTCAGCAGTTCAGTTGGCACAAGGTTTTAACCCATTGCACCAACGCAGCTTCATGCTAACATTACGTTAGGTAAAGAAGTGTTGATACTGGTCACCCATCTTCTGCTTTTCTGATCCTGTTTTAAGTATGCCTCAATATACTGATATACAGGATACAATATCCTGGGGCAACAATTGATTACAAGTTTAGAAATAAAAGTATCTAGTGAAAGCTCATTCAAGCTCATTCTCCCTTGCTGGGGTGAGAAAAGCTGTAAGCAACTTCTGAGATGAGCAAAGGACAAAGTACAAACATTTTTTGCAGACCTACAACCCTCCAGATCTCTTGAATTGCCCTTCTTCTGTCCAGAAAATGGGATAGAAGACTGTCTCCTTTTGGGGAGTCATAAGATCATGTTATTTGTTTTTTTAAATAGGTTGTAGGGATCCTTGCCATACTTAACATAAAAAGCAGCCTGTCCAAACCATAATTCAGCTTCCAGATTTCTTTGGGAAAGTGGTTTTGGCAGCCCATGTAGTCCTCATAGTGTGTCATGGACAGAATATGGACCCTGAGCTTATTTACCCAGTGCTAATTTAGAGTCTGGTCATAGTGTGTGCATAGGAGGGCAAAAATAGGTTTTTTCCTGGTTGATGTTCCTTTATCTCCAACTGTCAATCTGCAACTGATTTATTCTCCTCCTCAATTATGAAGCAAAAAATTCTGGACAAGTATTTGGACACCTTGACTTCAAGATTGTGGTAGAACCAGCAGATGCACCTCCTTTTACAGTCGTCTTGTTAGCTCCTTCGAGACAGGAAAAAGCAGCATGGACAAGCGACATTAGTCAGGTAATGAATCTTTTTTTTTTTTGGTGGAAACTGTGTGGTTGATATGGCAAAATAATTTCCTAACACTGAAAAGTACATCTAGCCTTCCACGTTAACTGGAATCAGGGGCAGAAGATCCTCATGAACATGTAAATTGATGAATAAAGAAATTATTATTTTTTAACCAGCGAAGACATCTCTTTAGTGATATCTTGATCTTCCAGTATGGTTGTATGGTCAACTTCCACTGGAAGCTGAACATGGAATTGCATTGGAAGACCTAGAATGATGTCACATTAACGTTCTAAATTGAGCACTCTCGCTTTGCTATCTCCTGCAGAAGTCTGGGAAATGTAATTTAGGGAAGCCAAAGATTTCTGTAGCTGAGAATTTCAAAGGTGCTGCCCTTAACTACATTTCCCTTAACTCTGCAGGAGATAGAGCCTGATTTAATGTGATACTGTCCTCAGAGATTCCCCAAGGTGGCTTTCTCTAGGTCCTCCAGCATGACTGGAGGAAGTTAACCATAGAATCACACTAGAAGAATTAGAAATTCCCAGAGAGAATGTTTTTAATCAAATCCGTGAATAATCAAAACTGCAAAAGTCAAAACTTGCAAATGTGGATGGACGTCTGTATGATATTTACATGTTGCTTACAAAATTTTATGTTATAGCATAATTTCCTTGTTAGTGTAGGTCAAGATGATGATATAGAAAACCAAGCTGCTCATCTAGACTGAAAAAAAGTATTTAAATATGAACATCATCATAGTAAAATAATTAAAGCATTGGATTAGAAGAAGGGGGATCCAAGTTTCAAGCCTCATTCAGCTCCACAGTCCATTGGATGATTTTGGGCGACTCACTGAGCAGTTATAGTACAGGGCTATGACAAGAAAAGGAATGTGGTGAGGTGGTGTGAGGTGAAAAATCCCATGTTTCCTTGAGATTCTTGGAAAAAGGGTGTGATAGAAATAAAACATAATTTTCTTCAATTTCTGCAAAGGTTTGAGTGATTGTTGATAGGAGAAAAGAAGCTCCAAGTTCTTGTGAGTGCATGGAACGTGTTACAGCCTTCTTTGTATCTCAGCTAGCACACAATCCATGCATAATAATCTGCAGAAAACACATGCTTCTCTCTCCCACAATTCATATTCCGCTTTTAAAAAAGGAGTAAGTATTGATTCTTCACAATTACACCTGTCCTCCTTTGCACTAAAATGGCTTCTAATGCATTTATAGAATAATATTAAAAGGAGAAGCACTTGAAAAGAACTGAAAAGCGACAACTTCTCAAAAATATGGAGGAGACAATGCTCCGTTTTTTTTCTGCTGTCAGTGGGATGTATGAGGATTTGCTAATGTTAATTCCAGTAAAACAGCAACAATAATTAGATTTTATAGTGTAAGAAGAAAAAGAAGACAGTAATCAGAAAGAGGCACATGTCAGATTACACACATGCACATAGACAGAAACACAAATATATATTTGGACCTCTTCAGTGGATTTTGTGCAGTCCTATTAGAAAGTGAAGTAGAAACAGTTCATAGACGAGGTGCGGATTGTGCCTCCTCCTTGAGATATATACCATGAAAAATTGTTTTTGCAAACAGAATCAATTAGGTTTAGCAAAAAAATTCTTATCGTTAAGGTTGAAAGCCTAACATTAGTTATTCTAGAAGAGTTAAATTGGGATCAGTAAGCTGCTTGTGAAATAAACCAAAAGGAAATGAGAGGGCATTTATCTCCCCCTGGCCTGTGTTGGTAATATGATTAGGGCTTCATCATTTAATCTTTTTAATTGGTACATAAATCAACTAAAGCTTTAATCACATATTAAAATTTGTCTCTGATTAATTAGTGGGGCTAAAACTAAAGGGCAAAACTCCTTCTGGCACACACAGATCCCCTTTTTCCACAAAATACGATGAGATAAAAACTTAGGGATGGATGGCCCTTAAACACACACACACACACGCTCATACCGTACTAGCAAATATTTGAATTTTATTTCAGTCATAAATCTATCTTAGAAAAACATTTCAGACATACTTGTATTCATAAAGCAACAAAAACAAGTTTAAATGTCCCATGGTAATTCTGTCTTCAAGACAAAGCTTCCTAGTTTCACTCCTGTATTTCCATTTCCCATATTGTAGATATTTGGCAATGAAAATTACACAAGTTTTTCATTTTTTAAACATTACTACTGGTTGTGATTATATGTATTATAAAATTATATCTTGTGGAAGTTCACTTAAAAAGCATTACAAGTATGGCTTCAGAAAGGTAGACCTTTGGATGACAAATCCCCGAGCATACAAGGATTCTGGAGGGTTGTAACCTCAAAGAGTTATTTTTTTCAAACTTTACTCTGAGCGGACTTGACAATCCATCCACACTCTGTTTCCAGCTGATAAATCAGCTTTATACAGTATATAGTTATTTATCGTATCAGAAGCGAACCGAGGGTACAGTTGTAATGTATTTTAAAAACACAAAGTTTTAAAAACTTGGCATTATATGAAATGTCCTTTGACCAGTAACTGGTCATTTGGAGTGCCTCTAGTGTCTCTGTACGAAGGTCTTCCGTTGTGCATGTGGCAGGGCTCAGACTGCATTGTAATAGGTGGTCTGTGGTTTGCTCTTCTCCACACTCGTATGCCGTGGACTTTGTGGCCCCATTTCTTAAGGTTGGCACTGCATCTCGTGGTGCCAGAGTGCAGTCTGTTCAGCATCTTCCAAGTCATCCAGTCTTTTGTGTGCTGAGGGGGGAGTCTCTTATTCGGGATCAGCCATGGCTTGAGGTTCTGGGTTTTTGCCTGCCACTTTTGGACTCTCACTTGCTGAGGTGTTCCTGCAAATATCTCTGTAGATCTTAGAAAACTATTTCTTGATTTAAGGCATTGGCGTATAATAAGGTAAGGTCTGCAAAGCAAGATTCCTCCTTTCTGAACCTTACTCTTATAAATATGTGGGTAGAGTAGTAGTTTGTTTGACAGGCTGGAATGAGAGAGGAAAAAAGCTGTGATCACAACATAACTAAGTACTGATTTGAATGGCTTTGATGTTGATACTGAGCGATGTTACAGAGCCAGTTTAATATAGTCATTTAAGCATTGGACTGGGAAAATGCCATTACTGCATTTTCTTTGCATTCCAGAGGTGACTGCAGAGTTTAATGCAGCCATGGTTAAAAGTTCCTGTGGTGCCCCAAGGGCAATGATTTTAGTGGGATGTACTAGGAGATAGGGCAAAGCAAACAGTAAGATAGCATAAGGCGGGGTGGGGGGGGTGGGGGTGGGGGAGTGGAGACATAATTTAAATACACTCAGTGCTCATGGTAAGTAATGAGAAACAACCCCAAAGCAACACAACATCAAGGATGCTCAGTTTAAACAGATGGTCTTTCTGCTTTGGAGCTACTCATTTCCTTTTTCATCACCAAACAACAGCATTGAACAAAGAGCATTTCTAAAGGAATCAATGCAGCTGCCTGCATATCTGAGTCAGATACCCCTCCCGCTCTACTTTGTGCCAAAAAAAGCTTTGAATGGCTACAGTAAACAAGGGAGCAATCTATTTAATCCCCTTCCAGTGTCCCTGATGTAGTGTGACTCTGAAGTGAGGCTACATGGAGGATAGTGGAGAAGGATTAAAATGATGGTTCCATTTATCCCTTCCTGCGGATGCCCAGGATTTCTCTCCCGCTCCGCCCTGACTCTCCTCTATGTTGAAACAAGAGAGGTATCAAGAGGTCCTGTTGGGGTCACTGGGTTCTAAGATTTGCTTGATCATATGGATTCTATTGTTTCTGCTTGCAAACAAATACATCTTTAATCTCCAGTAACTACCCATCATAACAGTAGTGTCATATGGCGGGTTATAACCTAGAAGCCTACATGAATTGCTTCCCAGTAGTAATGGAAACAATTGTTTCTTATGAAGGACATACACTATAATTTGACGGTTCAGAAGATGCTCAGAATATACTTTGAAATACTCCAGCAAATTGTTCTGACTCCACTGGCTCGAATTTTATACACAGTGCTAGTTGAACCTGCCTTGCAGTTCAGTCCAGTGTATTTTCTGTTTCCTAGGTAACATTTACATTTTTATTCCAGTTGTCTTTTCATTTCCTGTGAGCATGAAATGTGTGGTTAGTAGGCTTGTAGGGATTTCAGGTTCTGGGGAAACAATTGGTTCTTAATGTTGTTCTTCATTATTAACATTTACAGTGTGTTGACAACATACGGTGTAATGGTTTAATGACCATAGTATTTGAAGAAAACTCCAAAGTCACTGTGCCACATATGATCAAGTAAGTGTGACAAGGTTTTCATGTCGACATAATGTAGACTCAGACTTGTTGCATTTCTCTTCAGATACAGAATTAGGAGGTGAAGTCAGGTCTTAGTTTTCCTTTAAATGGATACTTTATGTTGCATTATATTTGCGTCTGCATTAATTTTTCTCCAGGTTTTATATAATAGAATGGACACTGATTTTCTTTTTGAAAACATTATAATAAACTATATATTGATGTAGCTGATAGAGCACAGTGGGAGAAGTGTTCCAACACCAAGTTGCACAGTATTGGCTTAGTCCACAGATTTTGGTCAATTTTAGAAATATCATGTTAATTGTGTTTCTGGAAAAATATGGTTGCATGATTTATGCAGGGAAGAAAATTGGCCCCACTTTCACAGATGCCTACCTCTGAAGAGACACTGGAAACAAAGGGCATTAAAAAAAGAGATAAATACAATTTTCATACTGCTTCTCTGAAAATATCACTCGGAGTTTTTTGAGAAAAAAATATTTCTAATAAGCTTATGCATTCTGGAATATTGTTTAAGAAACATGCCTCTCTACATGGATGAAATACTGAGGCAAAACTGGTAACTACATATCTCTAAATGGCACATATATGGCACTAGTGCATAAAAGGAAAAGTATGAGGCTACATTCGTCCTTATTAAAATGGCCCTTTTGGTTTTGAGGATGTTACAAAAATATTGTCTAGTTCTTCCAAAGAAACCTATTGTGCTCTTTTCCATTTATCAGAGATTACACTATGTGACACCATTTTTGAACCTGGGATATAAATGTCATTTCCTAATTGGTTCTCTCATAAAAACATGGAAAAAGTGTATTAAACTGCAGAAACTTTGTTTTTGTGGGACATCTTGCAGCATATTTTGATAGTTTTTTTTCAACGAATATTTCATAGAGTCTCAACCAATTCAGCATAGTTTGTAGGACCCCCCAGTAGTGCAATAGGTTAAATCCTTGTGCCGGCAGGATTGTTGACCGATAGGTCAGCGGTTCAAATCTGGGGAGAGCAGGTTGAGTTCCCTCTGTCAGCTTCAGCTTCTCATGTGGTGACTTGAGGGAAGCCTCCCACAAAGATGGTAAAATATCAAACATTTGGGCATCTCCTGGGCATCGTCCATGCAGATGGCCAATTCTCTCACAACAGAAGCAACTTGCAGTTTCTCAAATCGCTCCTGACAAAAATAACAAAACATAGTTTGTGGCAGCCACAAAAATGATGTTTCTGGAGTATAATAACTACTTCCAAATTGTGTTACATAGTGTTATTCTTTTCATTGTATAGTCATTGGCACTCTAAGAATATGATCAAAATTGTACCTTCATGCAGTCATATCTGAAAAAACTTTTGAAAAAACAGTCATATATGAGAACTTCTAAAAAACTTCTGAAAAAACAGTCATATCTGAAAAAAGTTCAATGTCCCTTGAAAAGTAATGCTAAATATGCTTTTAAATAATTTGTTATGTAGATCTGATGCTCGTCTTCACAAAGATGACACTGACATCTGCTTCAGCAAAACACTAAATTCCTGCAAAGTGCCCCAGATTCGTTATGCAAGCGTTGAACGCCTTTTGGAGAGATTAACAGACTTGCGATTTCTCAGTATTGATTTCCTTAATACTTTCCTACATACTTACCGCATATTTACTACTGCAAATGTTGTACTGGAGAAACTGTCAGATATTTACAAACGGCCTTTCACCTCAATCCCTGTTCGGTGAGTTCTTTTCTATTCTTGCTTTTCTAATGACATTGCCTGCCATTATAGCATGGAACCTGCAACAGACAACAGCTTTACTTAAAACAATTGACAGCTACTGATGGGGTATCTCAGCCATGGGCAAACTTCAGCCCTCCAGGTGTTTTGGACTTCAACTCCCACAATTCCTGACAGCCAATAGTTGAATTCCAAAACACCTGGTTGGCTGAAGTTTGCCCTTGGCGGAGGTATCTGCTTGTTTACAGCTAAAATTATCATAAATCTAAGATAACATCTTAACACAGTCTTTCAAAACAATGTTTAAAAAGCCAGTACAATCTAAATAACAGACCGTTTTCGTGTTAAGATAAAATTGCTTTATATTTGTGTATATTTATTTTGAGATGTGGGGTAATAATCTTGAAGTAACAGTGCCTTGTTATTGAGGAAATATGTTTTATTATGGTTTTTGATGTGAAGTGCTTTAAGCTTTGTTTTTACCATGGAAAGACAACATATAGAAAGAGTAATTATGATAATGATAAATGATATATCAGACCATTCGAAGACTAGATAAGATACAAATGTCTTAACAGTCTCCCAAAGAATAATAATGAAGCTGAACTCATATTCTGGGAGAGGGAATATTGCAGGTGCATCCACAGTAGTTGATGTTAATCTTTGTTGGGTGTGATATCCCCACTTACATTTATTTCTTATTTATTAAATGTAAACACCAAACAAATGGCACATTTCTTTAAAAATTATTTATAAGCACAGACCCCCAAAGCAACCAATAAAATAACAATCCAAACAGTCAATTTCAGGGCTAGTATTTTTAATAAGCAGCGATAGAAGTTAAAGAAACAAGAAACGAATTAATGATGAAATGTTTGCTAGAAGAGGACAATCTTAGTCTAGCTCAGGCATGGGCAATTTTTGGCCCTCCGGGTGTTTTGGACTTCAACTCCCACAATTCCTAACAGCTGGTAGGCTGTTAAGAATTGTGGGAGTTGAATTCCAAAACACCTGGAGGGCTGAAGTTTGCCCATGCCTGGTCTAGCTTCTAAAAGAGTCTAAGGAAGATGACCAGCAGATCTCTCCAAGAGAAATGGGATAGCATTTACAGTGAGTAGAAATGTAGTAAAAGTAGTATGTGACTCAAAGTTTAACCAAATAATATGAATTAGACTTTAGGGAAAATCTATCAATATCCATGTTTATACTCCAATTTTGGAAGAAGAAAGAGAAGGAAAATATAATCTATATAAATAAAATGTAATGTTCATTTGTTGGATTAACAGAACTCAGAAACCACTGGACGAATTGACACCAAATTTGAACACAAGACACCAACTAAAGCAATCTATGTCCTTCACTCAGAAAAACAAAAAAAAAATTAACCGGAAAGTACTTAAACCACCCACAAAGCTAAATGACTATACAGAGCATGTGTTAAAAGAACACCCTCCCCCGCCCCTCCTTCCTGCACAAGGGAAAAAAACCAACAGCTGAGAGTGAGGTAGCTTGAGAGAAGGAGGGAAAGGTGGCCGGTATATCCCTCTTGCAACCCGCTGCCTCTCTCTTCCCAAAGGATTCAGAGAGAGGGAGGGAGGGAAGGAGGGAGAGAGAGAGAGAGAGAGGACATCCTCCTCCAGATCCACCCCCCCCCTTTTCCTTTCCTTTCCTTCCTTTCCTTTCCTTTCCTTTCCTGCTGTTGGCAGCATGGAGGTGCCTCCGCTGTGAACTCATACTGGAGGGATTCTCTCTCTCTCTCTCTCTCTCTGTGTGTGTGTGCCCAGAAAGCTCACCCATACTGAGTTATGGGAAGGAATTCTGGGAAATGAAGTCCAATATTCAAAGAAAGGACGCGCTGTGAGTTAGAAAAGGCTGTCCAGGAAGGCACAATCAAAACACTCCCGAAAGATGGCCATCCATTTTTACTTTATAGCAACCCTGGGCTATAATATGTCTACAATAATAATATCTATATATCTATCATAATAATATCTATAAGTCTATATATATATATGATATCTATATGTATATAACAATATCTACATGTCTATAATAATATCTGTATGTCTGTAATAATAATGTCTATATGCCTATAATAATATCTATAGGTCTATAATAATATCCATATGTCTATAATTATAATATCTGTCTGTCAATAATATCTATACATCTATAATAATATTACCTATATGCCTATAATATCTATGTCTATAATAATAATAATAATAATAATATCTATATACATGTATAATAATATGTATACATATATAATAATAATAGCTATATAATATCTATAATAATAAAAATATCTATATACCTATAATAATATCCATAGGTCTGTAATAATATCCATACATCTGTTGCCTGCTTTTGCTTGAAAGATGTTTAGTCCTGTCCTTCTTCTATTTTTTATCAGTTTTATACTAGTTAGGATTATCCATGCCATTTTTATGCACAATTGTGAATGCTGGATAGATAATGAAGAAAAATAGTGAAGAAAATCTTTTAAAAAAATCACATTTTAGTTTTGTCTTCTTATGTGCTCTTTCTTCATTGAGAAAAAAGTGAGGTATAAATAAACATAATAATACCATTAACTCGTTCATGAAATTTTAAAAATTATTTACAGATTTTGTTTTTGTTTCCCTAGATCTTTGGAGTTGTTTTTTGCCACTAATCAAAACAACAGAGGAGATCATTTGGTTGATGCGAAATCACCACACCTCTGCCGCAAATTCTCTTCTCCTCCACCTCTGTCACTCTCAAGGACTTCCTCTCCTGTCAGAACCAGAAAACTGTCATTAAGCTCTCCACTAAATTCAAGAATAGGAGCTTTAGACCTGTCTACCTCCTCTCTTGCTAGCAGTCCTACCTCAACATATAGCCCTGCTACATCACCACCACCCACTTTGCCTAAAGTACCCCTAGACCTGAGCAAAGGACCTTCATCTCCAGAACAAAATTCTAATTTTGTAGATGAGAACTCTGAGAATCCACGCATAGAGCTTTGCAACAAATTGAGAAGAAGTCTTCGAAGAGGTATTTTTTAATACATTCATCTATTGTGCTGTGTATCTTTTGGTCAGACATTACTGTTAAAAAAGGATATGAGTTGACCCAAAGGAAGTAGGTGTCTTTTTTTTGGTGAGCATCACCCATTGGACCAATATATCATCTCTAACCATCTGATGTTTGTAGGTACAAAGGGGAAGGAAATATGCTTAACTGTTATGGCAGCCTTTGAACTTTTCTTCTTGTACTTCCCATCTTAGAAATATATATAAAAAGACTTCGGGGAGAGGCTTTGAAATGGAGATGCTTTTCTAGAATTGTAAGATGTACCCATACCCTATGCTTTCAATTCTAAGATGCACACTCCACCCAATATAAACACCTTTAAAATAGGGCACATCTTAGAATCACAGGTGCTTTTCTCATATATATATCCTGGGGTGTGTGTGTTAGTGGTGTGTGTGTGTGTGTGTGTGTGTGTTAGTGGTACTGAATTAGTGTGTCCCTTACAATTGATGGCATCTTAGAATCAAAGGAATACGGTATTTCTTTTATGCCAGCCCTTTATAGAGTGATCTGGACTTTAAAGCAGACCAGATGATCTGCTCACATTCCCTCTTTCCCATCTCCTCATTGTTTTCCCCCTTCTCTGGCAACACACCGGTGTCAGGGTATCTCCTGGACTTAAATGACCTTTTCTGCCATTCATTTCCACTTTGAGCTGAGCCAAAACAACACCAGTGACAGCTTCAGAAGCTATAAAAAGCCACAGATACATCTAACCTAGATATCCTAAAGCATACATAGTCGCTTTCATATAATTGTTAGCAGTGACTGGGGTTTTCCATGTCAGTGGCACAGTGAACCCAGTATGGGTTAATCTGAACTTTGAAGCCATGATTTAACAATATTGGGACTCACCAATGGCCACATCACCGGGTTGTTGTAAGTTTTTCGGGCTGTATGGTCATGTCCCAGAAGCAATCTCTCCTGACTTTCACCCCCTTGAGATGAAAGAAGGAGCCATTGCTTAAAACATGATGTGCTTTGTCTGCCAACCCACGAAGAAACGCACGAGAATAGAAGACACAACACCAATGTTTTGGATTCAAATTGGGCAACTTTTATTTAACGTTACCTATTTAATTTCTTAACTTAACTCAAGGGTGTAAGGAACTGGTGTAACCTAACCCAGGTAGCATCACTACCCGACAATAACAATTTCCGGGCGAAGCACCTGGTTTTCGGTAATCAAACCGTATCACCATCAAGGGAAAGGAATGAGGAGTCTCTTCCAGAGCTCTTGTATCGAGACTCCTTCCAAATAAAGGCCATTAACACACCTCACCCTTTACACTGTAGGTGAGTGTTTAACTTAAGGGCCTTTCACCCCTTAAAGGGGTGCCCTAGGTGCACACCGACTAAAGGAATTTCCCTATCTATTTAAGCCTGACCTATTTAACGCGTAGCCCACTTCCTCTATCTAGCCCCTAAACAGTATAGGGTAGGCAAAAAACCTCTCCTATAAAACAAGAAGAGGAAAAAATTCCTACCCGGCTCCGCAGGCAACCGCAAATTATACTGTTAATGGGCGGGAGTGGTGGGCCAACTTCCAGGCGTGGAATGAGCCTGGGAGGGCCTGGCCTGTGTTAGCAGGCCACGCCCCCGGATGTTCTGGAGGGTTCCTCCAGAACTCCTCCCTGCCTCGTGTGAGGCAGACAAATGTTTTTTCTCTCCCCATTTCTTGGGGAGAGGAAAACTGTTGTCTGCCAACCCACGAAGAAACGCACGAGAATAGAAGACACAACACCAATGTTTTGGATTCAAATTGGGCAACTTTTATTTAACGTTACCTATTTAATTTCTTAACTTAACTCAAGGGTGTAAGGAACTGGTGTAACCTAACCCAGGTAGCATCACTACCCGACAATAACAATTTCCGGGCGAAGCACCTGGTTTTCGGTAATCAAACCGTATCACCATCAAGGGAAAGGAATGAGGAGTCTCTTCCAGAGCTCTTGTATCGAGACTCCTTCCAAATAAAGGCCATTAACACACCTCACCCTTTACACTGTAGGTGAGTGTTTAACTTAAGGGCCTTTCACCCCTTAAAGGGGTGCCCTAGGTGCACACCGACTAAAGGAATTTCCCTATCTATTTACGCCACGGATTGGGGGCAAATGTCCATTTAGCCCCCATCCCCCACCAATTCCTCTAACACCCCTCTAATACCTTCCTGTAAATCTAATGAAAATCGTTGGTTGCCCAATTCTGAAAGATGTACTCAATCACCACAATACAACCTCTCGTCGTCACGTGTGATGTTTGGGTATTCAATGTAATGACCCCTCCGCTGGATCATGAACATTCGCATGGCCCAGTGCACTCGTTTTCTGGCTTTCTCGAGCCTTCCCACGTCGCCTCCTTCCAGCCACTAGCAACGAGGTATGATAGCAGACCAAACGACGTGCACCCTGGGCCATGACCAACAAATCCTTCGAATGTCCGCCCGTGCTTACAAAAGAGGGCTTTGCCTGCTAACAGGCCCACATCGTTACCACCGAGGTGGATAACCAACACATCAGGAGGAAAAACCACTCCCGGCATCAAACAACAAAGGGGGGCACAAACCGTCCCAACGCAGGCTTCTCATGCCTCTCCATTCCACCGTTGCCGTGGAAGAGAGACCCAAGTGCTGGCCATAGGCAGTCCTGTGGGCCTCTCTCACTGCCCAGAAGACATAACTGTGTCCGCAGACCAGTACCATTCTTCTATGTGCCAGCCCTGCGTGAACAGTCGCATGGCCCAGTGCACTCGTTTTCTGGCTTTCTCGAGCCTTCCCACGTCGCCTCCTTCCAGCCACTAGCAACGAGGTATGATAGCAGACCAAACGACGTGCACCCTGGGCCATGACCAACAAATCCTTCGAATGTCCGCCCGTGCTTACCAAAAGAGGGCTTTGCCTGCTAACAGGCCCACATCGTTACCACCGAGGTGGATAACCAACACATCAGGAGGAAAAACCACTCCCGGCATCAAACAACAAAGGGGCACAAACCGTCCCAACGCAGGCTTCTCATGCCTCTCCATTCCACCGTTGCCGTGGAAGAGAGACCCAAGTGCTGGCCATAGGCAGTCCTGTGGGCCTCCCTCACTGCCCAGAAGACATAACTGTGTCCGCAGACCAGTACCATTCTTCTATGTGCCAGCCCTGCGTGAACAGTCGCATGGCCCAGTGCACTCGTTTTCTGGCTTTCTCGAGCCTTCCCACGTCGCCTCCTTCCAGCCACTAGCAACGAGGTATGATAGCAGACCAAACGACGTGCACCCTGGGCCATGACCAACAAATCCTTCGAATGTCCGCCCGTGCTTACCAAAAGAGGGCTTTGCCTGCTAACAGGCCCACATCGTTACCACCGAGGTGGATAACCAACACATCAGGAGGAAAAACCACTCCCGGCATCAAACAACAAAGGGGCACAAACCGTCCCAACGCAGGCTTCTCATGCCTCTCCATTCCACCGTTGCCGTGGAAGAGAGACCCAAGTGCTGGCCATAGGCAGTCCTGTGGGCCTCCCTCACTGCCCAGAAGACATAACTGTGTCCGCAGACCAGTACCATTCTTCTATGTGCCAGCCCTGCGTGAACAGTCGCATGGCCCAGTGCACTCGTTTTCTGGCTTTCTCGAGCCTTCCCACGTCGCCTCCTTCCAGCCACTAGCAACGAGGTATGATAGCAGACCAAACGACGTGCACCCTGGGCCATGACCAACAAATCCTTCGAATGTCCGCCCGTGCTTACCAAAAGAGGGCTTTGCCTGCTAACAGGCCCACATCGTTACCACCGAGGTGGATAACCAACACATCAGGAGGAAAAACCACTCCCGGCATCAAACAACAAAGGGGCACAAACCGTCCCAACGCAGGCTTCTCATGCCTCTCCATTCCACCGTTGCCGTGGAAGAGAGACCCAAGTGCTGGCCATAGGCAGTCCTGTGGGCCTCCCTCACTGCCCAGAAGACATAACTGTGTCCGCAGACCAGTACCATTCTTCTATATGCCAGCCCTGCGTGGCCTGTGACGGTAATGATAACTAGGCTGAAACCAACCGTATGTAACTTCTGGTCTGTTTTGGAAGTTCTACTTCTGATTTCCACACTATCTTAAAAAACTTTGATGTCGGAAACCAAAAATGCGCGGTGTGAGGTATCGTTATTGGCTAATGTCACCAATTCACTCACGCGTAGCTGCAAAACGTGCATTCCACGCCGCCGCCTGATATAAAAACTATTCATAATATGATGTGTGGGGAACATGGCTCAAGGGCCGGGATCTGAAAATCCTCCTAAAGCCGCAACGCAAGTAATTTGCTGCAGCTCTGTAGGGCTAACTTTCCAGCCAGCAACTAAGCGGACCCGCTTTGATCGGGCTGGGGCCCTTTTGGAACATTAACCTGTCCTGGGTTCCTTCTACTGAACTGGGCGCCTCTTGGCCCACCTCTTGTGGGTTTTCCCTTGTAACAACTATTGGTTGCGTGGTTACCCTGGCATATTGCACAGGCGTGCTGATATTTACAGTCATCGCGGGCGCAAGCTCCCTGGGCCGACAAGTATAAAGCGCCAGTAAAACAAATTGACAATGTTTTATCACTTATATATATAGGGCAATGCATAACTGCTTAAATCTGTGCCTAACCGACTCTTATATAGTTATAACGTAATAGTCCGAGGCTCACCCTAAGCTCGCCCTTCAAGTGACCCACTGTTCAAGCAACTAATATGCTATTTACTTGTGTTTGCTTTACCTAAAGGCAGAGCTCTCAAAATGCCATGCAAGGGAAGCCAAGGCTAGACCGGGCATCTTGATGAACTCCCATTTGCATTGCTTCTTGCTGCGAGGTTATCCCAAGTTGTGGCTGACATCAGGAGCTCACCCCACACCCAAGTAATCAGAGCCTATCGCTGTGCCTATTGATCTATTCACATTTGCATTAAGTCTCACTGTGAGGCTATCGCAAGCTGGAGCTAACATCAGGAGCTCACCCCACACCCACGTAATCAGCGCCTATCGCTGGGCCTATTGATCTTTCACATACCCTTTTGTCTTTGCAGCTGTTGTTCTGGGCCTCCCTGTCGAAAGGGCTGACTCTCTTTAGTGTTTTGTATAGTATGGCCGCTATCGGCCTTCTCACCAGAAACTGCTCTGGTTGTATTCATTACCTCCATCCACAATTGACTGTCGATGAGGTCCCATCGCTTGTTAGGCATCGTGGCAGCCTCAGAACAAAAGCGGCTATCGTAAACAAGCCACGCCTGACCGGTGTAGTTGACATATGCCCCATATATTAGATTTTGATATTTAAACAAGGCCTTGGCCCTGTAATCCTTTAGGGCCGCCCACATTCTTCTTCGGCGCCATCCTGAAAGGAAAATAACCAGTGACTGTGTCAATAAGTATATAGCGCCAGTATAACAAATTGACGAAGACTTTGTCCCTTATATATATCTAAACATATAGGGCAACACGTTTGCATTGAGTCTTGCTGTGAGGTTATCACAAGTTGGAGCTGACATCAGGAGCTCGCCCCGCACCCAAGTAGCCGGAGCCTACCATTGGGCCTATTGATCTACTCCCATTTGCATTGAGTCTTGCTGTGAGGTTATCACAAGTTGGGGCTGACAACCGGAGCTCACCCGCACCCCAGTAGCCAGAGCCTATCGTTGGGGCCTATTGATCTACTCACATTTGCAATTAGTCCCACTATAAGGTTTACATAAGTAGAGGCTAACCGCGGGAGCTCGCCCCCCTATACCAACCCAGGCCTGCCACTGGGCTTATTGCTCTAGTCATTTTCCTTTTTGAGTATACAGGCCGACTGTAAGGCCAACCTAATTTGGGGCTAACCAAGGGAGCTCACCTGTAGCAACTGGCAAAGACTGTACCATTGGGAGGTCACATAAGTTAAGGCTCCCATCAGGAGCTTGCAATACTTATGGCCAGGGCCCGCGACAGGGCTTATTGATCCCTTCCCATTTGACTTCATTGCTGGATCTAACAGCAGGAGCTCTCTCCCTGATCCATTTTTTTTTTTTGGTATCAGAAGCTGGATTAAACAGCAGGAGCTCCCCCTCTGATCCTATTTAAAATAATAATTTTTATTTTTTTTTATTTTTTTTTTGGTATCAGAAGCTGGATCTAACAGCAGGAGCTCCCCCTCTGATCCTATTTAAAATAATATTTATTTATTTATTTATTTATTTAGGTATCAGAAGCTGGATCAAACAGCAGGAGCTCCCCCTCTGATCCTATTTAAGATAATAATTTTTATTTTATTTTATTATTATTAAATTTTTTATTTATTTATTTATTTTATTTTATTTTTTTTTTTTTTTGGTATCAGAAGCTGGATCAAACAGCAGGAGCTCCCCCTCTGATCCTATTTAAAATAATAATTTTTATTTTATTTTATTTGGTATCAAAAGCTGGATCTAACAGCAGAAGCTCTCTCCCTGATCCATTTTTTTTTGTATCAGAAGCTGGATCAAACAGCAGGAGCTCCCCCTCTGATCCTATTTAAACTAATAATTTTTATTTTATTTTATTTTAATTTTTTTTGTATCAGAAGCTGGATCTAACAGCAGGAGCTCTCTCCCTGATCCATTTTTTTTTGGTATCAGAAGCTGGATCTAACAGCAGGAGCTCTCTCCCTGATCCATTTTTTGGGAGCTGTGGCTAACATCGGGAGCTCGCTCTGCTCCCAAATAAGAACTATCGACCTTAGGTCAGCAACCACTGTAGCCAAGGGTATAACTCCCCTATTACCTGTGTATATTTAACATCATACCTACTACATATAACACGCATCCGGCCCAAAATAAAGTAATTGAAATAACTTTCACTTTCATTTTGCCCCATGTGGCAAACGAAATTGGGCCTATCCTAAAATGGCGGCCGCCCCATCTCCCACAATGGCCTCCATCAACGGCCCGGACGGCGCCCAAAATTGACGCTGCGAGCTAGCCGCATGCCAAGCCGCCCAGCTCCAGGCCCCTGGCCACGTGGGCCCTTGTTTGCCATAACCAAGGCCTCTGTGAAGGGCCCTGAAGGGCCCAGCCTTCGTCCGGGAGGGGTGGGGGGTGGGTGAAGCCTACCTCCCCCAGGACCCCTGTACAGACCTGTAGATGCTCTTCTTATCCCCTTAACCTCTTTTCTTCTCTTCTTTGCTGGACCTCTTCAGACTTCTTGTCTTCGCTCTTCTCTGCGACCTCTCTCCCCAACTTCCAGGCGTGGAATGAGCCTGGGAGGGCCTGGCCTGTGTTAGCAGGCCACGCCCCCGGATGTTCTGGAGGGTTCCTCCAGAACTCCTCCCTGCCTCGTGTGAGGCAGACAAATGTTTTTTCTCTCCCCATTTCTTGGGGAGAGGAAAACTGTTCTCCACATTATTTTTTGTAGTTATGGCTGCAGATAGGATTCTCTTGTGGGTTTTTGGCAGTGTACGTGCATGTGGGGCAATCACATTTCAGATTTTTTTCCCTATGGGGTTCATAAACATAGCATTGATAGGGTACTATGTAGCCTTCAGATCACATGACTCTTACCAATTCTTGAGACTGGCAACCAAATGAGATATTTGGTACATAGAGTGCTGCTGTGTTGTTCTTACTGTCTTTAATTACAGGTACATTGTGTTTTGGGGTACCTGCCAGAAAGTAATGCATGATAAACAGAGACGTATGACATCTTCCCTAGTATAGTGAGAATGAGGTCCCTCTCTCATCAGTAGGTTGGGATAGTTAGATAATAATTTCCCATTGGCACCAATTGGGACTATTTGTCTAAGTGTTGTAATGACATACACTTAATTTAAAGCTGAAATGTAGCGTAGTTCTAAGATGTAAGGGCTGTCTGAGATATTGTTTATAACTTAAACAAGAAACCGATAAATGATTTTGGTTTTTTATGCCTTCATAAAGCATTCTCTGTTGTTAAATATCCAAGTGATGCTCTGGAAATTACAACTAATTAAAACTGCTCTCATCCTCAGTCTCATTATTTACAGGGATTTATTCTGGTAGTCTTCTTTTAATGTCTGTGAAAAACCTCCCACGTTCAGAGAGAGGGATCACAGTCATGACTGAAGAAGAAACAATTATGCCTTTGAGATAGAGCATCTTATAAACTCCCTGATGAGACATTTAATAGCCTTATCAAAGGATTTGTTGTAATATATTGTTTAACAAGGGATCTTTTAAAATTGACTCTACTGATAATGGCAAATGTAATTTGCCAATCATAAATAAAACAATAAGCTCAAGAAACAGTGTCAATATAATATATTCTAGTGAGTAAGAGAAAACATGTTTAAATCTATATTTAACTAGCAAAATATTGCTACTAAGTAAAATAAAAAGGTATAAATTAACATTTTATGGAAAAATATGAAAAATGTAGCATATAATCGTTGTGCATAGTCGCAATATTTAGAATTTCAATGCCAGTCATGGCTGTGACGTTCCAAGAGTGTGATACTAAAATGAAAACTGCAGCTTCTATCATAAATTCATCAGTGTTAAATTATGAACAGTAAATTTCTTCTAGATGCAGTATTTGAACTTTGGATTAACTTGGCACAGAGGAAGAGTGGTAGGTGTAGTTGGGTTAATGCCAGAAAATCTAGGATACACACTGGAAGTACATATGCATCTGGAGACAAATAGAACTGGTTTTGAAATGAGTCTGCATTTTTGTCGTTAGCATAGACAAGCCCAAAGTGATTAAAAATATTTCTAGCTTCAGCTTTGATCTTGTGATGTATATTTTGTCTGAATAGATGAAAAATTGTATGACTACTACCTTCACAATTAATAGTCCAGTGTTATTTTAAAATTGTGTTTCCACATTAAGAATTTGATTTAAAGATTATTGTGATTATTTTGTGGAGTACCTGCCATACCATATTGAATGTATATAAGCTGACATAACAGGATAACCTTAATTATATGTCAAACTTCCTAACACGGTTATCGCAAAGATCTAGTGGCAAAATTGTCAGCAATGTAAATCTGAGGAGATATCATTTGCATACATTGTCACCATTGAAATACATTGGCACCATTGCCATCATGTTTGTTTATGATGACTGTGAAAGTGGAACCATCTTATTTTAATGCACAATACATTGACCAATCTTATATAAAATTTGGAAGATTGCCTTTGTGTTGACAGACTGTTGTGTCAGCCCAATGGTATATGATCCTTTCTCCCTGATGCTAGAACTAGGACTTATCAAAGCTGCTGACGTTAAGTAATGTAGTTCGTTATTAATTTTTGTAGCAGACCACTTCTACACTCTCACCAAACGGAATACATTACTGTTTGTTATATGGAAATATATTTCAGTTTTTTAAAAAATGTGTCTGCTTGGTACTAAATCTGCACTGAAAAACACTGAAAAAGAGTTGTTCACACTCAGTTTAGAAAGATGTCAATGTATATCAAACATCTTGCAAGTTCGTTATGAGTTAACAAACCATTTGATTGCCCTGTATTAAAATGCATGCTTTTTAAAGCAGCGGTTCTGGAGTCTGTATCAGTGGACCGTACAATCCCAGAAAGTGCCTCATCTATGGATACTGCTGAGCTATCTCCATGTAGATCTCCTTCAACCCCAAGGCATTTGCGCTATCGACAGTCAGGGGGTAAGATTTTTTTTTAATCATTTTAATGCATTACATGTTTCTTTAAGTGTTAGCAAGCAACTTCAATAAGGTCTAGGCTTCTTTGATTTGCAATATTTGTCTTAAATTAGAAACAGATTTGGGGCGATTAAAATCGTATTTTATTAAAGCTTTAAAAATATTTATTTACCCCAAATTTCTGTTCATCCCAGAGACTATATAAAAGGAAAATGTGACGAATGTCATTTTAGATGATAAACATATGAGCAGTACCAGAATGAAAAGCATATTTGCATTAAGATGTGAGGAAATGTTCAGCAATATTTTGAACAAGATGTACATTTGTTCAAGAAAAAATATTGATTTGAGTCTTGCTACTGACAGATTTGCATGATCCAAGTTGTAGGCACATATTGTGCCCTGTGTGCAATGTGAAACATTGTAATATCTACCATTGTTATGGGTTAGGATGGGGCGAGAACATGTGTGGCACTGAAAATTTACAGATGGTATCCTAATTACTCATTACAGGATGTGAACAAATTGTGTAACTAGACACTGAAGTTCTTTTGGTAGAACTCCAGCAGATCCTTTGCTCCTTCACCAGTTGCTCTTATAATACAAGACACTAATGGTGTGATTTTAATTGTGAATGCAGTATTTTATATGTTTTAATGTGCATTTAATTTTTAACTTAAGTGTATTCTGTTTGCTGTCCAAAGGCACTGAATAGTTGCCATATGTAAAACCGCCTTGAGTCCCCTTCATGGTAGAGAAATACAGTTGATCCAATGCAGGAAGGGAAACAGCCAAATTCAACAAAAAAATTGGTTTCTTGGTTTTTAGGCCTGTTCCTGGGTTATTTGGGGCTCTGATTCAGAAAATTGCATTGGATAAACTGCATCCATTCTAGTTTCTTAGATATGGTTATCATGATTTTCTGTGGGCAAGTAGATGGCAAAAGGTATATGCATATGTTCTGTATCTCAAAAACTGAAAATGATGTAGGAAAACTGGTTACATTTTTGGAATCAGCTTGTCAAATATACCCAGAAACAAGTCTAACATTTGAGGCACCAAAATGTGTTGGCCAGTGAAATACTTCTTCTCTGTATATCATAAACACATCTAGAGTAGAACTTTCTTTCTACTCTCAAGAAATGCATGTCTATTTTTCTGTTATCCACAGCAATTTAAAAAAGTGATCATCACTTGAGAAAATAACAATTGGGATCTCTTTAACTTTGCAACCTTAATCATGTTCAAAGTTTCCTGAATACATATACAGACATACCTCCCTAATACAGCAAATTTGGTTCCAGTTCACTGTGTAAAGTAAATATTGTCTTAAAGTGAATCACAGTCTTCTCCCAGCCCCTTTGTCAATCCATATAAAATATTAAACACATATTTATAGACTGATTGTGGGTAACAAAATAGTGCCAGTTAAGTCGTTTAATTCAGCTTCGAAAGTTGATACTGTCAAAAACCTCTTAGGAGCAAGGGAAGCACTGAAAATAATAGACATGAATATACAGTTGGCTCTCCACATTTACACATTTAACTTTTGAAAATTTGATTATTTGTAGATTTGATTAAGAAGTTCTTTCCGAAAATCTCTAGGTCCTCTAGTGCAGTGGTTGCCAACCTGTGGTTAATGGACTACCAGTGGTCCGCAAGAACTAACACATGGTCCGCGACCTCACTGTTACTACACTGTTACAACAAGAGTGACTGGTCTTGCAAAATCCTGTTATAGTGCTGAGGCTTATTAAATATGGGTTTCTGTGGGTGAGCAGATGGCAACTACTGGATAGCATATGTTCTGTATCAGAAACTATCCAATGCAGTTTTCTGAATCAGCACCCCAAATAATCAAACTGAATCTAAAGTTGACCAAAAACTGATTGGTAATCCTTTTGGTACTGATGTTGGAGAGTGGCCCCTGGTCAAAATGGTCCTTGGTCAAAAAAAACGTTGGAAATTGCTGCTCTAGAGGATTGTTTACCTGAAGTCACTATAAAGTCATGCTGGAGGACCTAGAAAATACTTACAGAGGGATTCTATGGTCAGTTTCCAATAGAAGTTGACCATCAAGTTATGCTGGAGGATCTACAAAGATTGAGCAAAATTTAATTAATAGACATTTCTGTTAAGATACTTTTTGTTTTCTTTATAGTACACAATATGTTTACAACAAAAATTATGCCTACACACACACACGCACAAACATAAATGCATCCCTTAAAAAGTTTGTTTTTGTTGTGTATTCAAAATCCAATTCTTAGTTGCAAAACCATGTTAGCTAGTTGTTGATGATTCATCCTTTTATTCTTCTTTGCAGTACAGGCGACTGACAACAGCCATTGTTCTGTTTCCCCTGCTTCTGCCTTTGCTATTGCTACAGCGGCAGCTGGACATGGCAGTCCACCAGGTGAGCCTTTTAGTGCTAAAAGAAGAAAAAAACATTTATGAGCATTAATAAATATATATGCATGCAGTTAAATGTGTCATTTGCTTAAAGTTTATTGGGCCACAAAGTAATACAAGATCCAAAGCAGGAGAAAAGGAATTGCAGCCTGCAATTGCATTTGCCACAATCTCTTTTCTACCTTCAAACCCCATTGAGTCTCCAAAACTCTTTTATCTCCCCCAATCCACTAGAGGATTGCCTAATTTAATTTTCATACCTTTCAGACCACCTACATGTTGGAAATTGAAACCAGATGTTACTTCACTGGTCACTATGATATGAGTTTTTCTAGTGCTGTGGTCTACATGTGTGCTCCAGAGGTGAAATTTGGTCCCTGTCATCGTTGCCATTGTTGCCCATCTCTGATCTCAGTAATTAATGAGCTTCAAGGCTTAGGTAGAAGCATTATAATTATAATGACAAGGCAGGACAGTATTTGAACAAAACTATATCAAATTATGCTTTGAATAGAATCAAATTATTACATTACCGATGTTTAAGGTAGTTGTTGTTGCGGCCCTTCAAGGGATTTCTGACTTATGGTGACTCTGACGTGAAACTATCATTTTGACAAGATTTGTTCAGAAGGGGTTTGTCTTTGTTGACCACTGAAGTTGAGAGAGTGATTTTCCTTCTTGTCACCCAGTGGGTTTCCGTGGCTGAGCAAGGATTTGAAGTACGATCTTATATGAGAGTTATACTGTAATGCTCAAAGTACATCAAACTAATTTAAAATATTGGTGGTAAGTACATTGAGAGTTGACAAGAGTGTACAGTATTGAATTACAGAATTGAGATTGTTTTGCAATATATTTGCCAAAAGCCTTAATTGCCTTTCTTTGTCCCTTTTGTTTGATGATTGATCATTATGATGATGATCTTGTTAAATTTCACACTTTCCTTTTGACAAAGGTAATGAGGTGCACTTGTCTTACACTAACTAAGGGAATTATAAATCAGTGAGTGAATAAATCAGGGAGGTGGGGAAAGTTGTTCATGGCTTGGATATAGCTTCCAAAGCTAGTTTTGAATCTTTTATGAGTTAAAGGTGTGTGCGTGCGTGTGTTTTTTTTTAATTAGAATGCTCCCCTTGGCTTTCTTTCAATACACATGTCCAACCTGTTTTAGATACAAAATATGCCTTTTTAAAATCAGTAAGTAAATTGGAAGTGGACTCCTGGTTTACTTCTTAGTTAAAAAAAGGGCTCCCCTGAGTTTAAAATAGTTTCTCCAAAATGGTAAAATTGTCCCATTGCTCCTTAAACTGTGGGCTCTGAACCCAAGTAGGACTCCCTTAGCTAAATCTTAGGGTCATGAAAAATTTGGCAACAGGAAAAGTTTTCTCAAGGCCACCCATTTTCACCAATCTGTTAGCAACAACATGCAGCGTTTACAGTGGACACTGAAGAAAAGGCTTCAGCTATGCTTCACAAAAGGGAAAATCAACCTGTTTTGCAAGATTTGCAGATGATGATTTGTTATCATTAGATGTTTTATGCCTAATGTATATAACTATGTACTTGGGCCCATGTAAACATTTCTTGGATGGAAAGGGTTGCAAGTGGAAATAGTTTAAGAAGAACCCTAACCCTAGTGGATTAAACCTTTGTGCGGTGGTTTGAATCCGGGGAGCGGTGTGAACTCCCATCTGTCAGCTCCAGCTTCTCATGCAGGGTCAAAACATCTGGGCGTCCCATGGACAACATTCTTGCAGATGACCAATTCTGTCACACCAGAAGCAACTTGCAGTTTCTCAAGTCACTCCTGACACATGTACACAAAAAAACCCTAACGCTAACTTTGCCTTAAAGGACACTGTGGGGCATTTTGATTTTTCAAGGTTATAGGATGGTGTAAAGCCATTTCTGGAAATGAACAAATCTCTCTTGAAATGGTCTGATGGTGTAAGGCAAAACACATCAAACAATTTAGAACAACAAAAGATGAATGGCAACTTTAAAATGAATGGATTGTAACATATGCTTTATTGACCAAAATTCTGTGTCCTCAGATGCACAAAGCGCATTTATATGTAAATGGATTCTATGTGTGTGTGGAAATATAAATTAATGGTATTGAAAGTCAAATAATTCCACACATCAGTTGCATTCCATAACTTCCTGGCTCCATCCCTAATGTCCACAGGTTTACTGATATACAAGCACTTTCTATTTGATATGGGGATCTGATTATATAGGCTTTCCAGCCTATACATGTAGCAGCCTATATACACAGGCCAATAACAGTTTTATTCCTTTGTGTACCCCTGGTACATGCAAAGGAATTGCAAATACATGAAAGCCACATAGAGAAGTGAACACTAGTAAGATTAATCCTTAACACACTGAAATTCAAAACTGCTGCTTTTTTTTCTTTTGTTTCATATCACTTTGGATCAAAAAGGCCTACCGAATTCAGAATAAATGCACAAATAGATCTGTGTTATGACAATTTCTTTTATTTCGGGTGCATTTACACTGTAGAATTAATTGAGTTCGACATCAGTTTAATTGCCACGATTCAAAGCTGTGGAATCCCAGGGTTTGTAGTTTTGTGACGCACCAGAACTCTATGGCAGAGAAGACTAAAGGCCATGTCAAACTACAACTCCCATAATCCCATAGAATTGAGCCATGGCAGTTAAAGTGGTGTCAAAGTATATTAACTCTACAGTGTAAATGCACCCAAAGATGCCAACATTTGCTCCTGCATGCAGGCTAACAGATGTGTATTCAAACATACCTCACCTAACAAAGCCTCTTTATGCCTGCCCAGCTTCCTTTTTGTTCCCTGTTGAGTTGGAAGGTGTAAACCCTTTATTTATGCAAGGCTTACTTGACCTGTTTCTTTAATTTCTTGTGCACATATTTTTAGGTTAGAATAATAAGTTTGCTGAAGCCATGTTGACCTGCTCTTCTTTTTTGTGGTGCAGGAACCTATCTCTTTTCTCTCCATTTTATTTGTGTCTCTGGTACCAGATTTTATGTTAAGAAAGCAATGCATCGGAACATATTTTACTTCATTAACTGAAGTATTCTAGTATTTGTTTTCAAGAATGAAGTATAGCTTGATTTCCACAATTAAGATTGCATTTGCCTTGATTTTAATTTTAGTTTTGGCATTTCCTCCCTATTGACATTTTGTGTGAAATCTATATGTTTGTCGCACTTACTCTAAAGAGTAAAGTATTTTATTGATCATATGATAATAATAATGAACAGTTAGTTAATTCTTTCCAAAATGTCTTCGAATTTTACACTGATAAACATTAAGCTCTTTTCTTGTATCATGAACAAACACTGTGATGAATTTGAATAGCTTTCTATTTTTGTTCAAGAAGCAGGAGCTGTTTTGAATCTAGATAACTGTTGCTTAGCAATTCTGTCAACTGGTTGGGCAAGTGTTCTCCTTCTAACTGAGGCAACTCAAATGGTGCAGCTTTTTATTAAGCAATAATCCTGCATTAAAGTTTGAAATCATCAGAGAAAGTGAAAGGTGATGTTACCCTATAAATGAACTATTTTAGTATATGGTTATGATAGCTGGTGATTCTTGCCCAGTGAGAGGAGGGCTCAAATTTTGAAGGAACTCTCCAAGGTGCTGAGAACTATTAACCAAATACATTTAACCTTTCAAGACAAGACTAATCTGGATCTCAAATGACATAGGAGTAACCAGCCACCATCAGGGAAGAGTAGCAGCTCAAGAGCATATCACAGGATTTGCATGTAGAAATCCCAGGATTTATTAATAGTACTTCTAGTTAAAATCCAGGTAATAGGTAATGGGAAGAAGTTGTGTTAGAGACCTTCAAAATCCATTGCTAATAGCAAACAGGAGGCCACACTAGGGGCTGCAGTGGTGCAGCAGGTTAAACCGCTGAGCCGCTGAACTTGCTGACCAGAAGACGGGCAGTTCAAATCCGTGGAACAGGGTGAGCTCCCGCTGTTAGCCTCAGCTTCTGCCAACCTAGCAGTTTGAAAACATTCAAATGTGAGTAGATCAATAGGTACTGCCTCGGTGGGAAGGTAAATGGCACTCCATGCAGTCATGATGGCCACATGACCTCGGAGGTGTCTACAGACAACGCAGGCTATTTGGCTTAAAAATGGAGATGAGCAACACCCCTCAGAGCCAGAAGAGGAAACCTTTACCTTTATCTGTGTTTTGTTGTTTCTAGGCACTTTATGTTTGCCTTTGTGTTTGTGTATGCTGGAATCCATCCTGAGTCCCCTTGGGGAGATAGGGCTGAATACAAATAAAGCATCATCATCATCATCATCATCATCATCATAGATGACTTAGTGGTATGACTTAATGTCAGCCACCCTTATGTGTTCATCTACATTGAAGTGAAGTTAAGGATTGTGAACCATATTGCCCCCTGGGGGGGATGTTGAGGAGACTGCCCCACCCACTGCATCCCATCACCATTTCAAAACTATTTGAGGACTTTTTTTTTGCTACCTAGATTTCTTTTGAGCTGTTTTACAGCCAGGAGAGCCCTTTTTCTAACAAAGAAGTAAGATGGATATTAACTTGCAAGTCTGGGAGGGTGTTCAAAAATATGGAAGAATGCATACTTTTTTGGAGGGGGGGGATCTCAGGCACTCCAAATAACTCAGTAATAGCCTTGGGGTCCCTTGTAATCCACAGGCTACATTCTACCCATTCCAGTAGGGGTAAACTAGATTTAAGTAGTCACGCAAATCATAATTCATATTAAAGATGGATAGGCTGTAGAAAGATAGCATGAGTCTAACTTGGAAATGATTGAGGGTACAAACTGGAACATTTTATAGTATTTCCACCTAACTCATCCCAGGGTTTTGAAAAACTGCCCTCTTCTCCTGAGAATATGAAAATGCTAAAACGGATCAGAGTCCAATGAAGTTGTGCTTGCTCACACTGTATCTACAGTTCAGTTGAGTGGATAATCTCCATATTTAAACCAATTTCTTTCATAAAGACTCTCTTGGGGTGCTTCCAGATGGACCTTTTAATAAGCATTGGGCATGGTTCATTACAGGAATTTCCATGGTGTTTCCAGATGGTATTAATCAGCCAATATTTCCCATTCCTTTTGTCTATTTCCCTCTATTTTAATAAAGAAAATAAGATCCTAATTAGAAATGTAAATCTTCAAAGATATGAATGTTCCATAATGCTTTGCTCTTGTGGGAGCTTTGACGTCATCAGTGACACTCATTGCCCTTCAATCCCTTTCTCCCTTCACCTTCTTGGAAAAAAGATTCTTGTGAATAGGATAGGGTTCATTCATCTGGCCAGGAGAGAGTTTATCTGAAAGCATGAGTGGAGGGGAAAGACTAGATCATTCTCCTTCTTCACCATCACCTTTGTATGGAAAGAACAAGGACACGTGAAGTGTTTCCACATGTGAAGTGTCTCCATACTATCAAAATGCTCTGACTTTTCAGGGTTTCGTTGTTCTCCATAATGGATGTTTCATTTTATAAACATTCAACTGTTCTCCCCATGAAGGAAGCAGCAAAGAAGATGAGAAGATCCGGTCTGCTCCTTTAGCACAACTTTCCAAGTTGGGAATGCACAAATGTGTGGCAATCTACATTTTTACTGGCACTCTGGAAGCTAAACATATTTGATTATAGACAGATGGAGGTCTTTGTCTTGTTTCTCATATATTGTGGTTATGCAGTATAATGATTTCTGTCTGAAAATGAAAAGGCAGCATCAAAGATGCACAGTCAATTTACTTGTAAGATTTTGTAACAGGGATAGTTCCATGGATTATTTGCAAAGGCCATGTCACAAGCTATTGTAGAAATCAGGGAAGCTTATTTCTGCATTTAGCAGAGTGTAGATTAGGTTGTCAGAGCACAGCTGTGAACAGCTAAAGCCACATTGAATACTTCAACCTACTGACTTCATTCCAGAGATAAAATAGTCCATACACTCTTGTTAGGACACTAATTAGCTTTTGTTCACTTTTCTACATTCTCCTGAAAATGTAGTTGTGAGTTAGTCACTATAACAGCTTCCCTTCTTTTGCTAGAAACCTCTAGATGAGTTGGGCAAACCCATAAAATAGCTACAGCTAAATGGACCATCTTGCATTCTTCATCCACATCAAGAAAAATGCAAGCATCTTTCAATATCTCTCTCATGGGGATGACTGTAGAAACCTGGAGGGTTGTTATTTTTGTTTATATTCTGTATCTATAACCCATAATTGTACTGAAATAGGTCATATTTCACACAGAGTGGCCTAGTTTCTTCCTAAGCACACTTGAATCTAATTTGTAGGAGACTTGATTGGATCAATCCTCTCGTTAAGACCTAAGTCACCTGATTTTCTGTGTTGTGTTGATCCATGTTTCAGGGTTTAAGCACAGAGAGATGGAAAGTCAGAAGAGATGGAAAAGTCCAAAATGTATGAGCAGTATGATTCTTGAGGGAAATGGAAGGACAGATGCATAAATTGTAAAATTCAAAGTTTGAAAGTCCAGGAAGAAATATATATCACGTTTTTTTATATAAGTAATATAAAAAGGTACTCCCACAGAGCTGTATAAAGCACCCACGTCGATCCTTAATTCACAAGTGATTTTAGGGTTAAGGTAAATCTAATGTCAGTAAGATAAGTCAGATTTCTTTGCAATAACAGCAACTAATTGTCTGAGTGCTATTTGCAGTTCCTGTAATAATGAGAACTAATTGTGTAGGTGCTACGTTGAGTGCAACAAAAATGGAAAAGCCATTACATGCAAAAGAAAGCTCATGAAAGCGTTATTTAATTAAGTAAATGTTTTCTTTATAAATGAGCACCATCAGAGAAGTAGTTATGTCCATAAACATGTTTTCTATATTATAATAAATCAATATTAAGAAAAATTATTTTTTTGTGATTAAAATTGGTTTAAAAATAAAACAGGCCAAGCAAGATGTCAAGTATGTCAAATGACGTATTTGGAGAAGAAGGAGAAATCACTGCAAATTAAAACACAGAACTAACATTCTGATCAGTTTTCCTAATCGGAAAAGTGAACAGACTGAAATAGGAAGTAGCAGCCCAGTGGTAAGGCTCATTACCCTCTTGTGTAAAGCCTTTGAGAGCTGTTTTCAGTGGGTATTGAGAGGGCGAGTGCTCTTACGGTATGTTGGTCCAAAAGGTGCTCAAAACACAGTGTTCAAAAACCGTGTTGGTTTTGACCCCCTGGACCCCAATCAAAGAATTTATGTGGGGCTGCAAATCGGAGTGCTGGGAAGTGGCTTCTTCAGCATTCTCCAAATTGTGGGGCACATTGAGAGAAGTGGTTGTTCCAGGAGATTGAGAGGTCTTTCTATATTCCTTTCAGTTGGGGCTCATCATCAACCATGGCTATTATGATGGAGCTCCCTCATCATTGTCGTGTCTGACAATGCAGGGTTTTGGTCACAGTGTTGGGAAACTGCTGTATTTATTTTTATGAATCAACAGATACTTTTCCTGTATTCAAAAGACAGACAAAGTGGTGATGATTTTAAAAAAAAAAACCCAGAACTACGGTTGTTTGCTATTCTGTAAAGAATTATCTTCCAGGTTTTGTCGAAGGCTTTCTTGGCCAGAATCACTGAGTTGTAGGTTTTTTGGGCTGTAAGGCCATGTTCAAGAAGCATTCTCTCCTGATGTTTTGCCTGTATCTGTGGCAGGCATCCTCAGAGATTGTGAGATCTGTTGGAAACTAGGAAAATTGGGTTTATGTATCTGTGGTCTGTCCAGGGTGTTGGAGCTAAGTATGAATATTTCATTAGGCCACCTTGATTAGAATTTAATGGCCTAACAGTTTTTAGGTCTGGCTTCTTACTGCTGGGTGAATCCTTTGTTGAGGGGTGATTAGCTGCCCCTGATTATTTCTTGTCTGGTGTTTCCCTGTGTTTAAGTGTTGCTATTTATTTACTGGTAGCCAGATTTTGTTCATTTTCATGGTTTCTCCCTTTCTGTTGAAATTTGTCTACATGCTTGTGGATTTCAATGGCTTCTCTGTGTAGCCTGACATAGAGTGGTCGAGCATTTCTGTGTTCTCAAATAATAGGCTATGTCCAGATTGGTTCATCAGGTGCTCCGCTATGGCTGATGAAGTGAATACATGCATTTTCTTTGTCCTTAAGCATTATCAACTAGTTTCACTGGATTACTCTGAAATTAACTGTTTGAAAGGGATATTTCCTATGTAGTGTTTCTTTCCACATGTTTATATGTATTGATCAATATGCATTGCATTCCATGTAGTTCTCTGTTTCTAAGTTGAAAACTCTCTTTACTGGCATTTTCTCCCTCATTCCATTACTATATAAGTTGTTCTATTTGCCTTTTCCAGATCTACAATATCTCCCCTTGAGACAGTACAATAAAATGTATTAACAGTATTCTAAATGTAGGCTCACTGTAGACTTATGTAACAGCATTGTTGTTTTATTTTCTGCTCCTTTCCTTTTCAAATTTGCCTACAGCTAGAACATAGTGAGTTGCTGTATTCAGTGCTTTTTTCCTGTTGTGACTCCAAGATCCATTTGTAAGCCAGACAACACATCACCACCTCTATGAATTCAAAATGTGTTTTCCCCAAATACATGTCATTTTATTTAGTAAAACAGCACTTATTAATTAGTGTAGTTCTGAGGTTATCACCTTGAATATTTGCTGTTTTCTGTATTTCTAAAACATTATTCTTTTTGGAAAAAATTCAGCAGCAACCCCCCACCTACGCACACACACACACACACTTGTTGTAATGCATACAGGTGAAACCACATAGTTTGAAGCATCATTGCAATTGGGCAATAATGACAACTTACATCAGAACACATGCTCATTAGAAGGTTCCAAAATTAGCATAGAGTTTTAATCCTGTCGGTTGTTGATGCAGTACATGTAAACTTGGCTTACAAAAATGTTTTATCTAATTACAAAGATGTTTTTTAAAAATATAGTTTTGATGATACACTGCACAATTATTTTTATTTGCAATCATTTTGGTGTCACTAAATGCCTCTTTCTAGACATATTCACAATCTGAGGAAACTGAGATATCATATATGTGCATGGGGAAAGGTTTGAGCAGTTAGCTGTTCAAATCTTTCTCTACTCTTTGATATACAATTTAATATAAATACCATAGCACAGTGATTCCCAACCTTTTTTTAACCAGGGACCACTTTGACCAGGGATCCCTCTCCAACATTAGTACCAAAAGGGTTACAAATCTGTTTTTGGTCAACTTTAGATTCAGTTTGGTTATTTGTGGTGCTGATTCAGATAATTACATTGGATAGACCACATCAGCTCTAGTTTCTGATACAGAACATATGCTATCCAATAGTCACCATCTGCTTACCCACAGAAAGCCTTATTTAATAATCTAGAGCTGATGTGGTAGTAGTAATATTTCATGGGTATTCAGCCTCTCCCCTCCCGACATCCCTGTTGCCTCAGCTCTATAAGAGGGTTTCACGAGACCAGTCGCTCTTGTTGTTGTGTGGTTTCAAGGCAACAATGTAGTAATGGTGAGGCCGTAGAGCATATTTTTGTTCTTCTGTACCACTGGTGGTCCACAGACCACAGGTTGGGAACCATTGCTGTAGCAAAATCTGCAAAATCTTTATAATATGTTAGAATTAAAGGAAAATTTTAATCCACTGATGTGTTTTCCATGGGTGTTTTCCTTAGATTCCCCCAACCCACTCCTCTTGTTGCATTTCTTTCACCATGATCTGTCTTTTCAATTTTGTAGGATTTAATAACTCTGAAAGAACATGTGATAAGGAGTTCATCATACGCCGAGCAGCCACAAATCGTGTCCTGAATGTCCTTCGCCATTGGGTCTCAAAACATTCCCAGGTACTTTTTATATCAAAATGTTCTTGCAAAATCTGAATTGTGAAATATTTGTATTTCCTGTCTGTTTTTCTGTTGTTGCCTCCCATAGTGCTACAGAATTTCCAAGTTTGGTGGTTAAAAGCTTTGTAATAACATGAATGTAACATTTGCCTTGCCACCTTATTAAAATAGCTGTTCAGTGAAACATTCTGTGTCAGTCTGTAGTTCCCTGTGAGCAAACCTTGCTTTTAGCCAAAATGAATGCCTCTGCACATCACTGCAATGAATAAGAAAAAAAGTATATCCATCAATTCATGAGGCAGACTCAGTATTTCCAAGAATTCAATATTGGAACAGCAAAATATGTCTCTTGTGTTACTAGTTAAGTATATTTTCATGCCCTGGGGTTATAGTTCTGTCTGTGGTGTCCTTCTAAAACGTGCTTCAATTTGTAACCTTCCAAAAAACATTAGCATAACAAATGTATTCCTGTGTGATTCAGCTATTACATTTCTCCACAAGGACTCTAATGCTGTCATGTTATAGTTCTCTATTTAGGCCCAATGTATATCAAACGAATTAGTCAGTCATGGAGTGTCTTCATGTCAGTGCTGCATTTTCTTGACAATAGTTGAAGCTGGTAATGAAGTGTCCCTCCTAGCTATGATGAGCCTTCCAGTTGTACCTCCACAAACTTTATTCACCACCATGAGCAACACTGTCATTTGTTATTGGTTTCACGTTCTTTGTGTGTTGACATTAGAACCACCCTTCTAGATCAGCCAAAACCTGCCTAGTCACAGAGCTTGGGAGTAGGCTTGGGCCCAAATCAGTTTGAACAAAAATGACTTGTAATATTCAGTGGTCCACTTCATATAATCTCTGAAAACAGAACAGAGAGGAGGGAGTCAAAAAGTCCAGCAAAATGGATTGAGAGAGCCAGATTTTATCGGCTACTGGAGAGGAGAGAGCTAAATCTGCAATATACCTGAGGCAGGGGCTTCAATGGGGCTCCTGGAGAAGATGGGATTATTGCAGTGTTCCCGGCAGCAGCAGCATCTGACCATTTCTTTTTGGAAAGTTTCCTAGGCTCTTTCTCCAGGGAGGGCTCTGCTGGGAATTGGCTTTCCCAGCAGAACTTGCATGGGAAGAGCATTGAAATGTCTCTGAGTTCCTTTTGGTGCATGATGGGAGTTGAAGTTTTTCTCTGTGTGTGTTTCTCAGCCAATAAAAAGCCTGGTTGTGTCCATGCTCTGATTGGCTGAGAATGGACACAACTGGCAACTACAATTTCCAGAACCTTCTCCTGTAGTTTGTCTTATTTTTTAAAAAAATCTTATGGTTAAAACTTAAAATAATTCTAAAAATCAGTAGATTGGTGAATTGTTTTGAAACTTGGCAGGCCTGCAGTTGCAAATAGGATCTAAAACTGAGTTAGGTTTTATGCAGATAGGCCTTAAAATGACTGAGGATTGAGCCTTTAAAATTTCCCATTGTAACTAATGCTCCGAATCTTTGCCGAATGAAAACAGCAACACTTTTCTCGATTCAAGTAACTTACCGGTAAACTGAATGAGGGGTCAGCCAACAATGGACCACAAAATGGCATTCTTTTTGGCCAAATTTCACACTTCTACTTGAAAATAATGAGTTCGTTTTTGGTAAGAGTGTACTAATTGTATATGCTTGTGTATAAGTCTAAAAAAAATTAGTTTAAAAACCTGATCCCAAACCCCATCAGTTTATCCATGGGTCAATATAAGTATTGTACCTTAACTCTTATAATAAAAAAGGAAAAATCCTATTCTCTGAGTAGTGTGGAAAAATGTGAGGCTTTGTCCATGCCAGGAAGATCTTTAAAAACACCATTGTTCTCTACTGTCTCTGTCATTGGCATTGCTTTTGGCCATTTTGTTTGTCTGGTGGGGGAATGATTGCTCTTTGACAATTCCCCACAAAGGCGTGCCAAAAGAGTAGAGGTGTTGATGCTTCTTTCAGGTTCTCCTGGGATGGACTAAACTTTTGCTACTCTTCTCAGAGAAAGCCATGGTTCTTTTTTGTTTTTTAAAAATAATATATATAAAAAAGATAATACTGTGTCTTAACTTTTAGTACGGAACGAATATCCCCTTCTCTGAATAAAGTGGAGAAAGTTCTTTTTGAATGCCTGTGTGGGGAAATGGTGGCAATTCTCCTCATAATGATTCTCAACTTAGTCATGGCTTAAACCAAAATTCATAATTTTGGCCCTGAAATGTACCCTCTATTTCAGTGGTTCTCAACTCGTGGTCCCCCAGATGTTTTGGCCATTGACTCCCAGAAATCCTAACAGCTAGTAAACTGACCTTGATTTCTGGGAGTTGTAGTTGTAAAGACCTGGGGACCCACAGGTTGAGAACCAGTACTCTATTTATACATGAGATCAACTTATACATTAGGATAATTGTTGTAATGGATGGGATGAAATTACTTTGTTTGTGCAATGAGTAACTATTTCCTGTAACTTTTAAATTTTATCTCTAAAATGCACTAGAAAGTTTTGTCATCATTATTTACTGAATTTCACATTAATCTGACAATATATACATTTCCTCAAAATGGTTTCCAAGGCTCTCATGAATAACATATTGACCTTAAGAGCAATTTTAATTCAAATTTAAGAACCACAAAATAACATTCTAATTAAGTGCTTCATCTCCATTGTATTTGTACCACAATGTGCCAGTTTGGTCATATATAAACTAAGTTGTCATATATAAAATATTTAATATAGATAGTTATAGTATTGCTCCAGCAGACAAGCTGAAATGTAAGGTTTTGATTGTCTGCATCCCTTCAGGAAATTTGAGTTTCCTTAGACTACTAACCAAGCATACAATCAGTCAAACTAATTAGAGGTATACCATGGCTGCTTCTGCTCAGTTTTGACAGGTCGGTCTTCATTAGTGAGTGGGCCTTTTGGTGATGACATTAGACATTCAAACTCAGAAGATTTGCACACAGAAGTGTCAGGTGTTACTTTTTAAAATAACTACTGAAAATGGTTTCATGATTACTCTCGTGACTGTATTGTTCTTTCAAGGTTGTTGTACAGTGTCGGGTCATGGACTAGCAAAACACCTAAAAATATTTCAGAATTATTAGGTCATTTTATTAGCATGGCTTATAATCAAATTATATCCAATCACACTTGACAGGCCGCTGTTAAAGCAATAGATCCCCAAATATTAATACTTCCTTTTTGCTGAAATGAAAAGAGGGAACTTTTAATTTCAGCAAAATAACCAGGGACAAATCAGAGCTATATTCAATTTGTAAGTAATATTCAGGTTAAATGATATAATAAATAATTAAGGTTCACTAGGTATCACAACCAAACTTACCATTGTAGAATAATATAAGAAGCCTGCAGCATCTGCAGTAAATATTGCAATAAAAGTTTGAACTTTTATTGCCAAGAAATAATGAATTTTCCTCTTTCTGTGAGTGCTAGCTTACAGCAGGAAAGGGAACAGCAGCTGACTCCAGAATCCTTTACTGAACATGTATGAATAGCAAACCAATGACAAAAGGGGAAAGCAGACAAACCTGCCTCAAAGCTCCCCCAGGATGTTAAACACAGGTGTATTTGTTTAGTTACCAAAATGGAATCATTTTGTGATGACTTTTTTTTAGCAGCCTAATAAAATTTAAGTTATTTTGGAGACTGTTGAAAGTAAAAGGCATTACAGGCAAGAAGCCTTTAAATGGTTTTGAAAAAGGTCAAATTATTTCTTTTTTAATTAATGCCAAGGTTTTCTTGTTTTTCTTCAGATGTGCACGTTGTTACTCTTGAATTAAATTTTGCTAAATTTGCTCATTTTTGGAGTGTAGAAACTAGTCCGTATCCTTTCCATGTTTCTTCCACTTTGATATCAAATTTTCTGTTAAAGAAGTAATTGTCAGGTTGATGTTTGCTTCATTAGCTTTTTCCTAGACAAACTAAGCATGAAGAGAGAGAGCATTATTTCTTAATTTAGATATCCTCAAGGATCAAGAATGGGTCAGGATACAGATAATAAAAGCAACCTATTTTGAAACAATTCAACATGTCTTGCTTATCCAACATAAGTGGGCCGGCAGAACGTTGCATAAGCGAAAATGTTGGATAATAAGGAGGATTAAGGAAAAGTCAATTAAACATCAAATTACGTTATGATTTTATAAATTAAGCACCAAAACATCGTGTTTTACAACTAATCAACAGAATAAGTAGTTCAATACACAGTAACATTATGTAGTAATTACTGTATTTACAAATTTAGCATGAAAACATTGCAATGTATTGAAACAGCTGTAGATCCAGGTGGGAGGCGCACCACGTTGGATAATACAGAACTTTGGATGAGCAAAGGTTGGATAAGTGAGACTCTACTGTACTATTTTTATTATTAACTTTAGTTATACCCTACCTTTCTCCCTGTGGGGACTCAAGGTAGCTAACAATTCTATACTTTAGACATAATTTAAAAGGCGTAATACAAAATTTAAGAAAACAAATAGTACAGTAGAGTAAAAAATGATTAAAATTTAATAAATACAATTAAAATAGCCTTTAAAACTCACAGCCCCCCCCCCCCCCCAATAATTAATTTGAATGGAATTCTTTTCTGATGGTATAATCCATGATCCATGATCAGAGTTGCATTTTGCATCACCAACAATAGATCCCTTAACCCTCTTACTCCCCACATGAAAGGAATTTCTATTGCATATGCCAGAAACTTGAATCACCCATGATACAATCCCAATCTCCTCTGGGTAACTCATGTTTCCTTTTGGGAATAGAGGGGGCAGGTCTTCTGCCTCTATTTTTAAAGTAATGTTGAACTTAACTTCAAGCCTTACTCTTGATGAGATCCTTATACATGCATTTCTCTCAATAGGTATACAAGTTATGAACAAGATAGGTTCTGTAGATTTGTTCTTAAATTGAATTTGTACATAAGTCAGAACATGTATATTTTTTAAATGTAGCTCCAACCACAAAAATATATTTTATAGCTTTGGATATCCTAGGAAAGGGTGTCAGTTTTAATGTCTTTGCCCCTGTTCAGAAGATGTCACCTCACTTTCTGTCCCTATGAGAGTTGGATTTTGAAAAATGTGGCTTGTTGTGGAAATACGGATTGGGGATAAAGCTAAGGAGAGACACCTTTTCCTCATGATAACTCTTTCAGAAGAGAATTTCCCTTCCGAGGAGTAGATTTCTCTCACTTTCTGCTGTCGCACCTCTGTTCTTAACTATGAGTCATTTATGTCAGATGTTTGTAACCTGGGGACTGCCTGTATTTAAACATTTATTTATTGAGAGTATTTCTATGCCCCTCTTCAATAAAAAGGCTCCCTTAGGGGCTTATGAATAGTTAATTGGACATCTCCCTGCCCTTAAGCTATTAAATCTATCTGAAGACAAAGCATAGTATAGATATAATTGGCTGTTAGCAACATAGGTTGTCACTGAAAAATACGCCTTCTAATCCACCCCCCCCCCCCCCCCCGTGAAAGCTACTGAAGTTATTTAGAAGCAAAATTGCCTCTGTGAGATTTTCCTCCAACCTGAGAATGGCAGACAAATGGGAAGAAGGGGCAGGGAAAATAGTTTGCTCATATTATTCTTTGGAGTTTTATTAGATGTTAGGGGACACAAGGGAGGAGAAATGGACACGCGATGACATTTTGCCATGGCAGCACCGTGTATCATTTGGAAAATCTAGCTCTGCCCTGAGCATATTAATATCACTGATTTTTGTAAGATATCTAACTTTTATCTGGATTGTGCCCAAGTGACACTTCACTTCCCGACGTCCCGTCCTTCACCAGACTTCCAAGTGAGACTTTTCCCCCCTGCCATTTTCTGTTATTAATTATTTGGTGATTTTCCTCAAGCAAGGCAGGAGCACGTGTGTGCTACCATGTTCTCAAAACGCAGTTAGTTTCCATGGTGATGCACTGGTTGTCCCATAATGTGCAAAGTGGCCCCTGTTGTGGGCTGAAGATGCGTCTTTAGCACCCACAGTGCAATGTTCCTCCAATTTCTCTGGCAGAGCATCCCAGAGGTATTTTTCGTTTCTCGCCTCTTCAAAGCTCAGCATTATGTAACAAATGCATTTTCTTTATATGTAAGAGGCAGAGTTCTCAGAATTATGCTGACAAGCAGTACTCCTCCTCCTCCTCCTATGCACATCGAAGTTAAAAGAACCTGCCAAAGTTTTCTCGCAAAAAATCTGTAAGAACAAAGATAGAAAGTTGACCCTGCTTTTAGAGATCTAGAGCAATGTGGGACAATAAGGACTATTAAGTCTGTCATATTTGTATAGTGGCAGATCTATCATGTGGGTGTTTTAAACTTTTACACAGTCCTTATCATTGCTTCTCAAGAAAACTGCATTAACAAGTCTAAATACTGGATGAGCACTTTCCATCTTTGTATTTTACATTATATTGGAGAAGGAACCACCAGTATCCCCAGGCCCGTAGCCAGGATTTCATTTCGGGGGGGGGGGGATTTTTTCAGGGGGGGGGGTCGGGGGGGTGAGTTTTGGGGGGGGGGCTGAGTCTGAGTGAAAGAGGGTCTACCCTAGCAAACCTTTTGTATCATTACCCCAATACCCCCATGCATATGGGATATATTGAGTATGGTGATCAGATCATGATATGAATAAACATAACAGTTTAAATAATGCACCAGTAAGGCCTTTTCGCGAACCACCATGAGAATTTCGGGGGGGGGGGGGGGCTGAAGCCCCTCAAGCCCCCCCCCCCCGGCTACATGCCTGAGTATCCCCTTCCATTATGGGCTGTATTAGATGATTTAGCTGAGGCCAAAGTATACATCAGTGGTACTCAACCTTCCTAATGCCGTGACCCCCTAATAAAGTTTCTCATGTTGTGGTGGTCCCCAACCATAAAATTATTTTCGTTGCTACTTCATAACTGTACTTTTGCTACTGTTCTTAATCGTAATGTCAATATCTGATATGTAGGATGTATTTTCATTCACTGGACCAAATAAGGTACAAATACCCGATACACCCAAATTTGAAAGCAGGTGGGCTTGAAAGCAGGTGGGGGATTGATTTTGTCGTTTGGGAGTTGTAGTTACTGGGATTTATAGCTCACCTACAATCAAAGAGCATTCTAGTCTCCACCAACAATGGAACTGAACCAAACTTGGCATACAGAACTCCCATGACCAATAAAAAATACTGGAAGGGTTTGGTGGAGTTTTGGAGTTGTAGTTCACCCACATCCAGAGAGCACTGTGGACTCAAACAATGATGGATCTGGACAAAACCTGGCACGAATACCCAATATGTTCAAATGTGAACAGTAGTGGAGTTTGGGGAAAATAGTCCTTGACATTCGGGAGTTGTAGTGGCTGGGATATAGTTCACCTACAATCAAAGAGGATTCTGAACCCCACCAACGATAGAATTGGATCAAACTTCCCGCACAGAACTCTTATAACCAACAGAAAATACTGTGTTTTCCGATGGTCTTTGGTGACCCGTTTGACATTCCTTTGTGACCCCTCCAGGGGTCCCGACCTCCAGGTTGAGAAATGCTGCTATACATGAAGCTCAACCACCATATACTTTGTCCACAGTGCTTCTGTGTCATACAAAATGTAGCCGCAACAAATTAAAGGAGGGGATTGGCACAAACACTGGGTAGAAGTATTTTTTTCTAAATTAGGGTGTCAATGTCATTTTCGCCAAGGGACACATCAGCCTTATGGTTGCCTTCAAAGAGTTATTTGTAATTGTAACATTGTATAAATGTGACTATGTTGCCCTGGCATTGAACGCTTTGTGGACCACAAAAAATGACGTTGTGAGCCGGATTCAACCTGCAGCCCTTGCATTTGACATGTCTGCTCTAAACTGCGTTTTGCTTTTCTTTTAAAATGGCCAGCTGCACATTTTTAGAATCACAGAAACAAAAAGTTGGAAGAGACCTCCAGGGCCATCTAATCCAATCCCACTCTGCCATGCAGGAATACACAACCAAAACACTCCTGACAGAGGGTCATCAAGCCTCTGTGTAAACACCTCCAAAGAAGATGATTCCCCCACACGCCAAGGCAGCATATTCCACTGCAGAATAGCTCCTACCACTTAGACATTCTTCTTAATGTTTAGGTGAAATAACTTTTTCCTGTGCTTTGGATCCATTGCTCCATGTTCTAGTCTCTGGAGAAGCAGAAAACAAGCTTCCTCCCTCCTCAATAAGAGATACTTTCAAATATTTAAACATATATATCATGTCCTCATGTCTACCAATGACACACTAATATGACTGTACTGCAGGTAAAGTGGAAACACTTTTGACTGCGTGATAACATCCTATTTACTTGCAAGGTCTGATCAACTCTCGTAACCTTCACTTGCTCTGCGTTCCAGATATTTCTGCAGTTTAAATACGGATAAGTAGATTCTGCCTGAAGATCAAATATCTTTTGTTTCCACATGAATAGTGTAGAGCTTGCAAAACATTCACAAGATAAACATATATTTCATTACTTTTCATTTATTATCTCACTATGAGCAATGTGCCTGAAGAGACATGCAAATGAAGGGTGAACTCTTGCTAAATTTTGCCTCAGTGACTTCCAACTGTGAGCTGAATTATTTTGATAAGCATGCATTGCACAGTCAAAATAAAAGATTGAAATTTCAATGAAAGGCCTATGGGATATAATGCTATACTGTTACGCTATATTGCACTAAACTATGAGTAAACAATAACACCACCTCTAACACTTAAATGTTAACTGTAACACAATATAACACTAAACCAGGCATGGGCAAACTTCAGCTCCCCAGATGTTTTTGACTTCAACTTCCACAACCGGCTGCTGGGAATTGCGGGAGTTGAAGTCCAAAACACCCAGGGGGCCAAAGTTTGTTCATGCCTGCTCTAAACAGTACATGGATGAGCAATTGACAATATTACAGGTTGATCATAGTTTGAAAAGGTAAAGGTTTTCCCTGACATCAAGTCTAATCATGTTCGACTCTGGGGGTTGGTGCTCATCTCCATTTCTAAGTTGAAGAGCTGGCATTGTCCATAGACACCTCCAAGATCATGTGGCCAGCATGACTGCATGGAGCGCCATTACCCTCCCTACAGATTCAGTACCTAATGATCTACTTACATTTGCATGTTTTCAAACTGCCAGTTTTCTTTAAACCCAAATGAATTTTGTGATAGGTGGTAAGAGCTAGAGGTCAAAAATCCAAAGACTCGAAATGGCACATTCCATATTAGGACAAGTTATCATATAACTCTTGTTCTTATCTGTAGTTACAAATACTGATTCTGCAGTTCACATAGCCTCAGAAAGCTCAAACATAACTGATAAACATTTGGACAGAAGGGCATTTGCATAGTTCTAGCTCTTTTAAGCTCTTTTCATTAGAAATATGATAAAATGGGATTACAAAATGATATTATAGATATGAAATCCCTGACGATTCTAAAGTACTGTGTGAGTGACCTGTATATATTTATTATTTTGGGGAAATGTTACTCCTATATATATATATATATATATATATATATATATATAAACACAGCATCCAGTCAAGGTAGAGACATAGACAAATCTAAAGTGGACAGTTTGAGATGCTGCTCTTATTAGACTCTCACAACAGTCTCCCATGAAGACCCAGACCGCATGAATGGAAAGAAATGTGGTGCTCATCAAGCAGAATCACCAAAAGCTGACCAGAAAGTACAGAAAGGAACACAAGGAAAGAGCCAGACCTGTTTCTTTGCACAAGGGCACCTGAATATACCTTTGGCAGAAGACCTGGATGAGCATGTAGTGTTTTCGGGAGGCCAAATTTAACAGTGGCTGCTGGTTGTTTCGGTTTATTTGTTATCATATTATCATAGACTTTCCTGGATCTAGACACTAAGACACTATGTAGTGTTCCCTTGCTTATTGCAGGTGTTACGTTCCAGGACCACACACAAAAAGTGAAAATCTGAGAAATATGGACTACATATATATAGCATTCCGAGGGTGAGGCAGAAGCAAGGAGAGATTTAAAGGCACCGCACACCTTTTTTTGTTGTTGCTAGCTATAAGGAAGGGGCTATAAGGCCATGATTTACATACTGCTTTGTAGCTCCTCTCTCTTTTTTATGATTGGGTGCCTCTCCCCCAAGGGAAACCCCCTTCCACATTCCATCATTGCCAGAAGGCAAAAACCCGCAAAACAGCGAGTCCGCAAAAAGCGAACCGTGAAGTAGCGAGGAAACACTGTACTCCTATTTATGCAGGCCAAAATCCCATTGGTTTTTTAAGCTGCCACATGACATTGTCAGCTCATGTTTAACTGGTTGTCCATGAGGATTCCAAGATATTTTTCACATGTACTGCTATTGTGCCAGGCATCCCCTATTCTGTATCTTTGCATTTCATTTTGTTCTGCCTAAGTGGGGTATCTTGCAATTTGTTATTTGTTGTTTAGCATTAACTTTTTTTTCTAAATTGGTACTCTAAGCAGCTACTGAGCTTTCATTTGGGAGAAGAAGGTTCAGTGATACCCCATTCCAATATTTAGGGAATACAATTTTGACCCATCGATCTATCTCCACTGAATTCTGTGGTGTTAAATGTTGCTGTTGTTGTAGTTAGGCTGCACTAGGGATGAGCTTTTTTTTTCATTTCACTTATGCCCATATTTCGGAATAAATTTTGGTTAAAATTGGTTTTAATGATTGCTATGAAATTCTTCCCCATGGCTAGTCTTACAAATTTCTGGAGTGGTCAAGACTGGATGCTGATGATAAAGAAGCTTAATCCATAATATTTGAAATGCTTGAAATAATGGTTTCAGATAAAGGTAATGGGAAAAGAGGGTTCCCAAATAGTCCACATTTTTGTTTTGGGAATGTAGCATGGAATTTACCAAAAGGCTTTGCTCAGAAGATAATTTACAGCAACATTTGTTTGTTTAGTCCCAGAATATTTAGCAGAAATCAAGAATTAAAACGCGCACGTGTGTGTGTGTGTGTGCATATATGTATGTCATTGTATGTGTGTGTGTGTGTATGTATGTATGCATGTGTGTGTATGTATTGGATGTGTCTCTTTGAATTATACATTCAAAGTAAAATGTACAGGACTCTCAAAAACTTTGCTAGAGACTATTGTTTCTGTTTCTATGGAAACAGGTGCTGAATTGCTATGCACATGGCAGTGAACAATCACTATAAAAGGAACTGCTGCAAAATGCTGGCTAGATGAGGCTTTTAATATAAATCCTTTATACAAACATCTGCACTAAGCTGAAATGCAAATGGATAGAATTAATGCTTCTCAGTGACTCCAAGCATGAGCATCCATTGAAGGTTCTGCTGCACATGAATTCATTTGAGTCTCACCCATCCATTGTTTAATCTTTCGAAATATTAATTCTTCTGGAAAGGGACATAACTACTCTAAAAATGGAAAATGTAATTCATTCTCTGTCTGGATTTGATCCAGAGAACCCATTTGTATTGTTTTTAAGCATAAAAAGTATTTCTTCAATACCCATACTGGCCCAAGATGTTTTGTTAGCTAACGCTGTGAGTAAGATGGCACTCTCTCCATTCCAAGTAAGTTCACTGGATGGAGAGTTACATTTTAACTCAGCACTGGCAATAAGAGAGAAAAAAACTTCTTCACTATACCCAAGGTTCACAGACTGAACTGACAAGTCCTAGGATTCCATAGCATTGATTCATGGCTGTTAAAATGGTTTCAAACTGCATTAAGTCTACAATATAGATGCCACCTTAAGAGAAGCTAGAACACCGGTTCAGGTTGTATAGTAAGAGCAATTGAGGTATTTTTAGAGGAACTTCTTAAATTAAGAGGAGAAACAATATCTGTTGGAGTGTTAATCTTTTGAACTTCCATCCTTGACTCAACTGTATATTCTGAAATAAAAACAAATATTGTAAAATGCATTTGATGTCCAACAGCCTCATTAAAAGGAAACTGGACTTGGGAGGAATGCTCATGCCCCTGGAATTCTCAGCTCTCATATAAATGGGTCGAAGGATCACAACATTATGGTCCATCCTTGTTGTTCTCTTGTTGTGTGCCTTCTAGCCATTGGTGACTCAAAGGCAATTCCGTCACAGGGTTTTCTTGGCATGATTGGCTAAGATGAGGTTTACTGTTACCTTCCTCCGAGGCTGAGAGGGTATGAAGTGCACCCAATGGGTTTCTGTGGCTGAGCAGGGATTTAAACCCTGGTCTCCAGAGTTGTATCCAGTTCTCAAACCATTACACCACACACTGGCTTCCTCTCTTGTTATATTAATGCTATTTTGCACCAATTCAAAATGTATCAATGCTATTTTGCACCAATTCAAAATGTATCAATGCTATTTTGTATCAATACTATTTTGCACCAAAGGCCTTCGTGACTGCTTATCTCGTTGTACTGCCTTTAATTTATACACTAGCTTACTGATTTTATTATTTTGATCAAGTATATTATACCTGAATATTTTTACTCATATATTAGCATATTACTTAACACATTTGCTAATAATGATTTTTTTTAAGGAAAACCTGTTCTTAAAATAGCATGTCAGATATTTGTGGCTGCTTTCTCTTTTTGAAGGGGCATACTTAATAATAAACAATTTTTCCACTACTAATAAGTTTAGGGGTTATTTAATTTAAATATGGGATGTGGTTGGATGGAATAAGAACAAATATATAAGTTTGCCAGCACAACAATCCAAAATGAAGTGAACAATAAGTATTTGACAGGTTTTCTTTCAACTGACAATGAATATTTGAGATAAATATACACAGTACCTAATCTGTAGTGCTTCCTAATGTAAACTATGGAGCATTTCATAATGAAACTATTTTTACAAAAGGCAAAAGTAAGGGGGAATTATAAGTTACAAGGACACTGTGACTGCTATTCACTTGTCCTTCCCCACAAACTCATGTGAGAAACAATTACATTGTCTCATGTGATCTCAATGTTATACCATTGTTGAAAGAGAAGTGGCTCTAAAACTTATTCAGAAAGTGTTTGAGAGAACTTAACATAACTACAAAGCAGTTTTCAGTTCTCAGATCTTTTACCTTCACAGAGTAGTTTGTCTGGTTTAAGCATTTGTTGCATCTGAAATAACAGTAACACACACACGCAAAACAACAACACCCACCCTTCACAAATACAGTGTGGATACTTTATACAAAATGTTTTTCTTTTATAGGATTTCGAGCTATACAATGAACTGAAAATGAATGTTCTAAATCTTCTAGAAGAAGTGTTGAGGGACCCTGACCTGTTACCACAAGAAAGAAAAGCTACAGCAAACATATTGAGGTAAAGAAATTAAATTCGAGATTGTACTGATGCAATAAGGGCAGCAAAGAATTGTTTCTGTGGAGTGAGCTCTAAAATGGTCCCCAGACTATGCTCAATCAGATTTATCCTACATCTTCTTCCACTGTTGTTCTAGTTGTCTATTACAACCAAAACAACTCCTGTGGACATCCACCACATTGAGACCTTGGAAAATAAAATATGGGAAAGTAATTGAGGCACATATTTGTCTGGTTTTGATGGATGAGATTCAGTTTCTTGAAAGAGATAATGTTCCAAGCCTTCTAAAAGAAGCAATTGTAAGATCACTGTTAAAGAAAGTTTTGTTGAATCCCCCAACCCTATATAATTTTCAGCCAGATTCAGATATCACTTTCTAATTATACACACACACAGTGTGCGTATGTGTGTGTGTGTGTGTGTGTATGTATGTATGTGTATATATGTGTATATATATATATATATATATATATATATATATATATATATATATATAATGGTTGATGACCAGTACCAAAAATGAACAAATGTCAGAACAGGAACATATACTGTACATTTAGGTGTTAAGAAACACTGTCAAAAGCAACATCACATTCTAATTTAAGATCTTAAGAGTGAGTGGTGACACACCACCATGCTTTTTTGGCTGAAATTGAACGATTCCAATCTGAATTTGGACCTACTTATGGGACAGAAATGGCTTTGGTTCCTTTGGTGGACGACTTGTCCCTGGATCTGGATAGAAGGACTGCATCCTTAGTGTGCCTATTGGACATTCAGTACTATTGATCATGGTATGTTTCTGTGTCATTTGATTGACAACAGAATGGGGAACACTGCTTAGCAGTGATTCCTGTCTTTTTGGCTGAAATTTCCCATAATATGGATCTGGTGCCTGTTCGGCCTGTTGGACATCAGGTTGTAGAGTCCCAGATAGTTAGTTCTGTTTGGGATAATACTGTCTTCTACATGAAGCTGTTGGAGGATATTATCTGGAGTTGGGATTGGATCTCACCTGTACACTGATGGTACCCAAACAAGCTCTGGAAAATTTGAATCATTGTCTGGATGCAGGGAAAGATTGGCTGTAATCCAATAAATTGACATGACAGAAGTGTGATTGAGCAGTAGGAAAGCTAACCTGTTAGTGATAGCTCTGGAATGTGAGGGGTAGTTTATTGTTTGGTTCTGTGTTATGAGACAGTTTCTGTTGCCTCTTGAAGGTTTACCTGTTCCTGGCAACAGTTTCTAATGTGATTGCTGTGAATACTGCACTTTTTATAGAGTCCTAGGGCACTTTCAGAGAGGTCTGTATCCCAGGATCTGATCCAAGTTTTCTGCTTTAAACCGGATTATATGAGTTGGCATTACCAGATAATATGGGATAAACAGAAAACCTGGGATCAGATCCTGGGATATAGGCTTGTCTGGAAGGGCCCCTACAGACGATTCAATGGAATCCTTTCCCTACTTAGCTGGATGTAAACTTTTTTTTACCATCTCCCTTCTCTATGTTGAAGGGAGAGGGTAAAAAGAACTTGTTGTGTAGGGTGTCTGCTTCTGATATTACCCTCAGAATTTGGTCTAAAATACTGGGAAACCCATAAGAACCTTCCTTCCACCTCTATGTTGAAGGGAGGTTCTTAATGGGTTTCTCAGTGTTTTAGGCCAAGTTCAGAGGGTGATTGAGAGATTATTTGTGTTAGAAAACGCACCCATCCATTTTGCAGACCCCACAGGATCCAATGAGACTCACCTTTGAATAGAAATGTATAGGATACAGTTATTATTAGCAATTATCTAAAACAATAATTTCCCCACAGTTTTGTCTTATGATTTCAACTGAAATATTGTCTCTGTCAACAAAGAAGTTCATTTTGCTATGACGTCTTTTGCCCATTGTTTCTAGGGCACTTTCCCAGGAAGATCAAGATGACAATCACTTAAAAATAGAGGACATCATGCAGACGGTGAGTTTAGATATGCATATCTTAGGTTTTTCTCCGTAACTCTATAAAACTGGTGAAAGCACTAGTATTATGTCTTTTACTCGGTGCAACCATGATAGGAAATTACTGCCCCTTTCGAATTTGCATTTTATCACTCTGTACTCATTTTTTTGACACCTGTTGTTGAAAAAAGAATAACTTCATACATGAATGCTGGCTCAGTGAGACATTAGGCAAAATATGGGCCACTCTTTTGAATATACATCTGAGGTCATTTTGAGTGAGGCGTATTCTATGAAGGAGCATGGTCACTCTAGTTATTTTATTATACAAATTATTTGAAATTGGAGTACCAATTTGCATGTGAAAGCACGAACGAAAGGACATGAGGGGAAAAAGACTCAGTGTGCTGTCTTCAACCACAAAGGACTTATTTACATGGAGGAAAGTATCAAATGAAAGGAAATTTGAAGTGCAGAAAGACTTCTTCCTGGGGAAGCAGATAGCTTTGTAATTATAGTCCTTGCCAATCAACGTGTTAGAATGCTTGGTATAAAAGTGTCACGAAGCTCTCAGCTCCACTGATGTTCAGGAGCTAGAGAAGATCAGTTACTGAATTAAGCTCTTCTTAAGTCTTCTGAAGAAGGATTGCATCTCAAAGATAGAACACAGGCCTGACATGTAAAGAGTCTCCATTTAAGCCTTGGCATTTTCAAGTAGTGAGAGAAAAGGTTCCTGCAGTAGAACTACTGCTTGTCAGCGTTGGTAGCTGTAGTCCAGATGGACTAATTATCTGAGTCCGCATAAAGCATTCCTATTAGCATTTATTTTCTGATTGATAGTCTGGAGTACTGTGCTTTTGTTACTTTTGCAAATGAGACCATTTGTTCAGAACGCTAGACAATCCTGTTCTTTTTTCCATCCTTTTTTGGAGTTGCTATCAACTGGTTTTATTTGCAAAAGTAGCTTATGTGTTATGCATCAATATTTTATGTAGACTCCATTGTACTAATACATTAGTAATTCTTGTATAATTGTCTGCTTCTTTGAGCTTAACTATTATCTAGCTGATTGTTTTATCACTTCCAATAGTGAACAGAGGCAGTGAGTGCCAACAGAATTGCGGGCAAATAAGGCCACTAAGAACCAATGGGAAGAGATCAGCAAGTTTAGGAGAGATGAAAACAAAACTTTGAGGAAATAAATCCTAAAGAAGAACCCAAAATGTCCCCATAAGGACCAAGAATGCTGAACAGACACAGACCAATGTCTATTGGGAAAGAAAAACAAAAGGCTGGGGGAATAAATAGGAAACAAAATAGAAGAGGGCATCACTAGAATTCTGAATAGGAATACTCCTTTTATGGAACAATGATCCTTTTATGGATCAATAGGAGCAATATTGGAGGTTCTACTTTTATGGAGCAATTATGTTGGAGGTTCCACTTGTTATTTGCTATTTGTTGTTATTACGAGCCCTTAAGTTATTTCTAACTTATCATGATAGATCAACCCATCACAGGTTTTTTTTTTTTTTGCAAAATTCATTCAGAAGGGTTTTATCTTTGCTTTCTTGTGAGACTGAAAAATGTGATTTGCCTAAGATCACCATTGTTTGCAAAGTCATAGTCCAACTTTCAAACCAATATATCATGTTTACTATTAGCTAGGATGGGGCCGTGGTGGCCCAGCAGGTTAAACCACTAAGCTGCAAAACTTGCTGATGGAAGGTTGGCAGTTCAAATCTGTGAGACGGGGTGAACTTGAATCTGTGAGATGGGGTGAGCTCCCATTGTTAGCCCCAGCTTCTGCCAACCAAGCAGTTTGAAAACATGCATATGTGAGCAGATCAATAGGTACCGCTTCAGTGGGAAGGTAATAGCACTCCATGCAGTCATACTGGCCACTTGACCTAGGAGGTATCTATGGACAATGCAGGCTTTTCAGCTTAGAAATGGAGATATGCACCACCCCCCAAAGTTGGACTCGACTAGACTTAATGTCAAGGGAAAACCTTTACCTTTACTATTAGCTATCATTAATGTTGTTTGGGGGCATTGACTGCCGACTGTAAACCACCTCGAGTTGCCTCCGGGTTGAGGGGGGGGGGTATATAAATATGGTAAATAAATGAATAAGTAAATAAAGTATTTATTTATCGTATCAGAAGCAAATTGAGGGTACAGTTGTAATGTATTTAAAAACACAAAGTTAAAAGGCTTGGCATTATACTAAATGTCCTTTGACCAGTAGCTGGCCACTTGAAGTGCCTCCTGGTGTTGCTATAATAATTAAGTACCAATGTTACATGAAACTTCATAAATAATATGATGACATATTCCCAGCGGAATTGGCTCATTTGTATAGTCTCTATCTTTATCAGGAACTATATTAAGTCCAGTTTACAAATGGCTAACTAAGGCATGGAAAAAGGAACTGTTCTTATTTACAACAGTCACAGAAATGCAGCGCTCTGGATTACCAAGCAAACAACAAAAGGATGCAATAGAGTGAAATCTATATGATCATTAACTTAATTTGATTACTGAAATTTAAGGATCCATTTCTGGCTTTTACAAATGTTATCTTCAACATTATATTTAAATGCTATGTTTAAAGGGTATTTTAAGAATCAACCTAAAAAGAAAATAATAATTTAATCATACATTTTGAGAAAAAGCATGATTATATTTGAATCTTTTGCATAATAAGCTTCATTCTCAACATTTGAGAAATGTTACCATTTGGAAGTCTACTTTACTGAATGGTTTAAAAATAAGAAGGAAGTTCTAAGCTCTGAAGAATATTCTATCATCAAGCTTAGGATGATGTAGAACTATATTATAGGAGATGTGTTTTCAAAAGAATTTCAACTATTCCTTTTTATTTCTATAAAATCTGTTCAATATGTATTTATTAACTTATGCTGTATTGTGCCCAAATTAACAAATCTTCATCCATAGCAGAATTATTGGCTATGTAAGTTTGCTTCGTCTTACTCATTTACTTTCTACAGATACAGGCAGTCCCCAAGTTACAAACAAGATAGGTTCTATAGGTCTACTCTTAAGTTGAATTTGTTTGTAAGTCAAAGCAGGTACATTTTAAAGTGTAACTGCAGATACTCAGAGTGGTTTACACATAGAAAGGCAAACATTCAATGCCTCAAAATATGTATTTATTTATGGCATTTGTAGCCCGCCTTTCTCAGCCTTACAGCAACTCAAGGCGGCTTACAGAATTGGCAGAATTTGATGCCATACATTCATAAAAGTACAGTTAAAAACATTCAACATAACATTATAAAAACCATATAAAACCATTAAAAACATATCATCACCGGTGTTGTCTTGTTAAAATCATTATCCAGCAGCATTGTCTAGCCATTTTTTGTTCATTCTTCCTATTTCATAATTGTTTATTCCACTGCATTTCCAAACGCTTGTTCAAAAAGCCAAGTTTTTACTCTTTTACAGACATATCAAAATAATGTAAGATAATGGAAAGTAACAACAGAAAACTTACAACAAAGGAATTAAGTATAAAAACAAGAACAATCCACTAAGACACAAAAACTGAAACATAAATAAACATTACAAATGTACAAAAATAAACATTATTCTCTATATATAAATATATATATATAGCTAGCTAGCTTTGGATAACATAGAGAAGGGTTAACACCTCCATTGTGTTTGTTTTTCTGTCTGTGCCCCTGTTCAGAAGATTTAACTTAAACTTTCTATCCCTGTTATAGTTGAATTTTGAAAAAAATGGCTTGTGGAAACAAGGATTGGTGAGAAAGCTGAGATCAGTTGAGATCCCTTTCCTCCATGATTCAGGAATTTCCCTTCCTAGGAGTAGATTTCTCTCACTTCCTATTGTCTTACCCCAATTCTTAACTGTGAGTCATTTATAAGTCAGATGTTTGTAACTCGGGGACTGCCTGTAATAGGAAGTAGGCAGTAAAATTAATAGTGTATGTCATTAACCTAACATGATGTGAACTAAAACTTGCTTTTTAATCAAACGTGTGCTTCTTTACTTACAGTTAGAATGTCCTAAACCAGAGTGCTTTGAAACGCTATCAGCCATGGAGCTTGCTGAACAAATAACTCTCTTAGATCACATTGTTTTCAGAAGCATACCCTATGAGTAAGTCGTTTTTGAATAATTATAATCAAAGTGAAAATATTTTAAGTGAAGTTTCAAGAGAGGGTGATTCACACTAGTGGCAAGTCTGTAAAGAACAATGTGAATGCATAATAGTCTGAGTTGTGTTTTGTGTTGGTTAAGATCGATTAAAACATAAATGGGCCATGAAAAACTAATGTCAATATGTTTAGCAGTATCATACTGTCTCCATGGAGTTCTTTGTGAACAGGATGCAGTTCATTTCCTGAAGGGGCTAACTGCAACGAACATCTGGCATTATTGTTATCATACTTGCTGCCAGATCAGGAAATCTGTGGGAACAAAGCTAGGAAAGGTTGAGTATATAAAGCAAAGTGTGGCTCTCCAATGTTGAATTTTCAATTCCAGCATTCTTCAGCATTATACTAGGCAGGAACAATGGCTGGCTAGGACCAAGACCCACATATTCCCCATACATTTTGATACAATCCGCCTATCCTTATTCGTCCCTAAATTAGCCATGTCCTTAGTATGGGTGTCATATCTCATATGCTGTCCTGGAAGGAGGCCCGAAGGGAGCATATGAGACAGTGGTGCTCCTTCTCTGAGGTTGGCCATCATAGAAACTGTCCCAGTGGTTGCTTCCTGATCAAGTCAGATCTCAAGAGTATAAAGCTTCAGCCTTGGGGAGTGGGTAGGGCTGTGTGAGGGGCATATCAGTCGGTAGTAGGGAGAGGCTATGGATCCGGAGGAAGGAAGGGACAGAATGTGGAGTCGTCCCTCCTGCATCACCACCACCACCCCAGATAAAGCTCAATATGTGTCAGTCCTGGAGCTGATTAGATTTGTCTTTCTTTCATTACAATGGAAAAGATTTCTCCTTAAAAACATTGAGAATGTGTACAAGAGGGAACCAGGTCCCCACTTTTGCCCTATGAGCAAGAAAAATTGGAAAATTCTGTACCAAAGTGCTCTGTAAAATCAGAGTGCTCTTTTGTTGTTGATCTAAATTCTATTCCAGAAGTGGTTGTATTGGCTTAGAGATTTTTGTTTTCATGTCAGGAGCAACTTGAGAAACTGCAAGTCGCTTCTGGTGTGAGAGAATTGGCCGTCTGCAAGGATGTTGTCCAGGGGATGCCTGGATGTTTGATGTTTTACTATCCTTGTGGGAGGCTTCTCTCATGTCACCGCATGGGAAGCTGGAGCTGACAGAGGGAGTTCATCCGCGCTCTCCTTGGATTCAAACCACTGACCTATTGTCAGCAAGTTCTGCCAGCACAAGGGTTTATCCCATTGTGCTACTGGGGGCTCCCAGACTTAGAGATGGCACAAATGTAGTATTCTATTCAAGGTTGCATAAACTTTACATATGGAGGCACTGGAGCCCCCAGTGGTGCAGTGGGTTAAACTGCTGAGGTGCTGAGCTTGTTGACCAAAAGGTTTCAGGTTCAAATCCGGGGAGCGGCGTGAGCGTCCGTTGTCAGCCCCAGCTTCAGCCAACCTAGCAGTTTAAAAACATGCAAATGTGAATCATGCAGGCCACATGACCTTGGAGTTGTCTACAGACAACGCTAGCTCTTCGGCTTAGAAATGGTGATGAGCACCACACCCCAGAGTTGGACATGACTGGACTTAATGGCAGGGGAAAACCTTTACCTACCTATGGATGCAGTGCCAAGGAGGTTCTGTAAATCCATCCTTTAGCGGTTATTTCATTTGGTTGAAAAGCAGTGTGATTCATTACTCCAAGATAAGCACCCTTTTTTATTTTATGCTAGGCAACTGGTGAAGAAGGTCTCAACCTAAGTCTGTATACTCCATAATTTTCTCATTATTGGAGGATAGTAGATCCAAAGAAGGTACACGAAGAACTCTATGACTCACGTATTTTTCATGATCTTTCTGACAAAACCAATTGTGCACTATTATTGATTTTAGTGCCAGCACAAAAGACTTGCAGCTTATTGCCTTACTTTAAACAGTTGTCTGTAGCAAGCTTGGGTATTAGATATTCTTTCAATTCTTTCTTCAAATAGAAGAGAAAAAGCTACAATGGGGATTTAGGCCCTTGTTGTATATCCAGGAGTCTCTTAATCAATCAGTCAATCAATCAGTATTTTTCTACCTTTTCCTATCTTTAAGAAGATCTGAACTGGCTACTGGTTGGTGGTTATTGTTGTTCTTAGGTTTTTATGATGTCTGTTGTTCAGTTTTATTGTTTTAATTATTGAAATGCAATGTATTTTAATTGTGCTCTATTTTATTCTGTTGGGCTTGGTTCCATGTAAGCCTCCCCAAGTCCCTTCAGGGAGATGGTAATGGGATATAAGAATAAAGTTGTTGTTGTTGTTGTTGTTGTTGTTGTTGTTGTTGTTGTTTATTCTTTTCCTTTCTTCCTCCTTTTTTTCCAGAGAGTTTCTTGGGCAGGGTTGGATGAAATTGGACAAAATTGAAAGAACACCTTATATTATGAAAACCAGCCAACACTTTAATGATGTAAGTTACTTTAAAACAGGATACTTTCTAGGAAACGAAATACTGTAATCTGGATTTACCATAGAGATCTCTACAAAATCTAGATTTTCTGAACAGATTACAAACAGTTTGGTAGTGCGGTGGGCCCTTGGTATCCATCCACTTGAATTTGGTTCCAGGACACCCCCTCCCAAATGGATACCAATATCAATGAATGCTCAAGTCCCAGTATATACAATGGTGTAGTAAAATGGTATCTTTTAAATAAATGGTGAACAACTGAAAGCAAATGTCACACAGTTTGTTTTTATCTAATAAAGACAAACTTAAAATAATATGTTTGTTATACATAATTTAGTTTATTTTTCCTAGTGTTGCTTTTAGCATACAGCTGAGAGTCATTACCAATAGCAACCGGGCTAATGTCAGCAGTCATGTTATTTGGTAGAACATTGTGCTACGATTATCATCTCCTCTACACTTTATTTCACTTACTCTTGTCTTGTTACCTTTAGACGTTCACGAAATGTATTATTAGTCTTAATTGCTAAAAAGCCATAATCATTCAGTTCATTTATACTGTTTAACTGTACGTTGTACTTGCAAGAAAAAAAAAGAACTCCTTCTTTGGCCTAGATGAGCAACCTTGTTGCATCCCAGATTATGAATTATGCGGATGTTGGCTCACGTGCGAATGCGATTGAGAAATGGGTAGCAGTCGCAGACATCTGCCGATGTTTGCACAACTACAATGGGGTGTTGGAAATCACATCAGCCTTGAACAGAAGTGCAATCTACAGGCTGAAGAAAACCTGGGCTAAAGTTTCTAAACAGGTAAAGAATATGCATTGATTCACACATTTTCCATTGTATTTGTCCTTATTGTAAATACCTTTAAGTTCTTCCTAATGTTCAGGGGGAATCTTCTTTCCTGTAGTTTGAAGCCATTGTTCTGCGTCCTAGTCTCCAGGGCAGCAGAAAACAAGCCCGCTCCCTCCTCCCTATGATTTCCCCTCACATATTTATACATGGCCATCAGATCCCCTCTCAGCCTTCTCTTCTGCAGGCTAAACCTGCCCAGCTCTTCAAGCTGCTCCTCATAGGGCTTGTTCCTCAGACCTTGATCCTTTTGATTGCCCTTCTCTTGACACATTCCAGCTTGTCAACATCTTCCTTCAATTGCGGTGCCCAGAATTGGACAAAGTATTCTGGGTGTGGTCTAACCAAGGCAGAATAGAGGGGTAATTTTGCTACTGTTATGACTTCCCTGGATTTAGACACTATACTTCTATTTATGCAGGCCAAAATCGAATAGGCTTTTTTAGATGCTGCATCACATTGTTGGCTCATGTTTGTTTAACTTGTTGTCCACAAGGACTCCAAGATCTTTTTCACATGTACTGCTATCGAGCCAGGTCCTCCATTCTGTATCTTTGCATTTCATTTTTTTCTGCCTAATTGGAGTATCTTGCATTTATCTCTGTTGAACTTCATTTTGTTAGTTTTGGCCCATCTCTAATCTGTTGAGATCATTTTGAATATATACAGGAAAAATAGATTTCCACAACTCTATGAACTCTGATATTTGTAGGAAGTCACACTGTACCATAGTGTAGGTTCCAGAAAATTGCTCACTAGTCTCGCAGAGAATGTCATTATAGAAAAAGTGGAGGAGGCAACAAGGGAGTGGCCATTTTGGGGAGAAGTGTAGATATTTTGAGATGCTTCCAAGATGAGAAATTGCAAAACACCATGCCACAAGACACAAGGGTGACTGACTGAGACAAAATTAGAACTGATGGAGAGATAGGAGAGGTGCTGCCTTCCTCATCCTACTTAGAGAAAGTTGGTCATAGACCGGACAAAGAGGTCCAGATTTCCAACTTGGTGTTTCCAGGAAACTCTCAATGTGTTGAGAGCATTCAGGAAGCTGTGAGCAAAAACACTCATGTACAAGAAACAGAAAAAGGGAAAAACCTACAAAATAAAAATAAATAAATGAGAAGTCAATTCTTGTAAGAGAAAAGTCAGAATCGCTAAAGCTCACATGATCATAGGCTTACTAGAGAGGTTAAAAATAATGTTAAAATGCTTTTCTTAGGCCACATTTAGAGCAAGAAGGAAATGATAGGGTTACAGCATTGAAAAGATGATGAAAAGCTAACAGAGAGGAAGCCAAATAGTTTAATACCTTCTTTGCCCCAGTCTTCTTGCAATAAGTAAAGAGATAATAAAGAAATAGCTACTCTCAATGAAGTCTCCAAGTCTCCAGGGCTGGATGAATTGCATCAAGAGTGCTGAAGGAACTTGCAGATGTAATCTCAGATCCACTTTCAATAATCTTTTAGAGTTTTTGGAGAATGTGAGAGTTCTCAGAAGATTGGGGGAGGAGAAGTGTTCTCAGCTTCAAAAAAGGGTAAAAAAGACTACTTACCAGTCAGCTTTAAGTGGATAATAGGAGAAATTAGAGATTATTAAATAGTCAGTCTTCGTGCACTTAGATCTGAATGCATTGGTTACTAAGAACCAGCATGGGGTTCCTAAAAATAGGTCATGCCAAACTAAATCTATTTTTTGATTAAGGAACAATTTTGATGGATTGGGAAGTCTTGTGGGTATAGTATATCTTGATTTCAGTGAGAGTTTTGACAAGGTCCCCCATGATGTGTTGTCAAAGGTTTTCATGGCCGGAATCACTGGGCTGCTTGAGTTTTTTGGCCTGTATGGCCATGTTCCAGAAAATTTTTCTCCTGATGTTTCATCTACATCTATGGCAGGCATCTTCAAAGATTGAGAGGTCTGTTGGAAACCAGACAAGTGAGGTTCATATATCTGTGGAATGTCCAGGGTGGGAGGGAGAACTCTTGTCTTTTTTAGGCTAGTGTGAATGTTGCAATTGGCCATCTTGATTAGCATTTAATGGCCTTGTAGCTTCAAAGCACGACTGGTTGCTGCCTGGGGGATCCTCATATTGTTTAAGCTTTTCCAGTTGCTTCTTGTGAATTCTGCTGTCGCCTGGGATTGCAACATCAACGATCCATTCTTTGTTTTCTTGCATGATTGTGAGGTTAGGAGTATTTCAGAAGTCCTAAAGTAGTTTGACTTGTTCATTTTGTGTAACTTTTTCAGGCTTGTGATCCTACCAGTTTTTTGTTGCAAGCAGATGGTATTTGTGGCACAAGTTCCAGTGGATAATCTGAGCAACAATATTATGCCTCTTCTTATAATCTATCTGTGCTTTATTATTATTATTATTATTATTATTATTATTATTATTATTATTTTCATGCATGGAAGGAAGTTGGACTAGTTGGCCCCTGTATTCCCTTCCAGCTCTAAGTATTTATGATTCTTTCCCACTGAAGGTTAAGCTAAAAGTACAAGCTGATATTGTGTCTTAAATGCAATAGTTTATCTCAAAGTATAGCATTATAGAATATTAATTAATATTTATTGAATGCTACTTTTACTACAGTTGGTTTTCCTCTTTCTTTTTCAACTGGTGGCAGTGTTGTGTAATGGGCAAATACTGGCCTTGCTCTGCGTAGATAGGTTTTCAAATCTTGATTAAGAGCCAAACCATGTAATTCTCAAGCAAATGTTTACTGGATAATGAGAATAAAGCCCATGCCATATTGGGACTACCGCTAACACCAGCCCACCACACCCGTTTTGGAGAGTTGGTGCCTATTTGAATAATTATCTGTCCCAGATCTCAAGTTTTATCATTTTTAAAACATCAAATCTTTTATACAAGCAAAGTTACAGGTCAAAGTGTTCAGCTAACGCTGTTTAATGCTTCTGCCATGATTTGGATTGTTTCAGAGCATTAGCACACCACAGATCCTTTTGCCAGAGTTGGAAATATCTAGCATGTAATTCTGGGGTGGTGGTGCAGCGGGTTAAACTCTTGAGCTGCTGAACTTGCTGACCGAAAGGTTGGCGGTTCGAATCCATGGAGTGGGGTGAGCTCTTGCTTTTAGGCTCAGCTTTTGCCAACCTAGCAGTTTGAAAACATGCAAAGGTAAGTAGATCAATGGCACCACCTTGCCGGGAAGATAACGGCGCTCCATGCAGTCATGCTGGCCACATGAACTTGGAGGTGTTTACGGACAACGCTGTCGCTTCGGCTTAGAAATGGAGATGAGCACCCCCCTCCCGCCGCCGAGTAGTACATGACTAGACTTAATGTCAAGGGGAAACTTTTACCTTTACTAATTCTAGGGTATGATATGCAATCTACACATTCAAATAAATTGCCACCTGGATGAAATGGTTGTATTATGGGTAATTGCTTTGCCTTTGGCAAGCAACTTGTTTTATAAGAGCTATGATTAGCAAAGATTGCTTAATTCCACAATTGTTTCAGAACTACATGTTTATTTAAAGCAAACTGGTTTTTTCAAAAACAACACCACCTTTCCGATCTGCTTAGTGTCATGTTGTGTTTCCTTGGAGAAGTCACTCTTCTTACATGTTCTTTTTTGTAGGCTAAAGCTCTTATGGATAAACTTCAGAAGACTGTATCATCTGAGGGAAGGTTTAAAAATCTCAGAGAAACACTCAAAAAGTAAGTCCAAATTACATATTTTGTAGTTCTGGTAAAGTTTTCCAACCAGTGTATTATTAATCCATTATCTCTCAGTCTTTGAAAATTCCTGGAGAACAGGGAAGTCTATGCAGACTAAAGGTGGGCAATATATATCTTCTCTCTTCAAAAAGGTAAGGTAGGGGAGAACTGACATAGATATCATTTGGTTTGATGTCAATACCAATAAAAATCCTGGAAAAGATAGTTAAAAAGCTGATTTGTGACCACTTAAAAAAAGCATGCTATCATAAGAGTCAGTTTGGATTTCTTTTCTTTTTTAATAAATACATGCCAATCTATTTTCTCTCCCCATTTATTTCTCTTTCTAATTTAAAATAGAATTGTAAGTTTGGTAGAGCAGTGGAAAGCTCTTAATACGGTACATTCACATTCTGCTTTTGGTTGGGCTTTTAGTAGAGTTAACAATTATATTCTTCCTGATAAGCTGAAAAAATATGTCCTTTCTTTATCTTTGGCATCTTTTGGAAAAGAATATGATGTCTTTGTCTATTTCCTTATGTATTTCGTCTTCAATGGGTGTGTAGCTCTGCAGCAATGGGAGTGTAGCTCTGCAGGAGCAGCATTGAAGGGAAGCCAGGATGCAGGTTAACCCACAGGTTGTTTCAGGTTGTTGTTGTTGTTTATTCGTTCAGTTGCTTCTGATTCTTCGTGACCTCATGGACCAGTGCACGCCAGAGCTCCCTGTCGGCCATCACCACCCCCAGCTCCTTCAGAGTCAAGCTAGGCACTTCAAGGAAACTATCCATCTTGCCTTTGGTCAGCCCCTCTTCCCTTTTTCCTTCCATTTTCCCCAGCATCATTGTCTTCCCTAAGCTTTCCTGTCTTCTCATGATGTGGCCAAAGTACTTCACCTTTGCCTCTACTATCCTTCCCTCCAGTGAGCAGTCGGGCTTTATTTTCTGAAGTATGGACTGGTTCTCACGGTCCAAGGCACTCTCAGAATTTTCCTCCAACACCACAGTTCAAAAGCATCTATCTTCCTTCAGTCAGCCTTCCTTATGGTCCAGCTCTCACATCCATAGGTTGCTATGGGGAATACCATTGCTTTAACTATGCAGATCTTTTTTGCCAGTGTGATGTCTCTACTCTTCACTATTTTATTGAGATTGGTCATTGCTCTCCTTCCAAGAAGTAAGCGTCTTCTGATTTCGTGGCTGCAGTCTGAATCTGCAGTAATCTTCGCGCCTAGAAATGCAAAGTGTGTCACTGCCTTCACATTTTCTCCCTCTATTTGCCAGTTATCAATCAGTCTGGTTGCCATAATCTTTTGCACTGTCTTGTTTCACCTTGGTTAGAAGGCTCCTCAGCGCCTCCTTGGTTTCACCCATCAAAATGGTATAATCTGCATACCTAAGGTTGTTAATGTTAACTCCAGCCTTGGATTTGTCAAGCCCTGCCCATCGCATGATGTGTTCTGCATATAAGTTGAATAGTTTGGGTGAGAGTATCCAGCCCTGCCATACTTCTTTCCCAATCCTGAACCGTCTGTTGTTCCATGGTCAGTTCTTACTGTTGCTACTTGGTCCTTATACAGATTCCTCAGGAGACAGACAAGGAGGCTTGGAATCCCCATACCACCAAGAACATGCCACAATTTATTATGATCCACACAGTCAAAGGCTTTAGAATAGTAAACTTAGTAATACTTAGAACAGACCCATTTAAATCAATGAGATTTAAGTTAATCATGATTAGCCTAAGTCCCTTTGATGTCAGTGGGTTATTCTAAGTATGACCAAATTTGTATCCGATTTATTCATTTCTGCTAAAACAAATTCATTTTTCAACTTCCATCTTCAAAAAATCTTGTTGTTTTTTGAGATTTACAATAAGCAAGGATGCATCTACAGTGTAGAATTAATGCGGTTTGACACCACTTTAAATGCCATGGCTCAGTGATGTGGAATCAATGGGTTTTTAATTTAATAAGGACTTTAACATTTCTACCAAAGAGTGCTGGTGCTTCACTAAATAGCAAATCCCAAGAGACTATAGCACTGAAGCCAGACAGTTAAAGTGGTGTCAATCTGCATTAATTTGACAGTGCAGAGGCAGACCAAGAAATCTGCAGATTTGCTTTGATTCCATTATATCTTTATGTGAAAGTTCTGCAGAATAATCTTTACCAAGTTCCATTTCTTTTTAATAGAATTTATAGCACAGCTCTTCTAAAATGAATGGAAAGTATACAATTGACAAAGAGTATACTTTGTCAATTTTACAAGGGTTGGCATTTTGCTTAAATACACAGTGATTAGAGTCCATAAATGATGGACTCTATAATTTCATAACCTTAGAATATCAAGGAAATTTATTGAATTATTTTCTTTTCCTGACCATCAAGTCATCAAGGTGTGTTCAAATATCAGTATCCAGTTATTCCTACTACTTTTTCTGAACGGGTTGTAGGCACAGAAGGCACATTTCTCTAATAGAATAATAGGGTTGGAAGGAACCACACGGGCCATCTAATCAAACCCCCCTGCCATGCAGGAAAAGTATCCCTGACAGATGGCCATCCAAAATAGCAGAAAACAACATACCTAACTATGGTGATGGTGATCATGTCTCTTCTCAGCCTTCTCTTCTACAGGCTAAACATACCCAGCTCTTTAAGCAGCTTCTCATAGGGCATGGTCTCCAGACCTTTGATCATTTTAGTTGCACTCCTCTGGACACTTTCCAGTTTGTCAGTTGAACTGTTTCTTGAATTGTGTTGCCCAGAATAGGACACAGTATTCCAGGTGAGATTTGACTAAAGCCAAATACAGAGGCACCATGACTTCCCTGGATTGAGACACTATACTCCTTTTGATGCAGCACAAAATCCCATTGGCTTTTTAAGTTGCTGCATCACACTGTTTGCTCATGTTCAACTTATTGGCCACAGGAGTCACCCATCCTGTATCTTTGCATTTCTTTTTTTCTGCTGAAGTACGGTGTCTTACATTTGTCCTTGTTAAAATTCCTTTTGTTAGTTTTGGCCCAGCTCTCCAATCTGTTGAGGTAATTTTGAATTCTGATCCTGTCCTCTGGAGTATTAGCTATTCCTCTTAGTTTGGTGTCATCTGCAAACTTGACAAGCATGCCCTCTAAACCATCTAAGTCATTAATAAAGATGTTGAACAGCACCAGGCCCAGGACAGAAGTCTGCTTATGTCACTTTTTTCCAGAATGAAGAGGAAACATTGGTGAGCATCCTTTGGCTTCAGACACTCAACAAATTACAGATCCACCTAATAGTAGTTTTGCTTCGCCCACATTTGGAAGATCATGGGGGACCTAGTTGAAGGCCTCACTAAAATCTGTTTTCTTTTTCTTCCTTTTTCTACTGATATACTCTAACAACCCCCTTTTATTGTCTTAAATCTCTCTGGCAAGTTTGAGTTCATTTTCCTATTTAGTCTTTTGGACCTTTTCCCTATGTGTGTTGTTTGTTTGTTTGAATTCCGCTTTGGTGATCTCTTACCCCTTTCCATTTCTTGTACATGTCCCTTTTAAATCTTATTTATTATTTATTTATGCGCTTGTATACCGCTAATATCTCAGCCTAAGTCGGCGACTCATTGCGGTTTACAACAACTAAAAAGTTAAAAACAATTAAAAACAGTATTCAATTTAAAACATGAAACACATATATAATACAAATTATTGGGCCACCAATAATAATCCCATGCATCTCGTAACTAAAATCACAATCCAAAATTCGTCGTCCATGATTACCAGCCTTTAGTCATCAAAATTCGTTGCAACGGATTAACCGAATGCTTGTTTAAACATCCATGTCTTCAGTCTCTTCCGAAACACCATCAGCGAGGAGGCTGATCGTACCTCTATAGGGAGGGTGTTCCAAAGCCGAGGGGCCACCACAGAGAAGGCCCTGTCTCTCGTTCCCGCCAGCCGCACTTGTGAAGCCGGCGGGATAGAGAGCAGGGACTCTCCAGAAGATCTTAGGGTCCTGGTGGGCTGATAGGCTGAGATACGTTCGGATAGATAAGTTGGGCCAGAACCGTTTAGGGCTTTAAAGGCCAACGCCAGCACTTTGAATTGAGCCCGGTGGCATATCGGCAGCCAGTGGAGCTGGTGCAGCAGAGGAGTTGTGTGCTCCCTGCGCCCCGCTCCTGTTAGTATCATGGCTGCCGCCCGTTGGACTAATTGGAGCTTCCGGGCTGTCTTCAAAGGCAACCCCACGTAGAGAGCGTTGCAGTAGTCAAGGCGGGATGTAACCAGAGCGTGGACTACCGTGGCTAAGTCAGACTTCCCAAGGTACGGTCGCAGTTGGCGCACAAGTTTTAACTGTGCGAATGCTCCCCTGGTCACCGCCGAAACCTGGGGTTCCAGGCTCAGCGATGAGTCCAGGATCACACCCAGAATCTTATCTCAGTTGAAAACTCTCTGGACATCCATTCTGGTTGTTTTACATTTCTCTTATTTTTTCTCCATGTTGACACTGTTAGCATTTGTACCTTCAATATCTCACAGTTAGGAAACTCCCATCCACCACTACCTCCCTTCTCTTTAAGCATTCCTATCCATGGGATCAGACTCAGTATTTTCCTGTTTCCTGAAGTCAGCTTTCCTAAAATCTAGAATGGATGGCTGACTTCTCTTAATTTCCTCATTCCTCTGTATCACGAACTCCAAGAGCACATGGTCACTCCCACTAAGGATCCCACCACTTCCACTCTGTTTACTAGTGTCGTGTTTTGCCCCAGAAACTGACTTCCAACAAAGGTTAAAGCATCTAAAAAGCTTTACTTCAACAAAATGATAATACTCTTAACAAACAGCAGCAAAGGAACAGAAGGAAAATCCCGAAAGGAAAACAAAAGTCTTACAGCAGACATCAAACCAAAGCCTTTGTCCAAAAGTCTTTGCGAGGCACTTCCTGGATCTGCAAACAAAGAAACCGGAGCACAGAAGCACTGAGTAGAATAGTTGCTGCCAGCATTGGCCCCTTGCTTTACTGCTGATTTAAAGCCCTCAGCTCCCAGCACAGGTGTTCCTAGTGTGAGGTCTGATTGCTCAGCATCCTTGCAGCAATTCTAGCTGACTTTCTCCTTTGTTCTTTTGCTCTTTGGTGTTCCTGAAAGGTAGGAAGTGGCAGTAAGTTTTCCTGGCCCCCTTCTTCTTCCTCAACACATGGCCCCAAATCCCCAACTCCTGTATCTTCAGCCTCCTGTTCTACACAACAACAAGGTCCTCAGAGTTGGTTAGGATCAGTAGAGGTCTTGTAACAAGAGAGCAGTATGCTCCTTAAAAACAGGCACTATATCACAATCTGGCTATGGATTTTTGGAGAGCTGCAGTTTACAAAAATTATTCATAAACAATCCCACATAGAGTGTTACAATAATCCAAACAAGATGTAAATTAACTCCCTGTGACCAGATCAGAAATGTTAACTGTGTCAGTGCTGAGGCCTGAATCCAGGAATACACTCAAATTGTGAGCCTGCATCAGTTAATCCAGTTAACCAGAAGCATTCCTAGTGGATCAAAAGATCAGGATATAGCAGTTCAGCCTAGAAATGATTCCATTAAGTCCCATCCTAGTAAGGTGGATAATGTCAATAGTTTGAGGGCTTAGAGATACAGCAGAACCAAGAGGAACACATTCACTTGTGCAGTTCCTGATGTAGGTCATCTAGCAAGCTGACCAAAGCTATTTGCTTCCCTTAAGTGGGCTTGAATCCATATTCAGATAGTTCTAGAGAAATTACAGTTTATCATCAATCTATATTTAGATTAATTCAAGATGAATAAATATTATCTTAAAGTGCAATCCTATTGCATACATGTTAAAGAATTTCATAAGGCACAGTGGAATTCATTTCCAAGTAAAGACACATAGATTTGGACTGCATGTTATTTTAAAGACTGAGCTGTTTGTTGTGCCAAAACAGTCCATAAACAGTAAAGGCTATACAGTAATAAAAGCTAATATTTCTTGTCATGCAGCTGTAATCCCCCTTCCGTACCATATCTCGGGATGTACCTAACAGACCTGGCATTTATTGAAGAAGGAACACCAAATTTTACTGAAGAAGGCCTTGTTAATTTTTCCAAAATGAGAATGGTAATTCTTCCATGGTTTTTCTTTCTTTCTTTTCATATTTATAGTTTATTATATACGTGCTGCATTTCCAAGCTGTATTATTGGCAGAAATTAAGAAGCAACTGCTTGTTTTGCATCCAGGTTCAGCGTTCTATCACCACCTGCTGGTGGATTTCATATTATCACTACAGATTGAGGATCTCTTATATAAAGTGCTTGGGACCAGATGTGTTTTGGATTTTCCTGATTTTTCCACCCTTGGAATGATTGCATTTGCATATATATGTACATAATGGAGATGGGACCCAAGTCTAAACACAAAAATCATTTATCTTTCATATAGATCTTATACACAATATTTCTAAGAATTTTGTCCATAAAGCGAGGTTTTGTACATTGATCTTCTGGAAAGTTATACAATTCCTAACCCCGTTATACACACTCATCTGGGAGGAAGCTGCCTTAAATTTCGTAGCACTGACTTCTGAGTAGACATGCATAGGATTGCTCCTGCAACATTTTTATTTTTGGGAAGAAGTTAAACCACTTTCCTTGTTGCATTCACAATGTATCATAAAACAATAGGTGAACAATTTGGGCAATATGACCCAAGTGGAAGTGCACTTGAATTGTCACTGAAACAACATTGGTAGCAGGAAAAAAAATTCTTGTTTAGTTCTAGATTTGGATCCTACATTGTTTTTCTGTCTACTTTGGTGGGCAGTTTATTTATTTATTTGCTTTACTTCTATACCGCATTTTTCAGCCTAGATTAGGCGACTCAATGCGGTTTGATTTCTGCAAGTTCCTGATTTTAAATACAAAGCCTCCATAATATATCCAATGCAATTCCCATTTATCCCTTGATCTAAACGCAAAAGTTAGTTCATAGGAAGTCAAGCTAAAATCCAAGTCTGTCTGTCAGTCCATTTATGCAATGAAATAAAATATTTACTTATGTCTGTTTCTTTAAAAGATATCACATATAATCAGGGAAATACGGCAGTTCCAACAAACGTCTTATCGCATAGATCATCAACCAAAGGTACAATACTTTCATCTCTTCTTTTGCAGTGCTTTTGAATATTTTGAGTATTTGTGCCAGTGTTTTTTGGGTTTTTTTACTATTAGAAAGGAGGAGATGATGTGGTGTAATTTGTGGTTAAGGTGTGTACAAAGTATTTTCAGAAAGGATTGTGAGCTTTGGATTTGCGATCTCTTCACATAACCTCAATCACGGGTGGCAAAGAAGGCACACGGGATGGCTCATTGCATCCCACATGCCCTCCCTCCTACCGTCATCATGCAAAAGGGACAGGAGAGGCTGCTTTGGCACCCTTTCCCTCCCCTCATCAGATGGCAGAAAGGGCAGTAACGAATCTTGCCCAGCTGTCTTTTCTGCCATCACATGGCAAAATGGGGAGGAAAGTGTGGGTAGCTCCATTGGAGATACCCAAACTACACTTTCCCCCCTGTAGTGGAGAAGAAAGTGCCTTTGGGAGGAGTGTGGTGGGGCCTGCTGTGCATCATGTGATGGTGCACGGCAGGCCCCTCCTTGCCATGATTTAAAGCCTCATGTGAAGAAGTCCCTAATGTCATTTGTTCAATCAGGACTTCATTTAAAAATGTGTATCCCTTAAATTAGTGGTTCTCAACCTGGGGTCCCCAGATGTTTTTGGCCTACAACTCCCAGAAATCCCAGCCAGTTTACCTGCTGTTAGGATTTCTGGGAGTTGAAGGCCAAAAACATCTGGGAACCCCAGGTTGAGAACCACTGCCTTAAATTATTCCCCCAAAGCAGAAGTTGTATACAGTACGGTTCCTGTAGCCATGGGATATGTCCTAGACTTCATATGCAAAACTATGGATACTAGTGCAGTGTATCTCCAAAAATTGACTTCCAAGAATACCATACAGTTGTGTTAGAGCAGTGGTTCTCAACCTGTGGTTCCCAGGTGTTTTGGCCTACAACTCCCAGAAATCCAAGCCAGTTTGAAGTTGAAGGCCAAAACATCTGGGGACCCATAGGCTGAAAACCCTGTGCTAGAGGATCTGGAAAGCACCTAGCAAATTATATATTTTTGTTGGATATGGTAAATGAAAATATGGGTCCTGAAAAAATGCAGGTTGTACTGTATTCCCATCTAATGTGTGTTCCTACCACTGCTTTCATAAAACAGACTTGTATCTTTTCAAACTAAAACTCTCTTGCTTTTTGACAAGAAGGCAGATTTAATTATTTAGGAAAAAATCAGTTGAATCCAAGGATATACATGGTCTTTCCACTGTTACATAAAAAATGTTTCCTGTTCTTGTTCTTCCAGGTCACTCAATACTTACTTGACAAGAGTCTCATCATAGATGAAGACACTTTGTATGAACTATCTCTGAAGATTGAACCCAGACTGCCTGCCTGAAAAAACAGTTTTGTTCTTCATCCTACAGAGAACTTTAGTGTAATGGAAAAATTATGCATGGCATGTCCCCTAAACAATGCAAGGGGGAAACGCTGAGAAGAATTCAAGTTCCCTTTGCCATTAAGGGACACAGAGTCTCACTGAGATTCCTTTTCAGGCAGAGATGAAGCTGTTGGAGTTGCAAGTCCAAAAGATTACCAACAAAGGTTGAATGCTTTTGCTTTGTAAAGGAAATGTTTCATGAAAGAAAGACTGGGGGCTAAGAAAAATATAAGGAACATTGGTAAGAATTGTACTGAACCTGTCAAAGGGCAAAATGAAATATAGGGACCATCTTCCCTTAGATGATAATAAATGAAGAAAGCAAATGTAAAAGAGATAAGCTTCTCCACTCTGCTTGGACAAAACACATGATCCATAATGAGCATGAAAGCATCTATGTATTATGACGCTATTTGCATTTGGTGGTATCCATTGTAAACAATAAGCATTTAAAAGTATTTTTTCCTGTATAATGTGATCTTTAACAACACCAAGGCTTTTGCTTTCTAAACGGCTTGTTTTTATTGAAAATGCCTCCTTTGCAAATTCATCACAGTATGTCTCCAATTTCAAAAATGGATAGAAGGTTGGAAACATTGGTGACATATAGCCAGCTAAATACTGTAAATAGTTTTTTTCATCTAGGAGGCCCATGCATAAACTGCCTTTTATGGTTGTCAAAGATACAAGCCTAGGTGGGATTTTTAAGTTCAATGCTTTCATTTCATAGCAGAATATGGCACTGTAATAGATTAATTCCATTAGTATTTTGCACCTTGTTTGGCATCAACAACAATATTCCAGCAACCTTTGTTTAAAATGCATGCTGTAATTCAGAGCATTGTGTGAGCTCCAGGGCAACTTTATGGTACCTTACATGATGGCCAGGATTCTTTCCTTTACTTAGGAAAGCAATTTCAGACAAGTATCTTGGTATGAACACTACACTTCCATGTTCATGGAAGCCAGTGAGGAACCTTCACCTGTGCACCAGCATCAAAGCCTAGTCACTGCCCATTAGTAATAATAGTTGTCATGGTAGTACATATGCCTTTGATTTTTTATTAAAAGTACTTAGAACTATTTTTCAAGGTTTATACTTTGTTAAGCTTAGTTGTCATGCTTAAATATTACACAGCATGACCACTATCCATTGCACTGTGATGTGCGCTGAAGTGCAATAGAGCCTCACATTATGGTACACGAAACTGTGACAAATATTTCTCTCTGTGCGTATGTGCGTATACATGGGCATGACTCCAATGGCAATTTAAATGTAGTATCTGCATCCACTGTGGTCTCTGATCCAAGAGCCTGCATGTAAGCATTTGCTCTGGTGTGCACATGAGCTGGAATTGCCCCATTTTCTTGGAGTGAGAGTACATTTCCAAACAATGTGTAAGCTCTTGCTTGCATAATGTGGCATGCACATGTAACTCTTTCTAAATTCTGTGGGGCCAACTATAATTGAATATTGTAAACACAGTCATTTTTTTTCATGTCAGGAGCGACTTAAGAAACTGCAAGTCACTTCTGGTGTGAGAAAATTAGCCATCTGCAAGGAAGTTGCCCAGGGGATACCCAAATGTTTTTGATGTTTTACCATCCTTGTGGGAGTCTTCTCTTATGTCCCCACATGGGGAACTGGAGCTAACAGACCTGACAGTCATAATTAGACAAGTGTGTGTGTGTGTGTATTCAACAGTATATCAAGTTATATATTAAATTTGGCATGCATATGCACTTTCCCAAAATTTCTAAGCATCCACTGAGGTGTCAGTGCAGCCCTCAATACCAGGAGTGTTTGATCTTTAAGTCCTAAGAGAAAGATATCAAACAGGAGACAACAAATTATGGAAATGGGTTGTTGTAAGTTTTTTCGGTCTATATGGCCATGTTCTAGAGGACATGACCATATAGCCCCAAAAAACCTACAACAACCCAGTGATTCCGGCCATGAAAGCCTTCGACGATAATTTATGGAAATTCCACTATAAGGAATGTATCATTTTATTCCTTCCTTAAATATAGAATGGAAGATACTGTGGCCTTATTCAAGGTGAAAAGGGCCTCCTCCTTCTCCCTAGCAATTGCAGCTCCTCTCCAGGGAGAACTGGAGTAAGTACAGGGTTTCCTTGCACAAGGAGTTGCAGACACTGGAACTCAGATACAAGTCTCAGACCACACCTGTGACCTTGTAGGAATTACAAATTCTTTGGCTCAATAAACAGTTCCTTCCTCCCATAATGATTCTTTCAGAGACCAAAATATGGAGGAGAATCCCAGAAAAGATGAAATCCAAGAAGAAGAATGTATTTATATTTGTCACTGCAATCAGGGGAACAGAAAAACACATAAGTTGATCTGTCTTGTGATCTTTACTAATAGCCTTTTTTCTCTGTGACTCCAGATTAAGTACTTTAATGTTTTAAGATACATGTGATCACTTTTATGAAATGTGAGATTTCCTGCATGGAAAGTGATCACAAACATAACCGCGAAGATGGAAAGCCGATCGCACCATTGAACAATTAGGCTGGAAAAGTGCCTTTACTTTTCCAATCCTTATCAGACTGCTGACAAAATAGGGCTAAACAATATCATTAGTTACCTCCCGTTTAACCCTCTCAGGTAGACAATTGTTTTTAAAGAATTGGCATATTTGAGCTGATATTTCTTACCAGTCTAACTAAGCTGCTAAATCCTAACAACTGTGGAAAAATCTGCCTAGCTTTTGTTTTTTGTGTGTGTTTCCGTGCACTTTAATTATATTGCCAGTCCAGACAAAAGCTGGACAATAAAATCAATTGTTTGTCTCACTATAAATTATATGTCAGTAGTAAATTTTTACAATTCTATTTATTAAGGGCCTATTTTTGCAAACAAATGCACGAATCAATATCAAATAAGTCTCAAAAAGTCTATGATAAGGGGGAAAAAAGAGTAAGAAAATAGAAAACCCCTAGGGCATGTTTAAGTACTTCTGGTTAATGAATATGGTAGAAGTGAACATAAAGAATATTATTTATAGATGCTTGTTTATCATTATAGTTCAAACTGCTTGTTCTTTTCATTAATTTTCACCAAAGATAATGACTGCATCCTGACGCATGATAAATAATAGCATGGATTATTTGGACCAAATTGCTAATTTACTGCTTATTCTTGGTGTGTTTGAAATGTTTTTTTAAAAGATGGCATATGTCAGATATTGAACAAAGTGACACTAATCTCAGAAGCAGTACTTTTTTATTTACTTGTCTCTTTCTTTGTTTGTATTTTACAGAAACTAGCCCTTTATCACAAAAATCTATACAGCATAAGAATTCATTCGTGGGCTTTATTTGTGATGTATTGTTGTTGGTTGGTTATTTATTGTTTGAATTGTATTTCATTTTACAGTATCAGCTTTGTACTTTGGGATGGGGGCCCGTTGCTATTCCTCGTATTGAAGTGCTGCAGAAGGTGCATTTATCTGTCTTTAACCTATTTATTTTACAACTTTCATTAAAATATAGATTCATACTATTACTTTGTAGTCCTTATTGTCAATAGCTGACCTCTTCATTTTAAAATCTTTAGTGAACCTGAACCAAACTTTGCAGTCCAAAAGCAGCAAGTCATGTGTAGAAACAGAAAGAAAGGCAAATGACACAAAAATTGGGACACAAGTACAAAAAAATCAGCAGTTTATAGCAAGTGTGGCGGAATGAAAAACCACATGTCTTTACCAATCCATACACTGTCTTGTTAGAGAAAGGATATGCCATGCAAATGATCAGTAAATAATGTGTTTACTCTTTTGTAATGCAGAGCAACATTCATGAGAACAGTTGAGAACAGTTACATTCATGAGAACAGTTGCACTGACTCACACGGTGTCCTCTGAGAGATTCAAAATGGTCCATAGATGTCCATGTGAAAGATATCCTTCGAGCAGCTAAGAAGCAGAAATATTGACTTTGTTGGCTCCTGCACAGAAAACTCAAACATGTAACTGTTGCCAAAACTCCCAGGCTCAGCTAGCTTCTGAACATGGCCCACCAATCAGCTTCGTGCTTTGCGTTTTTCAGTTAACACACTCACCAACTGATTTTTATATGCGACAACAGCAAAGAGTAGCTAGACATTTTTCCTCAATCAGCTAGCAGACAGTGACCTTCTTGCATCATCCTAAAATCACAAATTAAGTTTACTGAAAATAAATTTGAAAAATATATACATATGATCAAGATCTTCCTTCTGTTGTGCATTCAATGAATGATGGCTTTCCATAAAATCATACAACTGCATATGTATACAATAACATGTAGAAACAATGGTGTATTATTTAAGTAGAAATACGGTATGATGCACCAGAGGGTGATATGCCCTAAGTAGCCGTCTTGTCCACTCTCTAGGTGGGCACTCTCTAGGCACCTTTTCTCAATTGCTTTAGCTTTAAACTAGATTTTGATATAGTTCTTCAAGTAGATGACTTCTCTGTAATACAGGGCACTTTAGTTTACAGTTACAAGTATCTGTGGGAATAGAATGGAATACTAGGTGGACCTTTGGTGTAACACAAGCATGGGCAAACTTTGACCCTCCATGTATTTTGGACTTCAACTCTCACAATTCCTAACAGCCACACGCCCTTTCCTTCCCCCTCAGCCACTTAAGCTTCAACCAGAGAAGTCAGCCATAGCAGAGCACCAGATGAACCAACCTGGACACAACATATTATTTGAGAACACAGAAATGCTGGGCCACTCCAACAACTACCATGTCAGGCTACACAGAGAAGCCATTGAAATCTACAAGCACTTAGACAATTTCAACAGAAAGGAGTAAACCATGAAAATTAACAAAATCTGGCTTCCAGTGTTAAAAAAACCTCTAAAATTGTAACAGTAAATAAAGACGGAGAGCTCCAGACAAGAAACAATCAGGGACAGCTAATCACCTCTCAACAAAGGATTTCCCCAGGCAGCAAGAAACCAGAACTTAATTAAATGCTAATTAAGATGGCCAATTGAAACATTCACACCTAGCTCCAACAGACAAGAGTTCTTTCTCCCATCCTAGACTTTCCACAGATAAACCCCGTTTTCCTAGTTTCCAACACACCTCACAACCTCTGTGGATGCCTGCCATAGATGCCTTTGAAACATCAGGAGAGAATGCTTCTGGAACATGGCCATACAGCCCGAAAAACTTACAGCAACCCACAACCTACTACCCTTGATAATTAAATCTTTAACATTGAACAGAATGCTACAGTAATACTGAGGCGAGGTCTCCCCTAACTCTCCTATTTTAACTACACCAATTGTGCCACACCAATTGCTCACAGCGGACTGCTGAATGGTCAATGTTTTTCCTTTGAGGACCAGCATGTAATAGCCATCTAACCACTCAAAACAGCTACTCTGGGCAGTCTTTTGCAAATGCAATGCTGGCAGGAAAAATGATTTATCTGCTGCCTTTGTTGCAGTGGAAAGACTTTCAAATGTTCTAGCTCATGCTCTGTCAGATTTGCTTGGAGCAGAGGTCCTCAAACTAAGGCCCGAGGGCCAGATGCAGGCCCCCAAGGTCATTTACCCAGCCCTTGCTCAGGGTCAGCCTAAGTCTGAAACTACTTGAAAGCACACAACAACACCAATAATAATCCTATCTCATCAGCCAAAAGCAGGCCCAGACTTCCCCTTGAAATACTAATAAGTTTATATTTGTTGAAAATATTATTCATTTTAATTATTGTATTGTTTTAAAGTGTTTTGCACTACAAATAAGATATGTGCAGTGTGCATAGGAATTCATTCATGCTTTTTTTCAAATTATAATCCGGCCCTCCAACCGTTTGAGGGGCTTTGACCTGGCCCTCTTTTTAAAAAGTTTGAGGACCCCTGGCTTAGAGTCTTCCACCAACATGGCTCTAGTCTTTGTCTCACTTGCTTCATTGCCATCAAGTCCTTGGAAAACCAGGGGGCTGGTTTGGCTCTGCTCTGTAAGAAGGGACACTCAGGACTATCTGTGTCCATTGCCCTCACCATTTCCCCACTCCAGAGGTCAGCCAGAGCTTTGACAGAATTGCTTGGGAGGTGACAGGAAAATCCCCAAGAGCCAACAGGAATCCATCCAAATCCAACAGCTTAATCGGTCCAACACCACTGCAGAGGTTTTGAGTCCCAGTGAGTCTAAATCTGACCAGGTAATGATCAGTCCATGACAACAGAACTGTGGAACGTTCCTGCACAATACAATCACCATCACCCAACCTGGACAGAAAATAAGGTCCAAAGTGTGCCCAGCAGTGAGAGTAGGACCAGATATCATTTGGAACAGATCCATGGTAGCCATGGAGGCGTGAGCCACTCCTGACAGGGCAGTCTCAGCATTGATGTCTCCCACCACTAATATGGTGGTTCATTTTTAAAAGTCTCAGGAAAGTTTGAGTTCAGCTGAAAATGTGCTGCAGCAAATGCTAGTGGATATCAGATCCATGGCAAAAACGGCTCTGCAAAATGTCAAGTGCATTGCCGACATTTGCCCCTGGTGATGCACAGTAAAGAATCCCAAACTCTGGTTGCTGAAAACGACCCAGAGGATGGCTGGGAGGGGTAATCTATTACTTTCAGGGCTGACACTTTCCACCTTTTTTTTTTACCCCATACACTTCTGGTGTACCAATGCACATCTCTCCCAGAAAAGGGGGGAAAACCCGGTTACATATAATAACCCAGGCCAATGTAGTCAGCCCCCCCCCCCCCCCGCCTCAAACTGATGTGATCACCAGCTCAATAAAACCAGTTCCAAGTTGGATTATAGTTCAGAAGCACCCCCAGCTAAACGACACTTTCCTAAGCTTTTTGTTGCAATGTCAAACTTCCATCCAAGCTGGCTGATGATGAGAGATGGGAGAAATTTTGTCTCAAGTACCAAAAGGAAAAGAGTTTGGAGGAACATTGGGGCCAGCATTAAATATCTATTTAGGAGGAGAGACTTAAGGGTGCCACACTAGGACATCCTTGTTGTGTTCTCAAGGGCATGGCTATGTGACCAAAATGTGATCAAAGAGACCGGAGAGGAATGGGATTGGCTAATGGAAGGAGCACTTCTTCCCTTTCTTCCCCCACCCTCTCGTTTTGCTCCTCGTATGACCTGTAATTTTGTCGCAGCATAAACTGCTTGTTCACTTTACACTTCTTGGCTCCTGGGCTTGCAGGACGTGTCTGGCTTCAGCTTCAAGGTCAGTTGGACTCCCGTCTGTTTATTTGCCCTGGGCACTGACATTTGAAAGGGGAAAGTTATTTAAAATATACTCAAAATGTCAGAGATTGTAGCCTTTTGGGAGACAGAGCTTGCTGATTTGCATAAGTGCTCCAAACACCGACAGTGATATTTTGTCAGGTCATACTGCTTCGGCTCCAAACAGTGATTCTGAAACAAACATGTTAAATATAGGAAAATAAAACCAGTCTTATGCAAATCGTAATAAACATTTCTACAGACAACCTGTTGAACAGACAGTTTTAAAATGTCAACCCTGTCCATAAACGTCTTGTATTAATATGAGACGATAAAACGTTGTTGTGGTGTCTTCTTTATTGTTGGAAAACAACCTTATATGACATTATTTGATTCCTGCCCAGAATTGTTTGTGTCTGAATTGCCCAGATTTTACTGAAGAGTATTAGTAACTTGTGCACCTTGTTTTTCTTTTAATCAACAATTGTTGTCTTCGTTTAATAAGAAAGAGTATAATCCCAGAGTTTTAAGCCCCTGTCCTCAGGTCTGCTGTCTCCTCTTCAAAGGCTTGTTGCCTTATTTCATTAGTCCATATATATGAACATTTTTGTACCAGAGAATTGTTGTTGCTTGCCTTCAAGTGTTTTCTAACTGATGGCGACTTCAAGATGATTTATAACAACCTCATAACAGAGTTTTCTGGGCTGAGAGTTTTTGACTTTCTCAGGGTCATCGAGTGGGTTTTCATGGCTGAGCAGAGAATTGAATCCCAATCTACAGATTTGTAGTCCAACAATCAAACCATAGCCCCCCCTGGTAGCACAGTGGGTCAAACCGCTGAGCTGCTGAACTTGCTGACTGAAAGGTTAGTGGTTTGAGTCAAGGGAATGGGGTGAGCTCCCACTGTTAGCCCTAGCTTCTGCCAATCTAGCGGTTTAAACTGCTAAGCTGCAGAACTTGCTGACGGAAGGTTGGCAGTTCAAATCTGTGAGATGGGGTGAGCTTGAATCTGTGAGACGGAGTGAGCTCCCGTTGTTAGCCCCAGTTTCCGCCAACCAAGCAGTTTGAAAACATGCAAATGTGAGTAGATCAATAGGTATTGCTTCGGTGGGAAGGTAACAGCGCTCCATGCAGTCATGCTAGCCACATGACCTTGGAGATGTCTATGGACAACGCTGTCACTTCGGCTTAGAAATGGAAGTGAGCACCATCCCCCAGAGTTGGACACAACTACACGTAATGTCAGGGGAAAGCTTTACCTTTACCTTTACCTTTACCTTTACCTTAATCAAACCACTGGCACAATCCTCAAGTTGCTGTTCTAAATATACATATGCTTTATACAAAACAAGACTTAATATTTGGAAAACCTCATGCAGGATTGCACTGGAAAAACATCCCTTTGAGAAATGGTGACCCAGTAGTCATGGAATCAGGTCTGCCTCTCAACAGCAGAACCAGACAAATGAGATTCCAGCCACCCATAACCTTTCCATGTACGTTTTAAGCCCAATAGGCCACGGAATGAATATTGCATTTGAATTGGGTTTTTATCACATACCAGACCATGTGCAAATAACTGGAGCAAATGGTTTTATCAGAGTGTGTGTTTCAAAAGTATATAGACTATATGCAGATTTGAACTAGTCTGTGCCATGCTACTTTGAATCATTAAATGATAATAACAGGGCAATGTGAAGGCCATTCTGTGTTCCTACATACATAATGTAATCTTATACTTTGAAATAAATTCCACTAGTTTTCATAGAGGCTTCCTTCCACATACAAAGATAACAGGATTGCTGCCTAAAATGCTAGTAGATTACAATAATGCACAAATGGGATCCCTGAAATTACTTAAGTGACTAAATATTTCAGTTATATCAATTGTAGACAAGCATTATGAACAAAAATAAGATTTAACATTATGCATATAGGAACATTGCTCCCAGGGTGGTGTTTTAGTATATACAATAACAGAAAATAAACCAGCAATTACTATATAATAATGGAGAAAATTATGTGTTTGGGTAGATCCTTACTATTCATGGAATATACTGTTGTTGTTTTCCCTGGCCACAACTAAAAATGCAAATCTGTTTTCCCTGGCCACAACTAAAAATGCAAACCCACAAGAACTGAATCTGTTCATATGTTAATGTCTTCCTCTTTAAATTATAATCATGCAGTTTCTGAGCAGAGGCATAACATTTTGCTCCAACTTAACATGCCTTGAAAAAAAGGCACAAATCACAGAGTTCACATGATGCATTTCTATTCCTATTATGACTGCTATGCAATCTACATCGTTTTATAAATGGCATCCTTCCTGCCCATAGATTTTGTTTCACCATGACAAGCAAAGCAGTCTAATGCCTGCGTGCTCCCTCATATTAAGGCAAGAAGAAAATAAATGTAAAAGAAAAAGGGAACAATTTATTTAATTTCCCTACTTCACTCATTTCTCTTTTGGCAGGATTGCTTTTAGGCATCTCTAGCTTCAGTGGGTTAACACCTGACGTGCAGTTTATAGATTCACTGGGCTTAATCTGACACCATGTGAACATGCAAGCCAAGAGAGCAACTGTCCCTGGAAAATGCTGCCAGTATGAGAGGTGACAACTCTAGGTCAGCTCCAAGCAACTTGGTGGAAGTAATAACAGGGAGTCTTTGCTGTTCCTAATTGCAAATAAAAGATCTCAAGGCTCAGGAGTAGAAGAGAGCAGATCCTCCATTGGCAGTGGGGTTATAATTGTGCTGAGCAAACAGTGAGGAAGTGTCCTTTCAATGTTAAATGTTACAGGCTGAGCAAACCTAATATGAGAGGCTCATGTTACAGGACTTAGCACCAGTTGCTAAAAGTGAGTATACGACCTGATGCTAGTGAGCTCTGGACTGTCCTTCTTAATGAGGGTAAAGCTGTTGGAGACGATATAAGCCGGAATCTGATATTACCTTATACTTTTTTTTCATGTCAGGAGCAACTTGAAAAATTGCAAATCACTTCTGGTGTGAGAGAATTGGCTATCTGCAAGGACATTGCCTGGGGGATTCCCAGATGTTTACCATCCTGTGGGAGGCTTCTCTCATGTCCCTGAATGGGAAGCTGGAGCTGTCAGACAGGAGCTCACCCTGCTACCTGGATTCGAACCACAACCTTTTGGTCAGCAGTTCAGCCGACACAAGGGTTTAACCCATTGTGCCACCAGGGGCTCTCATCACCTTATACTTAACTAATAGGCACGGGCAATCCATGGTTCTAAATGGTTCTACAGTACTTGCCGAACTAGGGGGCACTGGTGCTTTGGTTCTACAGTGTTGCTAAAGTTCTGGTGGTGAAATGTCATTATAAATGACAGTTCCTAATTGGTTCTGTCATAAAAAATCGCCAATAATAAAATAATAATGAAAGTTTTGATAGAGTTCTGAAATTTTCACCACTAGAACTTTAGCAACATTGTAGAAGCAAAGTACCAGTGCTCCCTAGTTTTGTAAGTACTGTAGAACCATTTAGAACCATGGATTGCCCATGCCTATTAACTGAGTACTGAAGTAAGTAACTTCTGCTCTAACCCACTCCAAATATGGTGGAAACATCATTCAACCATGTTCTGACTTTCCAACAGACTTCTGAAGATGCCGGCCACAAATGCAGGCGAAATGTCAGGAGAGAATGCTCTAGGAACATGGCCATACAGCCTGAAAAACTAACAGCAACTCATGCTTTGACTGTTGGCAGAATGGCCCTCCTTCCTCTCATGTAACCAATGACTAGTAAAGAGGATAGGAGGTTGAGTTACACTGTAGTAATAGTGTCAACAACGTGATTAAGTAACAGTCAGGAATATGAAAGAGTTACCTTACCATAACTGTTTCAAATTCACAATCATTACCTATTCGTTATTCTGACACTATTGCCAACAATCATAACTCATAATTGCTGAAATATGTTTCTGTCAGATTTGGGTGAAGCTGGGCCAGGAGAATTCACTTTGTTAAGTGCTTAGTTGAGTATAAGTTGACACAGCATGCTGGCCATAGCGTATTTTTGTTTTTTAAAATATTTCCCTTCTCCCCAAGCAGCAAAACATTAAAGGAAGATGTACTAGCCTTTAAATTGCTTTGAGAAGAGAAAACATGTTGTGGTGCATAAGTGTGTGTTAGAGGCAGAAGGATACACTTATTTATACAGCCAGAATCCATTTGAAGGAAACAAACTACAAAAACAGACAGCACAACTGCTAGCAAAGCAATTTTTGTAAAGGGTATCTGCACCCCAGGCTGCTCCCTCCACCCCAATACTTTCTTCCAATACTTCTGTCCGAAGTCAGACAGCCAAAACCTGTGTGTCTGGCTTTCTGTCTAATTCTGTGCAGCCATCCTCCTTTCACACAAACATAGCCTTGAATGCTGGGTTGAAGAGGGACCATGCCTATTGATTGTACACCCTGCAGCATTGTGCCTGCCAACAACATACTTCATGGACTGCACATTCGGTACAGATATGCAAGGATAAAGGATGTTTCAGATTGCCATCTACAGTGTAGAAGTAATGCAGTTTGACACTACTTTAGCTGCCATGGCTCAGTGCTATAGAAGCATTGGTGTTGTAGTTATACAAAATCTTTAGCCTTCCCTGCGAAAGAGTGTTGGTATCTCATCAAAATGTAAATTCTAGGGTTCCATAGTATTGAGCGATAGCACTTAAATAGTGTCAAATTGCATTACATATATGTTGTAGATGCACCTATCAATTCAGCAAGTCTATGAAAATTGATTTAGATCACAGCTATCAGTGGAAATCTGTGGAAAGTGGCTGGTCTGACAATATTTTCATTGTTTTCTTAATATCACACATGCAGAGCAGTGCTTTCAAAGCTTTAGGCAGGTGTGGGCAAACTTTGGCCTTTCAAATGTTTTGGACTCCAGCTCCCACAATTCCTAACTGCCTCAGGCCCTTTCCTTTTCCCCCTCAGCCAGAAGGGAGTTGGGGTCCAAAATACTTGGAGGGCCAAAGTTTGCCCATGCCTGCTTGAGAGTGCTGCATAAAAATAAGCAACTTCAGCTTAAAGGGCTGCCGTTCTCCACGTATATCTGCTCATACCTTGTGACTGGTCATGTCTACTAGGACTGTCCCCTGCAGCCTGAGATGGTGGCTAAAATGTAGCAAGGGCCTTGTTGGGGTTGTGGCATCCCAGTAGTGAGATGTTCACTTTCCCCTGTAACTTAGCTTGCTGTCTTTTTGAGAAACACTTTAAGAAAAGCATTCTGAACTTTTCAAGAATAATTTCAATTGCTGATTTTTAATACTATCTTTGTGAATATGTGGTTCTTAGTTTCTCATGTTCTCCATTTGCTTCTGCTTTTTAAACTTATTTCATTGTTCTTGGAGGAGGTTTGAAATTAGATGTGCAATTACCTACAATACCTCCTTCCTATGCAGTTTTAAATTTCATTTTGGCAAGGGGATAGAGCAGACCTGCACAACCTGCGGCTCTCCAGGTGCTTTGGATTTCGGCTCCCGGAATTCCTGGCTATTAAAGAAGCTGGGTAAGGCTCCTGGGAGTTGAAAGCCAAAACATCTGGAAGGCTGCAAGTTGTGCAGGCCTGGGATAGAGAATAGGAACAATGGGGCAAAGGGGGGAAAACACTAATACCACTGCATTGTGATTTTGTCGAAGCTTTGGCAGATTTCTGGAACATGGAGATAGCCAGGGCCATAGACAGAATCACTCCTGAATGTCCCCTTACACAGAGCAGAGCCAAATCAGCTCTGTGATATAATCTGGAGCTAGCGGTGATGAAGCAAATGTGTAGGAAACTAGAGTAATGTTGGCGCCAAACCAGCACCAAATCTGATCGAACACGGAGTATAGCATGTTGGTAGTCCTTACATCTTCATAAATTGACTTATATCTTCGGGAATTGGAATTACACAGTTACTCAACATCCGCATCCAGTAGAGGGTTGCTGTTAAGTACATGATGTAATAGAACTGGCAAAGTGTGCACATTGGTGTACAATGCACATTAAGGCATGCTGTTATTGGTGAACAATGTGTTTTACACACAAATGTGCATTGCACTCTGATGTGTATCATGCACAGGTGTACATCAAGCGCTCTTATAGATGTTCTCTTATGCATCTTCACAGTTCTAGAAAGTGTTTCTTAGTGGCTCTGCTATGTACATATACGTATAAACTTACATAACATAACAGGCCATATAGGACTCCAATGAACATTTATGAAAATTTCTTGTGGGCCTTCAAAGAAATAAGTTGAATATCCCTGGCTTCTCTCTTAACAACATAAGCCACAACTTTTCTGATGATTTGAAGGAGATAATCCTGATAAATTCTGTTGGACTAATTTTTCAGATGCTTTTAAAAATAGAATTCTTCTCTCCTCTTCCTAATAATAATAATAATAATAATAATAATAATAATAATTTATACCCTGCTCCATCTCTCCCAGGGGGGACTTGGTGCGGCTTACATGAGGCCACTCCCAACAATACAGTAACACAATATAACACAAAAGCCTTCCTCCTTTGTCTTAAATTTACTTCTGCGAGTTTAAAGTATAACAGTCAGTTAACTTGCAGGTGTGTGTGTGTTTGGAAGGGGGGGGGGGAGTAGAGGTCAAAATCTCACCCTTCCCAATAGGATCAGACAAAAATGCTGGAGCCTCTCCTAGCTTGTGTGCTCTTTGCCAACTCGACCACACTCTTATGTTGCTTGACCACATCTGTCCTGGTTTTTATCTATGAAGTCCTGTGAAGTATGTATCTGTTTCTCTGAATGGGCATTCTAGGAACCCATCCACACAGGCCTATATTCAAGAATATCCTACAATATCTGCAATGAACCGGTTTATCTGAGTCCACACTGCCATATATTCCAGTTCAAAGCAGAAAATGTGGGATTTTATCCAGCTGTGTGGAAAGGTCCTAAAAATATCTAACCCATATCAATTCCTTGAGATTTCAGCACAGTGAAATGTGTTTTTATCTATGAAATGTTTGAGGGTATGAAACAATGGAAATCTAACCCCTGACAGAAATAGGAAATATTATCTTTTTTGACTACTGGAATCCTCCAGACAGTATGGCCAGTGGTCATCCCATTTGAGAAATTGTGGCATTAATTCTTTAGAAGAATAATTCCCCCAAGCTTGTTGCCTAATTTTCCTCAGATCTGTATGTTAGTGCCTGCAAAACGCTGGGTGGTGATTGGGATCTGGAGCATTTGAACTTTTGCTGATCTTCATGGTGCAGCAGGCAGCAGGGATGACAGAAAAAGGTGAAGAAGTTCTCTAAGTGTGGGTTGGAGTTCATTTTAATGATTACTCCAAGGCAGTAACAGCAGAAAAAGTAAGTATAATTCTCTGCCATTGTCACATCAGTGCAATATGTGACAATGGCAGAGTTACTGAAAGCCCTGCAAATGATCTCTCCACCTCCTGTGGGTGATTCATTGGTACCCTATGTTGACATACTTTTAAGACACAAGACAGCTCCTACTATTACACCAATGATGTGGAAAGTGGGGTCCGTGGCCCATATGCAATGCCCAGCACCATTTTTCCCTCCTCTGTTTGCTTTAAAGATTCCAAATGCTCTCAGATATTCCTCCACTTTGAAAAAATTGTAGTTGATTTTCTTCTGTTTTGTGTTTTTTTTAAAAAAAACCCTGCAAAGAGCCCCCAAATGTGGTTTCTCTTGTTCTTTTTGATTGAGATCAGTAAAGAATCCTGACCTCCAATTGCCCTTAATGCTACTGTAAGTCACTACCAAGATGCCAACATATTTTATAAGTCACAGGACTCTTAGGGTTAATGACATGGTTTGAATTTCTCAATAGTAGAATCAGGGAGGTTTTTTCTTGAGTGTTGGACCCGGTCTAAAGGATAGCGATTACAAGGTTTTGCTAGTTTTAGTATTTAATTTCCCAATTTTTAAAGTTTCTAAAGTTAAACCTCCAAACTAGTCTTCTGGGCATTCGATTTTTATTTTATTGAGTGCACAAGAAAGCATCTGCTTCAGAAGCTTGGCTTACAGCAGATGCACAAATCTGTTTAAAGAAATGCTGGAGAAAGGTGAAAGCTTTCAAGTGTGTGACCTTCTATATTGGCTGGCTGCTATCAGCTTCTTGAAGTTCACATATCGCAGGTCTGGGTGAAAAAATGTTGTTCTAGAAAAAGCAATTAAATTTGCTCGGAGATTTCATTTTCTTTTGTGGCAGTCAGCTTGAAAGGTCATGACAACAAATTAGCTCCGGGGGGTAATGTTTGAAATCTGTGTACAGAATTAAAACGTCATGCTTTGTTTCTAATCACTTGAGTTCCTTATTAATCACTCCCATTTCAAAATGAAGAAACAGGTATTCTGCACATTCTGCTGCACAATACACATTAATTTCTTTTTTAAAAAATCAGCTGGCTGAGGTCTAACATTGAGCTTCTGTAACATAAATCTACATGTATATAATTGAGCATTAGTTGCACCATGCCACTGATCTCTTGAATTGTACAAGTGATATTGTACAACTGGTTGTGTATCTACCACTAGCTTCCACGTTGTCCTGTTTCCCACTGGATATGCACAAGGGATATTTTCACAATTCCAGTGAATCAAGGGATATATTGAAACGACTGACAGTTACGTACCATCTAACAATGTGTCATTATACAGTAGAGTCTTGCTTATCTGACATAAACAGGTTGGCAGAACATCAGATAAACAAATACGTTGGATAATATGGAGTCTCCCACTGTTACCCATCCAACGCTGCACTAGACTCCTAGAATACTAACAACAGGGATTCAAAGGGTTAAGGCAAGGCAATGCCTCAGGGCTAGAGTGGCCCAGCAGGAAGTGCCTGGATGCAGAAGAGGAGCGTGAAAATCACAGTGAGAAGGAGGGAGGACGCTTCTGCTTTTGGTCCTCCCTCTTTTCCCCCTTTCCTCCCTCCTCCTCCCAAAAAGTGCGCTTTTCACTTATTGGAAATGGAGAGAAAGAACTCTTGTTTGTTTGAGGTAGGCGTGAATGTAACAATTGGCCACCTTGATTAGTATTTAATGGCCTAGCGGTTTTCAAGGTCTGGCTTCTTACTGCCTGAGATTTGTTGGATTGCTACATTCACACCTACCTCCAACAGACAAGAGTTCTTTCTCCCACCCTGGACATTCCACAGATATATAAACCCCATTTTCCTAGTTTCCAACAGACCTCACAACTTCTGAGGATGACTGCCATAGATGCAGGTGAAACGTCAGGAGAGAATGCTTCTAGAACATACAGCCTGGGAAACACACAACAACTCTCTGAACCATGTTTGTCAGTGTACTTTCAAATGAAATAATAATCATAGAAACATCTGAAAAATTACTAATCTTTTATTAATTTTATCACATCTCAAAGCCACTATAGAACCTGCCCAGAATATTTTCCCTTGTTTTGCACTCACTTCGTTCCCACATGCCCATCCACACAAAAGTACCTACTATCAGACCTCCTTGTACTCTACTCCCACGTCTATTTTTCTGTGCCTTCTGTTATGCCTGCCTCTCATGTGGGAACACGGGTTAATTTTAGATGCTTGTTCACAGCGAAGGTTGATGAAACTGGCATAGGGGTGAGAATCAAGGCAGCTCAGTTTGCTCCAGGGTCAGGTGCTATGCCAGTTAATGTCAAGAAAGGGTAAGGGCACATCACACATTAAATAAGCCATTGGAAAAAGAATCAAGGGACTACCAGCCAGTTGCCATTTCACAAGGTTCAGAGCATTTTCATTTGAATGATGTTAGGATCAGAACTCTAAACAAAACAAATGGGTTTCTAAAGTAGGTTATCATTCCTTGGACAGGGGTGATTCCCATATTGGTTTGAAATGCGTATAATCCCTCATATATTGAACCCATTTAGTTTCCCAAGTGAAGGGGAATCAAACGGCCTCCATGCTGAAAAACCAATTTACCATACTGGAGAAATGACTATGGATTTTGAAAACAATGCTGTCTATCACACAATAACAGTAGATTTTGGGCACTGGCAATTTTGCACACAAATCACACCTGGGACAAAATAATAGCAATGTCAATAAAGACTGAGCTGATTTATCTTCGTTTTAAGAGGCACAAACCAAACCGCTTGTTCATGTAGCAGCACTGGGGCATTTGCTATTTGTATATGCTCCAATTTTCCATTCTCTTCAACCCATTTCATGAAAGGCATCAGAATGCAATAATAATACCCAGTCAATCAATCATTGCTAGTACAATGTATGTGATGACTGTGTCACATCCTATTATTTTAAAGAATGATCAGGATATAAAAGCAGCTTTCCTTGTCCTTGCTAGCAGAAATGATATGGACTAGCTAAATATGACGGACTGTCTGATGACATTAATGTTACCTGTTATTTGATGGAATATCTTGTATTCAACAGAGGAAATGTTTTGCTGATTTTTTTAAAAAAATCTAACCTCATTGTCTGGTTTTATTTTCTTAATTTTGACAGATTATCAGTCTAAAAAATACACTAGAAGGGACAGTCCCTTGCTAGATAAGAATGCCATATATATCGCTCAGAATAGAGGTAATTCTAGCAATTTTATACTCTTGGGCAGTCAACAGAAAATAGTTTTTGATCCTCTGGGCCATGTTAAACTCACAAGAACAATTCCTATGGACCTCAGTGAGTATTTAGAAATGTTTCTCCATTGCATGAGATTTTTGCTATTGGAATTTGAAATAAGAAGGCTGCTTCCAATGCTACTTGCTGTCATCTCGTTGTATTTTAAAGGTGGATCTTAACTCAAGGGGCCATGGTAGCATAGGAGGTTAAACTGCTAGCTACAGAAAATCTGCTGACTAGGAGGTTAGCAGTTTAAAGCCTTGAGTCGGGCTGAGCTCCCAACTGTCAGCCCTAGCTTCTGCCAACCTAGCAGTTCAAAAGCATGCAATGTGAATACATCAACAGGTTCTGCCCCGGTGGAAAGGTAAAAGGGCACTCCATGCAGATATGCAGACATGCCAGCAACATAATCAGAGATGCCTATAAGCAGCAGGCTCCTCAGCACAGAAAAATGGAACAAGAGCACCTCCCCCTGGCAGGAGTTGAGCATTTTTTTCCAGACGCCGGAAATGGAAAAAAGGGGAAGGACTTTAGCTTTGTCTGTGTTGTATGTAGTTGCTCACTATGTGTAAAAGGCATTGAATGTTTGCTTCATATGTGTATATTGTAATCCACTCTGAGTTCCTCCAGGGAGATAAAGCAGAATATAAATAAAGCGTATTATTAACTTATCAAGATGCATAGACATTGGCTGGTCTTTCATTCCCCACTTCCAATATGTGCAGGGGGAAACTGAATATCAGAAGCAGCCTTCTTTCTATAGAAACACACCTATTTTTATATCCTTTGGAAAACCTTTTATATGTCAATTACTTCTGACTCTTGTAATTCATGGGAGTTTCTCACGTTAACCTAGGGCATGTGCATACTCCATTAATGCAATCTTGAGCTGATATGGCTTTTCTCTGTAACGAACCCACAAGGCATAAAATAGCAATTCCTTGGATATTGTACTTGTTTTTTTTATAAAATAAATGCCTGGAACAAAGATTTGTGGAAACAAACACTGAGGTAAAGTGCTACTTGTAATAGAATGGTACTTTCATTTCATCCTGATAATTGAGTGCATAACATGAATGCCAATGTTGTTTCCCCCAAAACTGCATCCTCTCCACATCCCCTACTACATAACTGGGCTCCAAGAGAACAGTATTGGCTTGTTGTTTTTTACTTATTTTTTATTACAATTTCAAAAAGATACAACTTAAATCCAAACAATTGGAATGTTTAATTAGTAGCAGTTGATGACATTTACAGTCAGTCTTCCACATTTGCCGAGGTAAGGGGTTCAGGACCCCAACGGAAGTGGGAAAACCATGATTCATTTTATATCTCACTTTTGACATCAGAGATAACACTTCTAGGCATTTCTAGGGGCCTTTCCACAGAGTCCTATATCCCAGAATATCAAGGCACAAAAAATCCCACAATATCTGCTTTGAACTGGCTTATCTGAGTCCACACTCAGATAACGTGGTGTTTCCTGCCTTAATATTCTGGAATATAGGGCTGAGTGGAAGGGCCCTAGATTTTCCAGTATGAGTCTTGTCAGAGTTTTTACATCATATCATTTCTTAAGTAAATAAATAAAATAAAATAAAATAAATTTCTTAAGTGACAACAAGTAAGTGTAAAGATCAGGGCCAACAAGCATTAAGAGTCAAACCATCTGGCTAGCACTGAGCAATCTACAGACATGGTGCGTGATTGTAAATGTACTAAAGAAGTACAAGTTTCTATGAGCCCTTCCACACAGCCCTATATTCCAGAATATCAAGGCAGGAAATCCCATATTTTATGAATATGGACTCAGATAACTCAGTTTAAAGCAGATACTGTGGGATTTTCTGCCTGGATATTCTGGGATGTAGGGCTCTGTGGAAGGGTCCTCTGTTGTTGTCGTTGGTGATGATGTTGTTAGTGATGTGTGCTATTGTAAGTTGAATCTGCAGATAAACAGATGGCTCCTTTCGCACAGTCCTATATCCCAGAATATCAAGGCTTTGAACTGGGTTGTCTGCTTTGAACTGGGTTATCTGAATCCACACACAGATAATGTTGGATTTTCTGCCTTGATGTTCTGGGATATAGGATTGTGTGGAAGGGTCCTGAAGGATTGGTGAAGAAAACCAGAGAGAGCCTTTTGCCAAGAAGGTATGAACTGAGAATATTGGGAAGAAGGGCTGGACAAGATACAAAGTCTCCTGCTACACATATGTAAATATTTCTGTGTAAACTTTCCTACTGACAAGACAAGTTGTATTTTTCTGCTCCTTAACCGGGGGAAGGGATGCTTCCGCTATAGAAGGGGATTGTTTTGTTGCTACACACAGAACCACAAAAATTTTGCTGCAACAATTCTATAGATAAAGCTCTAGTGGAAGCTGTTCATAGAAGATTTCCAAAGAGAACATTGTAATCAAATCTGCAGATGTCAAACATGAAATTGTGGAGGGGCAACTGTCATCCCATCTGCCTCCAAGGGAGCTCAAGGTGGTATCCATAGCTATCCTCCTGAATTTATCCTCACAACAACCCCTTCAGATGGGTCAAGCAGAGAGACAGAGATTAGCTCACGGTCATTTAATGAGTTTCAGGAATCAGTGGAAATTTAGATCACAATTCCAGTCCACTGTGTTATGCTGCCTTTTAGTCGTTGCTTGATCTAGCTCCCAGTAGCTGAGCGATATGAAAGGAAAGCTCATGCATGTAATTTCTGCCTCCTACCTGTGTTTAAGTCAAACCTCAATCCTGACCTACACCGATTATTGACCCAAAACCTTTCTTTTTATTCGCTAGGTCAGTGCTTCTTCTTTGTGATTAAGTCCTGATACGTGAAATGTGTGCTCACAGGATGCAAAAATAGTTTGATTTGTTTTCCAATGCCCTTTGCCCTGAAGACTAATGGAAATCTGGTATCAAACAGTTTAAAAACAAGCACAAAACAAGCATCAAACATGGCCCTCTGCAGACCTGTACAATAATAATATGTAATAAATATATAAGGAACAGAACACAGCCGTTTGACTGGGGGCAAGGAGGTCTTATGACAAAAAGAGATTTTCCATGAAAAATAGCAAAAATACCATATGAATGTCAATCACCCCACAATATGAATACTAAGAAGATCTAGATGACAATAATGGGATTCATCCTGAGGCTTCAATGATTGTTGTTCACAAATGACATTGTCTTTGTCAGACATGATGTTTGGGGACACAGCTCAATCTTTGCTGAAGCCTTCAAATACAAGTCAACACGGAGCAACACACATTCTTCTTATGATGCTAGCTTTTTAAAAGTAATATGTAACATAAATGTGGCAAATTTTGATTGTGCAAAATTTTTCACTTGGAGAAAAGCACTATGAGTAGTAAGATTCTAACTGATTTAATCTTTCCTTCCTTGAAGTGCTGGCATTTAAGGTGCAATGTGGGCACATGCAGAAGCCATTTTGTGTAGACTACTACTTTGTGCAGAACTGAGATGGGTAATAATAGACAGACCAAGTACATTACACTTTCAGGCCTACAATTAGGTCAGATAAATGTCAGAGTTCTCCAGCAGCACAGATATGATCATAGCTGGCATTCCTAATCGCAGTTAGATATTTGTAGCATTCATTTATGCTGTGTATTTACAAATGTAGTGCTATTGCCTCAACTGTAAATACCTCACAGAAACCACCTTAAACTCAAAGGTACTACTCCGAATTTACAGAGGTCTGTGGCATGGATGAGCAGGGTGCTTCTAGATCAGGGGTCCTCAAACTTTTTAAACAGAGGGCCAGGTCACAGTCCCTCAAACTGTTGGAGGGCCAGGTTATAATTTTTTTTTAAAAAAAAATGAATGAATTCCTATGCACACTGCACATATCTTATCTGTAGTGCAAAAAACACTTAAAACAATACAATAATTAAAATAAAGAACAATTTTAACAAATATAAATTTATTAGTATTTCAATGGGAAGCGTGGGCCTGCTTTTGGCTGATGAGACAGGATTGTTGTTGTTGCATGCTTTCGAGTCATTACAGACTTAGGTTGACCTTGAGCGAGGGCCGGGTAAATGACCTTGGAGGGCCGCATCCGGCCCCCGGGCCTTAGTTTGAGGACCCCTGTTCTAGATGATGTGAGTAGTCCTCTCTTATGTTTACATCAAAAAATACCTATAAGGATGATAGGGCAGAGAAAAGCCCTCTCCAGAAAATCTCTCAGGACACTTCCACACAGCCATTTATTCCGGGAACATTCAAGTTTAAAAAATGCAAATGTCCTAATTTAAACATGCCTCAGAAAGCACATGCTTCCTCAGGGGCTGTCCAGATGTGCTCCTGGATCTTTCCAGGAGAACACCTGGACACTCAAACCCCCTCTCCAAAAGCCCTTTTAAAAATAAAAGAACTTACCCAGCCTCCATTAGAGAGGTGCTGAAGCTCTCCTGGCAAGTAGAAATGACGCACCAGGAGAAATGGGGGGTGGAGGGAAAAAATCGCTCCTGCCTCCCCCCCTCGCACTCTCCTGACACGTCATTTCTATACACCTGGAATGCTCTGGCACCACTCTAATGGAGGCCGGGTAAGTTCTTTTACTTTTAAAAGGGCTTTTGGGAAGGGGGTTGGTGTCCTAGCAGTTTTCTGGGCTACTTTGGCCTGGAAAACTGCAGGACTACTACCTGGACTGCCACCTTAAAAGTCCAGAACTTTTGAGGGAGCAGTCTAAACAGCGGGTTTACCCTCCAAGAAGACACAGAATAAACCCACTAACAAATTAATTCACCACAAACCAGGGTTTTCCTGGTTTGTGGTGAATTAATTCGGCTTTGCCTAAGACATCATCTGAACAGCCCTCTTTTAATTGTGATAACTCCCACGTTGAAGGCGCTGTCTGGATGCACCCTCAATATGGGCAGGCTAATGTGGGGGCATGCAACCCTTCTGGTAACCTGGAGACAAACCAAGTTAGAAAGCTCTTTTTCTGAGGATATAGTATTATGGGATACATTTACTGTGGTTGAAAGAAAGTTATTCATTTCTACAAAATGTATATGGTAAGCTTTAGGCAGTATTCTATTAACACTGATTTTCACATTTCTAAGCCTGAGATCAGTCACTATGATTAAGAAAACAAACAAATAAACAAACCTCTAATTGAAGTTTCCTGAGAAGCATTTACAACACCCAGATTATTTACAAAGCTCAATTAACCACCAGGTGTCTCAATTTGTGTGTTTGTATACATTAAGATATAAAGTTCATGAATAATATTAACAGCAACAGCGAAAACATTTGTCTTTCCACCTCCAAAGAGTAGAAGCTGTAGAAGTTTAAACACCATTTCCCCAGATTTGGTGAAATAAAGAAGGTCTACTGACCTTTGAATGAAGAGACGTGACAAATAGATGTTATCAGTTCTGGTGCTATCCCAGCAAAATCCATTCCAATTCAGGCGTAAAAAAATATATGTTTAGGTCATGAGGACCCATTATTCTTTACTACTGGCAATGTTAGCTAGGGCTGATTCAAGTCTGGAGAGGAACCTCTGGAGAGCTGTACTTTCTTTCTCTTTCTTTCTCTTGTCACAGCTGATGACAATCAAGCACTTAAACAAACTAGGAATGTAGGAAACTCAAGAATGGAGGCCATAAAGGAGAAGGAGCACAAAAAAATTGAGAACCCAGCTCATTAAGCAAAGTTAGCCTTTTTTTTTTTTTTTTTGGAGGAGGAGGAGGCAGTGAACAATTTTCATCCACAGACCAACTCCTTGTACTTGTGTGCTAGAAGAGTGATGTGATGTTTTGGACAATTTGGCTATATTTCCTCCAATAGTGAAGTGGGAATGGCAGGTTCAGGAAATGAAGACATTGAATAGTCATACTGATGTACAATTTAGGCTGCATTCAAAAAACATCCATCCAAACAAATCATACCAATTTGTTTTTATGAAATCTTTAGGGGCTCTAGATAAGATTTGGGGGGCTTCAAAAGTGGCCTAACCAGAACATGTCTACACTTTCCCATCCTTAGCCATTAAGGGATTTAAAGATCAAGATGGTTTGGATTTGGGGCCTTGAAATAATCTGGAAGTCAATTGCGTTACCACATATAATCTAAAATGCATTGTGACTAAGCTGCCTTATGGTTCTGAATTGTCAAGTAATTGCACTGTGTTTGAAGTTTCCTAGTTATCTTCAAGGGCAGCCTCACAAAGGATCCAATATGATTCGAATAAATAGTACTCTGATCTATCAATTTAATGTGAATACCTATCCAAATTATAGGCCACCATCGAGTTGATCTTGTCACTATTTTTATTTGTCTCATTAATCATTTTCTATTTCCCATTTTCAGTTCTCATAAGTTTGTGTTCTCATTTTTCAGAAACACAGAGGTTTCAAAAAATGGCTAGCACTTTCTCACGTCTCCTGGCAGGTCGAAAAACCGCTGTTCTCTTTGCAACTGTTAGCACTGGAGCCTTGACAACTGGATACCTGTTGAATCAGCAGAATGTGAAAGCTGGATCCTCTGGAAGAAACAGATTATTTCCTCCAAGGTAAATACTTTGATTCAAATTGCGAATAAATACTGTGGTATGTTGCTTCAAAGAATTAAATATCTCTACTGAACAATTTTTTGAAAAAAGATAGCATACTGAGAAAGTAAAGCATGCAGGGGAGAATTGCCAGTCAGCTTGTAAGGGAAGAAGTTCTATGGCCTTACTTGGCTGGGGGTTTCTGAGACCCAAAATATGGCCTTTCCAAGATTTGGGACTAAATGAAAGAAAGTGTGTGTGTGTGTGGGGGGGGGGGGGGGATCAGAACATAACCTACAGAGATGAAGTTGGCGAAAAGTCTTGTGGAAAGCCAAAGAAAGATTGTGCTGAAAATTGTAAGCAAGGTAAACACTAGGCAGTGAGTAAGAGGATGAATTGAGGTCAACAGGGCAGAAATGAGAAAGCCGAAACTTAGAAAAGCATAAGCAGATATTTGTCATGAAAAGTAAATCATTTTAAAAGCCACAGACTCTTCAGTGGAAATATAGGAAAATTGGTATTCTTAATTAAGGAACCAACTTGGCATAGTGGTTTGAGTGTGTAGGCCTACAATTCTAGAGTATAGGATTCAAATCCCCATTTGGCTGTGAAAACCTGCTGGGTGACCTAGGACAAGTCACACACTTTTAGGACCTCATCACATTAGGAAATACTCCATTTCTGAGACTGATTGAGAATGATTTCCAACAGGTCCCATCATGACATTTACCCAAACCCATTGGTAATCTATAGAAATGTGTCTGCAGAACTTAGTAGAAGCAGTATTTTTAGATTATATTCTAATTGTAGTATGTGAAATACTATGAAGTTTTCAGTCGTTGAAGCACTGTTTTTGCATGTGATCGGGAAATCAGTATGCATCCCATCAGCAACGATACGATTTGTCATCAGGGAGTGTGTTTGGTCGGAGAAGTATTTTGACCCCAGAATTTTTATGATAGAAGCAGCTGCCATTTCTGTTTGGGATGTCAAAGGAGAAAGAGCTTAAAGAAACCGGGAATTGCTACTTTACCTCATTATATATATATCTAATTTTAAAAACCAGAGTCTGCTCAATTTCTTCCTCTGTTGTATCTGTATTGAAGCAACAAACTTTTACTTTTTACTATTGCACCTCCTCAGAAGGAAAAGCAGCATTGCCAGAAGCTACTGTTGCCTCTGCATTGCCTCGGGTTCAGCCTCATAAAACAGAAGTAGTCGCCACAGCAGCAGCAACAGTAGATGCAGCAAAGGAGCCATATATAATGAATCAATAATCTATTCTTTAAAAATCCAATAAGATTAGATTTCTCAGAAAGTCCGTACTATAGATCTCTGTATATCGCATCAAAAGATAGCAATGAGGCGAATGCATGAGAGCCATTCAGCAGCGGAACTCTCTGCCCCGGAGTGTGGTGGAGGCTCCTTCTTTGGAAGCTTTTAAACAGAGGCTGGATGGCCATCTGTCAAGGGTGCTTTGAATGCAATATTCCTTGGCAGGGGGTTGGACTGGATGGCCCATGAGGTCTCTTCCAACTCTATGATTCTATGATTTACTGTGCAAGCATGAATACGTTTTCAGATCTCGTGAGAGAAGCTATTAGAGACTTTGAGGCCAGGTCATTGTGCAGATTTCGAAAAACATTTTCTTAAAAGGTCACAGAGTTACATAAGGTGTCTTTTGAATGGCTTAGGAAGAATCAGCTTTTTGTGGTGTGATGGGACAAAGCACAGCAATTTCCAAAGGTAAGAATCATAATATTTGGGTGTGATGGGGTCAGTATGTGCCCTATCAGCACTCAGTCAGAAAAAAATGACAGGATGCATACTGTTAGAAATTGATTATATCCTGATATGATGAGGTCATTAGACTCAGAAAACTCCATGACAGGTTCACTTTAGGATCACCTTAAGTCAGAAAATGATTTGAAGGTACACAACAACAATTCTTAGTTAAATGTATATCCTCCAAGTCAGGGGTCCTCAAACTTTTTAAACAGAGGGCCAGGTCACAGTCCCTCAAACTGTTGGAGGGCCGGAATTCCTATGCTCACTGCACATATCTTATTTGTAGTGCAAAAAAACCCCACCACTTTAAAACAATAATATAATTAAAATGAAGAACAATTTTAACAAATATAAATTTATTAATATTTTAATGGGACGTATGGGTCTGCTTTCGGCAGATGAGATAGGGTTGTTTTTGTTGTTGTTGTTGTTGTCGTGTGCTTTCAAGTCATTTCAGATTTAGGTTGACCCTGAACGAGGGCTGGATAAATGACCCTGGAGGGCCGTATCCGGCCCCCGGGCCTTAGTTTGAGGACCCCTGCTCCAAGTAGTTCACAGCACCTCCCTGCTAACATTGAGATAGATTAGGCTGAGAGTGAACGTGTGGCCAATGTGTTTCATGGCTCATTGGCATCTTGAACAAAGTTCTCCTTAACCTTAGTCTAATGTTCTGAGTACCGCACTGCACTCGCTTTCTTTGGTAGTATTGATTTTGAATAATGAAACTATCAATATTTTAGTGTAAAAGGTACATCTTTGCAAATTGTGTGAACAGGTATTGTTCCAGCAGTTCTGCTTTGGCTGTGTTGATTTCTACCAGCTGTGTATTCTACTCATTAACTTTACTTGCACATTGGATTTGGCAGAAACCAGCACAAATATAAATTCTGAAGGATGTTTCCTTCCTTCCATCTCCACTGGAACTGTCTCTGTCGTTTCAGCCAAAGCTGGCATTCCCCCCTGGAACCACTGTATGCTTGCTTCCCATCTAAATTTCAACTGCATGCCTGAGTCAACAACCAATTACGCTTCCCAGTCTTCTGCTGTTTTTCTGAAAATTGCCCAGTTCACTGTAAAATATTTACACTCCCCCCCCCCCCCCCCCCGTTTCCCACAAAGGCACAGAGGCATGAGACGAGAAGATGAGAACGATGCTGATTTCCTCCAACTTTCTCCGCATATATTTATGAACTGTAGAACACAGCAAGCTTTACTTATCAATATGAATGTCTTTAATTTCTTTTTATCCAGTGCAGACTATCCCGATCTTCGTAAACACAACAACTGCATGGCTGAGTGCCTCACTCCGGCAATCTATGCCAAACTGAGGGACAAAATGACTCCCAATGGTTATACCTTGGATCAGTGTATTCAAACAGGCGTTGACAATCCTGGCCACCCTTTCATTAAAACTGTGGGCATGGTCGCCGGGGATGAGGAGTCTTACGAGGTAAAAACAAACATTTATATGGTGTGTCAATGTCATTGGCTTGTGTATTTAATTCATGAAGCACATAACTGGTTCCTCATTTGCCATTAACTGTAGAGTTAATGGAATTAGGACGCTAGAGTGTGCACAAAACAAAAGCTGTATGGATATTTTTCTTTGTGGGACTTTGGAGTCTTTTCCTCCCTTAACAGGAAGCTCAGTGAAGCTAAAGCACCATTAAAGAAGCTCTGTGCAGGCACAGAAGACAAAATTTTAAAGTGTTTAAAGTGTTGATGAAGGCTTTCATGGCTGGAATTATTAGGTTGCTGTGCATTTTTTTGGGCTGTATGGCCATTTCTAGAGGCATTCTCTCCTGACGTTTCACCCACATCTATGGCAGGCAACCTCAGAGGTTGAGGGGTCTGTTGGAAACTACGTAAGTGAAGTTTATATATCTGTGGAGTGTCCTGGGTGGGAGAAAGAACACTTGTCTGTTTGAGTGTGAATGTTACAATTTCTTGTCTGGAATTCCCCTGCTTTTTAAGTGTTCCTCTTTATGTACTATCTTGATTTTAGATTTTTTTTAAAAAAAATACTGGTAGTCAGATTTTGTTCATTTTCATGGTTTCTTCCTTTCTGTTGAAATTGTCTACATGCTTGTGGATTTCATTGACTTCTTTGTGTAGTCTGACTTGGTAGTTGTTAGAGTGGTCCAACATTTCTGTGTTCTCAAAGGATTCCCCAGGCAGCAACGAGCCAGGCCTTGAAACTGCAAGGCCATTAAATGCTAATCAAAACTTTTCATGGCTAATCAAATTGGCCAGTTGCAACATTCACATGTGCCTCAAACAGACAAGAGTTATTTCTCCCACCCTGGACATTCCACACATATATAAACCTCACTTACTTAGTTTTCAACAGACCCCTCAACCTCTGAGGATGCCTGCCATAGATGTGAGTGAAATGTCAGGAGAGAATGCTTCTGGAACATGGCCCTACAGACTGAAAAAAGCATAGCAACCCAGACAATATTTTATTTGTCTCCTACAGCTGCCTGCTCTTTCACTGCTAAATTCTGTCTGAGATTTTTTTTGAAGTGTAACTTTAAAAAACTTAGGTTGCCAAAATCTCAGTATACATCTTCACTATATAATTAAAGCAGTTTAACTCACTTTAGCTGTCATGGCTCAATGCTATGGAATCTTGGGTTTTTTTAGCTTTGTGAGGCACAAGAGCTCTGGCAGAGAAGACATGTATTAAAAGTATTTTCAGAGAACAGGTATGAGAAAACTTGGGTGGAAAAATAGTTTTCAAAATATTTAAAAATATTAATGGGTTTTTCTGGGACTGTGTTTTCTGAAAACTAATGTACCCGCTTTTTCAGTATGCAATTATTCTGATTATTATTATTACTACAACACTGACAAAAAAACAAACTATGACACAGCAAATGAGATGTATATGCTGGAATTCGTATTACAAAGTCACAAGTCGAACACTTCCACCTTGTGGGGCTTAAGTGCTGCAAGGATGCTGAGAGCTGTGCTGGCGGTAGTGTAACTACCTGTAGGTCCAACCAAGTCAAAGAGGTCTAAGCTGAGGAGTGGAACTAAGACCACCTAACCCATTAGCACTATGGAGAAATAAACCAAAATGAAGTCAATACTGGCTCGGTCGATGCCCGGGATAAAAAGAACCGCAATGGATGCTGCTGATTCTGGGCATCCATCAACAAGTTGGCTATAGAATCAAAACACAAATGAAGAGTCACAAAAGCGGCAGAAATATACAATGCCAGAAAACCGCAGTATTATTGTTATTGTTGTTGTTGTTGTTGTTGTTGTTGTTGTTGTTATGTTTATTTGTACCCCACTTTTTCTCTCCACAAAAGACTTAAAGCGGCAATGGGATCTTGCAGCACCCAAGGATCAACTGATAGAATGAAGTTGGCAATAGACTAAGGGTGCATCTATACAGTAGAATTAATGCAGTTTGACACCCCTTTAACTGCCATGGCTCGATGCTATGGAATTCTGGGATTTGTAGTTTGGTGAGACACCAGCACTCTTTGGCAATGAAGGCTAACTATCTTGTGAAACTACAACTCCCATATTCCATACTATTTTTTTTCGTGTCAGGAGTGACTTGGGAAAGTGCAAGTTGCTTCTTGTGTGAGAGAATTGGACGTTGCCCAGGGGACTCCCAATGTTTTGATGTTTTAACAACCTTGTGGGAGGCTTCTCTCATGTCCCTGCATGGGGAACTGGAGCTGACAGAGGAGCTCATCTGTGCACTCCCCTGTCGGTCTTAAGTCCTGCCAGCACAAGAGTTTAACCCATTGCAACACTGGGGGCTCCTTCTCCTATTATTAAACCATGGAGATAAAAGTGCCAAACTGCATTAAGTCTACTTTTTCAGATCCATCTATCAAAGCTTATGCAACCAGCTCCATTCTCTTTTAGTCTCTAAGATTCCCTCTTCATATATTCCAGACTAACACGACTATGTTTTTGAATTCTACCCAAACAGCTTGTTTTATTTATTAGCTACATGAAAAAATTGCAATTCACAGTTGGCAGACAAAAAAGTCAAAACAAATGGGGAAACAAACACACACGGCCTATAGGTATTTTGTCAAACTATAGAAGAATACATTGAAGTCTAATGCAAAGCAGGGTTCAATTTTTTCCCTTCTAAACAGGTAGAAATACATAATTATTGTAGGTTTTCAAAATGAATTCATAAGCTTCCTAGAGACTGGAACAAGGGTAGCAGCCAGAGATGAAGCAATATTTCTGGTTCTAATTAAGTAGAAAATGCTGCCATAACCCTTTTAACCCTTGCTGAGAGTATTCTCCTCTCCTAATGAAACCTAAGATATTAACTTCAGAGGCTGGTGGTTACATCTTACAGTCTTCTGTGATACCAGATATACTCTAACTCTAATTTCTGCGCATTGTACCTAGTAAATTGTCTCAAGTTTCATATTTTTAGGATATCCTGTGAATAGCAAGGAAATATTTCTCCAGGATCACTGCCTTCCCTGCTCTTGGAGTGAAGTAGTAGTTTTGTTTCATATGTATAACATATGTAACACATGCATGTGAACCAGGAGGGCTGCATCTGTCCATTTGCACCCCCTATTAAGCTCTGCAGCTGTGCTGCACCAGATGTAATGTTGCATCATTCCCAACCACTTTTTGTGGTATTGGGGGAATTCCTTGATGTTTTGGGGTAATGGAGCCCCCACCTGAAAAAAAAAAAGAACTGTAAAGCAACACAAAGCAATCTAAATTAGTGATTATTTGTCCTATGTTTTTATTTTGATATTTAATTTCATTTGACTAGTACAATGCTGTTATTATTCCATATTATGTTTATTGCTGTAATGTTTTGGTACATGCTGGGCATTGAATATTTGCCTTTGTACGTGTAAACTGCCCTGAGTCCCCCAGGAGAGATAGGGCGATCTAAAAATAAAGTTTATTATTATTAATTATTATTAAGGAGTTTATTTTTAGCTTAGAATTTGAGAAGCAGTTGCTTTTTTTTAATTTACTTATTTACTTATTTATTTATTTGCCACATTTATATCCCACCCTTCTCAACCCCAAAAGAACTCAGGGCAGCCTTACAAAGGCAATAATTCAATGCCATATAGTAATACATTGGTCAATACATTTATGGTTCTATGAACTCAATTGCTAGAAGTTCATAGAATCATAGAATCAAAGAGACCCAAAGGCTATCCACCCCAACCCTCTGCTATGCAGGGACTCTCAATCAAAGCACTCCAAACAGATGACCACCCAGTCTCTGTTTTAAAAACTCCAGAGAAGGAGACTCCACCACATTCCCAAGCGGCATATTCTATTGTTGAACACCTCTTAACTATCAGGAAGTTCTTCCTAACATTTAGGTGGAATATATTTTCCTGCGATTGGAACCCATTGCTCCTCGCCCTAACCCAGTGGTTCCCAACCTTTTTTTGACCAAGGACCTCTTGACCAGGGACCTCTTGAACAGGGACTACTTTGACCAGGGACCACATTAGTACCAAAGGGTTACAAATCAGTTTTTGGTCAACTTTTGGTCAACAATATGGTTTGGTTATTTGGGGTGATGATTAAGAAAACTGCACTGGTTAGACCACATCAGTTCTAGTTTCTGACACAAAACATATGCCATCCAGTAGTTGCCATCTGCTCATCCACAGAAAAACATATTTAATAATCTAGAGCTGATGTGGTAGTAGTAATATTTCAAGGGTAGTCAGCCTCTCCTCTTCTGACATCCCCATTGCCTCGGCACTGTAAGAGGGTTTTGAGAGAACAGTTGCTCTCATTGTCTCATGGTTTCGAGGCAATGGTGTAGTAATGGTGAGGCCGAAGACCATATTTTCGTTCTTGCGGACCGCTAGTGGTCCACTGACCACAGGTTGGGAACCACTGCCCAGGAGGAAACAAGCCTGCCCCTCCCTCAATGTGACATTCTTTCAAATATTTAAACATCACTATCATGGCTCCTCTCAGAAGCAGAAGTGAACTATCATGCTAATGTAAGTAATGGGAACATATCGAGATTTACCTGTCCATTTAAGAGGGACAAGAAAATCATTGGGAAGAAGCAAACTAGAGGGATGCAGATGGTGTTGTCTGATAGCTGTCGTCACCAAAGGTGTCCAATTTATTCATTGATCTAGGTCCCTTTGAATTCTGTTCCTGTCTTCCAGCATGTTAGCTACATTTGCAACCTTGATAAGGATTCCTACTACCCTGTCATCTAAGTTATTGAGAAAAATGGTGAAGAGTAATGGCCCTTCCATTTGAGACCTCCTTTCAGTCACTGAATATGACACTTTGAGCACAGTTCTCTAACAAATGATGGATCCACCTGACAGTATTCCCATCTATTCTGTATTTAATCAAGTTGTTAATCAAAATATTGAAGGGGACCTTATCAAATGTTTTGCTGTATTGGTTAAGAAAAAAAATGCATTGCTTTCTTTTTTTAAAAATACAGCATTTTTGAGATACAAGAGAGCCTTCTAAAACAGATAGAAAACTTAAAAGGGGAAATATTAACAATTCTGCAAAGAAAGAAAAAGAGAAGAAAAGAGTAGACAATGACTTTGTCAGGTATTCACTAACATTTCAACTGCCACTGCCAGATATGCTAGCTAATTAGTGTAATTGGTGCATAGGTTAATGATGGGAACTGTAATTTTCGAGAAGACTGAAAGAAATTGCCCTACTGAAATGTTAATCCTCTGGAAGCCCTTTGTTAATTCTTCTTTGGCTCTAGAGTTCAGTATTAGCATTGTATGTATACATTAATTTAAATACAATGCAACACACTGATAAAAGACTTGTTTTAACTTCCCAAATATCCACAAACGAATGATAAGCCTGGAAAGAAATGTATTTATCATTACATTACCATTACAAGATTCTGTCTTCCAAGGGACTGCTAAATCAATGTTTCAAATAGTGGATCAGAGGGAAATATTAAAACTGCTTGTTTCTTTGCAGGGTTGTTCGCAATCTCCTTCAACAAGAGAGGGGGGTACTAATGTATCGGAATGGTGCTTGTATCTTTTGTCAAATGTATAATTTACCTTTCTAAAAAGTCAGGATGACTAACAATGAAGATAAATGTAATTTTATAATAGTATGAAGATAGTTCATATAGATATCTTTGGATCAGAGGGTGAGAAATCATTTTTTAATGTGTGGAGGCAAGGAGTTTAGAGAGTAAGATTGATTAGTTAATTTTAGGAGTGATTTTGTGTAATTAATGTAAAAAATCTGTGGTAGATTAGTTTTATTTCTGGTTTGTTGTATTTTTCTATACTATATAGAAATATGCAACAAAGGGCTGGGCTTTAGCACAGCAGGTTAAACGCCAGTTGCAGTAAATCTTGCCAATTGAAAGGTTGACAGTTTGAAGCCCAGGTCAGCGTGAGCTCCTGGCCTTTAGTCCAGCTTCTGCCTGCGTAGAAGTTTCAAAAACAGCAGTGTGGGTAGATAAATTGGTAACACTTAAGCAGAGAGGTGTTTAAGGCATCCATAAGGAAATGCAGAAAAATGCCAGCAATTCGATCAAGGAGGAAGTTTACGAAGAAAACTCTTCGGTAGGGAAAGTAGAGCGACAGTACCTACTGTGGCCAGAACTGAGCACAGCTTCCAAGATGCTGAAAATGGGAAAGCCTATATCTGTGTAAAGTTGTCTGTCTTGTCAGTGTATAACGGCATTGAATGTTTGCCATATATATGTTCTGTGATCCACTCTGAGTCTCATTCAGAGAAGGGCAGAATATAAATATGCTAAATAAATATAGTAGTTGGAAATAAATAACAAAAGTAATGATTATAAAACAGCAGTTACTAATAGAACAATAAAGCTAGCATGTGATAAATACCATGTATTTTCAAATACGCAACTTAAAACTTGTTGAGTCAGATTGTTGAGCATTTCTGTTGAGGGGATTCCATGAGAGGAACTAGAGCTCAGAAAGTTACTTCTGGAAAACAATCTGTTACCATTGTAGTTCCCAGTCCAAGGTAGTCAGTCACTATTGTTGTCACTTTTTACCTTTGAAACTAGTTCCTCCCAAGTTATGTGCAAATTCAAACTATAGAATGTTCATTAAAATTTACCATTGATTCTATAGGTATTTGCAGCGATTTTTGATCCTGTTATCAAAGTGAGACATAATGGCTATGATCCAAAAGCAATGAAGCATCACACTGATCTGGATTCTTCCAAGGTAGGACTAAAGGGGAAAATGTCCTTCTGCAGATAAAATGGTAATGGTTATAATAATAAGGCTACTTCAGTCAGCAAATATTTTCCACAAAATATTTCTTACAACCCACTGAAGACCAGGGCTATATTAAATGAACCAAGAGCCAAAACAAGTTAATTAAAATCTCCTGGTCTTTAATTTTTGTGCATTATTGAAATAACTGCGGGAGATTATTGTTTTTAATAGGAATGGAGGCTGTAATTTCATTTGCCTGAACACAGCTGTACAGTCCTTTTTGTGATCTCAAACTCAAGGGTGTGGAAAGGGTCCCAACTTTATGCAGGAGTGTAATTTGTATGCAGCCAAAAACACCTACAAATCTCCCTTCTGACCTTCCCACTCACTGTAGGAGACAGGACCAGCTCATGTAACCCCATTCCTAGATCCTCTGAAAATGTCCACGGAGAACCACTGAACTGCTCACTGCTTCCAGCCATATTAGTACGTAGAGAGCCAGGCAACTGATTTTATTATAATGAAAGGGCAGAAAATGTTAATTGTTTAAAATATATTCATAGAATCATAGAGTTGGAAGAGACCTCGTGGGCCATTCAGTCCAATCCCCTGCCAAGAAGCAGGAAAATCTCATTTAAAACACCCCCAAAAGATGGCCATCCAGCCTCTGCTTAAAAGCCTCCAAAGAAGTAGCCTCCACCACACTCCGGCGCATGGAGTTCCACTGTTGAACAGCTGTCATAGTTAGGAGGTTCTTCCAAATGTTCAGGTGGAACCTCCTTTTCTGAAGTTTCAAGCCACTGTTCCGCGTCCTAGTCTCCAGGGCAGTAGAAAACAAGCCAGCTCCCTCCTCTCTATGACTTCCCTTCATATATTTATACATGGCCCTCATCACGTCTCCTCTCAGCCTTCTCTTCTGCAGAATAAACATGCCCAGCTCTTTAAGCCGCTTCTCATAGGGCTTGTTCTCTCATTTTAGTTGCCCTCTTCTGGACACATTCCAGCTTGTCAACATCTCTCTTCAATTGCAGTGCACAGAATTGGACACAGTATTCCAGGTGTGGTCTGACCAAAACAGAATACAGGGGTAGAATGACTTCCCTGGATCTAGACACTATACCATTTTTTAAGCTGCGTATCACTTTGTTGGCTCATGTTTAACTTATTGTCCATGAGGACTCCAAGATCTTTTTCACATGTACTGTTGTTGAGCCACACGTTCCCCATTCTGTATCTTTGCATTTCATTTTTTCTGCTTAAGTGGAGTATATTGCATTTGTCACTGTTGAACTTCATTTTGTTAGTTTTGGCCCATCTCTCTAATCTGTTAAGATCATTTTGAATTCTGCTCCTGTCTTCTGGAGTATTAGCTATCACTCCCAATTTGGTGTTGTCTGCAAACTTGATGATCATGCTTTCTAACTCTTCTATTTGGAAGAGATGGCAAAGGGATTTTCTGCCTCATGTGCTAAAATAACACCTACAGCCATTACTATGGATACCCTCCAGTGCCAAAAATAACATTGATGCATATTTTGAAGGAGGTGGATCATTTGTATTCTGCCTCAGGCAATAAAATTTCTTGGGCCACACCTGGAATGAATGAATGAATATGATATCCCAATTTTTTCCTTGCATAGAAATGGTCCTAAATATAATACATATTCACTGAATTCATTTGTGGAGTTTGTTTCTAAAAGTTACTATATCAATCTTTTGTTATAAAATGCCATTTTCCAAGTCCTTTACTGAAGTTATTTCATACATTTTGCTAGTTTTTATCCATGCATAATATTCTACTCCTAGCCAACAATGTGTTGCCACCTATCATAGAATCATAGAATCAAAGAGTTGGAAGAGACCTCCTGGGCCATCCAGTCCAACCCCCCTGCCAAGAAGCAGGAATGTTGCATTCAAATCACCTCTGACAGATGGCCATCCAGCCTCTGTTTAAAAGCTTCCAAAGAAGGAGCCTCCACCACACTCTGGGGCAGGGAGTTCCACTGCTGAACGGCTCTCTAACTCGTTTTTCTTTTCTTTTTCTTTCTTCCGTGCTTTTTGGAAACAAATTTCACATTTTGTCATTTCCTTTTTATGTATTCAGATTACCCAAGGACAATTTGATGAGAAGTACGTCTTATCATCCCGCGTCCGCACCGGCCGCAGCATCCGCGGGCTGAGCCTGCCTCCTGCCTGTTCCAGGGCAGAGAGGAGGGAAGTCGAAAATGTGGTTGTTACCGCTCTGGCAGGACTGAAAGGAGATCTGGCTGGGAAGTATTACAGTTTGACCAATATGTCTGAGAAGGAGCAGCAACAGCTTATTGATGTACGTACAATGTCTGGAATCTGTACATAGATATAATCAAGCTATTGTTAGAATTTCATTTGAATCCTTAAAAGCTAGATATTGGCTATAACAGCTCCTGAGATCAAAATGTCCCATAGTGTAAACTTCCATTGTTGTTGTGTGCCTTCAGGTCATTTCTGATATGTTGTGACCCTAAGGTAAAACTTTCACAGAATTTTCTTGGCTTGCTTTTGCTTCATTGGAGGTTAAGACTTGCTCAACTTCATGCCATGGCTGAGGGTAGATTTGAAACTTAATCTCCAGAGTCCTTGTCCTAGTCCAAAACCCAAACCATTACACTATGCTGCAGTTTTGTTTGGCCAATTTGGTTTAGGGTCAACTTTTGTATTCTTTTATCTCAACACACCCACTTTGCATTATGTCCTTATGTGACTGGTAATCTGGAAAATGAAAGAAAGTGAAAAAGATAGGTTACTGTAAGCTTTCCTGGCCGTATGGTCATGTTCCAGAAACATTATCTCCTGACGTTTTGACCACATGTATGGCAGGCATCCTAGGAGGCTTTGAGGACTGTTGGAAACTAGGCAAGCGAGGTTTATATATCTGTGGAATATCCACGGTGGAAGAAGGAACTCTTCGCTGTTGGAGGCAAATGTGAATGTTGCAATGCTAATCAAGGTGGACATTCCACAGATATATAAACCTCACCTGCCCAGTTTCCAACAGACCCCACACCCTCTGAGGATGCCTGCCATAGATGTAGGCGAAACGTCAGGAGAGAATGCTTCTGGAATATAGCCATACAACCTGGAAAATTCACAGCAACCGGAAATGAAAGCCTTCAACAACACAGTGAAAAATATGTTCACCTAAACCATAGAAAACTGTGTATGGTCAAGACTAGGAAATAAAAAGAAAAGTAGCAGTTCTCTTATTTATTTATTTATTTAAAATATTTCTGTATCACCTCCGAACCTACAAGGACTTCTGAGGCAACAAACAAGTAAAAACTCATTAAAATAATATGAAGATTAAAACATTTTTAAAAATACACTAAAATACTCAGTTGTCATGCTTTGTCAAACCCCAAAATCTGAGAAATCAGATGGGGAAAAACTGTGTAATCACTCCTAGGCCAGAGTCATAATCAGGGATGGGTGTTTCTGTATTTTTATTTGTATATTTATTTATTGATGGTAAGAATAAAGGCAGCGCAGGTTAAACCGTTGAGCTGCTGAACTTGCTGACCAAAAGGTTGGCTCCCACTGTTAGGCTCAGCTTCTAGCAGTTCGAAAACATGCAAGAGTGAATAGATTAATAGGTACCGCTTCTGCAGAAAGGTAATGGTGCGCTATGCAGTCATGCTGACCACATGACCTTGGTGGTGACTGTGGACAACACTGGCTCTTCGGTTTAGAAATGATGAGCACCACCTCCAGAGTCAGACATGACTAAATTTAATGTCAGGTGTGTGGAAATGAGTCCAATTAAAAATCTCAGTTTCATGTGAGTCTTAACCTATTGAACAGAAATAGAACTGAGAATGAAGGACAGGACTACCATAATCAATAATAATGGAAAGGTCAGACTAAATAGCTTTTCCATTTTTACCATAGGAGTTTAATAAGCTTCTTGACTAAAAAATCATATGTCCAGGTTCTTAATATTAAGAATCCTGTCTGAAAGATGTTGGAATATAAATTGGTTTAACTTAAACATTCATTTCCCACCTTTTGATTCTACATATTGCTTCTCCCTATTTTTTAAAAAAATGTTATGCAACAAAATGATTATTGTTACAAATGGTTACTTTTGTTAGAATCTTTATCGTTACATGTAAATGTAAATAAAATTCTGTAAAAGTATTTGGGTATGCTGCCTGGTAGTGGAGAAATATCCAGAGTAGTCCTTATATGTTGGTTAAATTGTGGTTGTGCAGGTGGAATTATTTTTACAATGATAAATAGGAGATCAACACCCAATTATTTATTTTCTGTCCTTCTGCTCTGCCTATCTGCTGGTGTGCAGGACCACTTCCTGTTTGATAAGCCAGTCTCCCCTTTGCTAACGTGTGCCGGGATGGCCCGAGACTGGCCAGATGCCCGAGGAATTTGGTATGGAATGAGAATGGTGTGTTTGTTTAATTTGTGAACAAACAATCTGTATTAATTCTTTCTTTAACAGAGTAGCTGTTTGTCCTAACCCTGATTGCATGTTTTGCCTGCATTCTATCAATGGCTCTCTCTTCTTTTTTTTATCTTGCTCAATTAACTGTTTTTTAATAACAGGATAGTTTTTCAAATTGACAAAATAAGGCACTGAGCAAGTGTTTAGGAAATGGGTTTCATTTCATTAACTCACTCCCTCCCCTCGCCCCATTTTTAATTTAAAGGAATGATGTTGACTAAAGTGAATTGGCTTATTGCAGGCATGAATTTAATATTTTTCAGTCTTTTGGTGTGTCGTTGCCTGGGTGCTATGTGAACATACTCTATGTTTATTCTATTATTGTCAAAGAAAACTTACTTCCTGCATTAAAGTTGAGTTACAGGCTGGGTAGATACAGGAAACACGGTGGATATAGCATATCTGGATTTTAGTAAGGCCTTCGACAAGATTCCTCGTGACCTTCTGGCAAACAAACTAGTCCAATGTGGGCTAGGCAAAACTATGGTTCGATGGACCTGTAATTGGTTAAGTGAATGAACCTAGAGGGTGCTCACCAATGCTTCCTCTTCATCCTGGAAAGAAGTGACAAGCGGAGGGCCACCGGGTTCTGTCCTGGGCCCGGTTCTGTTAACATCTTTGTTAATGATTGAGATGAAGGGTTAGAAGGTAGGATCATCAAGTTTGCAGATGACACCAAATTGGGAGTGATAGCCAGTACTCCAGAAGACAGGAGCAGAATTCAAAACGATCTTAACAGATTACAGAGATGGGCCAAGACTAACAAAATAAAGTTCAACAGAGACAAATGCAAGATACTCCACTTAGGCAGAAAAAAATAAAATGCAAAGATACAGAATGGGGGGGGGGGGTGCCTGGCTTGAGAGCAGTACGTGTGAAAAAGAACTTGGGAGTCCTCGTGGACAACAAGTTAAACATGAGCCAACAATGTCATGCAGCAGCTTAAAAAGCAAATGGGATTTTGGCCTGCATAAATAGGAGTATAGTGTCTAGATCCAGGTAAGTTATGCTACCCCTCTATTCAATGCCAATTAAGCCTGATAACTGCAACATTCACACTTACTTCAAGCAGACAAGGGTTATTTTTCCCACTCTGGACATTCCATACACACACACACACACTACTTGCCTCACCTCCAACAGACTTCTGAAGATGCCAGCCGCAGATGCAGGTGAAACGTCAGGAGAGAATGCTACTGGAACATGGTCATACAGTCCGAAAAACTTACAGCAACCCATTTCAGGGATTGGTGGTGGAGCTGGCTGCTATCAGTTAAGGCAAACTCCTGATCAATTCTTATTTCCTGAGGTACTTTCAAATGTTATTTTACTCTCTGTTAAATAAGAACCAACCATTATCGCCCTTGGTGATATCACAAAGATATGAAACAGAAATAAGGAGGCAGAACATATACACAAATTACCTGTACAGTGTTCAGTATCTTGAATAACTTAAGCTCACACTGAAACGGCAGTGAAAGCATAAGGTAAAGGTTTCCCCTAACATTAAGTCTAGTCATGTCCGACTCTGTGGGGTGGTGCTCAGCTCCATTTCTAAGCTGAAGAGCTGGCATCACTGCACAGAGTGCCATTACCTTCCCACAGAAGTAGTATTTTTGATCTACTCACATTTACATGTTTTTGAACTGCTAGATTGACAGAAGCTAGAGCTAACAGCGGGTGCTCACTCTGCTCCCTGGATTCAAACTGCCAACCTTTCGGTCAGCAAGTTCAGCAGCTCAGTGGTTTAACTCAGTGGTTTAAATGACACTGGAGCCCCAGTGAAAGCAGACTATGCAGAATATCCTAACTTCAAAAAAACCATGATTACTCATATCTAAATTAGTCTCCCAGAGACATAGACCAAACACTGCACTGTACTGGTTCTGAGTGGAAGACATATAATGAACACCTAGAAAATAAATAACCTTTAAGTAAAAAAAATAAAACAGAGTTTAGACTTTGGACAAGATGTTCCTGTTTCAAAATGTTCTAAAATGTTCTAAACTTGAGGCACAAATTTCCTCTCCTGCCACCTGTTAAAAAGGGCGTCCACAGTCTTCTGTTTCTCAGTTCCCATAGCAGCACACTCCACATTTGTTTCAGAGAATAATGTGTATTTTCTAGGCTAACAGAAGTTCATTATCAGTGGGATTGAGACTGAGCAAGGTTGTTCTTCATATAACGTTAGAAACTAGACCAATTACGTTGTAATTACCATGACAAAAATAATAGTCATGATAATTATAATTATAGAAATAATAAACCTACATGATAAGAAGCAGACAGGGCAAGATGCCAATAGGACAAATCTAATCATAGAATGCTTCTAAACTGAAGAAGTAATGTAGTTTGTCACCACTTTAACTGCCATGGCTCAATGCTATGGAATTCATGGCGATGTAGTTTTACAAGGTCATTAACTTTCTCTGCCAGAGTGCTAGTGCCTCACTACAACTCCCAGGATTCCATAGCATTGAGCCATGGCAGTTAAAGTTATGACAAATTGCATTAATTTTACAATGTAGGTGTTCCTAGAGAGCTGAATTTGACCACAAGGGTTATCTAGTTTAGTGGTTCCCAACCTTTGCTCCTCCAGGTATTTGGGACTAACTCACAGAAGCTTTCAGGAATTCTGGGAGCTGAAGTCCATACTACCTGGAGGACCTACAGTTGAGAACCACTGATCTAGTCCAAATTCCTGCCATAAAAGAAAATAGGATTAAAGCACTCCAGAGAGATATTAATCCGATCTCTGTTTATAAGTCTACTTCTGCAGAAGTAGCTTCTGAAACATGAATCATTCATCATCATACACTGAAAAAGTTTTTTTCAAGGCAGTGCTCTCATGCTGAAATTCCTCCCCCTTAGGAGGGATGGGGCATCTGGGAGAAGTGATGAAATGAGGAAACATAAAAGAATTATTTTCAAGGTTTGTGTGACAATTGCTTATTTTCTCCCAACCAGGCACAATAATGACAAAACATTTCTCATTTGGATCAATGAAGAGGACCACACAAGGGTGATTTCCATGGAAAAAGGAGGCAACATGAAAAGAGTCTTTGAAAGATTTTGCCGCGGCTTGTTAGAGGTAGGTACTCAGTTCTACCCTTGAGAAACCTGGGCTTTAGAAATCATTGTTACAGCAGCTGCCTGTATCTTTGCACGGTTACTGGTCATTTTTTCTATTTATCTTAATGTCTTCACAGTCTGAAAGTTTTTAGAGAAGTGCAGAATAGGGTCACTACATGCAAGAAAGGACAGGATTCCTGTTGCAATTTAGCACTGAAACAGCTTTTCACCCAGCACCACATCAGAGTCCAGTACTTCTATCTAAAAATGTTTATTGAAGCAAGCAAGTCAAAAGGAAAAAGGACAATTCCAAAAGAATCAGAAAAATAGAAAATGCAAAATAGCAGTAATCCAAAAATGCCAAAGTACATAAAATCAAGAGAACCAAAAACCACAGCAGTGCTTCAAACATAAATACATAAACAAGAAAGCAAGAACTTTTCCAAGGTAAAGCATTCAAGGAAACAATGGCATGGACCAGAACAGGAAACTTGAGAATACTTGAATCATAAACTTGTGAGTAGAGACAGGAGAGCCATCCCAAATGGTAACGTTTTCTCCTCTGAGAGGTGTGAAGCCAACACCACTTAATTTAAACCCATCCAAGTAGCTGTGAGATCATGCTGAACACACCTGGACTTCAAAGCCCTATCATGAATTCTCTCAGAACATCTAATTAGTCTGTTTTTCACTCCCTCTGTTCTCAAACTTAATCTAATTTCTTGGGAAAATTCCCCATCGGCTGAAGGCCATTTCTCAAGATACTTGGGACTTTCACTTTACCTGGTTGCCTGGGAATGAACACAGGAATCGAAAACATCAGTCTCATCTGCCTGCAATTCTCTGCTAACACTGACATACTCTTCATTTTGAAACGCATCAGTTCCCTCCTCTTCTGAAATGTCAGAAAAATCCTCATCCGCTTGCTGAGCTACAACACTTCCTGCCCTTGAAATGTTATATGGGGAGAATTATTTCAGCGGATATAGCTTATCAATGCAGAATGACATGACAGAGTTGGGAAATGGTGAAGTGGGTGGTGCCATATCTGCCCATAGGTGGAGAGATCTGCTTTTCAATTCTCTACTTTATATTAACCTTGCAAATGAAAAAGAGTGTGAAGGTTTGCATAATGCCAGGTGGTAGTTTTTCTAGGTGGTGGTGGTGGGGCCTTCCTTGCTGAAATATTTTCTTTTTGTTTTACATAGGGACACTTCCAAAAAGCATTTCCCTTTGTGGTCTGTAGTTTCCTCATTTTAAGTTGGTTTCTAAACTTAAATCCAAAAGGTGTAGTCTTCTCCGCCTTACTTTCAGTAAGAATATGAAAAGCAATTTCTGTGCAAATATGCAGTGAATTTTACTTAATACTACAAAATGAAAAAGTTATCCAAGTCTAACCAAATAAAAGCCAAAGTGTGTACATTGACCCTGCATATCCATGAATTCTGTACATGTAGATTCCATCTATGACGTAAAATATTTATTGTAATTTCAAAAAGCAAACCTTGATTTTTGTGAATGTATATAAAAGATGCCTTTCTACTATGTCATTGCATACAATGGAGCTTCAGCAGCAATGGATTTTGAGTCCCATGAGAGTCTTGGAACCAAGCCTCAGCAGATACTAAGAGCCCACTGTATTTATCTCTAATCACAAGCTTCGCTCTTGTGAAATTATAATATAGGTTGCTAGTAGATAGAATTTATTTCAACAGAACACTGGTGCTTACCAACTGATCGCTCATTTGTATGCTGTGGTTCATTGCATTTTATTTCCCCTGCAGGTCGAAAGGCTAATTAAAGAACGAGGATGGGAGTTTATGTGGAATGAACGTTTAGGATATGTCTTGACCTGTCCTTCCAATCTGGGAACGGGATTACGTGCAGGAGTTCATGTTAAACTTCCCAAGCTTAGCAAGGTTGGCATTTACTTAAAATGACTTTTCATCATACATTAATCTTTTACAATGTCAGTACATGAACCATCTTCATAAATTAGCTCTTCGAACTGAAACATGTAAAGTGTGAATTAAATAAACTGCTGTTTTCAAGTACATCTGTAATGCAAGTCATCCACATTTTAAAATAACCAAGCCTCTCTTATCACAGGATCCTAGATTTGCAAAGATCCTGGAAAACCTGAGGCTTCAGAAGCGTGGCACAGGTGGTGTGGACACTGCTGCTGTAGCAGATATATATGATATCTCCAACCTAGATCGCATGGGCCGATCAGAGGTAAGCTTCTCACTCCAAGTTCAAGGAGAAAGTAATTACAGAGACTGGAATTTTTAAATACAGTATGTAAGAAGAGCAATATTTGTGGCGCCATCCTATGCATGCCTGTTCTTTATTCTACCCTGATTGATATTGATGTTGAATTCATTCCAGTGCCAAGATAAAATGCAGCTTTTTATTAAAGTTTTTGGGGCCTTATTTGTATATGCAGATGGTTTTGAAGCTATTTTGACTTGTTTTTTTCTTTATATTACTTAATATGTTTTAATCAGTTAAAATTATTAATAGTTGGGGATTTGGGGAGTGGACATCTTAATGGGTAATTCTTCCAAGGTCTGTCAAATGACTGTACATTTAAAGGTATACATCTGTGAAAAATTTCTCCTAAAATTTAGAACTTACATTGAGCTGAACAGGAAACCTTACACAACGGACAAAGTGAAAGAGAACTTTTTGGCCTGGCTGTGTAAACAAACCACTATGTGAATCTTTTTTGATGAAGGGAGTGAGAGATCCCTAAACTCATGCCATAGCGGAAGGCATCTGGACCCAAGCCCTCTTTATATGCTCATTTCTGTACTCACATCACAGAAAATCCAATATCTAAACAATGAAACCAATAAAGGAGATACAGGCATTACCCCAAAGAGCTATCAATCTAAATAAGACAAGACACAGCTGCCCAAGAGAGCAAGAAAGTTTCATTGTCAGACATGTATTTCTTGCTAGGTAACACAGTTATTGTGATGTAAATGTTTTCCCTCAGATAAATAATTTCCCAACTGGTACACAATAAAGTTATTAAGTTTTGGGTTTCTTTCAGCCACTTGTCAATGTAAACTTAATCATTTTTCTCTCCATTTAGTAATCTAGGAAACAAAAACTCTGGTTTCCTCACAAGGATGGCTCGGAAAGGGATGGTAAAATAAATGACCAAATAACTCAAATACAGTAGAGTCTCACTTATCCAACATAAATGGGCTTGCAGAACGTTGGAGAAGCAAAAATGTTGGATAATAAGGAGGTGATATCGAGCTCCTTTTTGGAGGGTTCTCCCAGCGAGGGGGAACCCTGGAGACCTCTAATGGGGTCTTGACCTTGGCGAGCTGCCAGCAGAAGCCAATCCAAAGCGCACAATATTAAGAATTAATCTCGCCAGAGGCTGAAGAGGTACCCAGCGACCGAAGCGTTTATTTAGCGATTCAGCTGAAAAGGATGCATTACAGGGATATTTCCTCAAGTAAGCATACAGTACAGTGATTTTCAGGCATATTTATACAGACAGAACAAAGGAATCCTGGCTTGAATCTCCCGCCCGCCTCCTGTCAGTCCCCTCTGTCCTGGTTGGCCGGCTCTGGAACAGCTGGGAGGAGGCTTGGCCGCTGGTCCCACCCTCCCTCCAATTGCCGGCCGCTGTTGCCTCCAGAGGGCCAATCAGAACCCTCGGAGCGCCTCCAGAGATTGTCCAATCAGCGGCCAGGAGGCGGGCTCTGGTTTGACAGCGCAGGGGGCGGAACGCCCGGGAGGCGTCCGCCAGCTGATTGAACACCTTTTGTCTGCTCACAGCAGGGGAGGCGGATGGGAGAACAAGGGATTTCCTGGGTCCTGATAAAAGATGTGTATAGGCAAAAAAGGGTGGCTATGGGTGGTGTCTGGATCTTCAACCTTGCGGGCAAAGGGTCCTTTGTCACAAGGGAGCATGCACAAACACCGTAATTGATGCAATCAGTCTGTTTTTCCGGGCCTCTGGCTGATAAAATCTCTGGCTTTTGTCTGTCTGAACTCTGAAAAACAAAGCCACAGATTTGCCAGTATTTTCCATGCAATGTCAATATGGATGGAGTTCCTTCCAAGGAAATTGAATTTCCTTAACTGTAATCCCCTGGTCGCATGTTCTTTTATAGGGTAAAGTTCAAGAGGGGAAAGGCAAGGAAAGAGGGTGAGGGTATATTTCATTTCATATCATATAGTTCATATACATTCTCCATAAACCTTCATAAGCTCATAGATTTCATAAAAAAGGGTCCCCATCCCACCCCCATCCCAGTAAAGTTTATTAGAAAAAAAACCACAGCCATTGATAGAGATAAGCAACAGAGTTCCTGAGGTATGATCCTTTGCAACAAGGGCATGCACCCACAGGCGGGGGCCATGCTTCCCAAGCGGCTTGGCTTTTGGAGTTCATGGAGGAAGTCCGTGATGCAAGGGCACCAAGTCAATCAGAGAAGGCAGAAAGATCCGCAAAGAGTCCGCAAATGGTGGAGAGTGGGGCAATGTCCTTTGGAGAACTACATTTCCCTGATCTTTGGGCCAGGGTCCAGTGCACAAGCCAGAGAATTCACAGAGAGGAAACAGGAACCCAGTTATGTGTGCTGGGTCAGGAAGCGGCAGAATCCATTGTCTGGCCCTTGGCGAACTACAAATGCTTGGGGGGGGGGGGATGCTCTGCATCAGAGGGATTAAGGAAAAGCTTATTAAACGTCAAATTACGTTATGATTTTATAAATTAAGCACCAAAATATCATGTTTTACAACAAATCAACAGAAAAAGCAGTTCAGTACACGGTAACATTATGTAGTAATTACTGTATTTACAAATTTAGAATCAAAACATCGCAATGCATTGAAACATCTGTGGATCAGGATGGAAGGCAGACTGCATTGGATAATACAGAACATTGGATGAGTGAAGGTTGGATAAGCGAGACCCTACTGTACAGTGTAAACTACAAGGGATATCTGGAAAATAAAGTTACAAGATTTTTTAAAATACAAAGAATGAATATATTTTAATAAAACTTACATGGATCATAGCATAGGTATTACATTATTTTTCCACATAATCACCATTCAGTTCAATATATTTTGTCATCCATGCAACGAGTTTTTTGATGCCTGTTTCATAGAAGTCTACCGCCGCCTTTTTCAGGCAGTTTGTTGCTTCGATTTTCACACTGCCATCATCAGAAAAGTATTTTCCACCCAGGTGTTCCTTCAATTTAGTGAACAGATGATAGTCACTGGATGAGAGACTGGGGCTGCGAGAGGAGTGGCTTAAAACATCCCAACCAAATGAAGTCAACAACTCTTGTCTTGCATGAGCAGTATGTAGACACGCATTATCATGAAGGAGACAGACTCCTTCCATCAGCATCCCACAATGTTTGTTTTGGATGGCTCTGCAAAGTTTCTTCGTGGTCTCACAATATCTTGCAGCATTGATTGTTTCACCTCTTTCCAAAAAACCAATGAACAGAACCCCTTTTCTGTCCCAAAAGACTGACACCATGATTTTTCTCACAATGAATCGCAGCAACATTCATGCCCTTTAGGTAGCGTATTACAGCACAAACTTCACACTTGGCAGGAGACGGAATGAGGATGCTCATCTCAAACCTTCACCGCAACACCAGTTAATGAGCTACTGATGACTGGCACTGCTTGTTTGCTTCTGCCTGCTTCCCATTACGCAGCAGTGATACCAACTTCCCCCAAGAAAATTCCTTGCAAGATGTGCCTTGTAACCTAACTGTCCAGATAACTCTCGTTAAAAAAATAAATTTAGCATTGGTCATTGGAACAGTCAAATATTTGGATTTGGTTTAGATGGCCTGTTTTATAAACCATCACTCAAGACTGGTAATGAGGCATTTTATGAGACTTAGAAAGATCAGCAGTACGCTGTAGGTAATATTTTCAGAGGAAGTAAAACATGTTAAAAGGATTTAGCACTGTGATATTTCAGATTGATGTTGCCCAGTTCAGGTGTGACATCAGAATAATCAGATAGTTAATTCAATATTTTTTTTAAGCAACTAATGTCAGATGCTGTTACCCAAATGTCTATTCTCAGTGCAGTAGACTTTCACAACAGTTGCTTGGACATCTTCCTAACAGTCAAGTATTCTTACTTCTGGACTTGACCTACCCATTCAGACTGATCATTGGGCCCTTCTTCACATGAAGCCTTATAAAACTTCATGCTTAGCCTGAGATTTTTCTTAAATAAATATCATGCTCAGGCATTACTCATCTCACTTGCCCAACAGGTGAGCATATACCTCTATCCTACCTTCCTCTCAAGGCAACACACCTAAGAGGTTCCTGTTGTGTGTGGGGAGCACTTCCACTTCAGGTTTGTCACACTTGATAAGCAGTGGTTCTCATGTCATTGAAGTGGTGCGTTGGCGCTAGGGTTTAGTTCATGTTTGGAAGGCACCACTGAATGTGCTGGACATATTTTAGGGATGGGTTCAGTACCTTGAATAGCTCTTTTAACTCATGGACTGGATTTGCCACATGACTGACATGAAAGCCAACAGCCTCAGCTACCTTATCCCCCCCATAGCACAATGGTTCTCAACCTGTGATGTTTTGGCCTTCAACTCCCAAAAATCCTAACAGCTGGTAAACTGGTTGGGATTTCTGGGATTTGTAGGCCAAAAGACCTGGGGACCCACAGGTTGAAAACCACTGCCCTAACAGGTGGGATAAGACATTTCCCTGCTTGAAAGCAAGGTAATTAATGCTAGAACATGGCTAAGGACTTAGAATCATAGAATCATAGAATTGGAAGAGACTTCATGGGCCATCCAGTCTAACCCCCTGCCAAGAAGCAGGAATATTGCATTCAAATCACCCCTGACAAATGGCCATCCAACCTCTGCTTAAAAGCCTCCAAAGAAGGAGCCTCCACCGCACTCCGGGGCAGAGAGTTCCACTGCTGAACGGCTCTCACAGTCAGGAAGTTCTTCCTCATGTTCAGATGGAATCTCCTCTCTTGTAGTTTGAAGCCATTGTTCCGCGTCCTAGTCTCCAAGGAAGCAGAAAACAAGCTTGCTCCCTCCTCCCTGTGGCTTCCTCTCACATATTTATACATGGCTATCTCCTCTCAGCCTTCTCTTCTTCAGGCTAAACATGCCCAGTTCACTAAGCCGCTCCTCATAGAGCTTGTTCTCCAGACCCTTGATCATTTTAGTCGCCCTCCTCTGGACACATTCCAGCTTGTCAATATCTCTCTTGAATTGTGGTGCCCAGAATTGGACACAATATTCCAGATGTGGTCTAACCAAAGCAGAATAGAGGGGTAGCATTACTTCCTTAGATCTAGACACTATGCTCCTATTGATGCAGGCCAAAATCCCATTGGCTTTTTTTGCCGCCACATCACATTGTTGGCTCATGTTTAACTTCTTGTCCACGAGGACTCCAAGATCTTTTTCACACGTACTGCTCTCGAGCCAGGCGTCACCCATTCTGTATCTTTGCATTTCATTTTTTCTGCCAAAGTGGAGTATCTTGCATTTGTCACTGTTGAACTTCATTTTGTTAGTTTTGGCCCATCTCTCTAATCTGTCAAGATCGTTTTGAATTCTGCTCCTGTCCTCTGGACTATTGGCTATCCCTCCCAATTTGGTGTCGTCTGCAAACTTGATGATCATGCCTTCTAGCCCTTCATCTAAGTCATTAAGTCACTTCCTGGCTTAAGTATGTTTCTATATGGTCCAGACCCAAAACAGCTAATAGTAAAAAGACTTCAATATATAGTTTAAACTCTAGAAAACATACAAACATTAAAATAGAATTAAATATTGAAACAATTATAAGTAGTTAAAACTATTAAAATCAATTAAAAACCAATTCACATTGCTAACACTTCACAGCCTCTTTCTGGCTCAATCTTCAAAACTTTCTTCTTCAAAAGCTGTTATGTGACCAGAATGTCTGTCTCTTTGCTCTTATTCTGTCAGCAACGAAAAACATTCTATTAAAATATACTGTTAGTCACAGTGGGTCTCATAACTGGAAGAAGGGGGGGGGATATATTGATCAGTTTAGGTATTCAGACCATCCTCAGCTTTATCACGTAATCTCTTCTTTTTGTTTTTTAAAGGTGGAACTTGTTCAGTTAGTCATTGATGGTGTGAATTATATGGTTGACTGCGAGAAGAAGCTGGAGAAAGGTCAAGATATCAAGATACCTCCACCATTGCCCCAATTTGGAAAGAAGTGAAGCAGTGATTATTAACTAACTTGGAACGTGTCTGCTATGACAGACTTTTTACTCTGTATATTCCTATGAAATAAATAACTTATTAATGAAAAAAGATCCTAGCACAATATTTAGTAAATTACTACTTTATACTTCATATGTTGAATTTCTCAATAACTTGTTTTTAAAGAACAGGGTTTAATGTTCAAACATGTCAATCCTACAGGGATTATAAAGTTGGTATGTTGGGCCAGAGCTTCTCGGCCTTTTGGCTAAGATCAAGTGTAGTATCTTTAACTTTTTCTCTTGTGCCACCTTGTGGCCCGAGAAATGTTTTTGTGATCTTGGGTATTGAATATATAAAATAAGTATAAAAATCAAACATTTACTGATAACAAATCAGTATTTGCAAGGCTTACAAAACAGACTGAGTTTTTAAATTAAATATTATTAGCATTAAAAAATACAACTGAAACATCCTTGGCAAAGTCCACTGTAAACACTGCACAACAGATTCATGTAAATGCCTACAACAGCCAATTTTTTTGGACTCCAACATTGAGCTAAGGGGCCCCATTTGGGATCAGGATCCACTTTAATAAGCAACCACCATGGTGTCTGTGTAATTCTAACAGCAAAGCAGAAAGCAAAGCCAGAGATGCAGTAAGGTAGCAACATCAAGCATGTGTTCCACAGTATCCCTGGTCAACCAACACGCACCAATCACAACACTGAATGCTAATTATACCTCCAATACTCATTGAGGAAGATAACAATCAACATGAGCAACAATGGGAGTGCTGTGATTATATCACCCTGCCCATAAAACACACCACTCCATCCACAGATTCATAGTCCCACTATTCCCATTTTGCTGGCCATGCTATCCAAGCACACACTCCATGGCAATATGTATGTAGCTACTGGTGCTTTTCCTAACACGTTATACTATGACATGCTATCAATTGTCTCTCCATGTTACACAACTCACCTGCTCAGTCATGACAAAAACCAATTTAGTCTTTGACACAGTCAAAAATATTGTGATTTGGCTTAGGCAACTTTGTTCAATAAATCACCACTCACAGCTGTATCAGAGTGGTAGGGTAGGAAGAGTAAAGTGGTTTGGAAAGTACAACTGTGGGCAGTGGAGACAGATTATTGCGATGGGCACCTACCCAGTGCTTGTCTCACTGTGATTAGCTGAGGTAACAAATGATAAGTACTGGAACCAAAGCTTTTATATAAGTCGTGATTTATACTTATACAAGAATAAGAGCAGAAGCATGGTACCTGTACAACACAAAGCAAACACTCAATATTAATCTAGTTATCTAGATTGGGGGAAGTCATGGTGCCTCTCTATTCTGCTTTGGTTAGAGCTCACCTGGAATACTGTGCCCAGTTCTGGGAACCACAGTTTAAAAGAGACCTTGATAAGATGGAAGGTATCCAGAGGAGGGCAACTGCAATAATTAAAGGTCTGGAGACCATGCACTATGAGGAACGGATTAAAGAGCTGGGCATGTATAGCCTACAGAAGAGAAGGCTGAGGGGTTGTCATGATGTATAAATATGTGAAAGGAAGTCATAAGGAAGAAGGAACAGGCTTGTTTTATGCTGTCCTTGAAACTAGGACTCAGAACAATGGTTTGAAATTACAGGAAGAGAGATTCCACCTGGACATTAGGAAGAACTTCCTGACTGTAAGCTGTTTAGCAGTGGAACTCTCTGCCTCAGAGTGTGAAGCTCATTCCTTGGAAGCTTTTAAACAGGCTGGATGGTCATCTGTCAGGGGAACTTTGTGTTTTTGTTTTTGTTTGCATGGGAAGGGATTGGACTTGATGACCCATGTGGCCTCTTCCAACCCTACTCTATGATTCTATGATCACCTTCTTCAATTTTTGACACACCACGCCCTTCCCAAATTTACTCTGCATTCCATGGTGTGCAAGCAGAGCCTTTTCCAGACTTGATAATAAGGAAACTTGATAGCAATGAATGAATTCAGATCCCTATACCTCTCACTTGGCATTTCCTGGCAACATGAAGCTTTGTTGTTTTTGTATCCCCCACTGGTGCCACAGACCCTTCGGCTGGTCTTCAGTGAAGCTAGCAGCGTTCATATTCTAGCCAAGTACATCCTGTTTTCTTGGCTCTCGCTGTGAATCATGACGTGGAGTGCCACAAGGGTGACAGCTCAAGTGTTTTGCAGGGAAAGAAAGCGGCAGGAAGGCAGCAGGAAACAAATAGCACAGAAGGTTTGCTAGAGATAAAAGGATCGTGGTGACTATGATACCCATACAGTGGAAACACTGCAAAATCCTACAAAATTAGGATCCCCAGATCTGAGAGTCTTGTGTGAATTTTGTTTTGTGGGCCAACTCCAGGTAGGAAAGAAGGGTACAAATTCTCCAGTTATGGGGGGCTCATCTATGGGGATGAGGAAATGAAATATCTCAGCTACTAGAGCAAGCCAGTTTCCAAGGTTGATTTGTTGCTACAGATTGCTAAGACTCTCCACTAGAGAGTATAACCCAGGTATGAGCAAACTTGGGGCCTCCAGGTGTTTTGGACTTCAACTCTGACAATTCCTAACAGTTGGGAGTCAGCTGCATTAAGATCACTACTGACCGAAAGGTCATGAGTTCGAAGCCAGCCCAGGTCGGACTGAGCTTCCAACCATTGTGTAGCTTGCTGGTGACCTTTGCAGCCCGAAAGACAGTTGCATCTGTCAAGTAGGAAATTTAGGTACTGCTTATGCAGGGAGGCAAATTTAACTAATTTACGCCATAAAATCTCCAGCAAACATGCAAAAGAATGAGGAAGTACTCCATCACTGTCACAAATTGATAGTGAAATGACAGCTCCCCTGGTGGCCAGAATACCCTTATGAAGCTGGAATGTTAAATAGCCTCTGTGTGTCTGTCTATATATGTTGTGTGTCTATGGCATTGAATGTTTGCCATGTATATGAGTCCTCTGCGAGATGAGAAGGGCGGAATATAAATAATGTAAATAAAATAAATAAATAAAACCTTTGCCCTCTTTCATAGCAGTTGTGGCATCATAATTCACTCTCCTGCATCCAATTTCACTCTCTCTTATGTGCCTGCCAAGTCATTCCTGACTTGTGGCAATCCTAAGGCTATCCTATAGTAGGATTTTGCTTGGCAAGATTTGTTCAGAGGGGATTTGCCTTTTCCTTCCTCTGAGGCTGAGAGAATATGATTTGCCTAAGGTTCCTATGGCTGAGTGGGGATTTCAGCTTGCTCTCGGTCGTAGGGCCCTTCCACACAGCCATATAACCCAGAATATCAAGGCAGAATAAACCCCAATATCTGCTTTGAACTGGGTTAGATGAGTCCACACTGCCATATATCCCAGTTCAAAGCAGATAATGTGGGATTTTATTCAACTGTGTGGAAGGGGCATCAGTCATAACTAGTTATGAGGTAAATCCATTTTAGACGCAAAATACCACAGAGTAGCAGCTGCTGGGGAAACAAGTTGGAAGATAGTGTGATATCCATTGTTCTGACAGTGGACAGAAATGGAAGCTAAATGACTTTAAAGTTCAAAAGGAAGGAATGGCATCCTGAAGTATTTGGTTATCAAGTTGGCCCGCTTCTCGGTTGCAGTTTGCTTGCAGCTTGTATTGTATTGTATTGTATTGTATTGCATTGTACAAATGCCCCCTTTCTCACTGCACAAGTATATTGCATTATATGAGTCTACACTGATAATACAATCCATTTCAAAGCAGATAATCTGGATTTTATACAGTAGCATAGAAGGGGCCCTAGTTCAGCATTCACACAAGCCACTACACCACAATGGCTCGGTAATGAGTAATACTTTACTTACTTACTTAGGCGATCACTCGTAGCCTGAGGATGATAGTCCTCCAAGTGTAGTGTTTTGGCGGTGGGTCCATAGGTGACTGTGGAGCCCTAATCTTAATCTGCATGTTCTCCCACAGTGAGGACATTGGTTTCCAGGTGGAAGGTGGTCCCGGTCAGGGTTGGCTTGACGTGCCTTCCTCTTGACACGTTTCTCCCTCTTGCCCTCCATTCGTGCCTTCGAATTCTGCAGCACTGTTGGTCACAGCTGACCTCCAGTTAGAACGCTCAGTTCACAGTGTCTATGCCACAGTTTTTAAGGTTGGCCCATCTTTAAATCCCTTTATCCTGCCCACCAACATTATGTTTCCCGTTCTTGAGTTGGGAGTATAGCAACTGCCTTGGGAGATGGTAATCGGGCATTCAGACAACGTGACCAGACCAGCAGAGTTGATGGCGTAGGACCATCGCTTCAATGCTGGTGGTCTTTGCTTCTTCCAGAACACTGACATTGTCCGCCTGTCTTCTCAAGAGATTTGTAGAATTTTTCAGAGGCAATACTAATGGAATCATTCCGGGATTTGAGTGTGACATCTGTAGACAGTCCATGTTTCGCAGGTGTATAACAGGTTTGAGAGGACAGTAGCTTTATAAACAAGCACCTTGGTTTCCCTACAGATGTCCTGGTCCTCAAACACTAGGAAGAATGCTGCACTTGCAGAGCTCAGGCAGTGTTGTATTTCAATGTCAGTGTTGACTTTTGTGGAGAGGTGGCTGCCAAGGTAGCGGAAATGTTCGACATTTTCTAATGTTACACCATTAAGCTGTATGAAGACCTGAAGACCGAATACAAAAGCTTGGCTGCTGTCTGTAGACAGTACAGTTCCATTCAGATCTACTGCATTCATTTTGGATTTTGCACTGAGTTTCATGCAAGACATAAGATGAACTCTACTATTATTTCTTCCCCTTTAGTAAATTATATTTGCATAATTTCTAATTCAAGGGAAATTATTTCTGGTAGAGAGGAGAACACAATCTGGTTCTTTGTGCATGCTTCCATCTCCTGGCAAAGTCTTGTACTACACAAAATAAGGAAAGAAGGAACTTGGGCCCTCCAGGGGTTTTGGACTTCAACTCCCACAATTCCTAACAGCCTACTGGCTGTTAGGAATTGTGGGTGTTGAAGTCCAAAACCCCGGGAGGGTGCGCCGAAGTTTGCCCATGCTTTGACTCAAAGACTCCTCCTCCTCTCTCTCTCCCCACTGTTGCTAGAACGTCCGCCAGCCGGCGCTCTGGGATCTGTACTCAGAGAGCGGAAGCGGAAGTAGCTTTCCCCCCCACGCGCTTGGGTTCTAGGAAGAGCCAGCCACCAGGAAGGATTTTGGTTTGAGTGGTAAGCACGGAAGGGGGAATTGGGGAGGCAGGCGTTCAGTGGCCCGGAGGTGAGGGGAGATGCCAGTCACACAGAGAAAGAAGTAACACCATGGATTGGGAGCATTTAGGTCGATGTTACAAGGCTTCCCCTTTTCTTTCTGCCTCATCTTCCCCTAGAGAATCATAGAATCAAAGAGTTGGAAGAGGCCTCATGGGCCATCCAGTCCAACCCCCTGCCAAGAAGCAGGAATATTGCATTCAAATCACCCCTGACAGATGGCCATCCAGCCTCTGTTTAAAAGCTTCCAAAGATGGAGCCTCCACCACACTCCGTGGCAGAGAGTTCCACTGCTGAACGGCTCTCACAGTCAGGAAGTTCTTCCTCATGTTTAGATGGAATCTCCTCTCTTGTAGTTTGAAGCCATTGTTCCTTTGCGTCCTAGTCTCCAGGGAAGCAGAAAACAAGCTTGCTCCCTCCTCCCTGTGGCTTCCTCTCACATATTTATACATGGCTGTCATATCTCCTCTCAGCCTTCTCTTCTTCAGGCTAAACATGCCCAGCTCCTTAAGCCGCTCCTCATAGGGCTTGTTCTCCAGACCGCTGATCATTTTAGTCACCCTCCTCTGGACACATTCCAGTTTGTCAATATCTCTCTTGAATTGTGGTGCCCAGAATTGGACACAATATTCCAGGTGTGGTCTAACCAAAGTGGAATAGAGGGGTAGCATTACTTCCCTAGATCTAGACACTATTCTCCTATTAATGCAGGCCAAAATCCCATTGGCTTTTTTGCCGCCACATCACATTGTTGGCTCATGTTTAACTTGTTGTCCATGAGGACTCCATGGATAAACTTGGGCCCTCCAGGTGTTTTGGACTGCAACTCCCACAATTCCTAACAGCTACAGATTGCAAAGACTCTCCACCAGAGAGTATAACCCAGACTTGGGCCCTCCAGGTGTTTTGGAACTCAACTCCCACAATTCCTAACAGCTACAGATTGCAAAGACTCTCCACAGAGAGTATAACCCAAGCATGGGCAAACTTGGGCCCTACAGATGTTTTGGACCACAACTCTCATAATTAATCATTGCTACAGATTGCAAGGACTCCCCACCAGAGAGTATAACCCAGGCATGGGGAAATTGGGCCCTCCAGGTGTTTTGGACCACAACTCCCACAATTCCTAACAGTTACAGATTGCAAAGACTCCCCACCAGAGACTATAACCCAGGCATGGGCAAAATTGGGCCCTCCAGGTGTTTTGGACTGCAACTCCCACAATTCCTACCAGCTACAGATCACAAATACTCTCCACCAGAGAGTATAACCCAGGCATGGGCAGACTTGGGCCCTCCAGGTGTTTTGGACCACATCTCCCACAATTCCTAACAGCTACAGATTGCAAAGACTCCACCAGAGAGTATAATCCAGGTTTGGGCAGACTTGGGCCCTCCAGGGGTTTTGGACCACAACTCCCACAATTCCTAACAGCTACAGATTGCAAAGACTCTCCACCAGAGAGTATAACCCAGGTTTGGGCAGACTTGGGCCCTCCAGGTGTTTTGGACCACAACTCCCATAATTCCTAACAGCTACAGATTGCAAAGACTCTCCACCAGAGAGTATAACCCAGGTTTGCGCAGACTTGGGCCCTCCAGGTGTTTTGGACCACAACTCCCACAATTCCTAACAGCTACAGATTGCAAAGACTCTCCACCAAAGAGTAAAACCCAGGTTTGGGCAGACTTTGGCCCTCCAGATGTTTTGGACCACAACTCCCACAATTCCTAACAGCTACAGATTGCATAGACTCTCCACCAGAGAGTATAACCCAGGTTTGGGCAGACTTGGGCCCTCCAGATGTTTTGGAACTCAACTCCTACAATTCCTAACAGCTACAGATTGCAAAGACTCCACCAGAGAGTATAACCCTGACATGGGCAGACTTAGGCCCTCTAGGTGTTTTGGACCACAACTCCCACAATTCCTAACAGCTGTTCCGATGTGCCTTTCCAGAATAGGAATCCTCCAACAAGTCCCAGAAGCACTTTATTAGAAATTAAGATTGTTGGCACACTGCACTTAACCCCATAATCCTTACATACCACCTGTCACGTCAGCACTTTTAATCTGTACCCATTACTCTTGCCTGGCCCAGTTTTATTGTGTCCTGGTGTATTGTTTTATTGCTTGTTGTTTAATATTGCTTTAACTGTTTTTAATTTGCTTTAGGTTGTGTATTGTTATGTTGTGTTTTGTGGCCTTGGCCTTTGTAAGCCGTATCGAGTCCTTCGGGAGATGCTAGCGGGGTACAAATAAAGATAATAATAATAATAATAATAATAATAATAATAATAATAGCTACATATTGCAAAGACTCTCCACCAGAGAGTATAACCCAGACATGGGCAAACTTCGGCCCTCCAAGTGTTTTGGACTACAACTCCAAAACACCTGTAGTTGAAGTCCAAAACACCTGGAGGGCCGAAGTTTTCCCAGGCCTGATCTAAAACATTTGCTGATTAACCTGAAAAAGTAAGCTATAAGGGAGCAATTGTTATTTCCCAATATAATTTTTTCCTAATGTCCTGAGCACTTTTCAGAAATACATCAACAATGGTTAAGAAAAATCTCAATTTTTGGTGTAGAAATAGGTTGAATATTGCAATCACATTGAAGCATAGGTTGATGGCACAAAAATGGTCTGAAAAGTCTTGTGTGTCTTGTGTTTTTATTTACCCGCCATATTTTTGCATGTTGAATTTGTAAATAGTAATAATGTTGGGTTGTCGTGAGTTTTCTGAGCTGTATGGCCGTGTTCCAGAAGCATTCTTGGCTGACATTTTGCCCACATCTATGGCAGCCATCCACAGAGGTTGTGAGGTCTGCTGGAAACATGGCAGATGAAGTTATATATCTGTGAACTAAAGTCCAGGGTGGGAGAAAGAACTCTTGTCTGTTGGAGGCAAGTGTGAATATTGCAATTGGCCACCTTGATTAGCATTGAATGGTCTTGCAGCTTCAAAGACTGGCTGATTCCTGCCTGGAGAATCCTTTGTTGGGAGGTTTTAGCTGGCCCTTATTGTTTCATGTCAGGAATTCCCCTGTTGTTTGAGTGTTTACTTACTGCCCTGATTATAGAGGTTTTTTTTAATATTGGTAGCCAGATTTTCCTCCTTTCTGTTGAAATAATCCACATGCTTGTGGATTTCGATGGCTTCTGTTGAAATTGTCCACATGCTTGTGGATTTCGATGTAGTCTAACATGGTGATTGTTAGAATAGTACAGCATTTCTGTGTTCTCCAATAATATGCTACGTCCAGGTTGGTTCATCAGGTGGCCTGCTAGGGCTGACTTCTCTTGTTGAAGTAGTCTGCAGTGCCTTTCATGTTCCTTGATTTGTGTTTGGGCAATGCTGTGTTTGGTGGTCCCTATGTAGACTTGTCCACAGCTGTATGGTATACAGTAGACTCCTGCAGAGGTGAGAGGATCCTTCTTGTCCTTTGCTGAATGTAGCATTTGTTGGATTTTCTTAGTGAGTCTATAGATCGTTTGTAGGTTGTGTTTTTTCATTAGCTTCCCTATGCAGTCAGTGGTTCCCTTGATGTATGGTAAGAACATTTTTTTCTCTGTGTGGATCATGGTCATATAGCCCGGAAAGCTCACAGCAACCCAGTGATTCTGGCCATGAAATCTTTCGACAACACAGTAATAACCTTTCTCTCTACTAAAGACTTATAGGAAATACTTCATGAAGTCATGACCCGGTGGGCTCGATCAAATGTCACCCACAGTAAGAAGGCTCTGGATGCAACACCATGGGAAGATATGAAAAATGATGCTGGAAATGCAAAAAAGGATGACAGAAAGACTTTTGGTAACAAGCTTTCTGTAAAGGGTACCCAGGAGAAGAAGAAAAATAAGAAGAAAAAAGACTATTTGAATGAAGATGTCAATGGCTTTATGGAATATTTGAAACAGAACTCACAAGCATTACATAATGGACAGGTGATCAACAGCCATGAAGTAAGGGAAGAGATAGCAACAGCTTTGAAAAAAGACCAGCGTCGAGAAGGGAGGAGAATAAAAAGACAAGAAGTAAAGAAGAATGCAATGGTAAGATGCTGTTTTGTCATCTTTCACTGTGCATTTTTCTTCTTTACAGAACAAACAGAGCACTTCATCTACATGCAGATAAAAATATTTGACTTTAAAGGTTTTTCTTAATGGAAACTGTATTTCGTTTTATTTTAAAACCCATTCTTAACTCATTTACATTGGCACCCAGATACGGGGCCACAAATACTGGCATCCTTATCAGCTTGTCTAGTGGTGTCTGGTGATATCAAGAGCTCAAGTACAACCTACTCTCAGGTACTATAGTGGGGAAGGCTGGTGTACATAATACTCTATTTAGGGTACATCTGTATGGGGCTTGGCAATGAAGGTGTTTAATGGCTGTAGCAAAAGAGATGCTTGGTTTAGGAGCATGCTGGCAATAATAATAATCCAGAGGTGGAGGGAAGAATATTTTTTGAAAACTGTTGGAAAAAGAGACCAGTGAGTCTGATTTCTCTTGCTTACTTCACATTTCATTTTGTATTTTCAAAGGTGTGCTTCCATTGCAGACAGCCGGGACATGGAGTTGCAGATTGCCCGGCTGTACTTGAAAGCCAGGATATGGGAACTGGAATTTGTTTCCGCTGTGGCTCTACAGAACATGAAATCAGCAAATGCAGAGCAAAAATAGACCCAGCTCTTGGTATGTATAATTTAAACACTCTGTATAAAGTGCTTGCTAGAAGTTTTTGTTTCTTAAAATGTTTCAGGGATAAAAGTATCCCAGATAACAGTACACTTTGTTCAATTTAGTGCTTACTGTGACTTCAGGATCATTATTTCTATCCTAATACACTGTTAAATGTTTTCAGGAGAATTTCCATATGCAAAATGCTTTATTTGTGGTGAGATGGGACATCTCTCCCGGTCATGTCCTGATAATCCTAAAGGACTCTATGCACAAGGTAAGAATAACTCATTTCAGATCCCATAATTTTTCAAAACAAACACAATTAATGGATTCACTTTGCTTTTTTTGGGAATAACTTGGATTGAAAGGGAGAGAGCACATAGGACACTTCTTGCCCTTTTGAAAGCTTTTGTCTCTTTCCAGCACTTTCCCCACTCCTATCACTACTTTATCTTATTATAAAATCAATTCTCTTCATAATTTCTTTTCAGAATATTTATGGGGACAAATAACAAAATGTCAGCTTTCAGGAATACAGGACTGCAGTGTTCATTTATTCTTTCTGCATATTGACCATATTCATCTTGATTCACCAAATATTTTACATACCTGAGTTGTACATACAAAATGGCTTTTTATTGCCTCCCTCCCCTGTATGACACTGATGGTCCCACTACATCAGACATGGGCAAACATAGGTCTTCACTCCAGGTGTTTTGGACTTCAACTCCCACAATTCCTAAGTGGCTGAAGGGGGAAAGGAAAGGGCCTGAGGCTGTTAGGAATTGTGGAAGTTGAAATCCAAAACACTTGGAGGGAAGGTCCAAGTTTGCCCATGCTTGCTGTAGACTTAATATAGTTTGGAACCTCCCATTCACAAGGAGACGATGAATTCTTATGTGAAGGAGATTTTTCATTTCATTGACATTTAGATTCATTTTTTCCTTGCCGTGTATCAAATAAGGAGGACTCTACTCCATGAAACTTACACTACAATAAATCTGTTCAGTTTATCAGCAAAAAAAGTGAAAGGTTTTATGTATTCTTTGTTTCAGCCTTGAAATATTGATTTGAAGGTAGGAAAGAACAAAAAAAGTGAAAACACTTTTTTACTTTCTTTCACTGATGCATTGTTTATTATGAAATTATGTGTATCTTATAATAATTGATACATTACAGTAAACTATATTTACTTTTTGTTCTTCTATAGGAGGGTCTTGTAGGATCTGTGGATCTGTGGAGCACTTCAAAAAAGACTGCCCAGAGAATCAAAGCTCAGGTGGGAATCCAATGTTTTTCAAAGAGCACTTGAAATGTTCCGTAACACTATGTAACAAAATTTGAAAAAAAATGTCTCTGGTTTGAAAGTTTTATTTCCTGTTTAATTGTGTGGTACTTACTTTGAAAGCAGCTGTTATACACCTGAAACTTCATTTTTGTTGCTGCCACAAACTATGTTGAATTGGTTGAGACTCTGTGAGATATTAATTGAAAAACTATAGCAAAATGTGCTACAGGATGTCCTGCAAAAACAAAGTTTTTGCAGTTTAGTAACTTTTCCCCATGTTTTTATGATAGACCCAATTAGGAAATGACATTTATATCCCAGGAACAAAAACATGTGTTGCAGTACATATTTAATCAACTTTGGCTGCTATATCTGAGTTATAAACAGAATTCAACAATCCTTGATATTTTTTCATCTAATGATGATGTGTTTTTACATCACAATAGATCTTTAATTGGATATGTAAAGTTAAGTCTATGCCCCTCAAACAGTCAAGGCTTAAGTGTAAGTTCTATTATATTACAGGAGATTTTATGTAAAGAGGAATATGGAGCAGTAGATAGTATTACAATTTTCTTATCAAACATACTTTGCTTGGTAAATGGTGACTGATGGTTTGATATGTAATATATTAAGAGCAGTTTTAAATCAGCACACTTTTATAAAAGCTAAACTCATTTGATGTGGTTCCAGCAGGAATAAAAACGAAGAGGGATAAAAAAGGTGATAAATACTGACACTAGGTTGAATTGCTGGATTTCATAGGATAGTTTCTCAAAATCCATGCCATATATCTTCAATATAATATGGAGTTCATTTTTCAATGTATTTCTCTTTTGTTTCACAGATTGTGTGGTAACTGTTGGACGGTGGATCAAAGGAATGAGTGCAGATTATCAAGAAACCTTAGAGAGCCCCAAACAGCAAAAACCTAAACAGAAACAATCTAAAGTTGTTAACTTCTGACACCTTGTTTCTAGCAACATCCATTGTGATGATTTTCACAGTAAAAGATGTCCTAAAAACCAGCAGTGCCCGGAAATGCCATATCTGAAGGATTCACTTGACTGAGGTGATGAGGGTGAAATCCTAATCTAAAGGGAACTTCCAAGAAAATTTGGTGGGTCATGCCAAAAAATACAAGACCATGGCATATGCCAAAGAACATTCACTCTCAAGGGGGACATGAACTGGTTTCTGCTGATATCAAATTGAACTTCATTAGATTTAAATAACTCTGTACTGATTTTCCTGGAAATTGAACTAATACAATTGTAAACCAACCATAACATGGATTTTGTTTCCTGAGATATAAAGCATAAGACCCTTGAAGATCTTACATTTATTGTAACATAGCAGAGCTTCTATTCCTACCTTTTCCAACCTTTCTAACCACTTTCAGTGGTTGTAGTTCATTATGATTACAATATTAAGTGCAGAATAAAACAACTATTATTTTTAATTTTATTTTGGATTGTTCTGTTCTAGGATATACATTGAGCTTCTGTAATATTTTAGCTTCTATGCAATTATTTGAAGAAAGGGATGGAAGTAAAAATGTGCTCGGTGGCAGTACATGAGCATTTAGAATCCCTGACTAGGAGCTGAAGTACGTCTCTCAACATTTGCATTTCCTATTGTGTTGCTTCCTTTTTACTTTTTTGCATTATCTCAGTGGATAATGTGAACTCTCACCGGAGCCCTTGGTGGTGCAATGGGTAAAAACCTGTTGCCATGTTTTGAATCTGGGAAGAGCAGGTTGAGCTCCCTGTCAGCTCCAGCTCCCCATGTGGGGACATGAAAAAAACCTACCACAAGGATGGTAAAACATCAAATATCCTTGGGAAGTCTAACTTGGCCATGGTAGTCCACGCTCTGGTTACATCCCGTATAGACTACTGCAACGCACTCTACGTGGTGTTGCCTTTGAAGACTGTCCGGAAGCTTCAGCTGGTCCAACAGTCGGCAGCCAGGTTACTAACAGGAGCAGCTCTCAGGGAGCATACAACCCCCCTTTTGCGCCAGCCCCACTGGCTGCCGGTTTGCTACCTGGCACAATTCAAAGTGCTGGCTTTGGCCTATAAAGCCCTAAATGGTTCTGGCCCAATTTACCTGTCCGAACACATCTCCCCTTATGAACCATTTAGAACTTTAAGATCGTCTGGGGAGCCCCTGCTCTCGGTCCCACCTTCGTCACAAGTATGTCTGGCGGGGACAAGAGACGGCCTTCTCAGTGGTGGCTCCTTGGCTATGGAACACCCTCCCAAGGGAGATCAGATCAGCTTCTTCGCTCCTAACATTTTGGAAAAAACTCAAGACATGGCTATTTGAGCAAGCATTTGCAAATATTGAGCAACGGGCATAGGAATCGGAATAACTACACAATGAGACTGCACAATGTTTTTAATGAGAATTTATTGATTTATGTTTTATTGTTATGATTTTATTGATGTTAACGTTTTTATATTGTACTTGTGTTTCTATGGCATTGAATTTTGCCTTGTAAACCGCCTCAGGTCACCGGAAGGCTGAGAGGGGTGGTATACAAATGTAGTAAATAAATATCTTCACTGGAATAGAGGAAATCTGGAAGAGCAGACCCTGGCCTCTGAGCCTGGCCAGCCCACAAACGTGATTTCAAGAGAGTTCCTGACCTATGGCAAATGCACAGTTTTTGCAAGCAGGAAATTATTGTTCCTCCCTCTATTTCATTCTGTTGGTGTCCCTGTCACCAAATATCTGGATTTCACTGAGGTTCTCACATTGAAGAACAAGATAGGATTTGTCTGTAAGTGCATTCTACATAATTCCGTATAGCTCTGCAAACCATAGGTATGCAAAACACTGAAAACTAATCACTTAAATTGTTTTGCTTGGGGGTGGGAGTTGAAATCTGTACCAATAGAAGATGCCAAGCAATGCAATTCCAAAATCGTAAAATACATGTTTTGATACCTAACCATATTTGGTTCTTAAGGTAAAGGTAAAGGTTTCCCCTTGACATTAAGTCTGGTCGTGTCAGGCTCTGGGGGGTGGTGCTCATCTACATTTCTAAGCCAAAGAGCTGGCATTGTCCATAGATGCCTCCAAGGTGATGTGGCCAACATGACTGCATGGAGCACCATTATCTTCCTGCCGAAGCTGTCGCTATTGATCCACTCATATTTGCATGTTTTCGAACTGTTAGATTGGCTGAAGCTGGGGCTAACAGTGGGAGCTCACTCTGCTCCCTGGATTAGAACTGCCGACCTTTCGGTCAGCAAGTTCAGAAGCTCAGCAGTTTAACCCACTGAAATGAACAGCAGAACGGTTAAATTCTTTACAAAAATGTATACTTACATGCAAGACACTTTAGAAAAGCAGTAATCTTTCATTACATTAAAAGTATATATTGTATTGACAAACATTCTGAGGAATCCAAAATAATTAATGACATGTTAAAGTGTTAAAAGATCAAGTATTCAGTGGAGACTTGGATCATGTGGCACATTGTGCTATGACAGTTTAATAATAAAATTCCTGATTATAAACTACATGGCAGATCGTTTGCAAGATTGTAAACATTACTGTGCTTGTCCATTTAGAAGAGTTAGAATGACTGTTAGTCATTTTCAAGTACCTCAAATAGTATTAACAAAGCCAATGACTCAAAAGCAGGACTCAACAGTGGTGCTAAAGGCAGTTCATCTTTTTGCTCTCCGATTCTAAAAAGTGAATGTATAGGGAAGCTGTATCTTCAGTTAATTTCAACAGGCCAACAAGATTTGCAGCAAAACAAGGAGTACCTTGGAAGAAGCAAGATACCTGTAAAATAGAGAAAGGAAAATTTGTGTCATTTCTCAAGAAAAGAAGCAGTGAGATCATCTAAGCCTACTTCTTACACATTAGTGAATCAATCCTGGCTGGTCAGAGTGCAACTATGTTTATAATTTTCAGTTGTCAGCTTGCCAGATTTTGTGGATCTGAGGAACACACTCACATGACCATGCAACTCGATTGATTCTGGTGGCAAGGGAATTTAAATATTCTTGCACTCAAAGCATATATAAAAACAATAGATATTTGACATTGTAAGTCTGCTTCTAGGGGCCAAGCTGCACAAATCATTGTTTTCCTTTCTGGCTTTTAAAGTTATAGAAGATACCAGTTCTGTGTTGTCAAAGGCTTTCATGGCCAGAATCGCTGGGTTACTGTGAGTTTTCCAGACTGTATGGCCATGTTCCATAATAATAATAATAATAATAATAATAATAATAATAATAATAATAATAATTTTTATACCCTGCCAACGTTTCCCCAAGGGGACTCGGACCGGCTTACATGAGGCCAAGCCCAACAATACAGCAATGCAAATAAACGACAATAAAATATAAAAATAAAATACAAGAAACAATATAAATAAGCACATCAAACAACGTAAAATTACAATAATTTAAACACAGAAAATAAATCACAGTGGGCAGGGCCAATAGCAAGGATTAAAAGTTTAAAACACTGGGTGAGAAGGCAATGTAATGCATCTGGACAGGAGATCAGAGGGACGAAAGTAGGGTTTAATTGCACTAGTAGGTAGAAAATAAAGTGCTTCCGAGGGCATTTTATGAAGGATTTGGTCAGGTCAGGGGTTGTAGTTCAGTTAATCATTCCTTGAAGGCACACTGGAACAGCCAAGTTTTCAAGCTCTTCCTAAAGACTGCCAGGGTGGGGGCTTGCCTAATTTCTCTGGTGAGGAATTTTAGAGCTGAGGGGCCACCACAGAGAAGGCCCTCTCCCTCATCCCCACAAGTCGCACTTGCGATGGAGGCAGGAGCATGAGAAGGGCCTCAGAAGCATTTTATCCTGACATTTCACCCACATCTATAGCAGGCATCCTCAGAGGCTGAGAGGTTGGTTGGAAGGCAAATGAGGTTTATATATCTGGAATGTTTCAGGCAAGTGTGAATGTTGCAATTGGCCACCTTGATTAGCACTTTTCAGCTTCAAAGCCTGGCTGCTTCCTGCCAGGGAATCTGACTACCAGTATTAAAAAAAACTCTAGTATAAGCACAGCAAATAAAGAACGACACTCAGAAAACGGGAATTCTGGGCATGAAACAATTGGGGCCAGCTAACACCTCCCAACAAAGGATTTACTCTTTCTGATCTATGAGATTCAGTGTGGTTTAAAGGGCTATACAGTACTTAATTTGGGAAGTAGAATCATACAGAACTATTTACACATACTCAAATACTATTAGACTTATGATCTTGTAATTGTTTTGTGATAATAGAACCATTGTGTTCTGTGGTGCTAGGCTTGCCATATCATTCTGTGCTGCAGAATGATATGGCCATCCTCTTCCTGGCAGGGAGTGACAGTACTGCAAATAGTCTTGACACAACACCACAGACGTTCCTGCTTCTGCTCATTGCACCGTTGGTCTCTGGCGGGAAGAGGCTGGTCATGTCATCCTGCAGCATCCCACCTGCCAGCTGTATACTCAGAACAGGAGACTCAGGACAGCTGGGTCAGGACATGGAACGTGGCTGTGATCTTGTAGCTATGCGTCCACTGCAGGACCTTAGCTGTTCTCCTAAATCAGACTTATCTTTGGAAAGAGGAAACAGCAAATAAGCAAACATCAAATGACAAATAAAGCTGCTTACCAAAGAGGAGTTCCCATTGCTATAGATCAGGAATCCTGCACATTGGATGCCACTTCTGAGGTTCTCGTTAGAAGGTGGGAAAGCTTTCAAGGCAATTGGCTTCACAGCTATTATATAAGGGTCCCTGAATGTATTAAAAGTGAAATTGAAGCCTTATAACAAAACTGTAAGCTGTCAAAATGCGATTTTCTCCACTTATTAAAGTGATAACACTTAAAGCTAAGGTTTGTGTATGTGTCTTTAAGTCACCTGTTGACTTAAGATAACCCCGTGAATTCCATGTGTTTTCTTAGGCAAGGTAGACTCAGGAGAGCTGGGACATGGAACCTGGCTGTGATCTTGTAGTTATACCTCCAATCAGAGCACACAACTCTTGTCTGGAGCCAATTTTGCCCCCCAGAGCTTGTAAAATCAAAACTTTGGAGTTTGGCCCTGCAACTACCAAAATGTGTCCCCAATGTCATTCTACAACTGGAGACAGGTTTCATGAAAGTGGAGGGCAGAGTGTGAGTGATTATATTCAATCACTGGCTCAGAATATCCCACACTCTTCTTGGTCTTGCCCTGCTAACCATGAATGATGACTTCCAGTCCACATAGAAACAGGCAGTAGCAACAAAAATCACATCACTGGGCTTCTCTCCAGGGTTGCTACTCAGTATGGAATACAATCAAGCCAAAGCACTAATCAAACAACGTATCTCAGACACAGAGTGCCAATTGGATTTAGCCTACACCCCAACTTTTATTGTCAATGAGGCCAGCAGATATCTCACCTCCCCTATGGCATACTTAACAAATCTAGAGGTTCTCCATCATTGGAGGGCCTTCACCACAGCTTGATGTCACACCCTCCCATCAGCTATACTTGAGGGCCGATACTGGAAGACAGAGAGACTCTGCCCCTGTGACTCGGGCCAAATAGTAACAATTGAGCATGTGCTCCTCCAGTACCTGTTCTACAGGGACATTCGATCCAGACTCATCTTGCCTTTCTATATAATTACCCAGGCCATTCAGGACAATTTATTTATTTATTCATTTACATCATTTTTATCCCACCCATTTCAGCCTGAAGGCGACTCAGGGTGGCATACAGATCGGCAACAATTAGATGTCGTATATAAAAACATACATATGTTGGTTAAAACAATTAAATCACATCCCAATACATATAAAAACCATAAAAACTATAAACTCTATAAAAAACAGTGTTTTCCAATCCAGTTCCTCATCTGTATACATTGTCTTTAGGTGTTCTGTATTCATATTCCAGCCATGTTTTCACTCTTTTTTTAAAAGTCAGGAGGGAGGGAGCCAATCTAATGTTCCTGGGCAGGGAGTTCCACAGTCGAGGGACCACCACTGAGAAGGCCCTTTCTCTCATTCCCGCTAGATGCGCCTGTGAGGGAGTGGGGATTGAGAGCAGACGATCTTAAATGTCTAGAAGGTTCATAGGAGGAGATGCGTTTGGGTAAATAAGCAGAGCCGGAACCATTCAGGGCTTTATAGGCTAAAGCCAACACTTTTACATCACCCTGCTGCTCTCAGATACCAACTCAGTTATAATCTACAGTATAATGCTGCCAAGTTTTGTGCAGCAGCATTTAAAATCTGCTGGGTGATGACTCGTTTCAAAAGTTAGCAATCTATCAGCTAACTGAAATGTAAATCAGTGTTCCCCCGCCCTCAGTCCCTAGATTTGTGTCCTGAATGCTCCTACCCCTTAATCAATCTCCTTCCCTCTCCATCCCTTTCCCTTCTATAATTTTTATGCGTTGGCCATCAACATACCTCTATTTTCTAGCCTTTTATATTTTAATGTACAATGCTTTTATGAAACTGTACCCAACTCTCCGTATGCTGATCTCTGACCATAATAAAGATTTTTTATTTGAAGGTATACTCAAGAAGTGTTTTTGCCAGTCCCTTCCTCTGAAATACAGCTGACAGCATTTGGTTGTTGTTGTTTACACCCCACTTTTTCCCTCTATTTATTGGTAGTCTCTCATCCAAGTTCTAACCAGACCTGACCCTGCTTAGCTTCCAGGATCAGACATATTCTGGTGCCTTTAAGGCCCTTAGGGCCCTTAATGTACTTGTCAGAAAACAATACATCACTTAACCTATGTATGCAAGAGGAGAATAAGTTTAAATGCTTTAAATCTGCACAGTTACTTACCCAGTTCTACAAGGCTTTCTTTGTGATACAAGAATGGGGAAATCATGAATTAATGGGGAGGCAATCTGGTAAATTTTGTCCTCTTTTGTCACACTCTCTATGAGCTTACATGTTCTGTATGTAGATAAGGCAAACAGAAATGGAAATTTGGTATCAGAGATGTCAAGTAAATACCAATTAGGAGACATGTTCAATTGTGGTTGGAAATGAACATTTCTTTTCAAATTAATTAATTGTTGACACTGCTTTTGCTACATATATGTTCATTTCTCAATAGACAAATCAACAGGTTGGCAGAAAGGAGCAAAAGGTGAAGAGTTGTTTCTCATTACCATTCAAAGATATTAAGTAGGCTTTTGTTAACCTTTGCCTAAGCAGTTTTATCTTACAATGTTTTTGCTCCCCCTTTTGCTCCATTTTCAAATGCATTCCTGGTAGCATTTTTGAAAGAGGCAGTTGTTTACTTTATTAATGAAGTCAAGCCACAACAAGAAGTATGCACCATTTTTGAGTTGTAATGAAAAATGCAATCTTTTGAATGTTGTTCAGTAAGGCCACTGACTTTAGTAGGGCTTTCTCCTGAGGAAATCTGTTTAGGGTTGCAGACTAACATTGCATCTCCAGCAGGCATGGGCAAAGTTGGGTCCTCCAGTTGTTTTGGACTTCAACTCCCACAATTCCTAACAGCCTCAGGCCCTTTCCTTTCCCCCCTCAGCCACTTGAGGAATTGTGAGAGTTGAAGTTCAAACCACCTGGAGGACCCAAGTTTGCCCATGCCTGATCTACACTCTAGAATGAATGCAGTCTGACATCACTTTAATTGCCACGGCTCAATGCGATGAAATCCTTGGGGCTGTGGTTTAGTGAGGGCACCAGGATTCTGGCTGAGAAAACTAAAGACCTTGTAAAACTAAACTCCCACTAAGTTACCTTTCAGTTTTTTTATATTATTATTATTTTACTGACATAAAAACACAGTATGACACAGCAAATGAAATATATATGCTGGATTTCGTATCATAAAATCACAAGTTGAATACTTCCCAAGCGTTTAGGACTATGTGATACATTTTTGAATAATGCAAGTAAGGCGACCTTTTGCAGTTGACAGATTGTGATTTTGTCAATGTTTATTGTTTCCAAATGCGGGCTGAGATCTTTTGGCATGGGAACCAGTGTGCTAATTACCACTGGGACCACCTGTACTGGTTTATGCCAGAGCCTTTGCAGTTCAGTTTTGAGGTCTTAATAACGGCTGAGTTTTTCCTGTTGTTTTTCATCAATTCGACTGTCACCTGGTATGGCAACATCAATAATCCAAACATCATCATCATCATCATCATCATTATCATCATCATCATCATCATCATCATTACTATTAGAAACACAACAAGGTGAGTCCACAGCAATCAAGATCACTCTGCCGGCTGTTGTATTGGATCACACGTCAGACACTTCCCAAGTGTCCAGGACTGTGGGATGTATTGGCGAATAATGCGTGCAGATCCCAGTAAGGTGGCCTTTTGCAGCTGACAGATTGTAATTTTGTCAGCGCTGATTGTATTTAAGTGCAGGCCAAGGTCTTTAGGCACTGCACCCAGTGTGCCGATAACCAATGGGACCACCTTTACTGGCTTGTGCCAGAGTATTTGCAGTTCAATCTTTAAATCCTCATATTATGTCAGCTTTTCTATTAGTTTGTCTTCCATCCTGCTGTCACCTGTGATTGCAACATCAACAATCCATACTTTGTTTTTTAACATGTTCGTGAGGTCAGGAGTATTGTGCTCCAAAACTCCGTCTGTCTGAATTCGGAAGTCCCAGAGTAGTTTGAGGTGTTCATGTTCTGTAACTTTTTCAGGCTTGTGATCCCACCAGTTCTTTGTCACAGGCACATGGAGTTTGTGGCACAAGTTCCAATGAATCATCTAAGCAATGGTGTTATGCCTCTGCTTGTAGTCTGTCTGTGCAATCTTCTTGCAGCAGCTGAGGATATGATCTATTATTTCATCTGCTTCCTTGCAGAGTCTACACTTGGGATCTGTCATCAACTTTTCAATTCTGGTCTTGATGGCATTGGTCCTAATGGCTTGTTCTTGGGCTGCCAGAATCAGGCCCTCTGTCTCCTTTTTCAAAGTTCCATTTGTGAGCCACAGCCATGTTTTTTCTTTGTCAATCTGGTTCTTAATTTTCCCCAGGAACTATCCATGGGGACCTTTCTTTTGCCAATTTTCTCTTTACGGTATTCACTCTTTGTCTTTTGCACTTTCAGCAGTTTACTACTATTGACTTCCCTCAATGTTGGCTCTTGAATGCATTTCACATATTTATTTATTTATTTATTTATTTTATTTGCTTTATTTTTATACCGCATTTTTCAGCCTAATTCGGCGACTCAATGCGGTTTACAATACAATTTATATAACAATAACAATTAGTTAAAACACAACATACACGACAGACAATACAAAGCAACACAACATAGTCATCAACGCCTCAGTAAAAATCAGATTCCGTTCTCATAATCCTTCTACCGTTCCTTTGTTCATTTATACCGTCTTCATGAGTTCAGTTGCATTGTTAGCCGAACGCTTGTTCATAGAGCCACGTCTTGACCTTCCTCCGGAACGCCAGCAACGAAGGGGCCTGCCTGATGTCTACGGGTAGGGCATTCCATAGCCGAGGGGCCACCACCGAGAAGGCCCTGTCCCTCGTCCCCGCCAGCCGCGCCTGTGACGCAGGCGGGACCAAGAACAGGGCCTCCCTGGACGATCTTAACGTCCTCGTCGGTTCATGGGTGGAGATGCGTTCGGAGAGGTAAGTGGGGCCGGAACATAATCTGCCAGTGCATGTTTCTCTTCTTCTACCGTTTGTTTCACCTCTTCTTTGACTGTTTGTTTCACATTATTATTAGTATTATTTGCATGTCAGGAGCAACTTGAGAAACTGCAAGTTGCTTCTGATGTGGGAGAATTGGCCATCTGCAAGGATGGGAGGCTTCTCTCATGTCCCCGCATGGGGAGCTGGAGCTGACAGAGGGAGCTCAACCCGTTCTCCCCGGATTCAAACCACTGACTTGTCAGTCAGCAGTCCTGTCAGCACAAGGGCTTAACCCACCACCAGGGGAGCTCCAGTACCTTTCAGTGTACTGCAATGAGAAAGACATGAAAACGGCTAATTACCTTGGGATCTAAGGGGCAAGATTGATACAACACTTTTACCTCCAGTGAACCCAAAGAAATGGAAGATCATCGTTATCACACTCTTTCCTTTTTTGATGATAATAGCTCCTGCTCAAATTAAAATTAGCTTCAATAGTTCCATAATCACATATTTGAATGATCAAATATGCCCCACTGAATTGAATGGTACTTTTCTACAGATATGAACACATTTGAAAAGTAAACACATTTGCTAGGAAGTACATGTTCTAGAAAACTCATAGTTCTGTCATCTCACAACTTCCATCTTTGATTTGGATGAACAGCTGTGTAACAGAAGAGTTGTTCTCAAATGCTGTGTGTGTTTGGATTAGGTTATCTGATTTTTAATATGTAAAAGATTCATGTTTTCAGTCAAAAATCTTCATAGAACTACCTGACAGGTACTAATTTCCATTTCATTCTATTTGTTAACCCATTCCTTTCAACACAAAATTATATTTGTACCAGTTCAGTGCATGTTTTACATGAATCAAAGGTTATTATTTTACCTTTGGCATTCAGCCATCTCTCCTGCCACATTACTGAATATTATAAAAACCAGTTTGATTTTAATCAGTCGTATCTCTCAAAGCCAGTAGCTAAAGGACTCAAACTCAATCAAGAAAACTGGCACAGAATTAAAAATGGAAAATTACACTTACAAATATTGTTTAACCCAGTGCATATGGAGAGTGAAGTCCGATAAAATATAAAAAGCGTGGTTTGATGGTATCTGTACTTGCATTTCAACCTTGATTGACAAAGCATCCGTCTCCTCTAGAGTGAACATTTTTACCTGGAAAAAAGTATTACGTGAATTCAAATTTAAAAGTTTTGGGATTTGTTCATTTTTTAAAAGGATTCTTAAGGAATTTATTGCAGTGTTGTATAATTTTTACTAATGGGAATTAATGTTATTTTAATCTATTCTGGGAGCCTCCTGGGGTGCAGCAGGTTAAACCGCTAAGCTGCTGAACTTGTTCACTGAAAGGCTGGCAATTCAAATTTGGGGAGCAGGGTGAGCTCCCGATGTTAGCCCCAGCTTATGCCAATCTAGCAGTTCGAAAACATGCAAGTGTGGGTACATCAGTAGGTACCACTTCTGCAGGATGGTAATGGTGCTCCATGCAGCCATGCTGGCCACATGATGTTGGAAGTGTCTACCGACAATGCCGGCTCTTCAGCTTAGAAATGGAGATGAGCACAATCACCCCTAGAGTCAGACACGACTAGACTTAATGCCAAGGAGAAACCTTTACCTAAATCCTATCCCTTTTTTCATATCCACTCTTTAAAACGACACAGAAGCAACTCCTACATTCTGAGCCTATACGATTTTTTTTTCAGACACATAAATAAGATCCATAGATACTGCAGTTGTGACTGTGGCAGTCATAAAGACATCTCAGAAATCAGTAAAGAAACACAGGGATCATTTCAGCACAGTTTTAGTGGAGACATGTCACAACAGGAACTCACCCGTCATCACAGCTTTGTCTCCCAATGCAGAACCTTGTTGCAATCCTCATTCTCTCAGTAAATGGGACTCATTTATGATACTATATGTTGGACTTGCGACATCATAAATTATGGGTTTCACCTTTACACCATGGCAACAACTAAAAGTGCTCCCTCAAACCTAAAAAAAGGCAGTGGGATTTTGGGCTGCATCGAATAGGGTATAGTGCAGGCATGGGCAAACTTCAGCCCTCCAGGTGTTTTGGACTTCAACTCACAAAATGGAGCCCCCGGTAGTGCAGAGGATTAAAGCCCTGTGCTGGCAGGACCGAAGACCGACAGGTCGCAGGTTCGAATCCAGGGAGAGGGCAGATGAGCTCCTCTATCAGCTCCAGCTCCTCGTGCGAGGACCTGAGAGAAGCCTCCCACAGGATGATAAAACATCAAAAACATCCGGGCGTCCCCTGGGCAACGTCCTTCCAGACGGCCAATTCTCTCACACCAGAAGTGACTTGCAGTTTCCCAAGTCACTCCTGACACAACCAAAAAACCCCCCAAACTCCTACAATTCCCAATAGCTGGTAGGCTGTTAGGAATTGTGGGAATTGAAGTCTAAAACACCTGGAGGGCTGAAGTGTCTACATCAAGGGAAGAAATGATGCTTCTCTATTCTTCTTTGCTCAGACCTCACCTTGAATATTGTGTCCAATTCTGGGAAACACAATTCAAGACACAGTTCAATTGACAACTGGAAAATAATCAGAGGAGGGCAACTAAAATGATCAAAAGTATGGAGACCATGCCCTATGAGGAGTGTCTTAAAGAGCTGGGTATGTTTAGCCTGAGAGGAGACATGATAGGCATGTATAAATATGTGAAAGGATGTCATAAGGAAGAGGGAGCAGGTTTGTTTTCCGCTGCCCTGGAGACTAAGATGGAGCAATGTGTTGAAAGTACACAAAAAAAGTCCACCTGAACACTAGGAAGACCTCTCTGAGCTGTTCAACACTGGAACTCTCTGCCTCGGGGTGTGGTGGAGGAGCTTTCTTCAAAGGGAGGCTTTTAAACAGAGACTGGATGGCCATCTGTTGGGGATGCTTTGATTGTGCTTTTCCTGCATGGCAGAGGGTTGGACTGGATGGCCTTTGAAGTCTCTTCCAACTCTATGATACTATGAGACCTACCATTACAGCTGAACAGCATCACCAACAGAAGGTTTTCTTAGGTTCCGTGGCAAAGTGCTGGATGTGTCATTGCACACCTCTCTGCTTTCCAGTGCCATCGAAATCCTCCTGTTTGCTGCTGAAAAGGTACATTTTCTAAGGGTAGCAGCAGGAGACGCCACTCTAATGGTGGAGCTCCGTTGTTGTAGCAACATTTCACAATGTGGGATCTTGGCCTACATCTTAAACCCCCGTCCTTAACATACAAACATTTATACAACAAAAGAGCTGCCTGACAAGAGTTCAGGCACTTTCTAAAACTGTCAAATGTATTTGTGTGATTCCTGTTTTTAACACATAGAAACAAAATGATGGTTTTGTTTTTACTAATCTATCGTACCTCCATCTCCTTACTCTATAACGGCTAATTAGTATGTTGCTGGAAGACAGGTTCTGAATGTCAAATCGTTAGCGCTGAGCATGTGACAGTTTTATTCCTGAGCATTTAGCATTCTGTTTCTAGTTGAATTAGAGAGAAGCACACATTCACATTAACTCCTTTAGAGCAATAAGATGGGAAATGTACACACATTCTTGCAGGATTCAATACTTACATGGTCTTGAGTGCTGTTTATTTCCCATCCAGACTTTGCTGCCAGGATTGTCAGTGCTGCAACATTGCTCTCGATTACATTTACCTAAAATACAATAACCATCTAAGACACTTTTACTTCTCAGAAAGGGTTAAAAAAAAAACCCAAGGTCTTGAACATGTTCACAAATGGGAACCAAATTGTATCTCTCACATTGTTCAAGAGAATGCTGATTAAAAGCGACTAATTTTCACTAATGGGTTAACCAAACCTCTGAAGATGCAGCCAAATAGAAACAGTCATGTATTACAAATGAACAAGTATCCACAGTGATAGAAATACAAGAGGAAAAATCAGAGCAACCTATCTTTACAGAGATTCCAACACATGCATCTTGCTCAGTATTTACTATGTCATAAACTGGACTTACAAGATCAATTTTTTGAAAATCATGTTCCTGGTTTAATGTGTTGTCGAAGGCTTTCATGCCCGGAATCACTGGGTTGTTGTGAGTTTTCCGGGCTGTATGGCCATGTTCCAGAAGCATTCTCTCCTGACGTTTCACCCACAACTATAGCAGCCATCATCAGAGGTTGTGAGGTCTGTTGGAAACTAGGCAAGTGGGGTTTAAATATCTGTGGAATGTCCAGGGTGGGAGAAAGAACTCTTGTCTGTTTGAGGCAAGTGTGACTGTTGCAACTGGCCAAATTGATTAGCCATGAAAAGTCTTGCAGCTTCAAAACCTGGCTGCTTCCTACCTGGGAGAAGCAGCCAGCCTTTAGGACCACCAAACACAGTGCTCAAACATGAATTAAGGGACATGAAAGGCACTGCTGACTAATTCAGCCTGTCAGCCATAGCATAGTACTTGATGAACCAACCTGGACACAGCATATTATTGGAGAACACAGAAATGCTGGACCACTCTAACAACCACCATGTCAGACTACACAGAGAAGACATTGAAATCCACAGGCATGTGGACAATTTCAACAGAAAGGAGAAAACCATGAAAATGGACAAAATCTGGCTACCAATATTTTTTTAAAAAACTTTAAAATCAGGATAGTAAATAAAGAACAACAATCAAAAACAGGGGAATTCCAGACAGGAATCAATCAGGGTCAGGTAACACCTCCCAATAAAGGATGCCTCCAGGCAGGAAGCAGCCAGGCTTTGAATCTGCAAGGCTTTTCAATGCTAATCAAGGTGGTGAATGTTGCAATTCACACTTGCCTCCAACAGACAAGAGATCTTTCTCCCACACTGGACATTCCACAGATGCATAAACCACAATTTCCATAGTTTCCAACAGACCTCACAACCTCTGAGGATGCCTGCCATAGATGTGGGTGAAATGTCAGGAGAGAATGCTTCTGGAACATGGCCATACAGCCCAGAAAACTCACAGCAACCCATGTTCCTGGTTGTTGCACTATTAGAGTAATTGAAAACTGATCCACCAATCTACTTCGGTCTGCCAGTGATGTCCATTCGCCTTACTTGGGTTATATCACAGTTTGATATAGCCTAAATATTTTGCATGGGGGATGCATACATTGAAGCAGTCATTCCCAAACTACAGTCCTCTATGTGTTTGGGATCAACTACCAAAAGCCTCTGTTACCTTGCCAGCAATCATGGATTCTAAGGAGCTGAAGTCCAAAAATACCAGGAAGACCACAGTTTGGGAAACACTGCATTAAAGGCTCAAATTTAAATGACTTCAACTGCCAGTATACCTCACCAAAAGCTATGTTTACTGGGGCTGCTGAAGCCTGCAGTCGAACAACATCTGGGAGGGTACAAAATGCCCATCCCACTATAAATCTTACTTGATTGCCTCTGTCCCAGGATTCAGGGATGCAACTGTCTTCCTTCTTCAAGAGATCATATTTCCTGTAGGGGATATCATGTAGAAAGAGGACCAGAAGAAAGCAAAGGAAATCAACAAACTTAAAAGCTCTTCTTATTAAAATAAATGACAAAAAACCCCTATATCATTCAACTTCCAAACACATTTCAACTAAGCAGTGCCTTCCTATATGTTGTCAAAGAAACTAGCAACTAAAACCAGATTCTGGCTATGAGAGTGGAGGAAGAATCAAGATCGCATTCACCAGCAGATGTCAGTGGAAGCTTTTAAAAGACTAACTGAAGAACAAGACAAGCATTTGGGAGGACAGGGATTTTGGTCCATAAAGATGGCCATCAGGGCATTCGGTCATGGCTCATATTTGAGTAGTAGGGGTCTTCCTGTTTTGATATGTGGTATCACCCACTTCTGGCAGGTAGTCCCTAATGTGGGTTGTTGTAGGTTTTTTGAGCTGTATGACCATATTCCAGAAGCATTCTCTCCTGACATTTTGCCTGCATCTATGGCAGGCACCCTCAGAGGTTGTGAGGTCTTCCTGCCTTGGTATGTGGCATCACCCACTGCTGGCAAGTAGTCCTTAATATGGGTTGTTATAGGTTTTTCAGGCTCACAACCTCTGAGGATGTCTGTCGCAGATGCAGACAAAACATCAGGAGAGAATGCTTCTAGAACATGGTCATACAGTCTGAAAAACCTACAACAACCGAGTGAGTCCCTAATGTACTTGGTCAGAATCAATTGGGCCCTTAGGCCATATAAATCTCCCCAGTGCTGCACTAAATTAACTATGTATAGTCTTGTAGGCTCTATGTGTTCTACAAAAATACCTGGATTTTTGTACAGTGTTATCAAGCAGTGCAATCACACAAGATAGGAAAAAGATGGCACAAAGTTAGGGAAAACTATAATAGAAATAGGACAAGGTTCTTGTGGGTTTTTTTCGGGCTATAGAGCCATGTTCTAGAGGCATTTCTCCTGACGTTTCGCCTGCATCTATGGCAAGCATCCTCAGAGGTAGTGAGGTCTGTTGGAAAATCTGGGAGTCTACCGTGTACCATGCAGCTGTGGACAAGTCTACATAGGGACCACCAAACGCAGCACCCAGACACGCATCAAGGAACATGAAAGGCACTGCAGACTACTTCAACCAGAGAAGTCAGCCATAGCAGAGCACCTGATGAACCAGCCTGGACACAGCATATTATTTGAGAACACAGAAATGCTGGACCACACCAATAATCACCATGTCAGGCTACACAGAGAAGCCATTGAAATCCACAAGCATGTGGACAATTTCAACAGAAAGGAAGAGACCATGAAAATGAACAAAATCTGGCTACCAGTATTAAAAAACTCTAAAATTACAACAGCAAAACAACAGAGAGGAAACAACCAGGCACAGATTAACACCTCCCAGCAAGAGATTTTCCCAGGCTCAGGCAAGCCTTCAAATGCTAATGAAGGTGATCAGCTGAAACATTCACACCTAACTGCAGGAGGGAAGAGCTCCTTGCCCCACCCCAGCCATTCCACAGATATATAAACCCTTTGTCCTAATTCCAACAGACCTCAGTACCTCTGAGGATGCTTGCCATAGATGCAGGCGAAACGTCAGGAGAAATGCCTCTAGAACATGGCTCTATAGCCCAAAAAACCCCACAAGAACCTAGTGATTCCAGCCATGAAAGCCTTCGACAATACAGAAATAGGACATTCAGTCAGGGGAAAGAACTGTGGAGCTATCAGTGCTGAAATAGTTCAGGAGTTGTTTGATTCAATTGTGTATCAATAAACTTGCATTTTTAATTCTTTTTTTTTTTTTTTTTGCAACTATGTCTGGCTATTTCGGTTATGTTTTGATACAGGGTGCATCTACTGTGTTGAATTAACGCAGGCTGACCTTGCTTTAACTGTCATGGTTCAATGCTATGAAATCCTGGGTGTTGTAATTTGTTGAGGCCCCATCACTCTTTGGCAGAGAAAGGCTAAAGACCTTGTAAATCTACAACTCCCATGATTCCATAGTCTTGAGCCATGGAAGATAAAGTGTCAGACTGCATTCATTCGATAGTGTAGATGTGCCCATAGAGTATGGTCACACTCACAGAAAAACAATCCACTGGTCCATATAGGGATCACCTTGAGACTGAAGTATGCAATCTTGGGGGGATCTTGAAGGGGAAAGGTGGCAAGGGTAGTGACATGAGACCAAAGTTTTGGAGCTGCAAGGCCAGCCCGGTAGGAGGATGTGACACAGGTAATAGTGGAGGGAAATGCCAGAAATATAGCACCTGCTTCCTGTTTCAGCACTGTGGAGTATGAAGGTCTTCACTTTCAGGCAAGTGACTGGCAATCCTAATCAAACATCAACTTATTCTTGTTCTCTGATTCTTAATAAGCAGCAAGAAATCTCAGGATGTTTGTGGGAAAGGTAACAGATACTGCCTAGCTGAAGTCTAATATCACATTGGTGCATATATAGCACATGAGGATTTTATCATAAGGTATTTGCACACATCAAACATAATCAGTGCTACATAGCTTGAAAAACAACATCACTTGTACTGGTAGTGGTAATTTAATGTTTCAGGATTATTAATACCTGGTTAATCTAATTTTCTTGCGTGCAATAGCTCCATGGAATCTCCTTAAAGCATCCTTCACAAGAATAAAGCAAGAGAAAAAAAGAGTAGTTACAACTTATATATTTTAACAACATTTATTTATTTATTTATTTATTTATTTATTTATTTATTTATTTATTTATAGTATTTATATTCCACCCTTCTCACCCAGCAGGGGACTCGGGACGGATTACAATGCACATATACATGGCAAACATTCAGTGCCATAGACATACAACATATATAGACAGACACTAAGACAATTTAACATTCTAGCTTTATAGCTTCATGAGGGTATGCTCAATTCCAGCCACATGGGGTGCTGCCCCTTCACTGGCCACTTGTGACACTAAGTCCTTGATGGAATACTTCCTCATTTTTACACAAGATGCTGGAAGGTTTTATGGTGTCGTAAATTAGTTAAATGATCCTCCCCACATAAAGTGGTACCTAAATTTCCTACTTGACAGATGTAACTGTCTTTCGGACTGCATAGGTCAACAGCAAGCTAGACTATTAATGGTCGGGAGCTCACTCCAACCCGGGCTGGCTTCTAACTCATGACCTCACAGTCAGTAGTGATTTAATGCAGCTGGCTACTAACTAGCTGCGCCACAGCTGCGCCATAGTCCAAATTAAACATATTGATTTCATTTATCTAAATCTCAGAATACACTAACAGATTGTATATGCCAAATTTCCAAGACTATAATGCAAACTACAAAGCAACCCGAAAGGCCCAACCTTCATCTGTCTTAGAATCAGATAGTAGTTATTATAAGATCTTTCACCTGGGAATGATACCGTGTGTGGGTATGTGCCTTTAAGTCACCTGTTGACTAATGGCAACCCCATGCATTTCATTATGTTTTCTTCGGCAATGAATACTCAGAGGTAGTTTTGTAAGTTCCTTCCTCTGAAATATAGTTTGCAGCATCTGATTATCGTTAGCAATCTCCCACACAAATAGTAACCAGGGCTGATCCCACTTAGCTTCCAAGTTTAGGCAAGATCTGGAGCCTCGGGGATATTTAGACCAACAAATGACATCATGATTCACAGGTACGACTTAAATAATCACCTTCCAGGTAACATATCAATATCAAGCATCTTAGAATCAGAAACTGAAATGAGATGTTCAAGAAATTGCCTCAAGGTGTTGTTTAAAGAGCCACTTCCATGATAACTGACATCACATTTATAAACCAAGTAATGTGACAATCCTTTATCTACAACTGCTTTTACTTTATTAAAAAGCGCTCACCTCTGTTGTAGGTCTTACTCTGGGGACAGTGAGAGATTCTCCATGTTTGTTTAAAATATTGAAAATTAGAAAGGCACTGTTGATATGCCGTGCTTGACCTTTGCCCCATTCCTCGCAGTTGTAGGCTTCAACACGAACTCCAACCTCAATACTGAAAGGAAATCATTCAATGAATTTAGCAGCCACAGTTTAGATGCCTCCAGCAGGGCATTAGTAATGGGAAAGCAAACATGGAAACTATATTTTGGACTCTAACTTCCTTAATTCCCAGCTGGCCTGACCACGGAGGCTGTGGTTTCCAGTAACCCGTGGTTCAATAAAGCTATATTATAACCTCTTTGGAAAGCAAAGGTTGATATTACTTGAAGAGAAGACTGAAGAGGACATGATAGTATTCTTCACACACCTGAAAGCTTGCAAAACAGATGTTAACGCAGATGTGTCTTAAGGGCAGGGCTAGAACCAATTGCCTTGAAATTACAGGAAGATAAACTTCTTTGGCCATTAAGGGAGGCTTTGGGTACAAAGTTTCAACACTAAAGCTAAATATCTAGAGGAACGGTGGATTTTCTATTACTGGAAGTCTTTTTTAAAAAATTCTAGACCATCATCAGATAGTCATGTCTTAGCTCAGGATTTTTTTGCACTGAGCAAATTGTTGGTCTAAGGCCTGTCTCCTTGGCATGGTTTGTATCAAAATGGAAATGGGGCTACAAAGTGGAATCCATGACATGCAAGTGTGGAGAAGAGCAAACCATAGATCACCTACTACAATGCAACCTGAGCCCTGCCACATGTATAATGGAGGACCTTCTCATAGCAACACCAGACGCACTCCAAGTGGCCAGCTTCTGGTCAAAGGACATTTAGTATAATGCCAAGTGTTTAACTTGGTTTGTGCTTTCTAATACATTATAACTATACCCTCAATTCACTTCTGGCTTGCTAAATAAAGAAAGAAATAGTCTCATGATAAGTCCAAAGTACCACACCTTCAGTTTAGTAGCTCAAATTGTGTTACAGGTTTTAAAATTAACATATATAATTAAAGTAGAACACTGATATGATAGACAATGATAATATATATGAATTTATGTGCAGATCAGAGACTATATTATTTATTTCGAGCATTTCTACCCCGCCCTTCTCAACCCCCGAAGGGGGACTCAGGACGGCTTACAAGAGGCACAATTTGATGCCAGCAATACACATAGTAAAATATTACTATATTTAATAATAGCAGTTACCCAAATAGGACGTTTTTAATGCCTAACAGTAATGTTTTTAATATTTTCATTTGTATATTTTTACTGCAATTTGTTAAAGAAAAAACATAGTTCCAAAATCAAAGTAATTTGGGGCAATGTTGCAGAGTTTGTTACATAGAAAAGGAATCTTACCTTTTCTCAAAAGTATTGTTAACTATAGCATTGAAATGTAGCCGGTCACCAACAGTAGAAGGTCCACGAAATTTAAACATATCTACAGATTTCAAAGTTGGGTGCATATGACATAGGCGACTGAATCAAAATAGAAAATAAAGGAAAACAAAATGTGTATCAGTTTTAATTTGTACATATTAGTGAATAGCAAGATCTCTACAAAAGGAAAAAGTCAAATCCAGGCATGTAGCCAGGGGGCTTCAGCCCCCTCCCCCCCAAAATTCTCATGGTGGTTCGTGAAAAGGCGTTACTGGTGCATTATTTAAATTGTTATGTTTATTCATATCATGATCTGATCACCATACTCAATATATCCCATATGCATGGGGGTATTGGGATAACAATACAAAAGGTTTACTAGGGTAGACTCCCCCCCCCCCCGAAACAAACTCAGCCCCCCCAAATCGAAATCCTGGCTACGGGCCTGGTCAAATCTAATTCCAATTCTGATTTAAATTTAAAAAATGGAGGTTAAAATAACACTTTTTAGAGATCCAGTAAAACACAGGTTTATTTCCTGGCTGTAGTGGCATGTCTTCTCATTTTTGTCTTCCACGGGACACAACACACCTAGCAGCCAGGCAACTGGGCTGATTGGCCTCTTGGTGGGCAGCCAAGAAGGATTTAAGGATCACCTAGCCATTCTGCTTTTGCCACTACCCCTCACTCCCTTGAATATGTCACTTGCATAATTATTAATTTTGCCTTTTATTGTCTTTGGTAACTGTGGTCCTTGATGTAGAAATCCTTGTTTTAACTTGAGGATTTGGAATTTTGATTGGGTTCATCTGAGGGGGGTGGGGCGGAGATGAGGTCTACATTCCTGTTTCCTCACATTATTTATTGTTTGTTTGTTTGTTTGTTTGTTGTTGTTGTTGTTATTTATGCCCTGCTTTTTCTCTGCCAAAGGAGATTCAAAGTGGTTTTGGGGATGCCCTTAAAAGCATCTTGAAGATGAAGGCACCAAGGAGCATGCTCTCTTCGGTGCTCCCCTGCCTGATCTTTGCATAGGGAGATAGACAAAGCGGATGCCTTTGAGGATCCTGTTCATTATTATTCTGCAATTTCCCATCAGGCAGCAACATGTAGAGTCAGCACTCAACATCCAGTTATCCAGTGCATCTGTAATTGCCCTATGATATGTCAAGGCTCTAACAATTCTCCCTAACAAAGTTGTGGTCATTCTAACTCCAATAAAATGTGAGGTTGTGATGTTTGCTACTTTGCCCAAAACCCTTCCCTTACCTCCTGGCAAATATTGTTTAGCCCTATTGTGGCTTCTACTCATGGATGATACAGCTATTTTTACAACGTTTATGATAACGTTTTCATTTCTCAAAAGTAAAATTTGCATTTTATCTAGTTTTAAAAATAAACATCCAAATACTGCAATGTGCTGATCCGTGGTACAAAGCATATTCTTCTCTTTCAGGCAACAACAGGGGACAAGAGGCAGGAAACACTATCATAAACGAGTGCCTGAAACAGGCAATATTCTTCTCTATTTCATGGAGGCATACCTCTTTACCTATACAAGCTATTATTAAAAAGTTACAGTTGCTCTACAAAAAGGTGAAGTGACCCATCATTGTAAACATTTGTAATGTAATTTTCCTTTGTAATGCAATTATTCCTTCATTGTGGGAGAGGCATCAATTGCAGGGAAGTAATCCTATATTTCCTAGTGTTGCACACCTGACATAGTTTTTCTCTCAAATTTTTAAAACAAAACTTGCATTACTAGACTAAAGTGGAATGCAACTATGGAGAATGAGAAATAAGGCTGTTCAGTTCATATCTGAATCGGACATCAGCCCTTCTGGAGTCCCTTGGTTGGGCTCCTATGAAATCTTCTGCCCATGAGGAAAAAAAGAGGATGTGGGAAATTGCACTTTAAATGTGAAGTTAATGGCCAGAATCCTGTGTGTGGATGACTCTGTTATAGCCAGTGGTGACGGGAATGAAAAGGCCACAGCACAAAGACCATGAAGGAGGTAAGGGACTGGAAAAGAGGTTGTGCAATGTCTGTGCACTTTGTCTGGCTTCTCTCACAATTATTGTTACAACCCCGAAAACAGTGCAGCCATTAATGTAGTATGCCTACAAGATTTTGGGCAACAGCGTCTACTTAACCATATGGTATAAGTAAACAGAGAAAACTCTATTTTTTAAAATATCCACAAACTGAATTACTTGATATGCAAGAAATACACTAAATCCTTTAGTAAGGTTATTTTAATAATATGTATCTTTTTTATAAAATGCTAAGAACTAGTGCAACCTTTTACTATAGACAAGTAACGCTGTTGCAAGTATAAAATGTATCTCTAACCTTTGTTTAGCTCTTAAGACATTACACTGTTTTGGACTACTATTTATCCTCAGCTTTAACTCAATTACCCTTTATGATGTACCAGAATTGTTAAGCGTGCACAATTATCTGTTTCTAATTAATTGAATTGTGCATCTTTATAATGCATTCAAATTACTCTGGTTTTTTCATTAGGAATAATTTGCTCCTCCTATTTAAATTGCTAAATATCTCATTTGCAATACTCACAATAAAGACACAAGCAGATTAATGTCAAGAATGGAGATGGGAATGAATAAGATGAAGTTTGGAATCTTTTTGTTTTAACTATCATGGTTGATTTCCAAATAGATAGCATTTTATTGGAAAGGTTAAACCTTCCATCCTTTTATAGATGGTATAATATCCTTGGAAGAAAAAAAAACCCCAGGTCTCATTCTAGTGTGTTTCTGCTGAGTCCAACAATGCTTCTCCATTAGTATAAGAATATTTAAACTTTTAAGAAAGATCATTTAAATTTCACAGAAACCTTTTGGTTTGTTCTCTGAGTGCCAAAAAAAAATCTCATTCTTATTCCTTGTAAGTCTGTGGCCATAGCAACTCTAACTGGCACCTTCAAAGGTCAAATCTAATTGTGCGTTGTTTTACAAAATCTTTGCAGCAAGGTCAGTTACTTGTCAGGCAGAATGGGCAGGTCTCCGTCACCATTCCCCATTCCCAATAAAGGATATATTTGCAAATTGATGTGCGGTTATTTTTTTTGCAAGTAGGTCTGACAACCCCTGCACCACATTTTGCTAGAGCAGTTTTATCTGGTGGGAACGGGACATTTACACATTCAAATATATGAAATGTATGCTTACACATAAATGCTATCACTCAGGTCATGACTGTGTAAAACCTTTGACAGATTTGCACTTTTAATAAAATGAGCTGTTTGTCTTGCAACAAAGCAAACCCAGTTATTATTGGTATAACTTCAGGTTACAAATCAAAGCTACATGAATAATGAATGGGAATGACACATCCAGCATCCTAGCAATGAATCAGGTCCACTGGTGTGTGAAGGGAATTCTAATAGAAATGCATGTCTCACACACACAAAGAGAGAGATCTACATGTACCAAGCAACAGGGGGATGATGGAATTCTCTGCATGATTAGATGAACATTACAGAAATAGACAAAAAGGAAAAGGCTTGCATTATGCACTAGACTTGTCCACTAATATCTGTCAGCAAAGAATGTTAAATCATCTTCTTGTTCAGAAAGAAAGGCAATACCTTGCTGAAATAGCAGCTACTGTTTCCATCCAAGTCATAATTTGGCCACCAAATGTGTTTCCTTGATGATTGGCATGAGGAGGCAAGACAAGTTCAGTGCTCTGCACATGAGTAAGATCTGTGGAAAGCACATCTTCCTCTTGGTCGCACATTTGACCTAAAATGCATAAATTAAGTAGGTAAAGGCAATGCAAAAAAAACTATCTACCAGGTTGCAAGTCTGAATTTCTTGCTTTAGAATATTTGTTCTGAAATCAACACACCTAATATAGAGTTTGTGATGTTTTTACCCAGGAAGAAAAGGTCTTTAATACTGTGTTATTGGCTATGTGAGAGGAGTCATAGGGAGGAGGGAGCAAGCTTGTTTTCTGCTGACCTGGAGACTAGGGACCCTTCCACACAGCCCTATATCCCAGAATATCAAGGCAGAAAATCCCACATTATCTGAGTGTGGACTTAGATAACTCAGTTCAAAGCAGATACTGTAGGATTTTCTGCCTTGATATTATGGGATATAGGGCTGTGTGGAAGGGCCCTTAGACACAGTGGCTTCAAACTACAGGAAAGCCAATTCCACCTGAACATGAGGAAGAACTTCCTAACTGTGAGAGCTGTTCAGCAGTGGAACTTTCTGCCCCAGAGTGTGGTGGGGCTCCCTCTTTGGAGGCTTGTAAACAGAAGCTGGATGGCCATCTGTCAGGGGTGCTTTGAATGTGATTTTCCTGCTACTTGGCAGGGGGTTGGACTGGATGGCCCATGAGGTCTCTTCCAACTTAATGATGCTATGTTTAGAAGAACACAAGACAGTTTAAATAAGGAAGCAATTGGTGATTCTTACACATTAATTAGAATTATAGTTGTGTTTATTTACTTCAAAGTAAAACCTTTGACTGCAGGTCCATTTAAGGTTCCTATTTCAGTAGTATGGCTATCTCCAAGAAAAGAGATCATTATCAAAAAGTGAGGACAATGAGATTTCTTACATGTTGACCATTACAGTCTGTCACATGACCTGAATGAAGCAGTTGGCTTTTGCCCCAGTTAGATCTATTTTACAATCCCAGTGTTGCAGTTTGGATGCATCTGACTACTTTGTACTTTGAACTTACTTATCAAGTTGTAGAATTTATATTTAGAAGGCAAATTCCACCTTATGACTCTTCATGAACTTTATACATACAGGCAGTCCCCAAGTTACGAACAAGACAGGTTCTGAAGGTTTGTGCTTAAGTTGAATTTGTTGGTAAATCAGAACAGGTACATTTTTGAAGTGTAACTCTGGCCATACAAGCACACACACACACACACACACACACACACACACACACACACACACATATATATATATATATATATATATATATATATATATATATATGTACGTGTGTGTGTGCGTGTGTGTGTGTAAGCTTTGGATAGCAAAGGGAAGGATTACACCCCTGTAGTATTTGTTTTGTTGTCTGTGCCATTCTTCAGAACTACAGAACTTTCTGTCCCTGTGATAACTAGATTTTGAATAATTTGGCTTGTTGTGGAAACAAGGACTGGTGAGAAAGCTTCAGCTGAGACATCTTTTCCCCATGATAACTCTTCCAGAAGTGAATTTCCCTTCCAAGGGGCAGATTTCTCTCCCTTTCTCTCTTTCCTCTTGGCGACTCAGAGCCAGACAGTCATCAGCCCTTCCCTCTTCGGTGGCCTCCCTGCTCCTGTCCTGGCTGCCTCCCTGCCCTCCCCATTCCCTGCCCAAAGCAAACCCTTGAAAGGGGCACCTGGGAGAAGATGAGAGGGAAATAAGGTTTCGTAACTCAGAGACTGCTTGTATTTAGTGAAAAACTATCTTAATACCAACTGATTCCATCCTTCTTGCTATATAACCTGTTAAGAGTGACCTAATCCTGGCAATAGCTCTATATTTTAAAAGAGAGGAACACAGAGCACATGAGCATCTTTCAGTGTCATAACATGCCTTGTGCAGTGAACCAATGCCAATTTCCTAAGTTGTAATGAGACATTATACTATCAGTCTTGATTTCAGCTACTGCAAACACGCACACACACACACAACTGCTAAACCTAGGAATATGTTCTGGAGCTGTTTAAACATTTTGAGGGTTACAGCTTTAAAACATTTCCCATGTAGATAGCTTAGATGTATAGGGGGAAATGTATGAAATTCTGTTGGCTCACTAAAATACTACATAATATATTTGTCCATTCACAAAAGAGACAGAAAAAGTCTACTCAACTCTTGGAAAAGTAACTTTTTCAGAGCACAAAACTGTATTCAGCACAGTTGGGAGTGAGAAAGGCCTATGCGTCAATGTGGACGCAAGTCTGATTCTCTGGTTTATACTGCCCATAGATGTGTTCAGAGACAGACGGAGAAAGAGATGTAACAAAGGAACATTGGGAGATAACTGCAGACCAGAAAGGACACTGCTTGAGGCTTCAAAGCATCCTAAGATTCCTAAAGTAACTGAGCTGAGTAGTGCTGCCCTTGAAACTCCTCATTTTTGGGGGGAGTAAGGTATATGCACAAATGTGTTTTCTTTACCACCATCTATACCACACTCCTTCATCAGGTCACTCAGGACATCTCCATGAGCCAGTCGGATCTTCCTTCTTTCAGCAGCCAGAGTGTGCTCTATGGCATCTTGTGCAGTGAGAAGGTGGACTGGTTTTAAGTCAACCTAAACATAATGTTAAAAATTGATTAATCAAGCAAGAGTTGCAGTTCTGTTTTGGACCTATAAAACTAGAGTAGCATCTATAATGCATTTTGATATTTTTATGTGAAGTTAAATTCATGCTGTACTGAAAGAACTGTTTGCTAAATAACGTCTTGACATATATTTTTCACATTTTACAGATTTTCTGAATGTTGCTGTCTTTTAAATTTGCAAAAAGAAAAAAAGAAGCTGTCTTAGCTTTTTAAACTGTTTTTGTTTTTAGAAAATAAGATGTGAAACATACATTTGTCATAGGCTGAACATGGTAACTCTATTGTAATTGCAATGAACTTGTGTCGAACTGTCACAGGAAAGGTCTTTGCTGATTTTTCAATTATATTATTTTTACTATATGTGATACAGAAGAAATAGCTTTTCATCTTAAAAACCATAAATCTGCAGAGTTTGTGTATGCGTGGTTGGGGGAGGGGACAATCAATTTTCTGGGCTACAACTCCCAGAATAAATAAATATTATTTATTTATTTATTTACTTCATTTATACCTTGCCTTTCTCACCTCACAGTGGACTCGAGGTGGCTTACCAACTCTGGCAAAAATTCAATGCTGCATCAGCATGGCCATTTTGGAGTGTCCTGCAATCTTAATACAAATTGCATACAAACTAACTCATTTTGTAGCCCAGCCTACAATTTCCCTAAACTGGCTTAAATGAGGGAAGGATAAGCATTGGAGACTGGATTTCCTCAGGAAAACCAAAAACATCCATCCTCCAAAGAGTTCAGGAAGCAACAGCAAGATTAATTTCTTGGTCACCTTGTTAGGAGAAATGCCTTTTATAGGCCTAAAACATTCTTGGGAGTTATATTACAATGAAACCATCCCCTTATGCCCTCTGCAACAGGGGTTTCCAACCAGTAGTTCGTGGACCACTAGTGGTCCTCAAGAACTAAAATATGGTCTGCAGCCTCACTATTACTGCACTGTTACAATGCGAGTGACCAGTCTCATGAAACTCTCTTACAGTGCGGAGGCAATGGGGATGTCATGAGGGGAGAGGTTGACTATCCATGAAAGGCACAACAAGAAAGCCTCCTGACCGCTGCTTCTCCTCCTCATCCCTCCCCCTGAGCGGAACTGTTCCACGTGGCGCATGGAAGCGGGGGCACCTTGGTGACTTCATTTTTAGGCCTGTTCCAGGGATTATTTTGGGTCCTGATTCAGAAAGTTGCATTGGATAGACCACATCAACTCTAGATTATTAAATATGTGGGGGTGAGCAAGATGGCAACTACTAGATTGCATATGTTCTGTATCAGAAACTAGAGCTCATATGGTATATCCAATGCACTTTTCTGAATCAGCACCCCAAATAACCAAACCAAATCTAAAGTTGACCAACTGATTGGTAACCCTTTTGGTACTAATGTTGGAGAGTGGTCCCTGGTCAAAAAAAAGGTTGAGAACCACTACTCTAGAACAGTGTTTCTCAATCTCCTTAATGCTGCGACCCCTTAATGCAGTTCCTTATGTTGTGACCCTCAACCATAAAATTATTTTCATTGCTACTCATAACTGTAATGTTGCTATTGTTATGAATCATAATGTGCAGGATGTATTTTCATTCATTGAACCAAATTTGGCACAAATACCTGATACACCCAAATTTCAATACTGGTGGGGTTGGAGGGGATTGATTTTGTCATTTGGGAGTTGTAGTTGCTGGGATTTATAGTTCACCTACAATCAAAGAGCAGTCTGAACCTCACCAATGATGGATTTGAACCAAACTCCCATGATCAACAGAAAATACTGGAAGGGTTTAGTGGGCATTGACCTTGAGTTTTGGAGTTGTAGTTCATCTAGAGAGCACCGTGGACTCAATCAATGATTTATCTGGGCCAAACTTGGCACAGATACTCAATATGCCCAAATGTGAACACTAGTGGGGTTTGGGAAAAATAGACCTTGACATTTGGAAGTTGTAGTTGCTGGGTTTTATAGTTCATTTACAGCAAAAGAGCACTCTGAACCCCATCAACAATATACCTGGGCCAAACTTCCCACAAAGAACCCCCATGATCAACAAAAAATACAGTGTTTTCTGATGGCCTTTGGTGACCCCTCTGACATCCCCTCACAACCCCCACAGGGGTCCTGACCCCCAGGTTGAGAAATGCTGCTCTAGAATGTATTAGGAGCATGATAAAAGACACTGGGGTCAATTAAACCAACCAATGGGGCAAATTATCCCCATCGTGGTCTAATTCCAATGCAACAGTGGCATAGATTGTCATATTCTACTTAATTAAAATGTCTTCAATATACATTCCATTACAAGATTCAGCACACTAGTTGTTTCGTGTTTTCTCCTACTAAATTTCAGCCTTTATATTATTTGTAACAGTTAACTGATCTGAAAGTACAAATGCAGAGTGATGATAAAGTTCTGGATGTGGAACTGGGAGATCCAAGTTCAAACCTCTGCTTAGTCATGGAATTTAGCATGTGACCTTGGCCTAACATAATCTTTCAACCAATCTACCTTACATGCCCCCTCCTTTCTTTCATGCTTTCCTTTCTCTCTCCCGTCCTTGTGACCGACTCCCTCATTTTACCTGGTGCCCTTGCAATGTATTTTTCCATTTTCTCTTGTGTTTCACTCCTTGCACCATCATTTTCCCTTTCTTCACATTCACTTCCCACCCCCACCTTGTGCCTACACAGAGTACTTGCTTATTCTGCTGTTACTCACCTGCCCACTCTTCCCTTCCTCCTAACCTTTCCTCACCGGACACCATCACAATGTGTCCCATCCTTGGCTCCAAACTAGATATCCCTCCTTCTCCTGAAACTACGACACCTGCATAGCTCCTCAAATGTTTGAACCACAAGGGAATCCCTAAATTATTAGCAATTGTGAAACATGGCACTTCAAGCTTGGGCAGTAGAGAATTAAACTCCACAACCTCCTTTGTCACCCTTTTTTTTGGGGGGGGGGGTATTTCCTAACAAATCTATCAGATACCATTTCAAAGTTCTACCTGGGAACATACTTATGAGAGGTGTAACGAGTCTTAGTCTAACATCCTTTTATAATGTACAGTTAAGAATTCAATAAGATGAAGATTCCACTAATCCTTCCCCACAAGGGAATACACGATTCTTATATTCAATTTGTTTTAAAATGTCCCTCTATGTTGAATCTAGCTTTGCTGAATACAGCTGGTATTTAGAAATACAATGGGAACATATAACGTTCTTGAAAGGGTGAAATCTAGTGTAATGCTAGCATACTTTCTTATCCTTTAAGTTTTTCTTCTCCTCTCCGTTTCCCTCCTAGCCCACCCCTCATACACTTTCCCCAAATCCCAGCTTTGATATGCACTGATGGGTTCTCATCACACTAGAGAAAAATCACTTAAAATGTGGTTTCTGCTTCTTGCAGAATTCTGGGGTTTGTAGTTTAGGGAGGAGCCTTTAATAGCCTCACTAACTACAAACTCTAGGATTCTGCAGGAGGAAGAAACCGGATTTTAAGTGGATTTTTTCTCTACTGTGATGAATAGGAAAGGAATCTTGCGATTATGGTAGCCAGCTTGATGTTCATAAATGCTATAATCGGGTAGGGAAAAACAAGCTCCAAGTTCAGCATTACTAGAAAGACCTGAAAACACAATTGCAATATCACGCATCTAGATCTGGAATAATGTGAACAGTTCTGATTACTATACCAAAGATATTTTAGAGGTGGGAAAGATGCAGAAAAGGATAACTGAAGTAAATCTCTTATGAAAAAAAAGTTACAGGAGTCAGTTCAGTTGTAATTTTACGAGGTCTTTAGCTTTTTCTGTCAAAGAGTGACAGAAATACAAAGCAACAGATTCTGTAATTTTGAGTCATTGCAGTTAAAGTGGTGTCAAACTGCATTAATTCTACAATGTAGATACACCCTTGGACCCTCTGGTGGTGCAGCGGGTTAAACAGCACAGTTGCTGAACTTGCTGACTGAAAGGTTAGTGGTTTGTATTTGGGGAATGGGTGAGTTCCCGTTGTTAAACCCAGCTTCTGCCAACAAAGCAGTTCGAAAACACACAAATGTGAGTAGATCAATAAGTACCACTCCGGCAGGAAGGTAATGGCACTCCATGCACTCATGCTGGCCACATGACCTAGGAGATGTCTATGTGCAATGCTGGCTCTTCGGCTTAGAAATGGAGATGAGCACTACCACCCAGAGTCAGACATGACTAGACTTCATGTCAAGGGAAAACCTTTACCTTTACCTAGATACACACTTAAATAGCTTTAATATATATATAAGTTCTTAGAGGATGAGGCTACTAATGGCAAGTAGTCAAGATAGCTATGTCACCCCCAGTATCAGAAGCAGTACACCTTTATTTATCAATTACTAGTAAGTGCAAAATGGGGATGTGCAGCTGAACTCGTGTCCTTTTGATGGGCTTCCCTTTTGTACAATTGATTGGCCACAATATAAAGAAGAATGTTAGATTAAATGATCCTTCCATCTGATCAAAAATGGCTCTTATATTGTTATGGTTCTCCAATCTTTCAAGGTCTACTTTGAGGGGCTGCAGATCAAAGGAGAAACATTACCCTTCTTGTTCTACTGGTGGCATTCCATTGGTCAGAGAATTTAATTGGATATAATTAGTAATTTGTGATAAATGGGACATGGATGTGTGGTATTCTTTCGCAGGACTGAACTGATAGTTCTATATTGTGGTTTCTATTTTGAAAGGCAGTGTAAAAGTGAATCTCTTAACTAAGATGCAATGCTAATAATTACCTGCACACAGATTTGGTGTTAATAAAATAGTTAAAATGAAGAAATAGATTACCTTTTCATTACAGCCTGGTCTTGCCACATATGTGGAGAAAGCCATGCTAATCAGTTTCTGAACATCAGTAAGGGGATCCTGTAAGGTAACTTTTACACCAACCTATGTATAGATAATAACAGCACCTTTGAACTCAAGGTAGTTTCATCACTTAAAAACACGTTTATCAAATGAAAACACCTGTTTTATTCGAGCAGGTCCATGGAGATTCTGGGATTCTGTCTGAAATGTGCTTCTATGTCTACCATAGCACTAATTTCTCCAATAAACTGTTGATAATAAGGAATCACATTCCTCTTTCAGTGCACATGATATTGTGTTCCTTGCTTAAACGGCTGCTCAGCAATGTTGAAACTGACTAGCCTTAAGGCAAAAGGCACAAAAGCAGCTTCACAATTTCACCAGTGGAAAGATTATTCACACTTTGCCTTCACACTTGCCAAGTAAAATCTGCCGGATACTTTTTTGAGATTTTGGCTGCAAACTGCACAACAGTTTCCCTCTTTTCAAGGGATTTCTTCACTTCATTGATAAAATGCGCACAAGCATTTTAAAAGGTGATTTGTAACAGCAAGTCTATACTAGCTTATAGCATGTGGATTGGATGTTTTACGTTTGTACCAGAACATGTGGTTTCAAATTACATGAAAAAGGCCATGGTGGTGCAACGGGTTAAATCATGTTGTCTATCACTGGGCTTTAATATAAATGTAGTACATTAAATGTATTGTTGATGTTTGCTGTATTTTTATGATTTATGTCTAAATGTTATTTTATGTTTTAATTTGGTTAGGTTAATGTATATGTTATTGTCTTGCTTTTTTATTTTTTTGTTTTTCACATGTATGTACGGCATTGAATTTTGCCTTTATAATTTTGGAAACAGCTGTGAGTTCCCTTAGGGGGAGAAAAGCAGTATATACATGTAGTAAATAAATGGGAACGCAAAGCAGTTTCCAAAATTATAAAGGCAAAATTCAATGCCACACATACATGTGAAAACCAAAAAATAATATCAAGACAATAACATATAAATTAACCTAACCAAATTAAAAGATAAACATAAAATAATATTTAGACATAAAGCATAAAAAAACATTTATATGAAAACCCACCTATAAACAAACGATTTAAAAACAGTTAACAGGTGGGCAGTTCAAATCTGTGAGATGGGGTGAGCTCCCGCTGTTAGCCCTAGCTCCTGTCAACCTAGCAGTTTGAAAACATGCAAACATAAGTAGATCAGTAAGTACCGCCTCGGTCAGAAGGTAAAAAGGTTATGCTGACTATGTGACCAGAAGGTGTCTATGGACAATGCAGGCTACTCGGCTTGGAAATGGCAACTCCCCCACTGGCAGAGATTAGCACTGCCTCCAGAGCAGGAGACAAAAGGGGAAGCCTTTTCCTTTGTGTGTATATTTGTGTTTCATTGTGTGTTTCAAAGGCATTGGATGTTTGCCTGCGTCTGTATATATGCTGGAATTCGCTCTGAGTCCTCTTGGGGAGATAGGGCAGAATACAAATAAAGTGTTATAATATATTCTTAAAATGTACATCAACTGTCTCGAAAAATCAGCAGACTTTTTTGGTTTTTACATCATTGTCTGGGCTCAATCCTCTTACAAACTCAGTGGACAAAATATGTTGATCATATAGAATGCAAACTTTAAAATAAACCATTGGTTCATTAGGTCTGGGGTCACGAAAGGCAAACGTGTCCCACAACCCATGGTAGTTGCCCATATCTGCCATATATGATATCTTAAAACAAATGACATGTTGAAAAGTGTCATTTCTTACCTCCATGCTGGTAGTGAATGCCCGGTTTACCTTTGCATTAATGCTGATAATTTGTCCAACTCTATTAATAACAACAAAAATCCACAATTTCATGACATAATGCAGAATGTTAAGATATATGATGTAACAGTATGTACCTTTTAGACTGTTTTAAATAATATTGATAGTTACAGTTTAGTGTTGATCCTTGGAGGGTATCTGTGCTGTAGAATGAATCCAACGGCTCTGGTTCAATGCTATGGGGCCATGGGAGCTGTAGCTTGGGATCATGGGGGCTGCCAAATAATGCTGATACTTCACCAAACTACAAATCCCAACATTGCATGGCATTGAGCCATGGCAATTAAATTAGAGATGGCGTCCCTCAAAGAGGAGCTCCAGATGCAGCTCCTGAAGCAGCTTCCCCTTTTCCTTTGAATGAATTATTTATTTATTTATTTACATTATTTCTATCCCGCCCATTTCAGCCCAAAGGCGACTCAGAGTGGTATACACAGTCGGCACAATTCGATGCCGAACAAAATACATACATTAATAAAGCAAAAATATCAAGTGCAATTAAACATAAATGACAGTGCATAATAAACAATTTTAAAAGAAACTATGTCCTCTTGTTCAAATCTTCATCCGTTACATTGTCTTGGCTGTTCCTGGGTCAATTTCCAACTCTAGTTTGTCTTTTTACTCCGGGGTTCCGAATGCTTGCTCGATGAGCCAAGTTTTTACTCTTTTTCGGAAAGTCAGGAGGGAGGGGGCTGATCTAATATCCCTAGGGAGGGAGTTCCACAGCCAGGGGGCCACCACAGAGAAGGCCCTGTCTCTTCTCCCCGCCAGACGTGCCTGCGAAGCAGGCGGGATTGAGAGCAGGGCCTCTCCAGACGATCTTAAGTTCCTGGGGGGTTTGTAGGGAGAGATGCGTTCAGATAGATAGACTGGGCCAGAACCGTTTAGGGCTTCATAGGCTAAAGCCAGCACTTTGAATTGAACCCGGTAGCAGACTGGCAGCCAGTGGAGCTGATTCAACAGAGGAGTTGTATGCTCCCTGAGCCCTGCTCCTGTTAGCAACCTGGCTCCCGCACACTGGACCATTTGAAGCTTCTGGGCTGTCTTCAAAGGCAACCCCACATAGAACGCGTTGCAGTAATCTATACGGGATGTAACCAGAGCGTGGACTACCGTGGCCAAGTCAGACTTCCCAAGGTACGGGCGCAGCTGGCGCTCAAGTTGAACATTAGATTCATGTAATATGGTGAACATTAAGATCACCATATTACATGAATCTAATGCATCTAATGAAGGTAATTTAACCAAAAAAGGTTAGCAGTAAATTGAGTAAACATGTTAAATAAGAGAAATGTTTCCTTTTCAGAGTATTTCCCTGATATAATTAGAATCACATCAATATGCTTTCTTTTTCTAGAACTGTGGGACCTTGTTTTGGATTATGCAATTTATCAGAATACTCTACACATAAACACTCTGAAGGTCCCTGTCACACCAGCTATGCTCCATCTATAGTTAATTTTGTTTACATATAGGAGGGACATTATTTGGTCCTGTTGCTACCATTGAAGGGTACTGTGAAAGCCATTTATTCTTAACATAGGCACAGGGAATTGGAATTCAAGGAACACTGCTGTGTCACAGACCATTGCATTCCCATTGGTAACTCATAAGGACCTCTGAAGTGTTGCAGACAGCGAGCTCTCAGTTAAAGGTACATGAAGAAAATGCACAAGGAGTGGAAATAATTTAAAGTACAGATGCATGTAAAACAGACAGTGATTCTGAATTCGTACCAGGTAAGAACATAATAGCAAACATTTGTTCTCTAATGAGGTAAAGAAATATTTCCCTAGACTGCTTAAGTGGAAATTACATTCTCCAAAGAAACCAAAAATACCTATTATATATAAATAGCTATTCCAAATGTGTGTACATGAATACTGTCTTACAGCCAAACCATATAGGATATAGAGATTTAGGGATGTGTGGAAGGGCCCGTGGATGTGGAGAATACAATCTGGTTTGGGACAATAGCTCAGGGTAGCAGTTGAGTGGCAGAGGCAAGTTTCAACCCTTGGTTTTGCTTCAGATTTGGCCAATCTGCATTTACTCCACTATGGGCTTTTCTTACCTTTTGGTGTAAGGAAGAGGTATGTGTATGTCTCGGGGCCCTTCCACACATCCCTACATCCCAGAATATCAAGGCAGAAATCCCACATTATCTCAGATAACCCCGTTTAAAGCAGATATTGGGAGATTTTCTGCCTTGATATTCTGGGATATAGGGCTGTATGAAAAGGCCCTCAGACTAGCACAATATCTTGGGCAAAGGGCCCTGATCTTAAATAGGTCTCTGTGTTTAATTCCCAGGAAGCAGTAAGGACAAAACATAGAAGCATGTTGCTTACATCCAGTTTGGTTCAGAGAGATAAGCAAGGATCAAAAATTGCTTTAAAAACCCCAGAATGCTACACTTGTATGTCTAATTATTCGTTATTATGCTGCCATGGATCTAGGCTAGTGCCCTGGTAATACTGTGGATCACCATAATGTAAGGTTTGTAGACAAAGGCCTGTTTACTCAGAAGTAAGTTCCACAGCATTCAACAAGGCTTACTGAATAACACAGAGGCTGGATGGCCATCTGTCAGGGGTGATTTGAATGCAATATTCTTGCTTCTTGGCAGGGGGTTGGACTGGATGGCCCATGAGGTCTCTTCCAACTCTTTGATTCTATGATTCTATAAGATTGCAATCTTTCTGTCAAATGTAAATAGTTAACATAACAGACTATAAATGGCATTTATCTTTGCAGGTATATCATTGCTTCTTATCAGCACTAAATGGAAGAAGAGAAACATTGCCTTGCATGCATTTGTTATGACCAGCCCAATGTGACTTACTCTATATACCGGGTCCTAGAGAAGTGCACTTGGAAAGTACCAGAGGCAGGGCTTTTTCTATTTCTGCCCCTGCCTTATGGAATTCCTTGCCACCCTATATGAGAGCCATGCGTGACTTAGGACCTTTTACTCTAGCACTTGAGACCTGGCTTTTTACTAGAGCATTCGATCTCTGTTAATTTTTAATTTCTGTATGTATGTATTTTATCTTTTACAATTTAGCTGTAAATTGCCTAGAGCATTCTCAGATGGAGGGCGATTAATAAGTAATTAAATATGATGATGATGATGATGATATTTTTGAATCCCCACCTTGAATAAACTGTCTTGAATCCCATTTTGCCAGAAAGGTGGGATATTCATTCAATAAAATAAATAAATAAATAAATAAGATAGTTTGCGGATCAGGATTAAAACACAGTGGTGGTCTTTTTTTCGTGTCAGGAGCTATTTGAAAAACTGCAAGTCGCTTCTGGTGTGAGAGAATTGGCCATCTGCAAGGACATTGCCCAGGAGACTCCCAGATTTGATGTTTTACCATCCTTGTGGGAGGCTTCTCTCATGTCCTCACATGGGGAGCCAGAGCTGACAGAGGGAGCTCATCCACGCTCTCCCTGGATTTGAGCCTCCGACCTGTCTGTCTTCAGTCCTGCCGGCACAAGGGTTTAACCCACTGTGCCACCAGTAGTGGTCTAATTTCCCACATATGGTTGTATTTGCTATTTTTTGTGATGTCATATAAATAAATATATGGTATCTTGGTTTTCATTGGAGGACCTTTTTTACAGTGACACCAGAGGCACTTGGACAACTTCTGGTCAAAGGAAATTTAGCATAATGCCAAGGTTTTAATTCTTTTAGTGGTTTTTCTATACATTATAACTGTATCCTCAATTCACTTCTGACACAATAAATATAAATAAAATTCTTGGTTTTCAAAACTATGGTTGCCTAAAATGGAAATTCAACTTCATAAAACTAGCAAGGTCTTTCTCACAGAAAATTGCAATCAGTTGATTGACATATAATCAGTTTTCAGAAGGAAGAACCTCCTTATTTAAGACAAGATACCTTTCTTGATTTCCTTGCAATTCCATGAATTCAAAGGGAGGGAAATACAATTTTATGACTGCCTTAGGCAATAATGTATCTTGTCAGTTCCAAGAAAAGAGTAAAAATAGACAACTTAAGTTACAAAGATCAAATGCTCACAGCAAATGCTTTATTCGCTTCTGGAAATGACAAAGATCACTATTCACGCATAATCTTCTGTACTACAACCTAGTTTAAAAATAACCAGAGTTGACTATAGACCAGGCATGGGCAAACTTGGGCCCTCCAGGAGTTTTGGACTCCAACTCCCAGAATTCCTAACAGCTACTAGGCTGTTAGGAATTATGGGAGTTGGAGTCCAAAACTCCTGGAGGGCCAGGTTTGCTCAGGCCTGCTATAGACTTAATGGGAAAATATTTATGTCTTTTCCCCAAATGTGTAAATTTGTGTCTAAGCAGGTATGTTTTCGCAATGAACTGTTTTCCTTTTGAGGACTCACTAATTACTATTTTGCAATAGTATATGTATTAGTTAACTGCTCTTAAACAGAAAAAGAAGGCTATTATAAGGTTTAGTAATAGCTATGCAAAGCTGTACCTGGCAGTCTCTTCAAACCGTATGTCATCCACCGATGCTGTCACACAGGGAAGGCCAGCATGTTTTTCAGCTTCAAAGAAGAAAAAAGGGAGATAGTGGAAGAAGAGGGCAGTTACATATATCAGACAAACATCTCCCTTGGCATGTTTGCTTTTAGACATGACAGGTTTCATTATCTTTTCAGGCCCACTTTACATGTGTTTTCTTACAAAAATGATATACCAGTATCATCGCAGGTTGACTTATTATGTGAGCTCATTCAATATAGTTTCAGTTATTTTCGAAGAGCTTTGAATACAATCCAATTGAACTGGAGGAACTAGCAATGCCCAGATATGTACTCTTTCTAGGCCTAAAGCATGATTCGATGGTCAACTTACACTAGATCTCCCATTCTGCCAGAAATTGACCATAGAACTGTGTTGAAGGTCTAGAGAGAGAACACTTGTCTAGACATTGTAGGTCCTCCAGCACAATTCTATTAATTGATGAAACTGGAAACCCAAGACCTGGTTCATTTCAGGTAAGAATAATAGGGTTACAGATTATACATGAAAGGTGTATTACACAAAAGGTCCTACAATGGATCATCTGTGCAATACTGCTATGTGTTAATACTGTAATTACAGTGGCAAAGAACTGGTCAAATACTGATAGTTATAGTGGCAGCCAGACTGCTCACCAGAGCAGCTACAGGGAGCATACAACTACCCTGTTCCGTCAGCTCCACTGGCTACCAGTCTGCTACCGAGGACAATTCAAAGTGCTGGCTTATAAAGCCCTAAGCAGTTCCGGTTCAGTTTACCTGTCCAAACATATCTCCCTCTATTATCCACCTCAGAGGTTAAGATCGTTGGGGGTGGCTCTGCTTTCAGTACCACCTCCTTCGCAGGTGTGACTGGTGGGGATGAGAGACAGGGCCTTCTCAGTGGTGGCCCCTCATCTATGGAACTCCCTCCCCAGTTAAATTAGATGAGCCCCCTCCCTCCTGACCCTCAGGGAAAAAAAAAACCTAAAAATGTGGCTTTGGGACCAAGCCTTGGGCCATCAATATTTGAGCAGTGCAGTAAGTGATTATGAAATAATACAAAGATGAATGGAACAGCTCTGGATTATGACTTGAATTTGTATGGTTTTAATGGCAGTTTTAATGTTTGATACTTTAACTGTTTGAATTTTAATGTACGTGTTTATTTTATTTGTATGTATTTGTGCAGTATCGAATTATTGCCTTTTGTAAGGCCACCCTGAGCCCCCTCTGGGGTGAGAAGGGTGGGATACAAATGCGGCAAATAAATAAATAAATAAATAATGACTTCCTAATTATTGTGTGTTTACATCAAAGTTTTCCAAACATTTCAAGTTGGTGACATACCTTTTTAGACATGTATCATTTAGTGACACAGGAATTCAGTTTTACAAGCAAATCCGAAGTTAAAACAAATGCTTATAGAGATTCACACACGTACATAAATTGCAATTACAAAATATATGGGGATACAACATATCTCATGAAAACCTTTTATTGATATTTCTAGAAATATATGATTTGTTGCTTCTCATTAGATCCTTGCAACACACCTACACACTGCAATCCACACACTAATGTGCCATGACATACAGTTTGGAAAACTTTGGTCTTTACACCCTAAAACAGAATTATGATCATATAAATAATGTCTTTCTTTCTAAGGTAAATGGTGTCTCTGTGTTGCCAGTTATTATGCAAAAAGAAAAATCAACTGTCTTTTTAGAGCTAAACTGCATTATATTGGGTGCAGTTTAGGATCCCTTACATGTTTGGTCTCATGTAAGCCACACCGAGTCCCTTGGGGAGATGGTAGTGGGGTACAAATAAAGTGTTGTTGTTGTTGTTGTTGTTGTTGTTGTTGTTATTATTATTATTATTATTATTATTATGTTTATATTCAGGTTCCAAATTGGAACTCCTGTGTGCAGGTAGGATTCTCAGGCTTTCCACATGAAAATTTACCATCTATCAGCAGTTTGAATTGAGGTGGATGGGAGACATTTGGCTGGTGTTATTATCAAATAGTTGGGAATCAGAATATTTGTTGATCCCTGCAAATGACACAGAAATCTACCACTCCCACATAATCGTGTTCTACACCTTTCTTCCTTTAACAACAAAAAGCAACTTCCTATATTGTGCCATACAAAGCTCCACATATCCCTGGTAAAAAAATCCAAATGATTTAGTCTCTTTTGGAGGGAGAGAAAAAGCTACAGTTCATCAGTCAATTGGTTAGCCAGTCACCCATACCGTTGTGCCTGAAGGAGCATTTAGGTCTCCTCCTTCATGCTTTAATTGGGCCTTAGTATTCTAAAGCAGGTCTTCTTAAACTTGTCCAGTCAGGACTCCATTTGACCCAAAACATTTTTTCATGACCTCAGGTACATGGTTATATAAAATATGTTTAAAATCAAACATTTACAAATAGCAAATCAACATTTGCAAGGCTTGCTAAACAGGCTGGGTTTCTTTTTTGTGGAATACAACTGAAGCATTTTCTGCAGACTCCACTGTAAATACTGCACAGCAGATTCACGTAAATGTCTAAAACAGACACTAGGTGATGTTTACTGTTGCCAAATTTTTCATGACCCAGCACTGAACTAAGGGGACCTCATTTGCTTCTTAAACTGCGAGTCCCAATCCCAAGTGGGGTCCTTTTATCTCAATGCTGGGGTCACGAAAAATTTAGAAACAGTAAAATGCCACATAGAAATTTACCTAAATCTGTTACCATCAACATGCAGCATTTACTGGGGATTCTGTAGAAAATGCTTCACTTGTATGGCATGACAAGGAAAATCCACCTGTTCAGCAAGCCTTGCAATTGCTGAATTATCAGTTAATGTTTGGTTTTCATGCCTATTTCATTTACTTAAATACCCAGTCACATAAAAAATTATCGAGCAGAAAGGGGTCACAAGTGGAAAAAGTTTAAGAAGCAGTGCTCTAAAGTCACCAGATCCGCCCTGATCTTGAAACTAAGCAGAGTCAGCCCTGCTTGGAAGGGAGGCCATCAGTGGACACCAGATGATGTGGGTTATATTTCAGAGAAAGAACTGTCAAAACTACCTCTGTATATTTCTTACCTAAGTAAATCCTATAGAATTCATGAAGTCACTGTAAGTCAACAGGTGACCAATATCAAGGCTGGAAATCCTACATTATATGAGTGTGGATTCAGGGCCCTTCCACACATCCTTATCCCAGAATATCAAGACAGAAAATCCCACAATATCTGCTATGAACTAGAATACATGACAGTGTGGACTCAGATAACCCAGTTCAAAGCAGATATTGTGGGATTTTCTGCATTGATATTCTGGGATATAGGGCTGTGTTGAAGGGTCCATAAAGGCCCATACACACTCATCATACTTTAATGGAGCTGCAGCTTAACGTCTCTGTTACCTCAACTAGTGCTCAGCCACTAGCAGTGGTTCCCAACTTTTGGTCCTCCAGGTATTTTGGACTTCAACTTCCAGAACCTGGCCAGCTTTCCAGCTGTTAGGAATTGTGGGAGTTGAAGTCCAAAACACTTGGAGGACTAAAGGCACGGAACCACTGCACATGCCTAGAGGGAAAGGAAGCATCAATCTCTCTGCTGAAGTAATCAAGCTCTTTGGCTTGTGGAATGTAGCACTGATGAACTCAATTTACTCCATCCTGAAGACTGGACTTTATACCAAGCTCTAGGTTTAAAACTTACTGTGAAACTTTGTAAGCGTCCCTTTTCTTTTGTGCCTTGTATTTTAGATTGTGAATCTGCAGAAAGGGACAGACTTCTGTTTGATATTTATGAACCACTTTCAGTGAAAAATGTGTTTTAAAAATAAGTAAATAGGATAAAAAATGAACCCTGGAAACAAAAATGTGTTTGCTTACAACTGCTGGTAGCGGACTAGTGTCAGCAATCTCCACTTCAAACCCCTTAGGTATCTGCATTTGTGTTTCAGATTCAAATAATCTACTTTGCGGCTACACACTAGCTCCTTGGCAACATTGGACTCAGACCCAATCCTGCATGTAAACTATTTGTTCAGGAAAACAATATTTATTATTTAAGTACCACTGAGGGAGTATCAACCTGTTCTTTCCGACTATTAGCAAGCAGCAAACTTAACAGCGGAGTCATCTAGCAGCTGTTAGCACTATACTAATCTCCACAGAGAAACTGACTAGTGGCAGACCGAATGTAAATGTTCGCTCATTCTCTGGTACACAGACACAGGAAACTGCACGGAAAAATGCATGATACAGAACATATTTAGAAGGCAGATGCTGGGATTCTACTGATCACTGTCCACGTGACTCTCAATTTTAGTTTTAAGTATGTATATAAAATACATACATACAGCCTTTCTCAATGTTTTTTTTTCCCCTTGAAGCCCTTTTGGGACTCAGGGACTGTCTCTCTATCACGATTTCTCATGCACTCCCTACTGACTTCTCAAGGAGTCCAGGGAATGCAGGTTGAGAAATATGGGATAGAATGTGGCTGCAAAACCCTTTCCTATATGGACTTGGGAAAGTTATCTTATGGACTAAAATTCCCAGACTCCCACAGACAGGATGAAACATTGCCCATGCAGGCAGTATTTTCTAGTAGTTATAACCAGGAAGAGCCATTTTGCCAAGTAGTGATGATCTGGCAATAATAGCACAGTAGAGACCAAAAGGTCACAGGTTTGAATTTGGGGAGAGTGCGGATGAGCTCCCTCTATCAGCTCCAGTTCCTCATGCAGGGACATGAGAGAAGCCTCCCACAAGGATGATAAAACATCAAAAACATCCGGGCGTCCCCTGGGCAATGTCCTTACAGACGGCCAATTCTCTCACACCAGAAGCGACTTGCAGTTTCTCAAGTTGCTCCTGATGCAAAAAAAAACAAAAAAACAAAACAAATAAAAACCTTCATTTGACATAATTTTATTTATTTTTGGTGTCATACAACCTAGAATCATAGAGTTGGAAGAGACATTGTGGGCCATCCAGTCCAACCCCCTACCAAGAAGCAGGAAAATTGCATTCAAAGTTTGAAGCCATTGTTCCACAGCCTAGTCTCCAGGGCAGCAGAAAACAAACCTGCTCCCTCTTTCCCTATGACTTTCCCTCTTCTGCGAGCTACACATGCCCAGCTCTTTAAGCCGCTCCTCATAGGGTTTGTTCTCCAGACCTCTGATCATTTTAGTTGCCCTCCTCTGGACACATTCCAACCTGTCAACATCTTCCTTCAATTATGGTGCCCAGAATTTGACAAGGTATTCCAGGTGTGGTCTGACCAAGGCAGAATAGAGGGGTAGCATGACTTCCCTGGGTCTAGGTACTCCTATTTATGCAGGCCAAAATCCCACTGGCTTTTTTAGCTGGCGCATCACATTGATACCAAAGTGGATTAGGCTTCTAATCCCCACTCAGCCATGGAAACGGACTGTGTGATCTTAAGCAGGTCACATTCTCTCAGCCTCAAAGCACACCCATGACAAATCTGCCCTCAATGAATCTAACCAAAGAAATCTTAAGACAGGGTCTCCATAAGTCTATCCTGACATTCAGGAAACGGGTGAAGACGTGGTTGTGGAGACAGGCTTTCAATGAATGAGACAGCACCCTAGGATTGTGGATGGAAGATGAGGTATACTTGTTTTTAATATGACGACTGACCACTGTAGTTTTAAATATAGTTGTTATTTTAAATGTGTTATTGTAATTATGAACTATGATATTTTACTGATTGTATGTTTTTATGGTTGTAAACCGGGCTGAGTCTCTCTAAGAGATGAGAAGCTCGGTATAGAAAACTTTGAAATAAATAAATAAATAATAAGTGGAAATTAGCTTAAAGGCACATAACAATAAACTCCTTGCTGTGACTGGATTACACCATAATATTGTAAAACTTTTTTAAAAAGCTATTGTATAGAATGGCAGAAGATTATGATATTTTTGTGATTAGTTAGGATTACTTTTTTCAAATATGGTCCTTAAATTCACATCTTCTGTGGAGGAAAAATGCATCAATTGTTATCTTCCAAGGGTCTGTTGTAACTAAAACAACAATGAAGTTGTGCATCATTTGAAAGAGCAACCCATTTTATTATTGTTCTTTGGCTTTCTCTGTCAAAGAGTGCTGGTGTCTCAGAGAACTACAAATCCCAGAATTCACTAGAAAAACATTTAAAATCAAATCCATGAGAAGGAGAGCAATGACTAATCTTGATAAAATAGTGAAGAGTACAGACATCACAATGGCAACGAAGATCCGCATAGTTAAAGCAATGGTATGCCCCATAATAACCTACGGATGTGAGAGCTGGACCATAAGGAAGACTGAACGGAGGAAGATAGACGCTTTTGAACTGTTGTGCTGGAGGAAAATTCTGAGAGTGCCTTGGACCACAAGAAGATCCAACCAGTCCATACTTCAGGAAATAAAGCCCGACTGCTCATTGGAGGGAAGGATATTAGAGGCAAAGATGAAGTACTTTGGCCACATCATGAGAAGACAGGAAAGCTTAGAGAAGACAATGATGCCGGGGAAAATGGAAGGAAAAAGGAAGAGGGCCGACCAAGGGCAAGATGGATGGATGGTATCCTTGAAGTGACTGGCTTGACTCTGGTATCCTTGAGCTACGGATGGTGACGGCCGACAGGGAGCTCTGGCGTGGGCTGGTCCATGAGGTCGCGAATAGTTGGAAGTGACTGAACGAATAAACAACAAAGGCTTTTCCTTAATCTCTCATTATCTAATTTATGTTGGCTAAGTGAGACTAGTGTATTTTGGACTTCAGTTCCCTGCTGGTAGGAATTGGGGAAGCTGAAGTCCAAAAAATCTGGAGGAGTGGTTTGAGAAACTTTGCTCTAAGCAGTGGTTCCCAACGTTTGGTCCTCCAGGTGTTTTGGACTTCTGCTCCCACAATCCCTAATAGCTAGTTAAGCTGGCTAGGATGTCTGAGCGTTGAAGTCCAAAGCAACCGGAGGACCAAAAAGTTGGGAACCAAATAAAGAAAAGATCCCAACGCACTTCTGTCGCCAAGCACTTAGGAGAAAGGTTGCAGGCTCAGCTCTGGGTGGCATTCTTAGGGGAGCCGGTCTCGAGGGAAGAGGAGGAGGCTCCTAGTCCTTACCAGCCAGGCAAGCGGCGGTGTCCATCCACTGGAGGAGCTGCCCGGCGCTGAGCTGCCCATGCTGGTCGCTGTGCGTGGGAAGGACGGCCTGGCACATGGGCACCTGCGCGCCCGCCATGCGCCCTCCGCCCTGCGCCTTCCTCTCTCTCTCCCCTTGGCTCTCTTTCTTCTCACCGGCGACTCATGGCAGCCTCCCGGAGCGATGCCTCCCCTCCCCTCTCCTCCTCCTCGAACCCTTGCTGGGCTAATGTGTAAAAGAGTGCAGAGTGCGCTCTTGGGCCCCCAAGTGGAGCTGGAACTGGACTAGCTCCCTCCTCCTCCTCCTCCTCTTTTGTCTGGAAGCAGTGATTTCAATACATTGCCTGGTTTCCTTCCTTCTTCACCTTGAATAGTGCAGTTTGGCACCACTTTTAGCTACCATGTCTTAATCCCATGGCATCCTGGGTTGTTTGTAGTTTGATGAGGCACCTGCACTCTTTGGCAGAGAAGGCTCAAGACCTTGCGAAACTACAACTCCCAGGCTTCCATAGCATTGAGACATAGGAGTTCTAAGTGGTGATACACTGCGTTAATGCCAAAGCGGGCATGGGCAAACTTGGGCCCTCCAGGTGTCTGGGACTTCAACTCCCACAATTCCTAACAGCCTCAGGCCCCTTCCTTTCCCCCCTCAGCTGCTTAAACCGGGTTGTGGTGCAACTAGTTAGTAGCCAGCTGCATTAAATCCCTACTGACCAAGAGGTCATGAGTTTGAAGCCAGCCCATGTCAGAGTGAGTCCCGATAGTCCAGCTTGCTGTCGACTTATGTAGCCCAAAAGACAGTTGCATCTGTCAAGTAGGAAATTTAAGTACCACTTTATGTAGGGAGGCTAATTTAACTGATTCATGATACCATAAAACCTTCCAGCAGCATGCATAAGAATGAGGAAGTACTCCATCAAGAACTCGGTGTCACAAGTGGATGGTGAAGCGGCAGCTCCCTCTGTGGCCAGAATTGAGCATACCCTCATGAAGCCAGAAAAGCTGGAATGTTAAATTGCCTCTATGTCTGTCTATATATGTTGTATGTCTAAATGACATTGAATTTTTGCCATTTATATGTGCATTGCAATCTGCCCTGAGTCCCCTGCGGGGTGAGAAGGGCAGAATATAAATACTGTAAGTAAATAAATAAATAAGCCCATGCCTAAAGTATAGATTTATATACATAGACCGAAGGTCATTTTATACATCGTAGTTTCAATGCTATGGAAGCATGGGAGTTGTCAGTTCAAACTTTTTTTTGCCAAATAGTGCTGGTACCTCTTCAAACTACAACTCCCAGGATTCCATAGCATTGATCTATGATGGCTATAGTGGGACAAAACTGTATTAATCGTACAGTGTTGATGGAACCTCGGTTCCTAGGAAACCGCAGCCAAGGAAAGGGGGAAAACAAAACATTTTGAATAGAGCATTACGTAAGCGGCACTCTTTTTACACCAAAAGTGTAAAAAAGCCGATTCAACAAAAGCTCCTTTGTCAGGCAAGGTTAGGTCTCTGGAGAACCTAATGTGACAGCTGAGTGTTTTTTTCCCCATGAGTGCCTTGTCCCAGATAATCATAAATAGCAGGGATTTCTAATGTTTTGGTTGCTCAGGACAGGTTGTTCCTGGGCAAAAGGCCACAGAGTTTGTCTCAAAAATGCTAAACAAAGCTAAATTGGGCAGGTTAAAGCTTACAAAAGTTCACAGTTTTGTTGAACAGTAGAAATGTGCCCCCAGAATGCATAGCTGATTTGAAACAATAGTACAGGTTGGGTATCCCTTATTCAAAATGCTTGGAACCAGAAGTGTTTTGGATTTTGGATTTGGGAATACCTGTATTTTCACATACATACCTAATGAGATATCTTGGAGATGTGCCTCACTTGATAACACTTCAAGTACAGCTGAATTACTTTGAGAAAAGCAATGTGTTGTAGTGGTTTGAATAAATCAATATTTATTAATTATATTTATATACTGCCCCTCTCAGGGTGGTATACAGTCAGCACCAAGACCAAAAAATACAATTAAAACATTAATATAAATATAAATCTAGTAAAAACAATAAATATTAATAGAAACATGTATCATTAGAGTCTCCTTCTTAAAAACAATAATGGTCCCCAATGTTGTTTAACATCTACATGAAGCCGCTGGGAGAGATCATTCGGAGTTTCGGACTGAGATGTTATCTCTACGCAGATGATGTCCAGATCTGTCACTCCTTCTCACCTGTCACCAAGGAGGCTGTCCAGACCTTGAACCGGTGTCTAGCTGCTGTGTCGGACTGGATGAGAGCTAACAAATTGAAATTGAATCCAGACAAGACAGAGGTCCTACTGGTCAGTCGGAAGGCCGAACAGGGTATAGGGTTACAGCCTGTGTTGGATGGGGTTACACTCCCCCTGAAGACGCAGGTTCGCAGCTTGGGAGTGATCCTGGACTCACCGCTGAGCCTGGAACCCCAGGTCTCGGCGGTGGCCGGGAGAGCTTTTGCGCAATTAAAACTTGTGCACCAGTTGCGCCCGTACCTTGGGAAGTCTGATCTGGCCACAGTGGTCCACGCTCTTGTCACATCCCGAATAGACTACTGCAACGCGCTCTACGTGGGGTTGCCCTTGAAGACGGCTCGGAAACTTCAACTAGTCCAGCGAGCGGCAGCCAGATTGCTCACCGGAGCGACATACAGGGAGCACACCACCCCCCTGTTGTGCCAGCTCCACTGGCTGCCGGTGCAGTTCCGAGCACAATTCAAGGTGCTGGTTTTGACCTATAAAACCCTGTACGGTTCCGGTCCAGTGTATCTGTCCGAACGTATCTCCCTTTACGTCCCACCCCGGAGTTTGAGATCAGCTGGGGAGGCACTGCTCTCGACCCCACCACTGTCACAAGTGAGGCTGGTGGGGACGAGGAGCAGGGCTTTCTCAGTGGTGGCCCCTCACCTGTGGAACTCACTCCCGGGGGAAATCAGGACATCATCATCCCTCCTCTCCTTCAGGAGGAGGGTGAAGACGTGGCTTTGGGACCAGGCCTTCGGGCAATCTGGCAATTAAATCAGATGAATACGACCAGCAGGATGTAAGAAGTGGAATTGAGTATGAGATCTATGAGTTAGTGAACGCTGACCATGTGGGGGGATGAATTGGGTTTGTATGGGGTTTTTATTGATTTTATTGATTTTATTGGTATTATGTATGAATTGTTAACTATGAATTTGTAATAATTTTGTATTGATTGTTTTGTGACGCGGGCATCAAATGGTGCCTCGCTTTTGTAAGCCGCCCTGAGTCCCCCCCTCCCCCCCGGGGTGAGAAGGGCGGGGTATAAGAACCTGTAATAAATAAATAAATAAATTGAGGACTCCGTGAGACAAGGGCTCAAACCCTGGCTCTGCCATGGAAACCCACTGTGTGGCCTTGAGCAGGTCACACTTTTCCATTCTTAGAGAATGGTAGTGGTCAACTCTCTTGCCAAGAAAACTTGGTGATAGATTCACCTTAGGATCACCATACATTGAAAACTAATTGAAGGCACACATTAACAGCTTGATCTTGGTCCAGTGACAATCTCTTCTATGCGTGTGAGTCTTCTTTCTTTCTTTTTGTTGCAATTGGTGCTTTTTCAATTTTTGCTCTTTTCACTTCTTAGAAACATAGAATTGTAGAGTTGGAAGAGACCTTATGGGGACATCCAGTTCAACCCCATTCTGGCAAGAAGCAGTAAAATCACATTTAAAGCATCCCTGACAGATGGCCATCCAGCCTCTTTTTAAAAGCCTCCAAAGAATTCTCTCCACCACATTCTGGGGCAGAGAGTGCCACTTCTGAACAGCTCTCTTAGTTAGGAAGTTCTTTCTCATGTTCAAGTGGAATTGCCTTTCCTTTAGTTTGAAGCCATTGTTCCACGTTCTAGTCTCCAGGGCACAGGAAACAAGCTTGCTCCCTCTTCCCTATGACCTCCCCTCACATATTTATACATGGACATCAGGTCTCCTTTCAGCCTTCTCTTCTGCAGGCTAAACATGCCCAGCTCTTTAAGCTGCTCCTCATAGGGTTTGTTCTCCAGAGCCTTGGTCATTTTAGGCACTCTTCTCTGGACACATTCCAGCTTATCAACATCTCCCTTCAATTGTGGTGCCCAGAATTGGACACAGTATTCCAGGTGTGGTCTGACCAAAGCAGAAGAGAGGGGTAGCATGACTTCCCTGGATCTAGACACGATACTCCTGTTAATGCAGGCCAAAATCCCATTGGCCTTTTAAGTTACCGCATGACATTGTTGGCTCATGTTTAACTTGTTGTCCACGAGGACTCCAAGATGTTTTTCACATGTACTGCTGTCGAGCCACGCATCCCCGTTCTTTATCTTTGCATTTCATTTTTTCTGCCTAAGTGGAGTATCTTGCATTTGTCACTGTTGAACTTCATTTTGTTAATTTTAGCCCATCTCTCTTATCTGTTAAGATTGTTTTGAATTCTTCTCCTGTTTTCTGGAGTATTAGCTATTCCTCCCAATTTGGTGTCGTCTGCAAACTTGATGATCATGCATTCTAACCCTTCATCTAAGTCATTAATAAAGATGTTGAACAGGACTGGGCCCAGGACAGAACCCTGTGGCCTTCCGCTTGTCACTTCTTTCCAGGATGAAGAGGAAGCATTGGCGAACACCCATTGGATTTGTTCGTTTAACCAATTACAGATCCACCTAACCGTAGCTTTGCCTAGCCCACATTTGACTAGTTTATTTGCAAGAAGGCCATGAGGGACCTTGTCGGAGGCCTTACTGAAATCCAGATGTGCTACACCCACAGCATTCCCTGTATCTTCCTTGGTTAAATATTCTGAATCATACCTGCTTGGATTTCATGCTTATCAGAAAGAAACTTGGTAGAAGGAACATTTTCTTTTCTTTTATTGATAGTTCATGGAGACACTGAATATTAGATTTCTACTCAGCCTCAAGGTGATCAGTAAGATGTACCAGTTGGAGGCATATTAAAACTAGAAATGAAATTGATGTGGCTGTTGGAGACGGTTCTCCACATGACATCTGGTGGTGGCAGATTAGAAGTACAAGCAGTTTAACCAGCTGCAAGCAAAAAGGGAATATTCTCTTCATTGACAGCTTCAGTTTTCACTCTCATTGTGATTTTCCTCCTAGGTAAAACTGGTTTGTTGTCGAAGACTTTCATGTCCGGAATCACTGGGTTGCTGTGAGTTTTTCAGGCTGTATGGCCATGTACCAGAAGCGTTCTCCTAATGTTTCGCCCACATCTATGGCAGGCATCCTCAGAGGTTGTGAGGTGTTGGAAACTAGGCAAGTGAAGTTTATATATCTGTGAAATCTCTGGTTTGTTTGCTTTTTTCTACAGCATCATATATGTTGGAGTAGTCAACTCCCCCGAGCCATTAACAGACGTATCTGATGTGAAGAGGTGGTGGCAGCTGAAACCCAACAGCATCTGGAGAATCGTGTTCCCTATCACTGAACTACATAATGTAGATTGCACCTACACTCTATGAATGCAGTTTGATACTCCACTTTAACTGCCACGCTCAGTGCTAAGGAAAATGGGAGCTGTAGTTTTACAATGTCTTTAGCTTTCTTGGCTCAAGGGTGCTGGTGCCCCACCAAACTACAGCTCCCAGAAATCCTTTCCCCAAGTGCTTTAGGCTTTGTAGGTCAACAGCATATTGAACTGAGCTTGAAAGCAAATTAGATGTTACACGGTCTGTAAAACGCATACCTGGCACCAGCCTGGCTGCTGCATCGACTATAGCTTTTGAATACTTTTCAAGGGCAGCTATCATAGAGTGCATTACAGTGGTCTAATCAGGAAGCAACTATGGCATGAACCACTGTGACCAGAATTGTCTTCTCCAAGAGAGGACACAGCTGGTGCACCATCTGCAACTGGACAGAGGTTCTCCTGGTCATTGCAGCAGCCTGGCTTTTAAGGATCTTAATGACTTAGATGAAGGGCTAGAAGGCATGATCATCAAGTTTGCAGACGACACCAAATTGGGAGGGATAGCCAATAGTCCAGAGGACAGGAGCAGAATTCAAATTGACAGATTAGAGAGATGGGCCAAAACTAACAAAATGAAGTTCAACAGTGACAAATGAAAAATACTCCACTTTGGCAGAAAAAATGAAATGCAAAGATACAGAATGGGTGACGCCTGGCTCGAGAGCAGTACGTGTGAAAAAGATCTTGGAGTCCTCATGGACAACAAGTTAAACATGAGCCAACAATGTGATGTGGCGGCAAAAAAAGCCAATGGGATTTTGGCCTGCATCAATAGGAGCATAGTGTCTAGATCTAAGGAAGTAATGCTACCCCTCTATTCTGCTTTGGTTAGACCACATCTGGAATATTGTGTCCAATTCTGGGCACCACAATTCAAGAGAGATATTGACAAGTTGGAATGTGTCCAGAGGAGGGCGACTAAAATGATCAAGGGTCTGGAGAACAAGCCCTATGAGGAGCGGCTTAGGGAACTGGGCATGTTTAGCCTGAAGAAGAGAAGGCTGAGAGGAGATATGATAGCCATGTATAAATATGTGAGAGGAAGCCACAGGGAGGAGGGAGCAAGCTTGTTTTCTGCTTCCTTGGAGACTAGGACGCGGAACAATGGCTTCAAACTACAAGAGAGGAGATTCCATCTGAACATTAGGAAGAACTTCCTGACTGTGAGAGCCGTTCAGCAGTGGAACTCTCTGCCCCAGAGTGTGGTGGAGGCTCCTTCTTTGGAAGCTTTTAAACAGACGCTGGATGGTCATTTGTCAGGGGTGATTTGAATGCAATATTCCTGCTTCTTGGCAGGGGGTTGGACTGAATTGCCCATGAGGTCTCTTCCAACTCTTTGATTCTATGATCAGCATTGCGTCCAAGGACACCTCCAGGCTACAAACCTGGTCTTTCAGAGGGAGAGCAACCCTCTCAGGAACAGGATGCTATCTCAGTCCCAGGATGGATTTCCAACTGGATGTTGACAAAGATGATTTTATTATTCTAATAATTAGCCCATTCTAATTCTTCTAATTGATTGAATTCATTATCATTGTTATGGCAGTTTGTCAAACTATTTTCTCCTTGAAGTATGAAGTGTCACTTGCCAGCTAATCCAGCATTGTTGGTGTGTTATGAATGAGTGTATATTAGCAGTTATTAGCCTGCACTCAATAATTAATTCTCTATTGTGTTGTTGAAGGCTTTCATGGCCAGAATCACTGGGTTGTTGTAGGATTTTCGGGCTGTATGGCCATGTTCAAGAAGCATTCTCTCCTGACGTTTTGCCTGCATCTATGGCATCTGATGGAAACTAGGAAAATTGGGTTTATATATCTGTGGAAAGTCCAGGATGGAAGAAAGAACTCTTGTCTGTTGGAGCTAGGTATGATTAGCATTTGATGGCCTGACAGTTTTTAGGTGTGGCTTGTTCCTGCCTGGGGAAATTTGCAGTCCCTGATTGTTTCTTGTCTGGAGTTGTGTTGCGTTTGGTGGTCCCTATGTAGACTTGTCCGCAGCTGCATGGTATACTGTAGACTTCTGCACCTAAAAACTGTCAGGCTATCAAATGCTAATCAAGATGGCCAATTGAAACATTCACACCTAGCTCCAACAGACAAGAGTTCTTTCCCCCACCCTGGACTTTCCACAGATATATAAACCCAATAAACCTAATTTTCCTAGTTTCCAACAGACTTCACAACCTCTAAGGATGCCTGCCATAGATGCAGACAAAACGTCAGGAGAGAATATGTCTAGAACATGACCATTCAGCCCGAAATACCTACAACTATCCAGTAACTCTCTATTGCCTGATGCTTTAATAGTTACACTGATTCTGAATTGTCATTTTCAGTTGGCTCTTTTGGTCTATTTATTTATTTTATTTATAGCTTGCCAGTCTCTTGTATACAGGTTCTGAGACAGCTTTTGAAAATGAATGCTCAGAAATGCTGGTTGGAACAGATTTAAACAATTGCTGTATAGTGACCATTCTTTTTTTCCTTTTCTCTCTATAAACTTTAAAATTTATTCCTGAGAATCTTAATAATTGAAAAAGCAAATTCCAAACTAAAGTAAATGTGCAATATTTTAGAGGGCAAACAGCCTCAACCACTGACTTGAGCATCCAAAAGGCAGAATTGCTTAGTCTTCCGTATTATAAATTATTCCTCAGTTCTTGTTATTATTATGGGGAAGGTTCATCTAAGCTAAGTTTGACCCAGCTGACCACAGCTTCTGTCCATAGTGTATCTGTTGTTTTCTATAAGATTAGGAACGGGAAAGCTGTTGGCATCTCAGAACAACGCAAAGTCTAAATCTGCTCACGTATAAGCCTTCTTGAATTCCCCGGAGCAGAATGTGCTCAGCCTGGATAATGAGATCTCTTTAAGGCAGCAGAGAGGGATTCTGGAATTAAAGAGAGCAAGAGGGCCATGAAGTGGGGGAGGACCATGTAGCTCTTCTGCAGCAGAGAGGGAAGACGGCTATTTTAAAATCTTCTGCAATAACTAGTTTTTAGGGAGGACACTGAGCGAGAAAATTTAGGGTATCTTTCAATATGATGGGCATAAGCTTTGAGAGCTGTGCTATATATGTACTTGAAAGTTAATACTGTGCTACAAAGAACAGTCCCTCCGGGGACATGGAGAGGGGTATAAATAACAATGATGATGATGATGATTATTATTATTGGGGAAAGAACGTTTTTAGAATCAATATAATTGTACTTCCAAAAAAGTAAAAACAAGGTCTTCATGAACTATTGAAGTATTGTTGTTATAAGGACCATTCTACATTTGGAAAACCGAATGGAAGTACATGATGCAAGTTTGGTATTTGCAAATTATATTCTAGAATAGGTTGGAAAAACTTCTCCAGAGATTTTGGTCTGCACACTTATAATGCCTTATCTTTGACTATAATGACTGGGACTGAGGAAGATTTATACTGCATTTTTGGATGTCTGTGCTCTTTTCCACCACAAACAGCAACTTTAATAATAAACTTTATTTTTATTAGCTCTACTCCCCCACCTCTAACATATCTGTACAAGTAACTCCATTTATCCTCCTTGCCTACTTGCCCACCTCCATAGCACATATCTCCTGCCTTTAAGATTAGCATAGATTCCCCGCCATCAAATTTGTTTATGCTTTTTAGATAGCAGATTATCTGATGATGTTTTCCTATACTTGTTCTAGTACATTGTGGGAATCTCACTTTAAGAAGAAGGGTGTCATAAAAGGAAGAAAGTGGAATATTACCACTTGGTGACCCTTGGGACATTTCCAGTTAATAGACAAGGTGGTATTTGAAATAGATACAAATATGTATGAAAACATATAAGGAATGGTAAATTAAGAAAATCTCAAACAGAAAAACCAAATTGGTGCTTGCAAGTGAGATTAAGATCATCTGAGGAGGCCTTGCTCTTGGTCCCTCCTTCCTTGCAAGCGCGATTGGTGGGGACGAGAGACAGGGTCTTCTCAGTGGTGGCCCCTCTGCTATGGAATTCCCTCTCCAGAATCATTAGATCAGCCCCTCCCTCCTAGCCTTCAGAAGAAAAGTAAAAATGTCAGAGGAAACAGGAGACAATTGTACTTACGCCTATTTTTCATTCCTGTTTTTTTCCTCTTTCCCTTCGCTTTTTCTCACACTCTTCTTTTCTTCTTTGCCCTGGGTGGTGATAGAACTTCTATTTCCATTCTAAATTCATTATGAATCTTATTTTATTTTAGGCAAACAAATTTTGAAATATTTTGTTTATGTACCCCCATTTTATTCCCTCAATAAAATATCAATTGATAAAAAAAGAAGAAAGGTAAAAACATGGTTTTGGGATCAGGCTTTTGGAGAATAGTGCAATGCAATAACAGATTTGGAATATATACAATGACTATGGAAAGGCTTGGATTATGATTATGGATGGCATGATTTTAATATGGAATGTGATGTTTTCAAATGCTTAATATGTGTTAATTTTAATTTCGTTTTAATACTATTGGAGTTTTATGTGTTTTAAGTCATTGAATAATTGCCTATATGTAAGCTGTGTTGTGTCCCCTTTGGGGTAGAGAAAGGCAGGGTATAAATAGGGTAAATAAATAAAACAAATGAATTTTATATACCCAGATACTACCATGTAATGTTTTAGACTAATATGGTTCTGGATTAATATGGCTCTCTGCTGTTAGAAACTTTCCTTTTGTTTTTCTTGAATAGATGTTTATTTTTTCTGTGTCCTTTGACAGTCAGAGACAACCAGATGCTCATGTGTTCTCAGTATTTGTACACATATAATACACAGTGTTGTTCCTCAAAAAAAAAACCTTGGCTGACATGCTTTTTAAGTTAAAGAGGATCCAAAGTAGTTTCTGGAACAGTATGTGATTGTATCTACTGACCAAAGAAGGAAACAAGAAAAGGCTCTATGAGTACTTTGGTGCACTTAGAATGGCTCTTGGATTCAGGCTAAGCACTAAAACTACTTATCCACATAGTTCTGGATCATTTGATAGTGTTAGGGAAGCTTCTGTATCATAAGAACATAGCTTTTATAGCACAACTAGTTTTTGAAAATGCCTGTTTGGTAGTTTTGCACAAAGTGCAGGTCACTTTATAGAAAGTTAATGTTCAAAGAACTGTCAAGTTTTTGTAAAATGAAACTTTATTCTAAAATGTATCCAAAATTGCAAGACACAACACCATTAAAACAGATAAATACATATTTATGTACAGAGAGCATTAAAACACAAAACAATTGTTAATATAATTTTATACCATTTTAATGAGTTTCCATCAACAAAATTTTACAATTTAAAGAAGACTTTTCAGTTGCAAAACAGTTTTAAAATCATATGTATAAATTATGTCTACTACAACTCCAATACAGGTAAAGTAAAATACAAAAATAACCAATACTGAAATTCAAATACAAAACCCCAAATAATGTTGCACAGGTACGTATGTACACTTGATGAATTCATGCAGTTACACAGTGCAACAAAATTAACTGCTTTAGTTTAAACCTATCACAAAATGGAACAACCATATCTGCAAGCAGAAGAAAATATATTTTTGTAATAAATCATAGTGCATTTAGAAGTTAAACTTTATAAAATGATTGCTGAGTGATTTATTTCTAAAATTCCCCAGTTTGTTCAGACATTCCACTTAATTTAAAATTACACTTCCACTAAATAAAAATTTAGAACAGTTTTAAAAAGATTTGATGCCCAAACAATTCTGCCTGATCATTTCTACTAGTAGCCAGGTTATTTGTATCACTTGTTTTCAAAGAAAATGCGTATGCTATATTTGATAAAAAAAGAGTCTAGAGTACAGTAGGTGGAATCCAAAGATACCTCGCTTCAAAAAAAGACACCAGACATATGGTTATGTGCATGTGTGCTCCCAAGCACCCATCCACACAAACTATATATGAAGAACCATCTTTACACCTAAGGCCTTGAACCCAATTGCCTTGATTGCACAAACACAATTATCTCAAAGGAATTTATGGCTTGAATGACATTTCAGACAATTAGGTGGCCAGGTGCAAAGGAGGCTATTTGCCTGTTTGGTGGTTTTGCACAAAGTGCAGGTCGCGTTATAGGAAGTTAATGTTCAAAGAACTGTGCAGTAAAATATTTAATATGCTCTAAAGTGGTGAAACAGCCTAATAATATCTCATTAAGCACGTAGTATTGTAGTATTGTTTTTGCCACTTACATTTAATCTTTCACGTTAACTGCTGTTTGGTATGCAACAATCCAAGTGTGTAGGTTCCACTAGGATTTATATATTCACCAGGTAGTAAGTAGATGAGACCTTGATAAGAGCCATCTACATAGTCTGAGATTTCTCTCTCAAGTCTGTTTAATGCCAAGCATACTCTCAGTGCAATCCAAAATAGGTCTACTCACAATCAAGTCCTATTTAGTATACAAAGACTTACTCCCAGGTAAATGTGTACAGGATTGGAGCCTCAATGTTTCTGACAGTCAAGCACTACATATATACAGGAATAGGATGTATTAATAAAGTGTGGTAAAGAAGAAAGCCTTTAAACTGTTGATATTAATGGAGGGACAAGGGGAAACAGAAAGGCGAGAGTATGTATATAATATACATAGTGAAATATTTGCATTCTGGAAAACGTTTCTTATTGTTCTGTACATGAGGTCACTTGGACAAAGATTACTGGAACAAAACAGGCCAATTTCTGTATGCACTTCATAATCTTATGGCACTTCTAAGAGGGAACTGATATCCATGATGGGCTGCAGAATAGGATTCCAACTATCCCCATATTCAAGGAAGCATTTTTGAACAACAGAAGAAAGTAAACGGTGGGATGGACTTTTGGCGACTAAACACACATTAAGAGGCACAGGAAAACAATAATGATAAGATCAACACAGTCTAAAATGTAAATTATATTGGCTACATTTATACTACTATTTGTTCCAAATTTCCTTAAGCTAACCATACAGAATGTATGGGTGTACAGAAGACGAATAATAAAACAATGTGTGTTAAATAACTTATTCACATACTTCACTACCATTTAGCAAACTACCACCCCATGAGTGTGTGTGCATGCATGTGTCTGGACTGCTAGATAGTATAATACCCAAACTTCACATGTATTTCTAGGATGGCTAGTACCTTTGTCTGGAGTTCATACACAAAAAGATGGCAGGGGTGATGTTTCGAAAGAGAATTCTGCTATTTGTAAGTCAAATTTTATGAAGTAGTCCTTTTCCTAAAATAAGCTCTTATCTATAAGTATCAAGGAAATGAAAGAGCATTCTATACATTTATCTAGTAAACGATAAATGAAAATTGTGAATTGTTGCTTAGAGGCAGGCATAATCATTTCACTACATCTGCTATTTCTTGGGCTCAGTATTCACATTGCTATATTAGAGTTAGAAATCTAACAGAAATACAGTACAGTACTCATTTCCACGTTCTCAGTACAGCTGAAAAATCCTGCACAATATGAATTTTTATCTGCATGACCCGGGTCTCCTCACTTTAATTTTGGAGTGCGGGAAGGCCAACCACTGCTGCCTAAGAACAATGTCTTCCTTGAAAAATCTGAAAACAACTGATGGATGTATGTCAACTATTTGCAAAGGTTATCATCAAGAACTGGAGGAGATAATTGTATAATCCTTGTGGTACAATTAGAATGAATGTGACAAAATTATAAACACAACTCTGTTCCAACCCTCGCAGCAATTTCAGCTTTACCAAACATCAGAGGCTAATAAATGAGTATTTCACAGTATTGTACTTTAAGGGGAATACAATGATTTATAGAATTCTGCTGAAAGACAGACTAACACTTTAAGAATATTTTCAGTATATTAAGCCATTTTGTTAATTGAAAACACAACATTCAGCCACTCTACGTCGAAGGGCCTCTGCTTGACGAATTCACCAGAGCTATCAGACGCACCAGGGGAGCATTGTGACTTCATTCATTCCTCAAATATGTCAAACTGGAATCCAAGTTTGTTAGGCCAAACATCCTAGTGTTAATGGGCCTGAGAACCATATATCTTTTATAAGTCATTAAAATTTGACTTTGTAATTAAAAGCTGATTCCCACTGCAAGTGTGGAACAGCATCTTGATAAGCAGAAGCATAGCTCCTGGATTTCTGATCGCAGCAGATTGCCTTGCTTCTGAAATTACTCAAGAGGTTACTTTTCGAGATTCTCATTATGAAACTCATCATGAGGATGTTGATGTTGAACCTGTGTTTCAGAGTAGTATTCTAAATATAGATTATATTTGAGATTTTAATTTTTGGAAATTCAGTATTTTGAACAGTTTAAGGTAGAACAAAACATTCTTTTCCAGCATGATGATTTGGGAATGCGTTCTATGGGTCTAGAGCAGGCATGGGCAAACTTTGGCCCTCTAGGTGTTTTGGATTTCAAGTCCGACAGTTCCTAACAGCCTCAGGCCCTTTCGTTTTCCCCTTCAAAAAAGGAAAGGACATGAGGCTGTTAGGAATTGTGTGAGTTGAAATCCAAAACACCTAGAGGGCCAGAGTTTGCCCATGTCCGCTCTAGAGGTGGTTTTGCACAAGGCATAGAATTTGTTACTTTTCCCGCAACTATATTTTACCATAGATGGTTAAAGCTTTCTTTACTGTGGTTCTCAACCTGTAGGTCCCCAGATGTTATGGCCTTCAACTCTTAGAGATCTTAACAGCTGGTAAACTGGCTAGGATTTCTGAGAGTTGTAGGCCAAAACACCTGGGGACCCACAGGTTGAGAACCACTGCTTTACAGTTTTTGATTTCAGTGTTGCTTCTTGATGCATAACAGTGTTCTCACCTGGAGGCAACTGCACAAAAGTATACCTCAATCTATTTTATGTTACTTCATTCTAGATAAGTGTCTGGAGTTCATAGTAGTAGCCCAGTGGTGCCAATGATGTTGTTCTCCAAATACAAAACATTCCTCAGTATTGGGTATGTTAAATATATCTGCTGGGATTTCTGGAAGGCCACATGATCATCACTCTCATTTATAAAGTTGTATCATTTTGTTTGTTATAGTATTTAGATCTTGCATATGGGATTGCACATAAGTGCCAAGAAAAAAATGGCTAGTTTTAAAAAAACTTCCAACAATATAACATTTGGTCATTTGGCATTGAGGTGGAGATATAAAAGGATTGTTTTTTCCCCAAAATATTGTGCAGATTTGACATAACAAGTTATTTACCTCATCACAGTAGAGAATAAATCCACTTTAAATCTGGTTTCTGCCTCCTGCAGAATTCTGGGATTTGCAGTTATAGGAGGAGCCTTTGACAGCCTCACTGAATGACAAACCCCAGAATTCTGCAGGAGGCAGAAACCTGATTTAAAGTGGATTCATTCTCCAGTGAAGTAAGTCTAGGTGTGCTGGTCGTCTTCTTCTTTTTTTTTTTTAAATTAAATTTCAACAGTTAACTTTTCACTAGATCTATACATACCAAAATAAAGCTGTTATAGGCTGCAATCCCATGCACATTTACGTAGGAGGAAATCTCATTGAACTCACTGGATTTACATCTGAGTAAACAGGTACAGGATTGCACTGTAATAAGTTACAATGTGGCTGAACTACGTTTTTTTTTAAATCTGCAAAAGCCAATAAATTACATGGATGAGACTGGTATATACTATATTACATCTGTCTCTGTGTTGTCAATGGGTTGTAAAGATTAAAATCTGAAACCACTACATATGCTTTAACCATATAGTATCGGTACATTTTGATGACAGAACAGGTACTCGGTATATAAGACATATGGCCATACAATCAAAACCATTTTTGTTTTGAAACAAGAATGTACAGCAGTAATATGTAATGGAAAGATTTCTTATACAAAACCTAATAATTTTACAGCATGTCCATAGTTAGGGATGTTTATAATACCAGTCAAAAAGGAAATACATTTTCTATATAGAATACCTTGTGCAAATGTTAGCTTGAAAATAGTTTACTGATACATGACTAGACAATGGAAACAGAGATAAGCTCATCACATGTCACTCTCCCTTTCCCTTGAAACACTTTCACAGCAGGAGGAAAAACAAGTGTAGCAAAAGCCTTTTTCTTAACATTGGGGGGCATGAAAAAGATGCCACAATAAATTATTTTTAAGGGAACCCTTGAAGTAAAAAAAAGTAAATGATCTAATAAAAAATTACCGAATTATCCTGTTAAGAAATAAATTTTGGTAAAGATCTCTTAGTTTCCAAAATACAGAGGCTGAAGAGAACAAAACTTCATGCCTTGTGATATATACGCCAATATTTAAAGCTATACTCTGGTTTTCACTTCCTGTATATTGATTCACAATAATATTGGAAGATATTTTTATGAATAGCTTTTGGGATAAAATTACTATCTCTTAAATGTTTTAAAATACAACTATAGTTATAACAACGCTTGGAGGTTTGGAAAACATTTCAAATTTTTGTTGCATTTTTTTCTGTCCATGTTTGCTAATCAATCTGCAGACCAGGCATGGGCAAACTTGGGTCCTCCAGGTGTTTTGGACTTGAACTCCCACAATTCCCAAAAGCCCCAGGCCCCTTAAGCACCCGAGGGGGAAAAGGAAGGGGCCTGAGGTTGTTAGGAATTCTGGGAGTTGAAGTCCAAAACACCTGGAGGACCCAAGTTTGCCCGTGCTTGCTGTAGACCCACTCTTCCCAGGGAAATCTCCACAAGACCACAGCAAATCCTCGTTGCATATCTTAATACAGGAACTCTGTTTTTGCAGCAGCTTGTTTTTACTGGGGCTGGCAATTCATACATGGAAATTCATTTCTGTATGTAGATCACTTGAGAACATTTGGTGATCTTTGTAAAGCAGAGATAGACAGTTTGTGGCAATTCAAGACCAATGGAAGGCAACTCCCATCTATCCTGGACAGCACAGTAGGTAGTAATAGCAGTCCAGCAATATCTGGAAAGTCCGAAGTTGTGCATCCCTAGTTTAAATGATGTCCTCCTGGTACATAGCATGGCTCTCACTGTGCTTTTAAGTCAATGGCATCATTTTAGATTATTAGTACTTCTTTCAGTGTGAAACAAATTTCCTATCAGCAATATTGACTTTCTGCGCAATTACTATGGGTAGTTTAACACCAGAATATCCTCTGTTTATCTCTTTTGCTCTTTGTTGTGCCAAACAGTCACTTTCAGGCTGCCATCTGCTTGAAAAGAATGTTGTTTTGTGCACAGTGTTGTTATCCCAACTTTAGACAGTATGAGCTCAAACCCAAACAATATTGCAAATTCGTAACAACTGTTAATAGTGTATTAATAAGTGGAAACAATACCTTTAATGGATTTTGTAAAAACCGCCTGCAGTTCAATGTTATATATTATTTTACAAGGCAAACACATCACTGTGACTGAAAAGCATTTGCTCTCACTAAGGTAAATCTCATTGGTTTAAATGGGACTGCTATATAGCTAGAAATAATATGCAAAAAACTAAATCCAATTTTATTCCCTACAACAACAAACTCATTAAAATCAATGGGACATGGATTAACAGGCCCCATTCATTTCAGTTTACTTGGGACTAAAATTGATTTAGCCAAATATGTACAAAAGTACCAAAACTTAGCATTTGCATTTCATTATGTACACTAAGGGAGCTTCATATGAATATAAATCCTTTAAATCCACACTCGAGATACTTGTTACATCACAAAATGGCAGTGTATCTGCAGCAAACATGTTTGCCAAACTTATTTCAGCAGTCAAAAATGTGACATTCTTGTACAATCAACAATCCCTACCCTCTATTTTCACTTTTGCCAAGGAGTCAAATATGTTTTCATTGACAATAATAATAATGAACATTTGTTGCAAGGATATCAGATTTGCCAAACTTTTTTCAACTCTCAATGGAAAATTGAAAATGTTGGGGGGGGGGGGGGACACCCACTACCACCCAATAAAAAGTGGTAGTTACAATCCATTTGTGAACTTTCAGAGTTATAATTTTAGTGACAAGTGTGGACAGAGAACTGAAAAATAAAACTACAGAGGGAAAGGGAAAAGAATCAACATGTGGGACAAAGGTCCCTTTCATACTATACAGTTATAGCAAAATGATTTCCTGGAATGTGTGGTTTAGATTTAGAATTTTTCAGTCAGAGAGTTCTAGTGTTTCACCAAACTACAAATCCCATAAGATGCAGCCATGGCAGTTAAAGTGGGAGGTACTATAACTGGGTAGTGTGAAAGGTTGCAAGAACCTGAGAAAGACAGAAGTTGTCAAGGAGGGAATATTACTGAGGATGGGCAAGAATGGCTAGTGAGCATGAAAGGTAAGGCAATTGTGTGATGACAGTGAAGGAGGCTGAAAAAAAGAAAATGCTGGAAAAAATGATTTTATTGTGAGAACTCCAGCACAATGTCTGATGTGGTAGTACTTTCACACCTTCACTGCACGAGCTGGAGTGATGGTCACTAGCTTAGGGGCCTTTATCTAGATATCAGTAAAGGTTGATAAATGAAACATTGGTATTCAGAGACAGCAGGCCAGAGGCCGAGTACATGAGAGGAGGCAATGTGTTGCCTTCATGGTTGTGGACTTTCTGGAAGAACTGAGGATTCACTATTGGGAAGGGAAGGCTGGACTGGGTGACTCCTTGCTCTGACCCTTATGTTGATAATACTGAAAATGTTACAAACAAGGCCAAATACAATGGGGAGGGGGAGGGTTTGATTGAAAATGTTGGGAGTACTAGCCCTCATGGCCGATGGCGAAGATGTTTTGAGATGAAGACCAAGAACATCTAGAGCAGGACTTTCCAAGCTGTGTTACAATTTTAGTGTGTCATCTTCAGTGTGTAGGTGTGCCATGTGAACGTAACAAGAAACTTCTGAGTCTATGTGAAATAAGCAATAATCATATATTAAAATTATATATAAATGAACAGCCATATGTCCTGCTACATGCACAATGTAGGACCTTCACACAGCGACACCAGAGGCACTTGAAGTGGCCAGCTTTTGATCAAAGGAAATTTAGTATAATGCCAAGTTTTTAACTTTGTGGTTCTCAATTCTCAATTCACTTCTGACATGATAAATAAAATGAGACACATTGTGTCCCCATACATTTCATTACTACAGTTTATGTATGTGCCTGTATCTCTTATAAGGAGTTGTTTGAACCCTCGATTTGCTAGTAAAACTGAATTAGTGTGTCGTGAAATTATGCATGTCACCAGTAGGAAACATTTGGAAAGCTCTGACCTAGGGGGCCAGAGATAGCCCACTCCTGGCCTAGACAGAAATTGATGTGTAAAAGGGGTATGAGTGAGTAGGAGACCAATGCTTTCCCATTTTGGAAATGTGGCCATGAAATCATGTCAACTTATAAATAAAACTTGTACTACAGTAAACAGATAAATATATCAAAATGGACAGATATCTTTACACATATCTATGGCAAATTCTCTCATCACATGAGAAGCTTCCTTGCATATATTGTATGTAAATAACAAAATATGTAGACAAAAATTGCTACGCTAATACTTATTTTGGTGTTAAAACATGAATAAACACAACCATAGGGTAAGCCAATAAGCTGAATGGGAGTTATCCATAGTATGCAATCACAGTGCTTTGATGCCACCTTAACTGCCATAGCTCTACCCTAGAAAATCCTGGGAATTGTAATTTGGTGATAAATTTAGAATCATTTGGATGGACTTCTAGTGCTGTCGATCGGGGAGTGTACCAGAGAATTTGAAGTACCTCATTAAACTACAAATCACAGGATTCTATGGGACAGAGCTGTAGTATGAAATGGTTGTAATTACACTGTGTGGATACGCTCTAGAACTGATCAAATGAAGTAAGAAAAGAAGATAAACTTTCACTCCCATAAATTAGTTATATACAGGCATATATCAATTTCTGTTTTGTGTTTTTTCCCTTAAAAAAGAAGAAGCAAAGATGGCATATATCTGGGCAAATAAATAAAAATGCCAATGTTACAAGCACTTGTGCACCTTCATTGCTGCCTGATTCTCCACTTTGTATCAGCAGAGCTCATGTGCAAGTGCATCCCAGAACTTGAATGCATTTCAAAATGAAATTTTAATTATCCCAGGCCAATTTCTTCAAAAAGACTTAAAGTGTTCCATGTGCAACTATATGAAAGATATTCCAGTAATGAATGGGGCAGTTTCCTTTTGCGCTGTTCTTTATGTGCTCTTCAGAACACTTGAGTGAGGCTTGTGCCACTGAATAAACTGTGAGATTGTTAGTGTTGCAAACTGGAAACTGAAAATTATATATATATGGCCAGAACCCTAGTTTTTTCCTACAATATTTTAATATTTGGATCAATTGACTTTTATCTCAAACTTGTTTGTTTAAAAGAAATGTTGAGATGCTACCATTTAATTAAATATATAACTTAAAGAGTTTGCCAAAATCATTCTTAAAATTCCAATCAGACTAGATCAGATTAGTCATAAAATGACCTCCAAATAATTAAATCAAAAATTACTTTATTTTTGTAATCTTTAGAAACATTGACAGTAATGATAGCATTCTTAATGCTTAAGTGTTGTGTGCAAACTCCTATTAACTATGTTTATGCATCTCTTTAAAATAATAATAAGGGAACAATACATGAGATCTAAAGGAACAGGGAAAAGTCAGTGCAATGTTTATTGGATATAGTTTCTGATACCAAGGCAAAAGGGAAAAAATAGAACACACTGATTAATTACTGGTCCCTCTTTGCTTTCATCATCTAATTCCGTAACTTCATTGCATCTGAGATATTGGCATAATAAGCACAGTGGTTTCACATACACCAATGATTTTAAAGTTGTGATCTTTCAGACACAAAGCTTTTTAAGTTGATGTCTATCAATGAAACAAAACACGTTTGTTCTATCTGATAGTTTTTAGCTATCCGAAATTAGGATCTATTGCTTATGTGCTTAGTCTTCCTTTCCCTCCTACCACCTTGCAAGTTCTGCATAATTAATTATTTTCTGGTTGTATAAAACTAATAATTGGCTATTACTTTCAAACTAGTAGACATTGCTTTGCACTTGCCCTACAAATCAGGATTATACACAAAACATTAAGGTTAGATAATATGCGAGCAAATTCTTGATTCCATAATGCCAAGGTTTCTCCCTTGACATTAAATCTAGTCATGCCCGACTCTGGGAGGTGGTGCTCATCTCCATTTCTAAGCCATGCTAAACCGTGATTTGATGATACATGTGAGTCTTTAATGTAGCTATACATACACAGGTGGATGACAATTAATATCCTTAAATTAGCATTAAATAAATGTGGTTTTAACAAAAAGCTTACTTAGAAAAAGTATAACGAATGCTTAAATTGTGTTTATTATCAGTATTCAAGGGAACTAAAGAGGATGCCTCTTGGATATCAGTTCTTCCAGCTTCTGTCTTTTTAGTAAGTCTAGTAAAAGGGGGTGAGGGGATTTAAAACATGCACCAATTGAGACCAGGGCAGTAGCAATGAAAACTTTAGCTGATCAACTAGAATGAATCAGGCAAAACTCAACAGGGTTACAAATATAAATTTGGCAGCTGCAACACCAAGAAGCAAATGTGTGAAGGGACCATGCTTAATGTTTGCTCTTATTTACCTCTTTCTTTAGAGCAGTGGTTCTCAATCTGTGGGTCCCCAGATGTTTCGGCCTTCCAAAAATCCTAACAGCTGGCAAACTGGCTGGGATTTCTGGGAGTTGTAGGCCAATACACCTGGGGACCCACAGGTTGAGAATCACTGCTTTAGAGAATGCCTGAAGCAAGTACTGACTGAAATAAAGTTCCTACTATCTTTGGGGAACACATAAAAATTCAATAATAAAGGAGAGCTCACATTCCACTTATAAAGTAAATGTTTTGAACTCCTACACAATACCCCAATCTGTACTAGGCATTTAAAAAGTCTGCATATAAATCATGCTTCAGATCAGAAAATTAGTTCTACTGCAAATGTCTATTACTGTCTTTAAAAGCTAGATCATATTTCATCTGAATTGTCAGTAAATCGCTAAAAATGTTTTTGTAAGATTCCTATAGAAGCACAGACATAATTTCAAAGATTTATGAGCAGGACTGGAAAGGAAGATGTTATTTTACCCATAAGTTATTCTTTAAATTAATCCAGAGTGATGAGTTATTGTGTGAACAGTTTCCACATATCTGCCTCTGCTGGAATAATTTCATCAACAAATCCAGAGAACAAGAAGATCCATCCCAATTGTCCCTAACACACACACACACACACACACACACACACACACTTCTTTCTCCAGGGAACTTGGCATTAAGGCTTGTATACAACTTATAAAGACATGAATGGATGTTTCATCATGCTAGAAAGAAATCAATTCATGGCAGTCAATCTCCTCTGATTTTGACCTCTATTTTGCTCATCTTTATAAGCAGCTCATTAGAAAGTATAAAATGTCAAATACACAAAATACCATTTACTTAGCAGTGTCTTTAGGTGTTGTGTGTATAATATTCTATTAGTTTATGTGGCTAACTGGCAAAATGTGTATTTAATGTTACAAGTGAAAAATTAGGCACAGAGACAACTGTTTCACATGCATAAAAGGATGGATGGGACAAAAAGATTTGGGATTAAGCAGTCATATCTCTTTATAGAACACTGTTTGAGCCAGAGGAGGCCTCTATAAATCAAAAATGGGAAAAGATAATGTTATCAAATATAAAATTCTACAGCCATTGACACTGTTTCGGAAAGTCCTAAACAATCTAGAAGAGATTTAGGAAGAGAGGGTTTGGGAGGCTGCAAAGAGGAATCAGGAGGAATTACGATCTCTCAGCAAATTATAGAAGCTTCCACTGAGTCAAAGAGCCTTCTGTTAATGAAGGAACAATATTGGATATAAGCCATTATTACTTCTTGTGCTTTATGCACACAATGAAAAGAAGAGAAATTAAATTGCACATTTCGCACCAGGATATGATTTGGGGGGGATGGAGGGGAGGAAATGTAAGCATGACGTTGCCCATTCCTACTTGTTTACTCATTTCACAAGACTAATACAAGTAGTCTTTTAAATAGTTTACATAAAACTGACACAATTTAAATAAAATCTTCCATTGTCTTTTAAAGTCAGTGACAAAGATGTGAAAATCACCACACACAGCTTTTCAATTAAGCTGAATACTTCCACTGCCATTTCAGTGAGAGGTGCACTGGATAGTCTCTCCTGTAACTAAATTCCCCAATGACCTCAAGAAAACACAGATCAATCATCTAAGGCAACACTTCAACTCACACATTCGCTGGAAGAAATGGATTAAGAGATGTGCAGATAACAGGAGGGTATTATTTAGAAAACATCCTAAAACAAAGATTTGCTTTAAGAAGATATTACAAAACTGGAAATTATGCTTCTCTTCATGCATCAGTACATTTAAATAAAAAGGGCTTGCTGTCTCACTCTTTCTCCATGAGCAGTCATTTTACACCACAAGAGATGTAATTCTGGAAGAAAATTTACTTGGTCTACATACTTTAAATGAATTTCCAGAAGGGTTAGCCATGTTTGTTGTTTTGCTGCAGAAAACTAAAAGTCCTGTAAAATCTTAAAGACTAACACATTATTATGGCATATGTTTTCTTTAGTTTACAAAAACTTTCTGTCCAGTAAAATGTGCTGGTCTTTATGATGCTACAGGAATTGGTGGCATCACTTAAATTAAACCAACCTATTTGTATGGCCTCAGAAACATCAAGAGGTCTTTGCAGAATTACAAATAACATGAAATTACAAATATTTGGGTGATAGGTTAAGAGGACAAATGAGGACCAGTGTGTTTGGGGAAGAAATTGTACAGCTAGAAAAAGCTGACCAGTTTTGAAGTTCTTACAGATAATTGGAGGTTATAGTGTTAGTAGCCCTGGGAGACAGTAGTGGATTGCTAGAAAAGGCATGCCTCAGCAACAGAATCTATAGCTTTTATTAATCACTACACCTATGGAAGATCATACTAAATAATTTTTTTCAAGGGCAGAAATACAAAAATCTGCCACTTTTATTGCTGGATGCTACAGCAATCGACCAGAGCCCAACACATTAATGTTGCATTTCTCTGCATAGATGAAGAAGCTGAGATTAACTCATACTTCACTTGAAAATGAATATTGAAGGATTTGCACTCCGATCCTCAACACAGATTTACATGGAAGTAAACCTGAATTATATCACTGGAACTTACCACCATGCAAGTTTGTTCAGGACTGTAGTATTAGGCCTCTATGAAGAATCAGGGGTGAAGAACCCCTATAAGTTCTTGTCTCTCACTTTTTAGAATGGAAAACGACAAGTTTCACTTGCATGTCTTCTGTTTTGTTTTTGTTTTTTGAGACAGTGGATTTTTCAATTCACATGGTTATTGGTATCAAACACAACTTTATGAGAGCCCTCTTATAAACAGTTTTATTCCTATCATTGATGTCAGACAATGACAAAAAGAACTTATTTGAGATCTTCTTTAAAAAAATAACTTACAAAGCAGTGATATACACAGCACAAAACAGTTCAGATGGGGAGAGGGAAGCAGTTCTTTTAATAGTTAAAATGTAAACGTGAAAAAGATGGAATAAAAGTCCCTATTTCTTATTTCTACTTAAGATGCCATGTGATAATATTTTACAACGTCCTGCAGGTCTATGTATGTATGTGCGCATATCTATGTCTCTGTAACACACACATACATACACCTACCCTACATATACATACACAGATAATTTTGCAGTTCAGACTTGGGCAGCTCCGATATGCCACTTGTTATGGATGCTGAAATCAAATCAGGACCCATGTTCTTCACAAAACTGGAAAGATGGTTGGAAAAAAAACACGGTGGGTCCAAGAGTGGCAGAAATCTTTTCTGTTAAACTGTACACAGGGATGAGTAATTTTTCTTCTTTAGTAGCTCTCTGGAGAGGGCCAATTCAGTGCAGCCATCATGAAGAGACTTGGTTATGGATCACACACTCATTGTCATGCTGGGAGAATACTGAAAAATAGGAATCAATGTTTTAGCAGCAATTTAATGGCTTAATAGCAACTAGAAAAAAAATCACATGCTTGTGAGACAACATCTCAATAGGTTAGTAAGCTATTGAAAGTTTATTGAAAGTGATTCTGGATGCACTGCTTAAACATTTGTTTAATTAGAGTGATATTTTGTTCCTTATCAAGGACTCAGTGAAATTATTAATAATAAATACTGATGTGATCCTACTATAAATAAAAAAGTAAAGGAAATGAAATTTTAGAAAGTTTTTGCTTTGGATTAGGGAGAAATTAAATTTGGATTCATAGAATCATAGAGTTGGAAGAGACCTCATGGGCCATCCAGTCCAACCTCCTACCAAGAAGCAGGAAAATCGCATTCAAAGCACCCTCGACAGATGGCTATCCAGCCTCTGTTTAAAAGCCTCCAAAGGAGGAGTCTCCACCACACAAAGTAACAAGAAATTGAAATTCATCTTTGGCAGAAACAGTTCCCACTAATGCTTTCATCAGTCTTTATTTCCAGGTAAAGTAAAACTGAAGAGATTATAGAGCTGCTGCTGGCAGATAGACATCCTTCTTTTTAATAATTAAATAGCTAATTTTAAAGAAGTACAGTAGAGTCTTGCTTATCCAACCTTCACTCATCCAATGTTCTGTATTATCTAACGCAGTCTGCCTCCCACCCCAATCCACTGCTGTTTCAATACATTGCAATATTTTGGTGCTAAATTTGTAAATACAGTAATTACTACTTAACATTACCTTGTATTGAACTGCTTCTTCTGTTGATTTGTTGCAAAACATGATGTTTTGGTGCTTAATTTGTAAAATCATAACATAATTTGATTTTTAATAGACTTTTCCATAGTCCCTCCTTATTATCCAACATTTTTGCTTATCCAACATTCTGCTGGCCCATTTATGTTGGATAAGTGAGACTCTACTGTATTTTGAAGGATCAACAAAACATGACCTTGATAACTTTAGCATAATTTTTATTTGTGAATGAACTTTAGGGGGCATCTAAACTAACATGACAAATTGTACTCAGAAAATATTTTTCATTGTACCATTTCAGAACTACTTTTTCTTTGACAGTGTAGGTAGCTTGTAATCAGCTAAATGTTTAACTAAACATCTTCTGCAATTTCCTCTGTGAGGATATTATATTTTTGATGTGCCATGAAATTATACAACTCACTGGAAAATATGAAAATACCACATTTCAAATAGATTGATTCAAGGAAGCCAAAGTCCTGAATCTACAAGTCTTGAGCAGAATATTTACTGACAGGTTCTCTACAAAAGTAATATTTTTGGAAGAAATATGTATCCATCCTCGGTTGCGCTGTTGGAATTTTTAGTTGTTCACATACTCCATGTTCAAGTTACACATTGCTGATAAAAAGCGTGTGTTTATTTTAAAAAAACATAATAAAGGAAACAAAAATTGTATTGTCAAAGGCTTTCATGGCCGGGATCACTGGGTTGTTGTAGGTTTTTCCGGGCTATATGGCCATGTTCTGGAGGCAATTTTTCTCCTGACGTTTCGCCTGCATCTATGGCAAGCATCCTCAGAGGTAGTGAGGTCTTCAATGAAATTACTTTCATGGAAGAAGTAACACCATTTGTAGCGATATTGGGTTAAAATTAAACATATTAGTAAATGTAACAAATCAGCAAAAATAAAAGCACCTTACTTACACTTTCACTCTGAAAGGGGTTTAGAAAGTTCCCCCCCATTTCACCATCATCACGAGGGGTCCCTGGCTGATTGCTCATGCTCATATTACTGGGAGAATTCTATTGGAAGAAAATAAGGGTGTTAGCATATAGACTTAAACTGATGTGCAGGTGTTTCCAAATAACCTTTAACATGACCATTTAAAATGGGGACACCACAGAAATCCACAAGCCACTTATTAAAGAACAAACTACATTTGAGTTATTACAGATGTAATAGAAATATCTACTGGACTTGGAGTGGCAGCCTTTCTAGTTTTTCTATTTAAAAAACAAGAATTGGGAGAAAGAATTGGAAGTCTGAAACTGTTGTGAATCAGCAGGGCAAATTACATAGCAAATTATTTATCCCAGTCTATTGTGTTGTAGTGCTTTTGCGCCTAGAATTTTTTTTTGGGTCATGTCAGGAGTGGCTTGAGAAACTGCAAGTCATTTCTGGTGTGAGAGAATTGGCTGTCTGCAAGGACTTTGCCCAGGGGACACCTGGATATTTTGATGTTTTACCATCCTTGTGGGAGGCTTCTCTCATGTCCCCGCATGAGGAGATGGAGCTGATAGAGGGAGCTCATCTGCACCCTCCCTGGATTCGAACCTGCGACCTGTCTGTCTTCAGTCCTGCCGGCACAGAGGTTTAACCCACGGTGCCACCGGGAGCTCCACTCCTAGAATGATCCTCCTACAGAACAGATTATCCTGTTCTTTGCTTAAGGAACAATTATTGGAAGCAACGTTATATTTCCATGTACTGATGGCACTGAACTTTTGGAATTTTGGATAAGAAATAGCTCCTGAGGTATCATATAGATAGCAATGCTTCAGTTATTTTGTCTTTTCTTACCTTGAAGACAAAAATATTTTGGCATAAGCATTTGAAATTATAATATATTTGAGGTCCTTTATTTGGACTGCATTTCCAACACAGAACACTTACACTGAAGATGAACAACTTGGTTATGATAAATCGATCACAAAACAGTTCAATATTAAATTCAGATGATCAATCAACAAAACTCTTGAACATACCCTATAGATTACCAAGATTTGATTTTATCTCCTAATAAATGGTAATTTACAAGTGCAATGCCATTTTTGTGTTAATAGTCTAATAAAAGTTACTTCATTGTAAAAAAAAAAAACAAAAACAAAAGAATGAGAGAATGTTAATAATTAAAGTAAATTTGCTTTGTGACCTTAGGGATACTTACTTTGGAGATACTGTCCATGTCTCCTGAACCTTAAATTGAAATCAACATTTATTTTAGTTTTCAATTTAATCAGCTTGAGATCAGTATTTTCCAAAAATGTAAAACATGTATCAAGTTTCCAGATTATCTTAGATATGAGAATCTCACTCTTTAACTGTGAGTCTTCACTTTCCTCTTCTAACTGCTACTTGGAGAGTGGGATCTGAGTAAGTATTTTTAAAAACAAATGTTTATGTGAACCACATTAAGACCATATTACTGTTTTGGTGATTCAGGCAGATGATGTAGAGCAGTGGTTCCCAACCTTCTTTTGACCAGGGACCACTTTGACCAGGAACACTCTCCAACATTAGTACCAAAAGGGTTCTGAATCAGTTTTTGGTCAACTTTATATTTGGTTTGGCTATTGGGGTGCGGATTCAAAAAATTGTATTGGATAGACCACATCAGCTATTGTTTCTGATACAGAACGTATGCCATCCAGGAGTCACCATCTGCTCGCCCACAGGAAACCATATTTAATACGCCTTGGCACTATAAGTGGGTTTTGTGACACCAATCGCTCTCGTTGCAACTGTGTCATAACTGTGAGGCCATGGACCATATTTTAGTTCTTGCAGACCACTGGTGATCCACGGACCACAGGTTGGGAACCACTAATGTAGAATAATAATGAAAATAATAACAATTAGTATAATATAATATTAGAATCTCACATAGAGATTCTTGATGGGATACAAGCACAGACCATTAAAAAAACCCAGTCTTAATCTAGAATCATCACGGAACTGGAAGAGACCACAATGGCCATGCAGTTCCATCACCTGTCATGCACCGCCTTATAATCCAGTTCAAAGCAGATAATCTGGATTCACAAACTGCATTATATAGCAGTGTAGATGGGTTCCTAGTCTCAGAAAATGGTAGGAGAGATAGATGTATGTGATTCCAGAGTTATTTTATTGTAGGAGAAAACTGGAGGGGGATTTGGGGATTATAATTCCATTTCCCTTTTTATTGGAAATGCTCAAACAGTAGTGGCAAATGCATGATGCAATTTTAATGAACAATTGCAAAGGAAAGAGGGTTTCAATATAAAGCAACATCAACATTTTTTAAAAGTCAGGCTTTAAATTTATGATTACTCTGAGAATTCTAAGAACTGCATCCAGTATGTGACCCAAAATTCCTCTAGCTTTCCATGGCAAGGTGTGAAAATATCCAAACATGCCTCAAATGCTTCAATTCCTTCAGTCTCTTATGTTACAGTCAAGTCCATGACTAATACTGAGATCTCAAAAGTCTGCTGTCACGTTTCTACCTTTAACATTACTGTTTATATGCCTACTACATTTGTGTCATGATGTTCTATGAAATATCACTCATGTAAGAGTTCACCAGTGCTTTTTGGAGTCTTGTTTCATATAGCTTTCCTGATTGAAGTTTTGGTTATAAACCTCTGAAGCAGGTGAATATCAATAATATTATTGGTCTTCTACTCTGCAATGTATTCTGTATTTCTTTGCTGGGTTTAGTTTTTACTTTAACTTTTAACTTTTAGTTACAATGTTCTGCTGGCACCAATAGCATATACATTTTGAGATCTTCTATTTTCTCAAGACAAAAAGTATGCCTTTTTGGCTGGACTGGCCAAACTGAGAGGCACTGTATACAATAATTATTCTGTGGATGACTTGTTTTTGAACCGCACTTGAAGCAAAAAGACATCCAAATTAATTTGTCACAAGCAGTTCACAGTTTTGTTTCAATCTATTTGCTGCTTTTTCTGCTCATCTGTGCAGCACATTTATCACATTATTTTAGTTTATTATGAGGAAGAAATGACCAGTGAAATATATGGGCTGTAGTTGTAACACGTATTCAGCTTAAGCATCCTTTCTGCCCTGCGTTTTTTTCTGTACTTATTTTGGTCTTGCATCTCATTCCTCTGTTCCCTCCTTCCCACCTCCATATTCTACCTAGTTCAAACAGGCAAAATAAATTAATTTTACATGGCTAGAGATTTTGTTAGCAATATGAGAATTTTAACATTCCCAACAGCAAAAGAATATGTGAAGATATGATGGGGAAAAAAATCAGAATAAAGCTTTCTAAACTGGAAAACTTGCCTGATCCAATATACAATAATGATAATTAAGTATAACATCCTTACCTAATGATCCATTCATATGATGTGAATCCATTCCACCCAATCCACCCATAGGGCCATCAGACCCTGGTCCCATTGGAAACTGCAAGAAATGAAAATGTATCAACATCCTACCAAACGCGGTAGATAATAAACAGTACTGTATAATTCTTTAAGGTTGAAACTAGAACAAGAATTAGAATCATGGCTTAAATCAAACAGCTTTGAAGTACAAAGCAATGAAGTAAACTCACTAAATCCAACTGAACCTTTGTAAATGAAGAGAATTTATCTTATATTTTTCAAAATACTGCCTATGTCAGTATTACACTGTTACAATTTCTTAGAACATAATTGGAAAAAGAGCTAGGAGTTTGCCTAAATAATACCTGCAAATTCTCATGTAAGCACTTTGAGAACCGGATTGCAACAGAGTGAGCCCATGATGTAGCCTTTCCAAATATGTTTCAATTAGTGACTTGAATTCTGTAGAAAAATATTGTATAATAGATGTTCTTCTTTGTGAAGACTGTGGGCAGAGCTCGGAATGCTACCTTATTTTTAATCTATTATTCCTTACATATTGCTTTCAGTGAGTAATTTGTTTATTTATTTACAGTATTTTCACTCCAAAGGAGGCTCAGGGCAGATCGCAGAACAAATAAACAGCAAACATTCAATGACGTTATATACATTCAGGACAAAGCACAGTACAGATAGAGGTATATAGGCTTTTTCCATCTTCAGCATCTTGGAGGTTGTGTTAGATTCCAGCCACCGGGGGGGGGGGGGGATTGCTGTTGCTCCATCCTCCATGCCAAAGATTCCTGTTCACAGACTTCCTCATTTTTTTGATCGAATCACAGACATTTTCTGGTATTCCCTTATAGTGACATTAAAATACCTCCCCGCTTAAGTGGTACCAATTTATCTACTCACAGCTGTTTTCAATCTGCTAGATGGGCAGTAAGCTGGGCTGAACGTCAGGTGCTCACCCCCAACCTGGGCTTCTAACTGCCAACCTTTCAATTCACAAGATTTATTGTAGTTGGTGGTTAACTGTTGTACTCACTGGCTACTGAAGAATTGGCTTGTTGCCTTACTTGCTACTCATGAGTTGCTTTTTAATTATTATTTTAAAATACACACATCCAAAAATGGTCAAAATACTGCAAAATGAATCCCTAAAGGTCACGTTTTAGGAGTGAGAAAGAAACAGTTCTTGTGCCAAAATAAAGTAACGGCCATTCTAAAGTACCACTTTTGGAGTGCTACTTTTAAAAAGTGTTGTTGTTTAACTATAAGCTGTACAGTTTAAACATATGTATTTATTTCTGATACTTACGTTAGGTCTGTTGGGTCCAGGAGGTACTGCATTCATTAAAGTGTACATATTGTCTCCAGAATTAGTTGAATCTGAAACAAAAATAATGGTTAAGAGTAAGTAGTTTTAGCAAGGAAAGATCTATGGGTACAGTTATATTTTACACTGATACACACAGTGAGAGTAACACAATGGGAGATGCAATACCCGAACTACTTTTAGAGTAGCCTTCTGATAAAGTACAGATCCAATAATGTACAGATATTTTAATGATAAACAAGGCGAGACTATGAATTAGTCACAATTTGTTGTATCTTTGGTGCAAGGGATACTAGGAAAACAGAGAAAATGCTGCATAGTTACCAGCAACAGCTTGCATTTAAAAAAAACCCATGGAAATACATGCTGGAATCCAGCAGTCTTTTAACAAGGAGCAATGACAAGGTGAATAAAAATTTGAACTGGTAAATTCTTCTTTGTGATCTCTATGGCTCACAAATATATGAGTTGTTCTATACGGGTAAGCAACCCTTTCTTAATTAAATATAAGTGAACAAAAGACAAAGAGTTCTGACTTTCTAGAATGTACACATTTTCTTTAATCTTTCTCTTTTTAAAACTTAGCTGATTACACTGATATCCTGTTGTCCTAAGTTTCCACTAAAACTCATGATAAAAGCCATTATAGTTGCCTCTTTCCAAATAATCTGAAAATGTTAGGTAAGAAAATCAAACCTTTTAATCCTATTTGATAGAATATCAGTACTTTATTTATTTATTATTAACTGCACTTATATACCGCTTTTCTCACCCCTACGGAACTAAAAAGCGATTCCCAACATGATAAATGACAAAATTCAATACCTTGCATGTACCCAACAACACATATCAAAACAATAACGACAATAGATTAAAAACATTAAAATTATAAAACTATAAAACAACAGTCGCACACAATACATAAAACATTTAGGCCTTGCACAATCCAGAGGATATCTTTAACTACTTCCATATTTACATGTTTCTGTCATTCACCGAATGCCTTCTTAAATAACCAAGTTCTAAGTTGTATCCTAAAAGCTAGGAGGGAGAAGCCGATCTGATCTCCCTGAGGAGTTTCACAGCCAGGAGACCACCACCAAGAAGGCACTGTCCCTTGTCCCCATCACTCACACCTGCAAAGGCGGCGAGACCAAGAGCAGGGTGTCCTCAGTAGATCTTCGTGTTCTAGCAGGCTCATATTTATGTCCACTACTCTGAATGCATCTATTTCATTTTCTGTTCATCAGCTTTTTTCATGTACAGGTACTGCATATATTTTGTATGATCTGATCTCATGTGTAAATTGAGGGTAGGTTTTGTAAAGCCCATGGATAGATCAAGGGGAAAAGAAAGTGCCACCCTTGCCACCAATGCCGCCACACTTCCATCCAGGCATTTAAATAGGCCCTTTGCCATTCAACTCAAAGAAGGGGTTGGCTCCTTTTATATATATAAAAGTTTAGGTACAGTATTCACTCTTATAAACTAGTAGTAATCCTTTGTCTGAGTAGATTGCAAAACATGAGAACTTAGCCTGTCTCAGCAGAATTTAATAGAAGCACTTAGCCCCTCTACTCTCTTAGCTCTCATTTGCCAAAGAGCTACCACCACCACGATTTTCTAGGTCGGACATTCAGATAGGCCAGAGGCAGCATCACGACAGAAGAGGGTGTTGGTGTCTCTTTAAGGCTCTCACAAGACAGGCTAAAATTGCCATGCTACTCAGAGAAGGGGATGATACCAGTACTAGGTCTCATTTCCCTAAAAGTTTCTGAACATTAAAAAAATTGTCACAAAATTTGTACGCAGCTTTTTCTTAACATATAATAATGTGTGTGTGTGTGTCTGCACACATATATATGGCAAGGACTTACCCAATGAACACATTTTGTATGTAATTTTTCCTAATATGTTCGCTTTTATATGCATTTTTCTCTATCACTAAGTTTGGAGCAAAATAAAACCAAAGACTAATAGTCCCATGTTGTTTCCAGAAGTGCAAATTGTGTCAGTTTATATTAAAATGTAAATCAATTACATTTTCCTATTGATATATTGCTTTGATACAAAATATAAGAATTTAGAAAAATATACACGATATATTGTTAGGTTACTTTATATGATAATTTGCAATATCCCTTTATTTATGGGAGTAAAAGGATAGTCTGGAACGATGGTCAGAAAAAAGGAAACATGCATACTGTTTGATCACCTTGAATGAAAGCTAAATATTTGTATTAAATATAATTTACTCAAATTTACTTTGACAAATGAGAAATACTAAGGGAGTAAAACATCATCCAAATATGAATTACTGAAATATTATGACTGTTCAAATGGAGGGAATGTTCCTTAAAACTGTAATATTTTTGCCATAATTAACAACATTCATGTAATGGAAGAATGACCTAAATTTATCCAATTGGAAAACCCTGAAATTCTAAAATCGTTATAAGAATGCTAAGCAAATAGTATTTTCCTAATATGAACTTTTTTGTGTCTGTATTTTATTGTGAAAATGATTAATTATTATGTAAATGATTATTTATTGTAATAAAGTTAGATTTTGCAGCATTGCTATTTTCCTTCCCCCTCCCCCTCATTCCTTAGTTAAATTGGCTACCTGCTGGACTAGGCATGATGGGCGTCCCTGGTGGCCCTCCACCTCCTGGTGGACCCTGAAAGACAAAACAGAAATAGTGATTCATATACAACAAGCCCAATATCTTCAAAGCAAGGGAAGAGGTCTAATGTCCATAATAAAAGGATTTTCCCTCCTGAAAGAGCAGATGCATTTTACTTCATAATTCACTCTACTGGTGAGCAATAACCATGTGATGGAAACTGCAGTTCAACAACAGTTTAACAACATCTGGATGGGTCAAAATAATATACAGTAAATGCATTATAACAATTGTTATGAAGCATGTTATTTAAATGAGAAAGAAGTTCTACAACTTAGTTATAATTTTAAGTGTTTATAATCCACATCTGGATGGTCACGAGTCCTGTTCCAGAGATTCCAGCCTATCATCTCTAGCAGAATCTTTCTTCTGCTATTTCCTAAAAATAATCATAAAATATTATTTATTTATTTCCCCCTATGTTGCCCAATAAAGATTATCCTCCAGATCAGTATTTCCCAAACTCTGGTCTTCCAGGTGTTTTGGACATCAGCTCCCAGAATCCCTGACCATTGGTCAGAGCTGATGAGTCTTCTCAAAGCTGAAGAACTAGAACACTTGGAGAACAAGACTTTTTAAATTATGGCTAATGCAAGATCTTCCTACACATACCCTTTACAACAAGGAAAGAAAAGCAGAAAATACATTTCTGTTTTTTAAAATTCACATCTGATTAGTCTCAGTTTTTGCTTTTATATTAATTACCATATTATATCCATATTTGGGCATGTAAGACACAGCTGGTTTTCTTGAAAACCTAGCATCTTGAAAACCTAGAAAACTAAAATGTTTTAACTTGCTAAAACTTGCTAAAACAATTATAATACCAATTATGAATAGATTCCATCACCAGAGAGATGTGAAATCAGTCTTTTCAGTCCCATTTATTCTAAGTGAGAAAATGCAATTTGTTAAGGCACAACAATTAAAAGGGAGAAACGTAATTCTCAGGTAATTAACAACAAAGTAAAATAGTATAAAACATTTTATTTCTCATTATGTTGTTAGATACCGTTTGGGACATTCAATGCAGTATCCAAAATTCAAGACTATAATTGTGTCCTCTGAAACAGCTGATTTGACTTCTACATTGTTGAAGACTATGCATTGTACCATATAAAGAACATATGCTGAAGTAAAAACCAAGACTCAGGGCAATTTTGACCAGACGGCTAACTGCTCAACTAATGAATGTCAACATATGTATTACAGATACATGGTGAACACGAAATAGATCAGATGTTCACTTCTCAACCAATACACATGGGTTTTCCTCAGCATCTGGATAACCATTTCTTAACCTAAATAAAAGTCAACATTTATGTTAATGAGTTCCCACATATATGCAGACACACACAAATACTCACTACATAATTCCCAGGCGACGCAGAAGAGTATGGTATCTAAAAGACAAAGAAAAACAAAACTAAGCTTTTTTTTTACATTCAGAAGGAAGAAAACAAGAGATTCTGCCAATATTTATTCAATTTTTATTTAATGTCTCCAGGAGGAAAAAACCTGCAAGGTCCATAAACACCAATGAACTGTACCCATATCACATTAAGAAATTTGAAGAATATTTTACAGTTGTTTTTCCATGCTAGTAACTGTCATATGACAATACCTTTTTGCAATCATGAATATTTTATGATTAATCAACACAATTAAGGATGAAAAAAATATTAAGTTTCTATTAAAGATTTTCTCTAAAAGACAATCTTTTCCCTGTCTTTACTTCACTAATAAGCTAAAACACAGTTGCTTCTGAGACAGTAGTGCTTTAATTACAGAAAGGAAAGTCTGGATATGACCTATTAAATTTCATTTATTAAATCTAACAGACACACAAAGATATATAGAGACATGCATTACTAAATTAGTACAGTTGAGGGAAAACATAGGCAGCAAGTAATGGCATCAGTAAGTGAAGCAGAAGACAGACTATATACAATAGAATAACTGTACTGGTACAGAAACCAGTTGATTTTGAAGGTGTATGTAAAGCAATTCAGCAACTTATAAAGACTTTGATTTTCTTTTAGAGTTTTCTGAAGAAGACTTCTACAGAAAACTCTAAAAGAAAATCAAAGGTTTTAAACCTAAACTGTCAGATAATGAGCTGTGGAAAGCAGGAGGAAATATAAATGAGATATATAATAATCATGAGAATCTATAAAAAAATAGAACCATCTCTCAAAGTAGATATTTTATCAGAGCCATTTTATCTTTGTATGTAAAATAAGAAAAATAGTTAAGTGAATCAAATTTGACATGGCAGCACAACTGTTTTTTGAAAACAGGTAACTTATAACTGTAACACATAAGAGGCAAATAAACTGCCCTCTGAAATAAGAATGCTCCTAGCCTCAGGCAAAGTCCAACTGTGAGGACATCAAACCTCCCAACTGGTACAAAGTGACAAGAAATATAGATCTGGAGGAACCTCTGAGAAAGTTCTCTGATTTGTGACTGCCTGATTCACATCAGAGGGCAGGGAAACACATGCTAAGATTTCTGAACCAGATAGTTTCCATGTTGATAAGATTATGAAATAACCGATATACCATATGCTTTTGTTTATTTTTCTTTTTAAAGACATACAACTACAGATAGCATCCAATACACAATAATATATACTCACAGAATTGGCATTTGTAGGATTAGGCCAAGGTCTACCACCTCCTGGACCCCTAAAACACAAAAGATTCCACAAGTGGGTTTGGTGAAATTCTGAACACATTATCATACAACAGCCTTGGAACACAACAGCAGGTAAGTGAAGTTGGGTATCTAAAACAGAACAGGGTTTTACTGGTGCAACACCTTACCTGTGCTGAGTTGGTCTCAAGGATGATGCTTGAGTCCTATTGGATTGTTGTCCTGGGAAATGTCAGTAACCGTGCTAAGTCTGCTTATTAGGAATAGTCCAAGATTTCAAGTCTCCCATTGCAACCATGACACTGGACAGTTGTATCTGGTGCCACTTGTTTTAAATGTCTATACTCTGAACCTGTGCTCCTGCCCCATCGTTAACTAGATGAGACAATGCATATCTCATTGTCAGGATGCTATTGTAATTCTATTGTCATTGACAGATCAATAACATGAGGTTTAAACCCACTAGAACCAGAAACATGTGTGTGGGAGTGTGCTTTGATAAGTTATTTCAAAAAGTTGTAAAACTTCAGGGAGAGGAATGAGTTTTTAAACTGTAGAGAGTTCAGAACTCTGAAGGATATCTGGAATACCTAAATGCCTAGGATATTATGTTTCCTAAACAGTCCCTACCCTGGAGTGGAATTAAACTAGTCTATTGAGTGGAACTGGCAGAAAGGAAATGAATGAAAAACTAATTCGAACAATGTTGGTTGAAAAACCAGAATTTGTCTGATTGAACATAAAATATAACCTATTTAAAGATCTCATGGGAAAGATTGACAGCGAAGATAGTATTTTTTTTCCTGCCAGCATTGCATCTATACAGAGATCCAGTGTTGTCTCACACACTTTCTCCCACCCACATTCTGACTGTCTCCTTTTAAAAAATATATTTGCCTGCTGATGAAACTTTGGGTTTTTGAAAGTTCGTAAATACTTTTTGTGCCCCACTTCACCACACTAGAGAATCAATCCATTTTAAATTCAGTTACTGCCTCCTGTAAAATTTTAGGGTTTGCATACAGCCAGTTTTCTCATAACAGACGTGACTTGCAGTTTCTCAAGTCACTCCTGACATGGAAAAAAAAAAAAACCCCAACTATCTAAACAACCTCTATGTTGTCACAAGTGAACACACACCTCACTTCAGGCAGTGATAAAATAGTTATCCTTACTGTAAATGTTTTAAGTTATATATTGTGTTACTTACATGTTCATTCCAGGCATTCCAGGACCACCTAAAGCATTCAGAGGGGGTCTCATAGCACCTCCATAGTTCTGCAATGATAACCAAGGGTCAGACTACCACAAAACAAAAAAACAAAACCAAAGAGGAGGGGGGAAAGAAAGGACACCAGGTTAATGACTTCCCTACACATCTGTTGATTGGATAGGCCAGCGTCATTCATTTCAGGATTTTAGTGGCTTGACTTTAAGAATAATTATTATTACTACACTATCTTGTTTTTTGAAAAAACTATTTAGCATTTCCTAATGGTCTTATTATTTTATCAAAGGAAGTGTAGTAATCACATCCACAAATGTTAATTAATTCAAGAAGATTATAATATTTATGGCAGCTAAAACAATTGTCAGTGAGGGCCAGACTTAATAGACATTTCATAAAAGCTGACCCATTATTTAAAAAATATTTTAAGAACCTCTGTTTTTTTTTATATATAAAAAGTATATAACTGTCTTAGCCTCCATCCGTTCAAGCAGGTCATTTTAGTCCTGCAGGAGTCGCATTTTATTTAGGTTAGCCCCACTTAGAAAAGCCGACATTCCTTCACTCAATTGCGTATTATAAGAAGTGTTATACAAAAAGAAAATAAAAAATGAGTATTTCACTATAATTCTTCTTATGATAGGGGCTCTAGTTGTCTGATTAGAATACAACATTTTGGAGGTCCATTTTGGAAAGAGGAGGCACCTTTATCTTGGACACAAATAGAAGTTCTCTGAAATACAGTGAAGGGAACATAATGTGACAAATCTGAGGCAGACCATCATGAACAGATCTGTGCTACACACTTTAGCCTCTGCCCCTGCCTGAGCAAGCGTCTCCATCAAAATAAACAACAATTATAATCAAGGAGTGGTTACTTCTGTAGCAGGGGCATAGATACAAAATCTAGTAAACGCTGCATGGCAAGGACCACCACCATGGCACCAACACGATACACTCTGATTGTCTGTAGCAGGCATTTTCAAACTGTGGCCCTACAGTGGTTTGGGGCTCCAACTCCCAGAACCCCCAGCCAGCTTGATCAATGGTCAGGAATTCTGAGAGTTCGAAGCCCAAACAGCTGGAGGGCCACAGTTTGAGCAGGCCTGGTCTGTAGGGTAGCTGGCACAAAGAAAGGCCTTCCATTGGGAAATATCTGCCTCAGCAGAGACTATTTTGTTATTGGCAGGAAAAATTGTCTCAGAATGACACTAAAGCCAGGTCTTCCTTCAAATAAATAAAAATTGTTTTATGTTCTTTTCCTATGGTGGAAAAAAAAAACTTGGTTTGGATATTACAAATAACACTGATAGTTAAAAAAACAAACAAAGCAGAAATGGTGCTGTTTATATATTTTGCCAGAAAGAAAGAGGTGTAGCAGCTACATTGAAACATGTATCCTGGCTCAAGGTGTTTAGGTATTGTAGAACATTCTCCTGTACCTTGTAACAAGTAGGTTTCGTGGCATTTTCTGAGGTCAGAAATGCCACAAAACATAATAAAAGACTGTTGTTTTTTTCTATTAATTTAACTTGATAAACGTTAATTCATCTTATGTGTTAGCATCATGTGTTTATAACGTGCATGATAATGCAATTGCCACCCACGGGATGGAAAATTCTCCATCATTTTCTAGGATTGCATGATTCCAACTGAATCTTATGCCAACTAGATCACTATTCTCCAAAACATGCCATGTTCCATACATCACCAAAAAGATGTATTCCATAGCAATACACAGCTTATAGCAATAGAAGCCAGAAACTCTGCTATTTATTTGGAAAAAAACCCTCAGATCAGCTACCATATTTATATAACAAGCACGACCATCTTAGCCCTTGTACTCTTAACCATAAACACTATAACTTTCTAAGTGTGTATATATGCATGTTTGTATTGTGGGGAAATGTGTTTTGAGAAGGAAACACAAATTATTAGTGTCTGAAACTGGCTGGTGCAGCCTACTTTGTAAGCTTAACAATTCTAATATTTTGATTTTGTATGATTTGTAACTTCGTATACTGGACTCACTGACGCTCAAGCACTTTAATAGGTCAATGCTGTTCTGGATCCTATAGTATCCTACTGAAGTTTCCCAGCAATATTCCAGTGTAGGTCAGGGTAATACATAAAAACATTTTTTTAAAAAATAAAATATTAGCTTGAAATTATTTTTCATAAGCAGTGTGCATCAACGTTCCCTGCACCATTATGGTGGATTGTATTAACAGGCTCTGTGTACAACTATTTGAGGTTCTAGCCTATTTTTTTTAACAATTTGAGAAGCTCTTCAGAGCAATATTTGATTAGCAAAAGTGTACTGTTTTTTCAATTAAGCTTGTCCAAGGATCCACCATAAGCTCCATTTTTGTTCAGCTATAATTTCTTAATTATTTTCTCTGTAAATACAATGTATTATCAACACCTGTTCTTCCGCCATATTTTAATTAATTTTCATGTTGTTGTTTCTTAAACTATATTCATCCCACCAGCTCAATAGATATCTTGAGCAATGACAAATCTATTTGCCTCAAGAAATTGGGAAGTTGTTGCTTCTGTTCGATGTTTGATGTTTTGCCTTATGTTTGATATAACAGGCTGCGTTTTTAATTTAATTTTAGTAGTTAAGTCATAATTTGTGTTTATATGTTGGGTTGTTAAATTTCGTTACTATGGCTGTATTGTTGTTATATTCAGGTATTGAATGTTTGCCTTTTATTTTTGGAATTCGCCCTGAGTCCCTCCAGGAAGACAGGGCAAAATATAAATAAAGTATTAAAATTATTATTATTATTATTGTTATTATTATATTATATAAAGGGAGAACAATAGATGACTATGTACAAGTAAAGAACCAGATTAAAAACTTTCCTTGCCAAAGCATTACTACAGTTTACCCCAAGAATCATATTTATTTATCTATCATGGAAATAAGAGGTAAGAGGACAGAAGCAGTATTATTTCTAAGTACAAATACACATAGCAACTGGAACAACTTTACTCTGATTGCGATTTCCAATCTCAATAAGAAAAAATGGCAATTGTATTAAATGTGACCACACAAACTCTAACATCAGCACTATACCTGAGGTCCTAGCGGAACCATTCCTCTAGGAGGAGTCATTCTCTGCATTGGCCCACCCATATTTGGATGACCTGACAAAGACATGAAATAGTATTTTAGGACTATAGCTTTAAGTTGATCAATTTGATTAATTGATTAAAAGTGTTTTTGATTTAGATCACATTTAAAACCAGATGGTATACTTCTCCAACTCAACCTTAATTCCAGATATTTAAAACATATCCTTTCTCATACATAATAGTAAAACATTTCTTGTAAAAAAACTTTTCATGGTAGACACAGCATTTATATTATATACCTAAATATATAAAAAATCATTCTTTTAGAACTTTAATGAGCATAAACATTCAATTATGAATGAATAGAACGAATCCCAAGCTACCTACGGAGTGTTCACAAATCAGGAACTGTTCCCTGATTTTTTCAAGTAAACAAAAATCAGGTTTGTTAAGTTCTTCTTAAGGAAATAGTACTAATTGAATCATCTAATGTTTGCACCATTAGTTTATTAAATTTTTTTGTTACAGTGACAATGTTAAATAATATATAGCTGTAAGTCTTATTTCAAATTTGAAATTATTCAAAACATTGCTTTGAAAGCACTTAAGAAATAATCCAATAACTAAAAATAAAGTTATTGGATACTGGGTAAAAATATTGCCTACTGGAACAGCAGCAATGGTGCCTAAATTTCCATAAAATAATAGTAAGTTAGAAAAAAAAAAAAAAGAGCTGTGAGGTGGATAAAAAATCAGAATCACCAAGTGCTTACAGATAAAAAAAATCTTATTTAATTCCTAACGAAAGATCTCATAGGTACAGAACTCAGTTCTGTCATCTCTCATGATTTATTTTGATACAGAAAAACAAAACTATTAGAACTCAAGATGAAAGCATAACAGTTATCCATTCTAAACTGTGAGATGATTATGTAAAACAGTTTTTCTCTTTCATCCTATGCCTCTGAGATATACATGAGAAAGAATGATAGAAACCTCTAATTCACTGTACCACAATGGTGCACACTTTTTCTGAGAGCATTATAACAACAAAAATATCTCAGTTGATATTTAATTGTTTTTTAATAATACCTTGTTGCCGTGTTGGATCCATTCCACTAGGCAATAATGGCTGACTTCCTGGTACACCCCCAAGTGCCTACAAAAATATAAAATTAACAAAAAATAACTTCACTACAAGAATCTTATGAGGACATTCAACCTAAACTTAAGGTCAATTCTGTGAATTGATTAATTACAGTTTAAAGTAGATTAGACCAATTTTACAAACTGTAGTACAAATTTCAGTTTAAAATATGTCTACCCAGTTAGTTGATTTTGTTGTTGTTACTCTTAGAGGGAAAATACCCCATTCCTACACAGTAACACTACAAAAGTCCAATTAATTTAAATTATAATACAAAACTAAATTCCTATATGACATTAACTATATGTTTTAAGCATATAGTACAAGTAAAATATAATACATTATAGTAAATTTTAAATAATTTGCAGCTCTCCCTGTGAAGAAATTTATAAATGTGCTTCAGGGCCAAAATAAAAGCAGGTAATATTGTATGGTTTGTTTTCAGTTTTTTAAAAAGGTGGAGATATGAGAATGCTAAGCTTGGATTCTATTCAGTAAAGGCCTGACAGCCCTGTTCTTTGCCAGGATAAATTGATGAAGACTAAGATGTAAAAAGTTTTACTTCAGCTCTAATACAGCTAGCGCTGTGGTTAACATACGGCACTGTGTCCCAAATCAAATAAAGTCTTTCTGACATTATTGTACTAAAAATGAAAGTTTGAAATTTATGGCTTTTCAACTGAAATATTCTCTTAACACTTATAATTCCTCAACAAAAAGACTGTTACCTGGTTTGGTATCCTTAAAGGTGGTCGTGGACCTCCTGGGTATCGGGGAGACATGAAAGGCTACAAAAGAAGATGATTGTATTAAGAACACTGATATACCAAATATTGTATTGTGGTTCTAGGCACCACTAAAAGTAATACCAGTGACTTTTAAAACAAGTTATCGCAAACCCTCTCCTTGTACTTCAACTATTATGATCTACAGCTAAAGGCATTCTGGAGTCACTAAGCACCAACACTTATTTCTTCAAAAGGTCAACACTCCCAATGTAGTCCTTGGAGGGTCAAAAGAAAAGAGCTCCTAGAAGATCAGAACTGACAGAAGGGCCATGTTGCAGACATGATGGTAAGACAGGAGTCTTGGCTTTTTTTTTTAAAGCACTATGTAAACAAGCAGAGAGCTAGACCACTACACGAAAGGAGAACTTTGTGCCTAAACATCCAGGATTCAGGAATGACTTTGCAACTATTGTTTGACGAAAGCATGGGAACATGTTCTTGTCTGAATGTTAGGCTGTTATGGTTGATTATATTGGCTAGGGCTGGTGGGAAATGACAGCAATCTAGAGCACGAGGTATTTCCCATTTCTGCTGTTTCTGTTCTCTGATAGCAGTCTCCTAAGCCCATGCAACTGTAAACAGGCTGGGAATAGAGCTAGGCAAAGCTTGCAAAAACACACAAAAAGTCTGTGTCTAAGTATTAGTTAAGCCAGTTCAGGCGTCTTCCATCGCAATATAACTGGGATCTGTTAGACCATTTTGTGAGATGACTCTTCAGAAAAAAAATCAATCTTGTAATTGTAACTGCATATTTGAATTGTGTAGTGTCTGAGACTGGATCGACACTGTCCTATATCCCAGAATCTAATCCCAGATTATCTGCTCTGAACTGGGATAACATGAATCTACTGCCATATAATCTGGGATAAATAGGGCAGTGTAGAGAGGCTTCAGTTTAAGCAAGTCACATCATCATAGCAACAACATTATTCTCCAGAGCTCTACAAAAATGAATGTAGAAGTGTTTCCATTGATGATGAAAACAAAATAGAGAACTACAATAAATATTAAAATTTTACCAGTTTACAGACACATTATATTGACTATGCAAACAAAATATACAGTACTATATAAAATTGTATAATCAAGAACTGAGATTTGCAATTTAATCACTAATTCAAAGAGAATCCAAGACCCAGAGATTCAAATTTTCAGATTAATATGGAATACCTTAGCTGATATTGTAATCCAATTTGGCATATATATTTTTCTATTTGAAAAAAAATCAATTCTTTAAAATTGTTCTTCTGTGTAGTTGTAGAGAATGAACTCATTTTTCATATTACCTAAAATATACACTTTCCTCTTAAATGGTAGCTTATACCTTAAGATCCATTTCAGATCTCATGCCATCAGCTGACTATATGGTAAAATTACAATATGAAACTGGATTTGCCCCCCCCTCCCCCCAGTGTCATGTGTCTTCTAACTTTCTTTTTTCTAATCTGATATTGTAAACCTTCCCCATAAAGGAACTTTTATCATTTAAAAGCATTCTGAATATTTCTGTTTATGTGCCACCTTCTCACACTTCCAGTACTCGACCATCATTACTATAAATTTCAAAAACATGCATTCAGATGAAATCAAAACTGAATAAGTGATATCAAAACAAAATGCTATTGCTGAAACAACTTTGCTTTAAAATGCCAAGAAAAATGGAAAAGATATGAAAATAGATTCCAAGTGAGTCTCCCTGAAGATAGCATACAATTGGCCTTCAATCTTTGTGGGAGTTACAGACACAGGATCCCTAAGGAAGTGGAAAACATGCAGCTACAGGCCCACCATTTTTTAATTGAATGAACAATTCTCTATGCGTTTTAAGTCAACTTCTGCCATAACTTATTTCAAGAGTTGTTGACTACTAGATGCCAAAAATGGATAAAATTGCTTAATTTGCACTTTGTTCTGTAAAGACTTGTGGAGGAAACTAAGGCCCCTCCAGATGGGGCTTTGACTTAAAAGAGAAAAAAATGGGTCACATTTATACACCTGGGGTAGAATGTAGTTTTGAACTGAGTTGCTGTGCGTGTATTGTAATGGGCTGACAATGAAGATGTGACTGAATATATTGTTCAAGTTGTGAAATACAGATATAATTAAGTTAAAAAGGCCTATGATAAAGATTCTAGATTCTGCTTTCCCCCCTCCAGCTTTAAGCATGTGTAATCCAAGAAAAGATTTGCTACTTCATGAAGATGCAGAATGAGTGATGTAAAAACTGAGTTTTTTTGGAGGAAAGGCTTGAACCTGACCCTTACTTAAAAGGAAGTCCTGCTCAGTTGTGACCATGAAAGGAACTGTGGGCTTAAACTATCAACTTTATTTCATTCCATCATTTGCTGCTGTAGGCTGCTGTAGGACACACATTTCAGTTTGATTTTATCCATCTTAAGTTTGAAGTAACTTGTGTTGTCTTAACTGGGGCTTTTTCCTTAACTCTATGACTGCTAATCCTAAAAATGTCTATTTAAATGAAAATAAGAGGGAAATATTTCAGCTCACACTCTTCCACATACTACCCCAGAAAACTGACTTACCCATTAATTCTCAAAAATACTGCCAACTAAATTCACAATGGATTAGAATCTCATTTTTTTGGTCATATTTCACTGACAATGTGAAAAATGTTATCAACTACATATTTTCATGTACCTAATATTGGAAAAACATTTTTTTAGTATTTTTATGATTAAAAGAAACAATCTATTATCTCAGAAACATTTGCATTATGAACATGAACCCAAGGTTTCAAATTGCACCAGTGTGAGCGGATGCTCACTTTTACTGATGATTTTACTTGAGGTAAATCCATGTGCATCATTCATTCTGCTGTTTGGTTGAATCAAATTACTTGTAGAGCAGTGAACATGGAAGCAGCAGTTTCACAAAGACGGTAGAACCTAAAGATAGCTGGGTTCACTATGATAATTACTATAGCATTTTTTTATCCAGCTGCACTTGTGAATCAGGAGGTTCAAGAATGCTACTCTAAACTGGATCTCCAAATAGCTTGTTTAAAAGTAATCTAGCTTTGTAAAAAATTGTCTTTTTATACAAGGTTACTAAGTAGCACTTCTTCCAAAATAGTTCTGAACATTGTTTTTATTTCCTTCAGATAGTTTCAGGCTGTACTTGCTATCAAATTACACAGCAAACAAAAGGAAATCCATTAGCCTTCTAAGAACAGTTTGTGAATCGAGCATCCATATGAGTGACTAAGATGCAAGACTCTTGACAGAAAATCTATGTTTGTTATGGTTTAGCCTTTGCCATACAAATATTCCATGTGTATTTCCTCCCTGTCTAAAACAAAACAATGATCTCTTCAACATCTCTATGTTGCGTTTCCTCTTGATGGTTCTTTCTCCACAGGACAGAATATGAAATCTTGATTTTGCACCATTGATTAGAGGTGTCCCCCCCCCCCCCCGTCTTACTTGAGAGTCAGGATTGGGTTATAAGAGAGAGATGCCCTTAAGTGCAATGGAAAATACACATTCCCTTTCAGAAGACTAAAAAATTAGATCCATATTTGTGCTAGCCACAATTCAATATCAGACAGCGATATCCTGTCTCCATGCAATCTGAACATCTGTTTGCAGGACAATTATTGAATAAACCACAGCAAACAGGAACAAAATTCAGAAACTGATTCATGTTGATTTTTCTACGTCAATTGTTTAGTTCACTAATGTTAGGCTATTTCATCTTTTAGGAAAGTAAGTTGAGAATCACACTGCTTGCAGATTATACTCCTTACATCTCATCATCACCCCCCCCCCTCCAAAACCCCCCTCATATGTGGAGGTTGAGGGAACAGTGTCTGGTCAGCAAAGATGAATGAAAGGATATTTGGTAGGTGAGCCTGCTTATTCTAGGAGGAGATGACCTTGCTTATCTTAGCAGGATACCGACGTAGTTAGATAAATGCATCTTTTCTAAAATACCTCCTGGTTTTAAATAAACTAGGTGAAGATTTCAGAGGCATTGCCAATGAAGACAACTCATTTTTTTCATTAACACTAATTGCTAATATATACAGCTTCATCTGAGTTCTCTCTCTCATACACACATGCAAGCCAACATTATCACAAGCCTTATATGTAGCAATCATATCCATCTATATCTAAACACTAATATGGCAATAGTGTTGCTATACTCGATATACTTCAGAGTGAAAAACAAATCCTAAATTGACTTTCTGGTGTTTTTGTTTTCAAGAAATAATAATAATCTTTATTTGTACCCCACCGTCATCTCCCCGAAGGGACTCAGAACAGCTCACAAAAAGCACACAATAGCGCAGAACACACACAATACAATATAATACATAACAAATAAAACAATAACAAAATAAATTCACAAAACAATAACTGCATAAAATAACATACATTCCTACTGATTAAAATCCAACCATCTTGCAAAGCCACAGTTATAACAGGCTGTGGAATGTCTTAGTCCATAAAGTGCGAACAGAATCAATAAATCAATACTGCTGATCTACAAGATCAATTTTGTCCCAATACATATACAGCATTGTCACAGGAAGAGGAAATGCAGAGAATGATGTAACCACTAGATGGCATAATAATCACACACACATCATAGATATATTCACGTAAGCCTTTACATAAGAACAGCATATAAAATGTAACTTTGGAAGTTATTGTCAATAGCCCTTCTCTCATCGCTATACTAGTATAATCACAACTACAACCAGTAATTTGGTTATTTTCCTGTATGTTGTGCTTATAAGTGAACTTCTGTTTGAGAACGTTCTTTTTGTTCCAGGGCATTAAGAGTTAACTATTTTGTAGCATTTCCTGGGTGAGTTAGATATGAACTCTGTTCTATTCTCTGCATGACTTGCCTTGTACATGGGGAAAATCTATGAGCTGGATCCAAAGCAGCACAGGCAGTGCTGAGCTCAGGCATAGGAGCCTTTCAATTTCCCCTTCCAGTTATAGCTCCACGTTTCCATTTCATGTCCCCCTGCCCTCAAGATTGATACTACAAAAGACACAAGAGCTATCTGCAGATACAAATATCGAGTCTTCCCCCATTTGCTTTCTACTCATGTGTGTGTGCATAAATTAATTCAAAAACATAAAGGTGGGTTTTACAATGTCACCAGAGAAGTTTTTATTAGGTATTATTGACAAAGAACTGGATAGCAAATATGGACTACTTCTTTTATGAATAACAGCCACGTGAGGATTGTTTGCTCAAATAGGGAAACAGACTAAAACACTGATGGTGGAAGAATGGGTTGTTAATGTTGCGGACTTTGCCAAGGCCATCAAATTAATGTGGACTTTAAATGACAAACTAGTTAAAGACTTTCTGAAAGACTGGAAACAGTCTATCATCTTTTTGAGCAATTAGAAATCTAATGATGTGTTAATCTGCAGCTATGGCTACTAGTAAATCTAGTTTGCTGAATTTAGCTAGATCTGTACTGGTAAATTAATATATTCCCTATTATTTTTTTCATTACAGTTAATAGGGAAGAGTCAGAATTTTGATGTGCATTAGCTAGTTAGTGATTAGGTTGCATATATTGTAATTACCTAGTGTTTTAGAAATGTACTATAGGCCTTAGTTTGGATTTAGCTATACATTTATATTAAATAGGTATACTCCTTTTCTTTCTCCCTCTTTTTTCAAAATGTTGATTACTCTGGTGTGAATTAGTTTGTCTGTTTTAAAAATCAATAAATATGAAATTTTTAAAAAGTCAGGATGTGTTAAATTTTCAGCAACTTCTCTCTGTAAAAGTGGTGAAACCACTAAACCACTTAGAAAATGGGGTCTTAGAGATCCCTGACCAACATTTCTTGTGAGTTTTCTGGCCCTCAGTTTTCGATACTCCGTTCCATACTCTTAACCCTAACCCATACACCAAGAAAATGGCAAAGTTTTTCCTCATGGAAAATAGGCTGAGGAGAGCATTCGTGGGACAATTTCATACATATGTTATAGTTACAGTTAGTCTCATATTACTTGTTGTTGCTGTAAACCTTGTCTGTGTTTTGGTGATCCCTGCTGCAGGGATCACCAAATTTAGCTGTTTTTATTTGATCTGTTGGTACAAAGGATTTAGTATTTTCATATTGGCACCACCTGTTCCCTATGGTGATGCAGACATGTGGGAGTGGCAGTGAAGTGATGTTCATCCGCTACTAAGAGCAACAGAGGTTGCTTTCCAATGCTACCTATAGTAAACACACAGATAAATATGGAAAAAGGTTTCAAAATTGTCTCTGATATTAAATCTCCTAAATGTTACATGTACCTATTTAGAGTGTGCTTCACGCAGAAGCCAGAAGAATATGTAGCAAGCCCCACAAGACCCAAATAACTGAAAATTTCTTATTGCTTTACATATGCAGCATCAGAACTGGGACAAGGCTAAGTTATTCAAGGGAATGGTCCTGAAAGCAATGTATCCAAACATCTCAGCTAATTCAAATTAATTGTTCTTATTCTACTTTCTTTCTCTTATTTTATCAATGTAAGCAGGTTTCACCAGTGGATTCTTGTTGTTTTTGTTGTGTGCCTTCTAGTCATTTCCGATTTAAGGGAATCCTAAATTTCATGCATCACAGGGTTTTCTTGGCAATATTTGTTCAGAGGAATTTGCACTGGGATTAGACTATCAGGATAAAGGTTGGTTTTATATTGCTCTGTAGTAAACCCCCCCCCCCCCCACTAGTAATTTTTTTCTTGTGATGGGAGATCCTGCATTTGTAAAAGAAGCTTCTTTCATGAACTTGCACACATAGCATTATAATCACATAATTTAGGGTTTTTTTTGGTAGATGGGGAATTTGTTTGCTTTGATCTATTCATATATTAATGAATAAAGTCACACAGTCTTCAATTCTCTCTTTTTTTAAAAAAAAACAAGAAACATACACTTTAGGCTTAGGCCTGAATTAGTTTGAACGAAAATGATTTGTAGTATTTAGTGGGCCATTTTAAATAATCTCCGAAAACAGACCGGAGAGGAGCGAGTTGAAAAGCCCGGCAAAATGGATTAAGGGAGCAGGATTTTATCCGGTTCCTGGATAGGAAGGGGTTAAATTTGTAATATACCTGAGGCAGGGATCTGCCATGTTCAGCAGCAGTGTCCCTCCATTTCTTTTTGGAAAGTTTCCTAGGCTCCTCCTCCAGAGAGGGCCTTGCTGGGAACTCGCTTTCTCAACAACACTTGCATAGGGCGGGCACTGAAAAGTTCCTCTCGAAGCATGATGGGAGTTAAAGTTTCTCTCTCTCTGTTTCTCAGCCAATAAAAAGGCCTGGTTGTGTCCATGCTCTGATTGGCTGAGAATAGACACAACCAGCAACTAGAATTTACTGAACCATCTCTTGCGGGTTATTTTAAAAAATGTTATGGTTAAAGCTTAAAATAATTCTCAAAAATCAGTAGATTGGTGAATTGTTTGGAAACTTTGCAGGCTTACAGTTGTAAATGGGATCTAAAACTGACGTAGGTTTCATGCAGATAGACCTTAACATGACTGACGATTGAGCCTATAAAATTTCCCATTGTAACCAATGGGCTGAATCTTTGCCAAATGAAAACGGCAACCCCATCCTCTTTTGAGTAACTTCCTGGTTAACAGAATGAGGGGTCAGCTGACAATGGACCCCGAAACCAGATGCTTTTGACTCAATTGTACACCTCTTATAAACTGCAAAGCTAGTGTGGAATGTTCTGCTCTGCAGAACCATAAGTAACATGAGAAAAAACCGAAAGATATTATACGTGTTCATAAGAAAATGTCCACTTTAGCTATTCCTTTCACTTGAGGCAATACAAGAGATTAAAAATGTCTATTAAGGTAAGTACTGGGCAGATTCTGTACAAAAACTATTTGGCTAGATAACAGGATCTAAAATACTTTTTCTCAGACTTTTTATCCTGGAGGAATTCACCAAAAAAATTTTAGGTCTCAGAGTCTACGAATAAAAATTACATTTATAGCTGGCAAAAGTGGTTATTTCTTTCAATCATGGTGTCTTGAGGAAATTTAGGGCTGAAAAAGCCTGATCCAGGAGGTAATAGATCTACATGTGAGTGCAAGTTTACAAACTAGTGTATCAATAATGTACATAAATGTCTATGTGGAAGATGATTATGCATGAAATCTTTGTATGTGGATTATTTATTTATTTATTTATTATATTTATACCTGTCTTTCTCAAGCTTAAAGGCGACTCAAGGCGGCTTACAAATTGGCAGCAATTTGATGCCATAACAATCCACAATATACAATTATGTATGAAGAAATCAAGGGGCACTTACAGAACCTGCTCTGTATACAGAAATGTTGGGAAATCTCTCTCAGTTGCAGAATCCTAGGGTGTTGTAGAGATTTCTCTATTATTTCCAGTTCAGGACATGTGCAAAGTATGTGCACTGGATAAACAGCTTGCCACCTGTCTAAAATGTGAAGGCAACTGGGGGAAAAACCAGCACAATTGTAAAGTAGTATAATCATGGAAACTTTAATGGTCTTCCAAAGAAATCTATAATTCCCAGGAACACATTTATTGCTCTGTTATGTTGGTTAGAAGATATTGTTTTATGCCAGTCATAGAGATTGCAAAAAATTATGTACATGTTGACTTCCTTCCTTAAAGCATCCATTAGATGGGTTAGATATCACTGGTTCGGAATTTCTCTGCCATTACTGATTTTTTAAAAAAGAAGAGTAACACCAAAATTATACCTTTACAATTCATTGAAATGCTGGTTAGTATTTTCTTCTTATTTTTTTATAATGATCATGTTCATTGATGATTTTTTTCAGTGTACCTATATTGGTATCTATCTGGTTCTGTTAAAAATTGCATTAGCTGGTTAAAACTATTTTTGCCTAGGACAGTTTCTTCAAATAGAATGATTGCCTATCCTTTTGGCCTAACTGGCATATAGATCAATATCCTGAGAAAAGTAGAAGACAACATATTAAATAATAGATTTTTGTATATTATGGGATGACAAGGTCCATCTAGGTTTAGTGCTTTTTAGTCATGTCTTACAATATATAACTCAAATTGGTCAGCTAACAGCAGCTTATAACATAATATAAAAACAGTTTCAATTTTGTAAAAGTGTAGAGACAAAGCCAGTTTTAATCATGAATTTTAACCGCCTGTTTTAATCTCTGTTTTGTGTATTTTAATATGTATCTTTAATATACATTTGATATGTGGATTTATAGAAACTTTAAAATGTGTTTGAACTATGCTCTTACTACGAGCCAGGAAGAGAGGCGGGTAAATTGGACAATTTGAAATCAGAATTAGTGACAAAGATACCACTCAACAACAGCAAATATCTGTTCAGTTATATGACCATTACTAAGTGGTGGTGGAGGAGCAGACACACCCAGTCCCAAATCAAAACTAAACCATCTGAAATACTCTCCATGCAGGAGATGGCTATTGCTTTAAGGACAAATTTTTAGAATCATACTGAGGGGCTCCACGGTTTCCTTCTCCTCCCTCCAAGCTTTCCCTCCTCTTTCCTGTTCCTCACCTTCCCCCTGCCTCCCTTGCCACCAAAAGCCTTTTCTTCTCCCACTGCTCAGAATGTGCTTTGCTTGTGCTTTTTCTGCATGACAGAAGGGAGTTGAACTAAATGACCCCTGGGGTATTTATTATTATTATTATTATTATTATTATTATTATTATTATTAACCTCAGAGTTTAAGATCTTCTGGGGAGACCCTACTCTCGGCCCCGCCTCTGTCGCAAACGTGATTGGCGGGGATGAAGGATTGGGCCTTCTTAGTGGTGGCCACCTGGCTATGCAATGTGGATGTGGGGCCAGGCCTTCAGGTAATCATGCGGACAATGACAATGATTGATGGAGTCTCTAACTACAGAATTTTGGCTTTAAATGGTTTTTAATTGAACGTGATTCATTTGTTTTAAATGTATGTAATTATTAATTTTATTATGTATTTAATTATGTATACATTGAAGGCATCAAATTGTTGCCAGCTGGAAGCTGCCCATCCCCCCCCCCCGGGGGGTTGAGAAGGGCAGGATACAAATATCTGAAATAAATAAATAAATAAAATTATTATTATTACAAAGGCTGGATGGCCATGTGTTGAGGCTGCTTTGATTGTGCTTTTCCTGCATGGAAGAAGGGGATTGGACTGGATGGCCCCGGGGTCTTCCACTGAAATACTGTTAAGTTTATGTTGGTTAAATTGTTCTTCAAAAGTTTTCCCATGCCTAATATTTATATATATGTAATATAATATAATATAATAATATAATACAATACAATACAATATATAAACCTTTCTTGAGTTCCACGAGAAACTTTTGCTTCAAAAAGGGTTCCGCAGCTGAAAAAGCTTGAGAACCCCTGCTTTAGACCAAAACAATTTGAATTGGAATTTGGAGATGAAACAATCAAGTTCAATTTATTTAAATCAATAATAGAGAATTTTTAAAAAAATGAGTAATAGGAGAAACTATTTAAGCAAGATTTTGTATTTTGTAATGTATATAATACTTGATTCAGCATGTAGATATCTGCTACAGCAGTTAACTCATAATGAGATGCAACTTAAAATAAAAATAACAAAACTTATAAGTGTAATCTACAATGTCTGGTCTTGGAGCCAATATGACTTCTGCATGACGGGAAAATATAGAAACTGCTAGAAACACATACAAAACACAACCAAACTTACTGAAACAGAAAAGGGTCTCTTCAATATTAAAACAGTTTTTAAAAAAGGAAGACTGTGCAATTATGAATGTCTACCAATCAAGGGAGAGGCTCCTGGTGTTATAAATCTGCAGTCTTCAGTTCCGAGTAGATTTCTAAGTAATATACAACTAAGTATTACATTGAGAGAGACCAAACAAAAAAGACCTGTCCACAGAAACATTGTTTTTTCTCTGATTCCCTCACGTAAATAAATTCAGCAAGATTCCTGTTTGAAGGAATCTTGCCTTGCAGAATTATTTACACAAAAACATTTAAAACGTGTCTACATTTAGAAACTGAAATAGATTTAAGTGATATTGCTACTACTTGATGTATACACTATACTCAATAGTTTTAAATAGTAGTAATAGTTTCACTTGCGTGTGGTATAACAACCATTCACAATACTGACAATATAGTGTATCTAGTACAACAGAATACAACTGATATATGTACATTAGATAAAATAATTATAAAGGAAGCTAAAAATGAGACAACCAAACAAGAAGTTACTTGAGAAAATGTCAGACCAATAACTGATTCCCTTTGCCATCCATTGTTGATGTCTTCGCAGCTGATATTCTGAGCTGTTACCACAAAGGTGGCAACCTTGAGTATAATGGCCTTAGAATGATCTGCCAACAGGTCATAAATCTATCAGGCAACATCCAGTTTGCCCTCACTCACTAAAGGTCATCCAAGAAATGCATACTGGGGTCACTATACAATGGGCACTGTAATAAATGGTGAACGAAGTCTTCCAACTCTCCAGAGCCACAAATACATAGTTCCCAGGATTCCCTTAATGCCTTATCTCTAGTTGAGCTGATGATATTGTTTGTGAATTGAGAGTTGTAAAGGCTTTTCTAACAGTAACAAAGAAATAAGTATTGGAAATACTATTGAAAATATTGGTCTTTCTTTAGAAGGCTGTACTATGATAAGAACATTTGCTGATGGCTTACAATCACATTATCATATGAATTAAACTCAAAAGTACTATCTCTAAGAAAATATTTATCCTTGTGGATTATAAAAGTCTGGACACTCTAACATTCGGATTGGGACAATGATTACCAATAATGGATTCACCTAGCCTGAGCATTTTGGTCAGTGAAACATTGTTCGTTAAATTACAATAATCCAAGCTCATCAACCTTTTCCCATAAAGTATAAATGCTATATGGATTTTAGAATTATTAGAAGGTCAACTCCTAGTCTTAGCACAGAGGAAGGTACATAGTAGTTCTGTAAAATACCTGCTCCCTCCTGTTCCTATATCTCTATCCCTATCAGTTGTGGCACAAATTTGGAAATAATTTTTTTGAAATGTGAGGCCTACTAGGAAATGCAAAATAGTTTAATTGTGTCTCAAAAATTAAATAAACAAAAACAAATTGTCACTTTGTAGTTTCCAGAAGTCAAATCAATACATAGAAGCACAATTAATCACAACTCTTCTTGGATAATTTCTTGTCAACTTTGCTCATCTGGATTCTGCAAGTTCTCCCCATTCTTATTGGTAAAATTGCCCCAGCTCCACGGACAACTGATGAATAGCAACTACTATGTCTCCAATAAGATTCAGATTTGCCCTTTCATCGAGCCATTTAGAAATATTTAGGTTCCTGTTTTTAAATCACTCTGTGTGTTTCAGGTCCTGGTGGAAGGTCCTTTGCAAGCTAAACAAATTTCCCTCTAGAATTATAGCTGTATCCACCTTCTCATCAGTCCTGACCTGTTTCCCAGTCTCTGTTTTGGAATGCCATCTTCACGTCGTGTTGTCACTACCACCACCATGCTTCACCATAGGGATGCCCTTCTTAAAAAATAATGTATTTTCCACCATAGAAGACGACTGGGCATATAAGATGACCCCCAACTTTTCAAGATAAAATACACAGTAAGAGATATACTCGCTGTATAAGACTACCCTTCTTCCAATGCTATGGCCACTAGTCAGAAGAAATCCAAAGTGCAAACCTTGTCAAGCCTCAGCAGGCACATCCAAGGCATGCTGCCACCCGGGCCTGCTGGGAGTCGTAATCAGGAGGCACTTCCTTGGGCCTAGGCGAGCCCGGGGGCCTTCAGAGGAGGAGAGCAGGAGGGCCTTGAAAGTAGAGTGGGGAGAGCTGTGGGGGCAGTGGGGACAGCCCAGTGGGCCACCACCCCAATCAGTCTCCCTGGCAATGTGGCCTGCCTGTCCTCCACCCTGTGCCCTCTCTCCCTCTGCCCTCCTCCTCTTCTCTCCCTTCTTCTCAGGCTGCATTGCTAAGGGACTTGGATTTTATTCTTTGGTTTCATTATTATTTCTTAAAATTTTATACCCGGCGTATAAGACAACCCCTGACTTTTCATAAGCTTTTCCAGGGTTAAAAAGTCATCTTATATTCCAGAAAACATGGTAAGCTCTGCTGGCTTTACATTACATACAGGATCTTTGGCACTAATGCAACTTTAGTTTTGGTCTTATCAATAAAGAAAGTCTTTCCCCACCTTGCTCTGTGTGTGTATGTGTTTTAAACTCCTAATGAGATTTGATGGGGGTTTGTCTGACCAATGGGTTTCTTCACTGTTTCTTCATGCAACCAAGTTTTTTGGAACATCTAGGAAGTAGTTGACCCATAGACAATTACTGCAGATCTCTCCAGATCATTCAGAGTTAATTGTTGGTCTCTTCATTGCTTCTTTCTCCTTGTGTGGTCACTGGGTTTTGTAAAGGGCTTGCTCCAGGTGGAAGCAAAAGCAAGCTATAATCTTTCTATTTTATAATAATGAACGTACATAATTTTGGAGATTTTTTAAAAACTCTCATTTTCCAAACTTGTCATGCTTTTTGTTAAGATATACTTTCTAACATGTTTCTTTTGGGAGTTTTGAAGACAGTGGGTCACACTAGAGCTCATTTAGGCAAATAACAGTAAATAAGTAGGGGATCAATACTTTCGTAAGGCACTGTACAATTTTATAAATACTTATTTACAAGGATATAATATGAAACATCAAGTGTTTGAATTAACAGGATGTTACTATTTCCTTTTAAATTAGGACTTTTTTGAAAAAAGAAAATCAGAGGGAGGACTTCAAATAACAAAAGGGAGATGCTTTGAACACAAACAAAATAAGAAATTAAACCATACACATCTGTTTGATAATTCCAGGCACTGTTTAAAAATTATGAATTGTGAAGTTTATGGAATAGAATAGCTTTGACTTAAAACAGTTCAATTATTTATAGCACATTACTTAATTCTTCCTCTCTGGAAAAAACAACCACTAAAGTCTCATCAATACTCATCACAGTTGGATAAGCATACACCTAAAAGTTATACAATATTCTATCTACATATAATATATCAAGATAGAAACTGTTTTCTTTTGTATCTTTAGTAAGAAAAGTATTCCATTATATTTTGATTTTGATTTCTAATTAATTGTTTTTATTAGTTATCTTAGTAGATAGGAGAAAGTAAATCCTTGCACAGAAATAATACTGTTTCTCCAACTGCTCCTGTGCCTATGCTTGAGCTCGAAAACTGATACAAGGGCACACTAAGAAGAAACCAATACTCCCATTCATACAGCCTACTCTTAAATAATACATAAAGGAACTGAAATATTTTGTTCAAATTTGAATAAGACCATTAGTCTACTCATTTTCCACAGCTCTGCTTAACTCTTACGGTATCAGTTCAATGTAATCTCAAAATAGGAAAACTCTATAGTGAAATCAAAGCAAGCAACCAATGTTGGAATAGAAAATATGCCCTCTATGGCACAATTAGATTAACTATTGTACATCCAAAATTCTATCACAAGCATGCTCTGCTTTACAATTTTCTACTTCTGATACAAAATATCATTATATTGCCTCATTGTGTTTAAACAATATGCATCATATACATTGCACGATTTGAAACCATGCCCTTTTATGGGAGTGCCAAATAATACTCATGACCCATTTCTAAGTCCTAAAGTTCCTATATTCATAATGGTTCTGAATACCTGAAAAAACCCCGGTGGTACAGGACCTACTGGCATGCCATCTCCTGGGGGAATGTTTCCTAGCACTGGACTGGGAGCTGCTGCAGCGCTCTGAAAAGAACAAAGGAAAAATAAACCTTTGTCATTGTACACAACCAAATACTACTTTGACTACAATATGTCAAGGCAGAAAGTAACACTCTCTGCTCAACATTTTTCATAGTTTTCTCCATCTTAAACCATCAGTGCTCATTTTAAAGATACAGTTAAAACAATTAAATTAAGTTTAAACTGATTTTTTTAAAATAACTGACTGCCTTAGACTAGAAGTCAAGCTTAGGGATCAAGAATCTTAGCACACATTTGACTTAATCATGTGTTTGCGTATGGTTCTGTTAGAAGCAAATCTAAATATCAGCATATGCTCAAGGAAAGACGATGTGTAAGTCAAAGGAACCAATATTCAAAGCAGAACGTTATGGATAAAAGCCAGACAGAAATAAGCACATTTAAAGATTAAGCTACACAACAAACGAAAGATCCACAGCTGGATCTCCTGCATACTCTTCCCCATGCAAAAAAGTCATCAAAAGCTGCAGCGAATATGCCAGCTGCGCCCTTTCCTAGAACTGGAAGACCTAAAGGTGGTAGTATGCACTGGTAATCTCAAACTTTGACTTCTGCAATGCATTGGGTTATCTCTGAAAAAAGTTCAGAAACTTCATTTAGTTCAAAATATGGCAGCCAGATTGGTTATGGGAACATCTAGGAGTGAGCATATCACAGCTATCGTAAAATAATTCCACTGGTTGCCTACATGGTTTGGGTTCAGGTTACCTGCAGGATTGCCTTATCCGCCTCACTGACTCAGGTCTTCTGAGGGACATTTGATTCAACCAGCCAGAACTCAATTGGCTACTGTCACCCAGAGGACCTTTTCATCACCCATCTCTAGACTGTGGAATAACCTGCCAGAAGAAATTCGACACTTAAATGAGTTTCAGAATTTGAAACACAATTACAGACCTATCTCTTCTGGCAGGTCTGCCCAAATTAATGTTGTGGGCTCACATTTTTCTCTTGCCTTTTGGAGTGGTGGTAATTTTTTGATCAAACAAAAGAAATTAGGTTTCCAAAGTGAAACTGAGAATGAATTATCTACCTTTGGCCACTAGTCAAATAACTGAGTATCTACTACAAGGGAAAATTAAAACTAGACAATTGCCACTTCTATGTATAGTATTAGAAATCCCATTACATTTAGATTTCTAAAAGTCTTCCTCCCAACAGAACATTTTGTAATTGTGTAGGGCTTCTGACACCACAATCCTAAGAGCATAGGACTTTAGGAGATTTACTTTCATTTTATTAATAAATTGCTAATATCTGCCTTATGGAATAAAACTTATGCTAATTAATGTAACTGGCCACTGGATGTCACTTTTGCATGCAGTGTATAGAACTACAGTGTGAATTAAATGTTCATGTTCATGTAACTCTGAGAACATAAGAAAATGAAATTTGATTGCCCTATACTTTTATTTTTGCCAATGCAAAACAAAAATATTGTTGTTCAGTGATTTCAAGCCATTTTTAGCTTATAGTAATTCTAAGGTGAACCTATTTTGGATTTTTTTAAAGCAAGATTTGTTTAGAGAGACTTTGCCATTTGTTTACTCTGAGATTGAGAACATGATTTACCCAAGGCCCCCCAATGGGTTTCCATGCTTGAGCAGGGATTTGAACCCTGGTCTCCCAGTATCCTGGTCAAACATTCATTAAACCACCAAGGATTTAAACCACCAAATTACTGAAATCTTGACAAAGATTTGAAGTGGCCTGAATGTAGCAGTTAGCATATGGATAAAAATATAATCAGAGTTTGAATAAGTTGAGAAAGTAGAAGTTTGGCTCAAATTGAATATTATACTGCAGTGATTAACTCTTGTAAACATTATTAGCCAAAAGTATTAATCTCAATACCAAATTTGTCAAAATAAATTGCAATATAAACATGCATGAACATGTGTGCTGTACTGGTTTAAGCACTGAGCTGCGATGCTGGAAAACTGGGTTCAAACTCCCACTTGTCTATTTAAACACACAACGTGACCTTGGGCAAGTCACATTCTCTCAGCATATATACCCGATAAACCAAAACTAGAAACTGCTTTCCATATGCTGCAAATATGCCACATAAGGTTATGTTGCTACCAATCCATTCTATCTATTACAAATACGATGTTCAGACTTCATGGGAAGGTTTCTTTTAAGCCAGGGGAGGAAAACTGCATTTTAAAGTTTATTAACTCTGACCTGTGAGCCTAATGTAACCCACAGAAATTCCCCATCCAGTCTGGAGAGGTTTGTAGGTCATCTGCCTCCTCAAAATATCATCTGTGGAAGGAGCCCTAGTCTCTGACCATAGATCAAAAATTATTGAAATTCCTTTCCTGATTTCATTTCCATACCTAGTAGACACCCTCATTTCTTATTCCTCTAATTGGTGAACTACTTCCATGTAATGTCTATAGCATATATTACAGTATTTGAAAAAATACCGGATTAACCACCACCCTTTTTGTAAATTTGTTAACTGGCACCTTTGTCCTTTGATAGGAGATTATATAAAATGTGTCCTTGAAGATATTTCATAGCTGATCACCCTTAACCAAAAGTTAAATGCAAGCTGCATTAAAAACATTAACAGTTAAGACAAAGCTGAGTAACAGCATGATTCAGTATTGCTTGTCCCTTTTGTTGTTAAAGCAACACACTTCCTTGAAAGTTTACTCTTTATCAGTAAAGGTCACAAAATCCAGAAAATGTTATTATAATTACTTATAAAAGTAAATATCCTTTGCAGAGCAGAAAAGGGACACTTGTACAAAGCATGAAACAATAGGCGACATGATGAAGCCAACAAAAGGAAAGTAAAAGTTAAGAGAGACATCCTTCACAGACACAATATGCTGTATGATTTATGAAAAGTTTTAAATATCTTGGTACCATGAAGATGACCTATTTCCAGTCAGTAAGCTATTATTAATAACCTACAGGATTCACAATGGAAAATTGAGAGAGTGAAAAAAAGGTTTGTCTGTGCACTAATATGAAAATTTAAGATTATACAATTCTGGTGGAAGAAACCTATGATGCTTTATATATGCTGTAAAGCATCTCACTATAGACTAGGTCATCATTTTCAACAGTAATGCTCAATATTTTAATACTAACGTTTTAAGTTTTACATTTTGCTGTAAAAATATAAAAATTGCTGAAGTTCCCACAGAAGCCACATTTTGAAAGTTTAAAAATGCAACTATATTAGCAGCTGTGTTATTTGACAAAAGAGATATTAAGCCTTTGTTTGCAAAAGGACTATTATCATAGCCTTGTTATTCAAAAAACACAGAATCATAGGTTATTTATGACAGACCTTCTAAGCTCTCTATATAACATTTCTAAGCAATTTTTATTTGAAATTAATAATTTGTCCCGATAAAAACAAAGTAAACTAATGGATTGTGGAAGATACGGTTTGTAGGTTCATGGAAATACTGGGAAGTTCTGCAACCAACTACTTGATCGTGACTTTATGACAGGACGAATAGAGGGAGACTGAATAAACTCTTTGCTGACATTAATTTTGCCATTTGTGTTAAGACTATTTTAAGACATGATTATTGATTTGTAACTAAAACTGAACATAACCAGGTGCTGTTGACTAAAAGCATTTGTATTGGGATATCATGACTGCTCATTTTCTGTTTACTTTATTTTGAAATCAAGTGTGAAAAGACACAAATGGTTAGAATGGCTTCAAAATTAGGAGAAATATGAACCCATTTCAGCATTTAAAAGATTTAGGGATGAAAATAAATGGTGGTTACAATCTATTGTCGAAGGCTTTCATGGCCGGAATCACTGGATTGTTGTAGGTTTTTCGGGCTATAGGGACATGTTCTAGAAGCATTCTCTTCTAACTAGGAAAACCAATTTTTCCTAGTTTCCAACAGACCTCACAACCTCTGAGGATGCTTGTCATAGATGCAGGCAAAATGTCAGGAGAGAATGCTTCTAGAACATGGCCATATAGCCCGAAAAACCTACAACAATCCAGAGTTACAATTATGGAGACAAAGACATTAAAATTTTTTATCAATATGGGTTAAAGAAAATTACTATAAGTTATTATGGAAATGGTATCTAACACCAATAAGAACATTAAATATACATTAAAACTATTCAAAAATTTGCTGGAGAGGATGCCATGAATTGGGAACATATATACATATATGGTGGCAATGTAAATATGTAAGTAATTTCTGGGGGAGACATTTAGAGAAATAGAGGATATAACAAACATTAAAATAGAAAGAAGTTCTACTATAGCTTTATTATCATTATATAATAATAAACAGCTGAAAAAGAGGATAAAGAAGCGATAACAAACTTATTAACAATAGTAAGACTGTTTATAGCAAGGAATTGGAAAAAGAGAAGTAAATATACAAATAGAAAAGTAGTATTAGGAAGTATGGAAACTAGCAATAAATGATAAGATGACATGTAAATTAAGTTAAAAAGGGATATGGAAATAAAGTGATTTTGATGATGTATGGAGAACATTTATTGAAAAAGGATTTTAAAAGAAAGACAGAAAGTTACCTCCACAAGAGAAAATGAAATTCTGGACAGATAAAAGTAGTGGCTCGGGTGGCGGAGAGCACAGTGGTGAGGGATAGAAAATATGTATAAGCTTAAAAGTAACAGTAGATGCCAAAAGTTAATGTATGGTAGATTGTATTGAATATTATGTGTCTGCTGTAAAACAAACGATGTATAACAAATGTATTGAATTATGATAAAATAAATAAAAATATTTTTAAAAGAATGGGAAACTGAATCCGTCTTGTATCCATGCTGTTTTCAATCCAGTTTCTACTCCAGTAGTTATTGAGCAGTAGAGTTCCAATTAAAAAGGAGTGGTTTTAAAAATATTATTTAAGGAAGAAGAGAGCAACTATAGGGCTTGGATTATTTTAGTTCACATGCACAGCAATACTGGGTCTTAATTATAGCCCTCCTGACTCAGGATTCCCAGCTCAGGACCCAGTGCATTCATATGAAATGTATGAATTAAAGCCTGTGAGCCATGGTTTGCCAACATATATGTCATGCTGCAATCAGCCAATTCTTACAATGAATTCATCCTATAGTAATGTGAAAGTATAATCTGCAGTATACCAAGTGTATTGCATACCTGGGTTAGATTTTTTAATACTACCATCCTTTGGTAGGGGGTAGATCTACCTGTCAGTCAGTGTCCTTGAAGGGCTTCAGATCATCCTGATATTATTCATATTTTGGAGTTGTGAGTACTGAATATTAATTTGAGATATAATAGGCCATTCCCACTATGCCAGCTGGTTCCTTTCTCTCCATTACTAACAATATGCTTCTCTACTTTTCCAAAGTTGGGAACTGTGCTATACAATCAACTTTTTCAGATAAGGTGATAGTAGTAAGGATGCAAAAGCTTCAACTTCTCCAACCTTAATTAAATGACCAATTTTGTAGTTATCAATTTTTGCAGTAGACCAGTCTCCTCTAACTAACATTAAACTCTAACAAACAAGGTATTAAAAATGAGGGAAGTGTTCTTGTAGGTTGAAGGTGGAAAGAAATGAGAAATGTGCATGAGTGATAACTGAACTGAAGCGGTTGTAAGGTGTGATACTATGTTTTTGGGCAGCCTTCCCCCAACCTGACAGTTGGCAGATGTGTGGGACTCCCACTATGCACAGGCAACAATCCTATTATGGGCTTTGTAGTCCATATGGGGAGAAAAGAGTGATTTCAAAGAAGCCAGTTACAAACTCTGCTCTTCTAAATTTAAAAAAATTGCAATTTCCATGCCATTTCCTGGTAGTGGTAGTAGTAATCATCATCATCATCATCATCATTATTATTATTATTATTATTATTATTTTCGTATCCACCTCTTCCCATGGACCAAGGCAGGGAACAACAACATATTAAAATACAGTAAAAATAATGAGTTAGCAAAGGACAACTTGCTCAATTAAAAGTATTTTTATTAGTTATTGGTGTTTATACTAGTGAAATGCTTGATAATGTTCAACATTATCAAATCAATTTTCAAATCTAGTACTTCTAGCTCTGGACTCCTGATATGGACTATTCTGCTCCTTATAGTAGGATTCTTCAAAGTTATAACACAATGATCATTCTCTGTCCACATGCTGCAATAATTATCACACCGCTGAGGTAGAAAAACTTACAACAGGAAGCTGCAATAGCCATTTCAAGTACAGTGCATGCATCTGTACAGATAAGAAACAGGAGTATTAGAATGCTTAGAGTGTATTTCAGAAAAAAAGGAATCTTATGTCTTTTCAGCTGGCACCATTCAAAAAGTGAGAAAAACAGGTCAACAAGACTACTCCAAGACAGTAATATCGCAAAGAGAAATAGAATTCACTTCTTCCATTATAAGCTACCACCGACTTTATAAAGATATCAAAAGACAAAATCAAACCAGGAAAATATCAATATAATAAAAATGTATGTAGAAACCCAGGGGAGAAAAAAATAAGCTGAACCATATTCAATATAAGATCTAGTATCTCCAAGTACTTGGTCGATCAGGTAGCACAAAATCAATTATTTCTTTCATGCTGTTTAACCAGAGCTTAATTACTATAATTAACAAATGTAATTAAATTAATTAATGTTGTTAAAGTTACTATAATGCATGATTTGATCATGGATCAAGTAGTGCTGATTTTAATCTAAAAGCTCTATATGCTTCAGAACCTTGTAACCTAAGGGGATTCCATTTTCTGCCACAGTGACCACACCAGTTTAAGCACAGAAGAAAATTTCCAAACTATAACTCAGCTGACAAAGCCAAATAACCAAGTGCCTGGTGAGAGTTCCTGTTCTGAATAAATTGGAAGCACCTTTGAGATGCCAAAGAACTATATAAACAGATTGCGATCAAAATGTGGAAACATAATTGTTGACCACACTAGAGCTTAGATACTAGCAATTGTAAATCAGACAAAAGTGTTAGTTTGAAATATGCAAATAAAAAAGGATTTGTTTTACTCCCTTCTTCTAAAGCAAGGGTGGACAAACTGCCACCCACAAACCACATCTGGTCCTTGGAACTCAGAGTGTAGCTCCCGAAGTTCTCTCTAAGCCCCCAAGATCTTATAAATTATGGTGGTGGTTTTTTCACCCCTCATTGGTTCAAATCACTACAAAAGCAGCTTTACTCCCTAGTCCCACAAGCAGACATGTGGGGGGAGGCTAAGTGGGGTTGGGAAGAGCACAACCATTGCATTTTGTTGTGGTTCTCAACCTTTTTAAAGCAAAAACACCCAGATTTATTTTTAAGGGAATCTGGAGGCTTTGGCACCAGGGAAGCTATCTGAACACTGGCTATAGTTTCCTGTAATGACACTAAAACCAATTTATAGAAGTAGGATGTCAGTATTTCAATATTAAGATGCTATTACCCATGTAAGGTAGTGAACAGAGATAAAGTATTTCACTTTTACTGAAATATCACACAGGTCTAATTCACATAACTAAATTCCTCCCTAAGTGTAAGTGAGGATAAGTGAATTTAGTATCTCAGTATTGTATTACAATTGTCACATTCATAGTAGTGATGTGTTAAAGTACTAAAGACTCTTAGCATGAGAACTAAAAATGAGTAACACTTAAAAAAAATTACAATCATTCCATAGGTAATACCTCATCTCCCTCAACTCCTTCTGAGAGTGACACTGTTTGAGAGTGACCACAGCACTCATAGTAACTTTTTACCAAGTTATCTCTCTATGTCATAGTTGCTGAAAAATATAATCTAATTTACAACAGACTCTGTGGTTGCTGAAAGCACTTTGCTTTATTCTTTATGAGCCTGGATTCCATTTAATGCCACTTAATCAGGATAGATTTAAGTTTTTCCCCTGTATCTTTAGACAAATTTTAAGTAAAAATTCATGATTAAATATAAATGCCACACAAGATAAGAAACTGAAACATACTTAGAAGTTTTAGCTGCCCTTATCCGTAGACTACCTCATCTATTTACAAACTTCGAATCTTAGAATCATAGGATCATAACACTGAAAGAGACCACAAAGGTCATCCAGTGAAACCTACTGCCATGCAAGAACACATAATCAGAGCACTCCTGACAGATGGCCATCCAGCCTCTGCTTTAAAACCTCCAGAGATGCTCTGAGGCATCACATTCCACTGCCAAAGAGTTCTTACCATTAAGAAGTTCTTCATAATGTTTAACTGGAAAAAATTTCCTGCAATTTGAATCCATTGCCCGGACACAGTATTTCAGATAAAGTCTGACCAAAGCAGAAAAGAATGGGGCTATGACTTCCCTTGATCTTGACATTGTATTCCTATTGATGCATTGCTGACTCATGTTCAGCCTATGGTCTACTAAGACTCCTAGACCACTTTCACATGTACTGTTTTCAAGCCAGTTACCACTTAGCCTATTTCATTTTTATTGTCAGAATGTAGTACCATATATTTCTCCCTGTTGAAAGTCATTTTGTTAGTTTTCACACAGCTCACCAGTCTGTTATGGTCATTTAGGATTCTGATCCTATCCTCTGGGATATTGGCTATTCCTCCCAATTTGGTGTCATCTGCAAATTTGATAAGCATAACTTATGTTCTATCACCCAGGTCATTGATAAAGTTGGTGAATAGCACTGGACACAGGACAGAACCATGTGGCACCCCACTGGTCAATTCTTCCCAGGACGAAAAGGAGCCATTGGTAAGTACCTTTTGGGTTTAGCCAGTCAACCAACTCCCAATCTTTCTATCAGCAGCATTGTTTATACCCCATTTTGCTAGCTTCTTTGTGAGAATGCCATGGGAAACTTTGTCAAAGGGCTTTCTGAAGGGAATGCTGTAGATTTTCCATATCTACAACATTCCCTTCATCTACTTATATGCCAAAGCAATGTAGGGAAGAAGATTGAGTTCTCTCAGTAGTTCTTAAATTATGGTAAATAAAAATTATCAATGAGACAATTATGTAGCATTCAGCACATAGGAAAATTTACATTTACTTGTTAAGTCCAACTTTTCTTGGGAATCAGTTACTGAAGACCCCTAAATCCCATTACATTTATCCAACATCCTATTTCAGAAACAAAACAGTCAGAAGAATTAAAAAAGAATTAAAGTACTCTTATCTATGGATCCTAACATTAAACTGAATAATTCAGAAAGTGGATTGTAATAGCTGTATTCCTTTCTCCTTCAAAGAATGGGAAATCATAGATAAATACTTTCACCTCAAGGTACAAGGAGTGATATTTCACAGACAGGTCAAAATATATCTCTGCTGCCAAGCATTAGGACGATGAGGAAGGACAGGCTGTTTGGGAGGTTGTGGGTGGGATTTTGAGCTTTTAATGTAATTTGAGTTGTATTTAATTGTATTTAACTGTATTTTAGTTTTATAACCATGAAACAAATATTTGTTTTTTTTTATTTTTTGTATTGGCCTTGATTGTGGCATGTTACTGTTACCCGTCTTGAGTCCCTTTGGGGAGAAAGGCTGGATAGAAATAAAGATGACGATGATAATAATACATAAAAACACTGCCACCTCCAGGCTGCATACAAGTAGCTTATAGATTATGTGAACATTGCTAAATTCTGTAAAATGTTGACTCTGCCACATAATACCTCTTGTATATTGTCTTGTGTGGTCTGTACATAGCTGCCTATGCTTCCCCTTCAATAGGATAATTGCCTTCTCAGGCACTCAGAGCAATCACTCCCTTTACAAAGAACTGGTGGTTCCCTGAGGGGAAATATGCCAGAGTAACTAAAAGTGCTAGAATGAAATCATCCATGAAGTTATTTGGAAATGATCTTAGCTTGGCACATATCTTCCAAGAAATATACTTTTGGAAATTCAAATCTTCTAAATGTTTCCACATAGAATTCCTGGGTATATAAGTCCACTGAAGTATGCTATTCCCATCCCTTCCCTACCTGGATAGAAGAGGCTAAGACAGAACATGTAGGTTAGGCAGTTATCAAAGCACCAGATTATGCTGTAAAACTATATTACAATACAAATCAAGTAATTTTTCTTCCACAGTTGGTTCACAATCATAAGCATTTCAAAGAAGACAAAATATCAAGGTCCAAGTGATCATAGAATCATAGAGTCGGAAAAGATATTGTGGGTCATTCAGTCCAACCCCCTGTCAAGAAGCAGGAAACTCGCATTCAAAGCACCTCTGACAGATCACCATCCAGCCTGTGCCTAAAAGCTTCCAAAGAAGGAGCTTTCACCACAACAAGTGAAAACGAACCTGAGAAACCTTTATCAATGTCAATAAGCACTGAGGTCCAAACTCTTGGTCTTCAAAAGGTCGCTTGATTTTCCTGATAAGCAAGCCAAGGCTTTATTATTAAAAGCATGACTAAACTGCACTTTTTTGATTGACGTTTTCTAATGGAACTTGAAGATACATACATGGGCTTTCCTATTAATAAGTTGAGTGATATTTAAACAAAGCAGCATGCAGACAATGTAATGCTAATTAAATCACTTAGTTAAGATTTCATCAGAAACAGAAATAATGACCACATAACTTTAAAGTAGACAATAGAGACCCTGAGATAAGTCAAAGGTTTCCTTTATCTTGATTGAGTAACAAGTGTAAAGTGTAAAGATTGATTGTCCATGTCACCATAGTTCCCATTTCTATGAATAGTTATGAAAGCTGGACTTTGGGGGAAAATTGATAAGAGAATTAATTGATTTGAAATATGGTGCTAGAGTAGCATTCTACAGATACCATGGACTGCTAAAATGACAAATAAACAGGTTGTAGAACACATCAAGCCTGAACCTTACCTAAATACTAGTGGCAAGACTAAACTGGCACTGTCATACTTTGAGCATTTCATGAGAAGAAACGTGACAACAGAAAATACAATAATGCTTGGTAATGTGTAAGGCAGTAAGAAACTATGAAGTCCACATTACAGGTGGATAAACTTGCTCAAGGAAGTCACAGCCCAGAGCCTGAAAGAGATGAGCAGGGTGATTGTTAACAGAGTGACTTGGAGCTCTTTCATTCATAATAATGTTATAAGGCGAAGTCAACTTGAGGGCAGTTAACTACAATACTTCCCCAAATCCAGCATGGTAATGGGTCATAAAGCTGAAGAAGGTTAAAGGCTGTAAATTGAAAATGTAATGTGAACTACTCATAGAAGAAATACTACTGTGCCCATGAAAACTGGATACAGTCGAAAGGCCGAACGGGGCATAGGGTTACAGCCTGTGTTGGACGGGGTTACACTCCCCCTGAAGACGCAGGTTCGCAGCTTGGGTGTGACCCTGGATTCATCGCTGAGCCTGGAGCCTCAGGTCTCAGCGGTGGCCAGGGGAGCATTTGCACAGCTCCGGCTTGTGCGCCAGCTGCGCCCGTACCTCGGGAAGTCGGACTTGGCCACGGTAGTCCACGCTCTGGTCACATCCCGTATAGATTACTGCAACGCGCTCTACGTGGGGCTGCCCTTGAAGACTGCCCGGAAGCTTCAGATGGTCCAGCGCTCGGCAGCCAGGTTGCTAACAGGAGCAGCTCTCAGGGAGCATACCACTCCTCTGTTGAGCCAGCTCCACTGGCTGCCAATTCCCTACCGGGCACAATTCAAGGTGCTGGCGTTAGCCTACAAAGCCCTAAACGGTTCCGGCCCCACCTACCTCTCCGAACGCATCTCCTCCTATGAACCGACACGGACATTAAGATCGTCCGGGGAGGCCCTGCTCTCGGTTCCGCCTGCGTCACAGGCACGGCTGGCGGGAACGAGAGACAGGGCCTTCTCGGTGGTGGCCCCTCGGTTATGGAATGCCCTACCAAATGACATCAGACAGGCCCCTTCGCTGCTGGCGTTTCGGAAGAAGCTCAAAACCTGGCTCTTTGAGCAAGCGTTTGGCTAATCAGCGCAATTGAACACAGAATGACGGTAAACTGATCATAGGAACGGCATAAGGATATGAGACTGGATCTTGTTTGTGATCGAGGCATTATGTATGATTGTGGTGTGTTTGTTATGGTGTATGCTGTGTTTTAATTGTTATTGCTGTGGTTAATTAATTATTGTGTAAACCGCATTGAGTCGCCTAATTAGGTTGAGAAACGCGGTATAGAAATAAAGCAAATAAAATAAATAATAAATAATACTGACAACCCAACACAATGATAAGTAAAAATATGGCAAAAGAAATTCATTAGGTAAGATGCAAAACCTGGAGCACAAGATTATAAAGGCTCAGTATGGAGCTCTCTGTCATTTATGTAACAATGCAAAGCAAAGCAGGCACTGGGCATTACTAGAAGACCACAACTGTCTAGCATCTTTAATTATGAGAAATTCAAGGTGTTTTCTCAGAAAAAAAATCCAGACACTCCCCAGTAATATCATCACATATATCATTACATTCCTAAATGAAGAATATTTTGCTTTGAAACATAAGGAGGAATACAAAATTGCAAGTGTGAACTGCCACATCTTTGTGGATTCTTATCTGTATAAGATACAAATAGGTGGTTCAGTGATTTTCTATGTATTACATAAACAAAAATTAGACTGCTCTTAACTATAGTCTCTTAATGTTCAAGTTAACTGTTTCTGTAAACTTCCTGGAGCTTACTAGCAACATGGATTCTATTTTTGTTATTGATTAGTATGAATTATCATCAATGAATGAACTAAATATACATATGAACCTGATTATAAATAACTTTAGCTAGGTTTCATGAAAGACAGCTCTCCAGATTATTTCATGTTGCAGTATTAACAGTTAGATTATGAATTTGCAGCCAAGTATTTTCAAATCTTCTTGGTCTAATTTATTTATTTATTTATTTATTTATTTACTTTGCTTATATACCGCAGTTCTCAGCCCAGGGCGACTCAATTAAAATGTTTGTTTTGGTGTCATTAAAGAAAGCCAAAATTTCCTTCTAAAAAAATTAAAGTACTTGAGAGATCACTGGATTTTGACACACTTTAGTAGGCTTTAGCATGGTTCTTGAACCCAAATTAATTAACCAAATTATAGGTTTGTAATAAGATCAGTCCATGTGAATCTCCACAGTGGAAGAGACCATAGTGCTGAGCAACTTCCCCCATTCACTAACTTCTAGAGCTAACAAAAAATGAACATGATGTGCAATTAAAGATGTGTAATATTATTTTATGGACTCATAGTTGACCCTGGAATCCCAGGTGTGACAGCTGCGCCCATACCTTGAGATGCCAGACTTGGCCATGGTAGTCCATGCCTTAGTCACATCCTGTTTGGACTACTGCAACACTCTCTATGGGGGGCTGCCTTTGAAGTAGTTCAGAAGCTTCAATTAGTGCAGAGATCAGCAGCTAGATTGCTAACTGGAGCGCTAGATTGCTAACTGGAACTGCTGCAACAGCTCCACTGGTTGCCTGTATACTTCCAGGCTAAATACAAAGTGCTGGTCATTACTTATAAAGTCCTAAATGGTCCGGGTCCAGGCTATTTGTCTAATCTCATCTTCCTATGTAGATCATCCTAAAAATAAACCTATGCAGTTTAGTGTATGGAGAGGAGGAGGATTAAGACACTTTAAATGCTGGCTAACCTACTTGTATTATATGGCTGTTATGATACATCTTAAATGAAACACCGCTGTCAGCCATTTTTAATGCAATGTCTCTTAATTTGCTTTTAGGGTGTACATTGTTTTAGTTTTTATGACTTAGTTGATTGTTCCTGTTTTAATTTTATTTTTATGCTTAATTTCTTTGTCGTAAGTTCTGCTGTAACCATCTATTATTCTGTATTATTTTGATGTGTTTGCACCATTTTGAGGCATTGAAAGTTTTCCTTTTTATGTGTAAAATGCCCTGAGTCCTTCCGGGGAGAGAGGGCAGTCTAGAAATAAAGTTTAATTACTGTATTATATTAAATTATATTATATTATTAAATTACAGGTGTTTCATGAGGGTACGAAATAGTACTAGTGTCTGTACAAAAGGCCAAACATTTTTTTCCAATCAAAATTTGATGACCTAGGTAACCAAATATGTATATGTAAATTGAGCGCAGTTCTACGAGTGATACAAAAGTAAGTTTTTGATATGCTTCATATGGAAGATATGAAATTCCAGTCTCACTGCATTAGTTTACAAACTTTTCCTGTTTTCTTCACGAGTGACACTCCATTTTCAGAAAATAGGATTTGCTAAATGCCAAGCACAAGTTACGTTTCTATTAAACCAGTGTTAACATTTATTATAGTTTAGATCAGTACATGGTCAAGTCACTATTTAACTGAATCTGTAAAAAAATATCAACAGTATGACAGAACCAGAGACAGTTTCATGAACCTGTACTCCAATTTTTTAACCTGCAAAACTTTTCTTTCACTTCAGAGATACCAGAGAATTCTCGAAGTGCAGATGAAAACCATTATTTTGTCAGTCATGGAAGTTAAAGCACCTTGGCCTGATGACTGGAAACATTTCCATTCTAACTCTCTTTTAATCTTGGCTGTCAGCCTAACATAACAAACTAGGTTCTGAGGTCAGCCAAGGAAAAAGTAAAATGCCAGCCTTGAACTAGTATCTCCTTTATTGATGAAAAGACAGGTTTTTAAAAAGAAAGATACAGTATCAAATTAACTGCAATGTGAAAGTTAAAACAAAAAGATACAAAAGTGAATAAAACAAGCCAAGGTGTGGATGAGTGATTTTTTTAAAAAAGTTTATTGTCCAGAATATATTTTATGTATTGCCTTTGTGACTGAAGCAGCAAATGTTTTGCACATACTAGTGTTTTCTCTTTTTAATTGTTGGTCTTGGCTGAGGCTAGGGTTACAACAGGAAATAAAAATTACATTAGTCAGGAAGGAAGCTAATGAGTTTTCCCTCCCTGAAATGCCATTAGACACTTCCTGAAGAAAGGGGAAGCGCATTAGTAGAGTGATGATGGGACATAAGGAATCAACAGAAGAATGTGGCTCTTGATTAAAATTGTGAAAACTTGTGTTAGCAATGCTAGCTAACCCATCATTACATGATTCCTTATGCTCTTCTCAAGTGCTCAGCTGCTAATGCTTTACTTTTCTTACGTAATGTGTCCTATGGATAGCATTGCTACATTAACTGTTCTGGTTTGTTTTTAAACTGCTATATATTTAAAAGACTCATAATGTTCATATTTGAAACTGGGTTTTCAGATATTGACAAATGAAGAATTTACTTTCTCATTGGCAGTTCTTTACATAAAATAATACGGCCCCCATTGGTGCAATGGGTTAAACCCATGTGTCGGCAGGATGGAAGATCGACAGGTCGACATGCGGGAACTTGAGAGAACCCTCCCACAAAGATGATTTTATATATCCGGGCATCCCTTGGGCAACGTCCTTGCAGACGGCCAATTCTCTCACACCAGAAGCAACTTGCAGTTTCTCAAATCACTCCTGACACGAATAAAATAAAATAAAATAAAATAAAATAAACAACAGATTAGTGAATTACATCATGTATGTCGCTAGGTATTTCCTTTCACTATACCTACCCTTTGCATCTCTGCTCACACCCCATTTCTTCTCAGATCTAATTGTTTCCTGGCTAGAATCATGGTATGATCATACTGAGGAATCATATATCTGTTTTAAAAATATTTTAATAAATGTGCGACTTTAATAACTATATTCCTCCTCAAAATGCATTCCTCTTCAAAATGCATACTTGAAGGTAATAGCTATATAACTTATGAAGAGCCCCAAATTTGTCAGGCTTTGCTTAGCACTAAAGAAGGTATTGCAAAGAGGCGAAGAGGACCTTTTTTTTAGTGACAATAATCATTTCATTACTGTTAGAAGCTAAAAATTCTGAGTTTTGGTTTTTAAAAGGAACAGAACGGACGCATGTAACATTCAATATGATTCAGTATCTTGTAAGTAGATACAAACCACATTTTTTTCTTCCATAAGCAGAGTGAATAATATTGACAACAGAATTTCAGAAATGTCCACAGTGTGGAAGGAATTAGCGCTATCCGAATAAATAACCCAACGTAAGGTGCATTAATTAAAAACTGAGATACTTGAACAATAAGGACCAACATATTTCTCAATTAACTGCTAATCAATGTTCTTTTGTGTAATCCTTGTGGGAAAAAGTAAAGGAATTATTCCTTCAATGGAGCTAATTTGAAAATATAAGAGTAAAAACTCTCTTATTCCCAGGATATTTTGCCATGATTGTGTTACCACTTTTTAAAAAAAATTGGAATAATCTTTAATAATTCTGGGATCCAGAATCCACTTTGCGTAAGTTGAAGTTATTTGAATTGCTGCAAGAGGTAGTGTGTCTCAGATGCCCACAAAAATCATCGTTTAAATAGCAATTGTGTGAGCTTTTTCTCATACCAAATAATGCAGTTCAACAAACCAGAGCAAAAGCTTCCCATAGTGTACAATGTGCTTCACAGGTAATGTGAATTTGAGAATATATTGCATGAACGCAGTAGTCTATAAATGGCTATCTGGATCCTAACGAACTAGAAGTCAAAATAAATTTGAAGTGAAAAATAAAAAAAATGAATCTATGCCTCTGATAAGATTTATAATTCTAAAATTCAATCACTGTGCTGAGCTGCTGGGACTCAACTGCCAATGACAAAGTTTGCATATATGGAACCAACCTCCTTGGAGTTACAAGAGGTGAAACACCCGACATAAATTAAAAAATAGACACACCTCCCATCAATCAGTCAAGTGGGTAAATTAAAATGAGTTAGCAGTGATTGGGCTGAGAAGAAACAGAGTAGAAGATGCAGAAAGCAACTGGAAAAAAATAGTCCAGGTATCAGGACCAGAGATGGAACTGGAGATCTCACAACTGCACTACTTCCATGCAGGTTAGCCTCCGTATACATGGCCTCAGTAAAGCAACTTATCTAGGAAAACAGGCAGTTCTCAATTTCTTTCTGCCAACCCCCCCCCCCCAAACTATTGTAATGGAACTGGTCCTGATTTGTCACCACACTGCTGTTTTTGTGCAGTCTGACGGAATACAGTATACGTACAAGACCCCCACAAATGTCTGAAAGCATGGATAAGTGAACTCTAGATTTGACTATACTTGGGCCAGCGAATACAACAGAATTACACTGGAGGATCTAGGGCCTTTCTGCACTGACACAAAATAAAGGCACTGGACCTGGCTCACATGATGTAGAAGGACGCACTCAGTCACCTCAGAGGTAGCAGGGAGTCTATTGTCCAGTCATGCTGAACATGGCATCAGGCAAAGTGCCAAAGAGAAAATAGGTGGAATGCTGTGTCTGGGGAAAGCAGTGATATGCCAGGGGGTGGAGGGATGACAAGGGATGTGGGATAGCAGTGAAGACAACTGTGGCTAGTTCTAGTTAGAAACCAGTGGCTTCATTGCCCTAAGTTTGGGGAAAGTCCAAATCCTGACCCTTTCTGACTTAGTTTAACCCAGGGCAGGGCCATGTTAAGGCAATCTTACACTGGATCAGCTCTGTGCAGTGTTTAGTCACTGCGGGGCAGATCCAATTGCACACTGACTTTTGGAGGGCATAGGAATGGATAAGGAGGTCATGCTGAATTTACGGCCCTCCTTGACTATTTTCCCAATGCTGACACTACTAACAAAGAAGAAGAAGAACATGGAGGAAGAAGTTGGGGCAGATGTAAAAACACTGCAGAGGCTTTGTGAACTGAGGTATGCTTGTATTCGTGCCAAGTTACCTGATGTGATATGTAGAATGATTCTATTTGTCTACCCAAATGGAAGATCATTGAGTTCAACAGAAACCTTCATAGGTAAGGATCATGTCCTTCATTAATTTTCTTTGTTAGATATATATAAAATTCTGACAATTTTAGAAGGATTTTCAGACAGCATGGGGATTAAGGGAAGAGAGATTACTATTTTCAAGGACATCTTCTGTACTGCATTTCAAATGCTTCATAAAGCATAAATAGAGACATTTATGTAGCACTAAATCATTGCTTCATGTTCTAATGAAACAGCAAAAAAATAATTTAAAACCTAAGACACGATGGATCACTGCAAATGTTCCAAGTTTAGCCTATGTAACCAAGTATGTTCTAGGCTAAGGGTTCTTTATTATTGAAGCTAAAGTTTTTATAACTACAAATTACAAATTAAACATTGATTTTGAAAAGAATTGAAAACTTAATACAAATTTTAATAGGGATGGAAGCTTTTTAAGCAACAACACCCATGAATTATAAATAATAATAATAATAATAATAATAAATTTTATTTCTACCCTGCCACCATCTCCCCAAAGGGACTCGGGGTGGCTAACAAAATACAGTGAAGTGCTGCATATAGACAATACATAAATCTAAAATGATAAAATGATAGAGTTACAATCACACACATACATAATTACAATGTAAAACATCAAAATTCAGAAAATGCAGTCATAGCTGCAGATAAAAGCAAGTTGTTTACAATTGACACATCTCAGTGCCCACATGATGCCAACAGTAAGTCCTTGGACTAATCCTAAAAAACCTAAGTAAGATCAAAGGATTGTTTTAAAAAAGCCATGTTTTAAAACCGGAACAGAAGGTTCAAAGCGAAGGAGTGAGCCTGAATCTCTCTAGGGAAGGCATTCCAGAGCCAGGGCGCTACAAGAGGGAAGGCCCTCTCTCTCGTCCCCACCAGCTGTGTTTGAGATGGTCTCCCCGGCATGTTGGGTCTCCCCATGCCGGTTCACAGAAGGAGATGCGGTCTCAAATTAGAGCCAATGTATCTTAAATAGCTAGTCCTGAGAGTCAATAGACTCTTTTAAACAGCATGTGGTAAAAACTGAAGACAAAGCCAGCAGCAATCAGTGGATCCCAGATCAGTGGAGGGGAAAATTTGCTGAAGTTTTTAATTTTGAAATTTAAAGTGCTGAATCTTTTGAAGACAGTACTCAGGACCTAGGCTAGCTCCTTTCAAACTTAGACTAGAAAATGAGGCCTCAGTGCCTCACTGGATGGAAGCCATCATGGGCTGACGCAAGATTGTGAAATATTGAAAATGGGAGAATTCATGGGGACAAGAGACAGGGCATTCTCAATGGTGGCCCCTTGCCTGTGGGATTCCCTACTGAAATTAGATCAGTCCCCTTACTTTTGGTCTTCAGAAAGAAAGTAAAGATATGGATGTGGGTCCAAGTCTATGAGCAGTAAGCAATATAAGAAACGTACAGGATTATGTCCAACTGACACATGGAAAGCCTTGAACTTCGGCTTCTGGATTATGTTATTTTAATGTTTATATTTATATGTTCTAATTCCATGTTTAAATGTCTAGATGTTGTGGTTTCATTATTTTAAATGGTTTGATTTAATTTATAATTATATGTTACAGTTGCTTTTATACTAGGTTTTTATATACTATAAGGTATTGACTTTTTGCCATAAATATGTTGGAAACCGCTTTGAGTCCCTCCTGGGGGAGAAAAGCTGTATATAAATGAAATTACTAAATAAATTAATTCATTCAGCAGGGCTATCTTGTACAATTAAAAGCGTACAAGACATCATATTTGTGAGATACTGTTTCTGGTAATAGGCTCTGCATAAAAATATCATGAGAAAAGCAAATCTCAACACTAAACAAAAATATCCCCAACAGATACCTTTTTACTATTTGTCCATCCCAAAGCAACCATAATGCCACTGTTTTAAATTATTAATTTTCCTTAGATTGATGCTGAACATCTATTTTTTTTCCTGGCACTACTTCAATTCCTTAAAGGCACTGATCATATAGGACTAAGGACTAAAATGCAAATTAGTTGATTATATGAGTGTTTAAAGAAACCAAAACTTTCAACTGCTCCATAAGTGACAATAAACATCTCTAAATTGGCAGTAGTTATTCTTACTAGTGGCATAATCCAATAGCCCTGGTCTGATAATGGAACTGCTTCCTTCATCAAAATGTCTATTGGGTTTGTGGCTATACTCCCTACCAGCCCTGCCATTCCTTCACACCTTCTTTTGGAGGATGACAAAACCCTCCACACATGGCAGTTTGGATGGCTGCAAAAGAGAGGAGAAGAGGGAACAGCCAGGTCATCAAAAGGTATCTACTAATATGACACTTGATTAAATATTCCTAACATATCAAACAATGGCAAACAACTATAGCTATGAATCCTAATGACAGAGTACTAGGTATAATATATCCTTATTAAAAAAAACTATGCATGTGCCTATAATTCTACATTAGTTACACTTCTTGTGATTTTGCATTAGGTGAAGAACACATACAAAGTGGCAGAGCATCTCTGGCTCTTACTAATCTGTGTAAATAATCTTTAGCCAGATGGACCATAATTTCACTTAATGCGAACACAGCACAATAAGCAGCTCTTTTCATCCTTAAGTAGTTACCCACAGAGATTTTAAATGCCACCTCTGGATGGTAATATAATTTTTGTGCCTTGCTGTTGCTTGGGAGAATCATCAATCATCATTAATGTTCTTTCAGTTTCAACTGCTCTGGATGATGAGTGGCTATTTCTTTGAGTACTCAAACATTCCTGACATTGCTTATCAATCTCAGTTGCCCTTGAGAGCATGCCTCTCCTATTGGTTGCTAAATACACGGCTCGGTAAGAATGCACAAAATAATTTAGATGACCCAAAAAGTTACATTTGTGTACAACATGCAATCTATATGTAAAGTCAGATCATCTCAAACCTCTCCTCCTAATTTGATGGAAAGCTATCCAGTTATTTACTGGCTGCATTAACTGATAAACCAACAGAATTTTTATATACTTACAGTATATTCTGATTTCTCTTCAGGTCATATTTATAATTACCGTACATCGTATTTATATTTATTTCAAAACTTTGAAAATATACTTTTGGGAACCCAGCTTTTCAAAATATTTCAAATTGTGTGTTCATTATTATGTATGAATCAAAAGATAATTTGGGATATCCTGGGTCCTCAAAATGAAGTTTCTGTATGTCAGTTTTCTGTAATTGCATGCCATATTTCCTGACCATACCAAATATATCCTTAAATTTTGATGAAAATCTATTAAAATTTTGCTTTCTGATGTTTCAATGTACAGAATTATTTAAAAAATCATTATTAAAATGTACAAAATTATTAAAATACTTTATATAAAATTACTTTCAGACTATGCATATAAGGTGTATATGAAAAATAAATTAATGTCATGCTTAGACTTGACTCCCAACTCCAAGATATGTACATATATGCAATTTCACAATTTTTAAAAAATCCAAAATACTTCCATGTCCAAGCATTTCTAACAAGGGAGCCTCAACCTGCACTATTTTCCACTGTTCAGATCTTAAGTAATAGAACAACCAGAGAACAGGACCTGCTGATGATTTCAGGTTCTTTGACCTCCTGGGAAATGTTGATGGCTTCTGGGAAACAAAGGGAAAATAAACAGCAAATGTGTATGGAGTTGTAAATTGACCTGCAGTAGAAACACTGCTTCAGCATATTTATGTTCATGTCAGGCAAGAAACTGAGATAATTACTTCCATCTCTGAAGCGCCATACTAATTAGGAGATAAAAAGATAATTTTAAGGGCCATGTATATTAGTTTAATAAAAAAACCAGGAGTGTTTCAAAAGAGAGCTTCATTAAAGATGAGCTATATTAATTTTCAACAAGCAGAATCATGCTACTTTGTTGATATGTATGAAAAACTAGAACTGTAAAGAAGAAAATCTTCATAAAGTACAATGCATTACCCACTACCTGGCTTTTTTGGGGAGGGCGGAGCACCTAGAAAAGTATTCAGAGCTTGGATTTCCCAAATTTTGTTCCATCAAGAAAGGACTTTAGAGAAATCTTTTACTAGGATTATATTTTTCCCTATTAGTGGAACTAACCAAGTTTAGTAATTGTTCTGCAAGTAGCCTTGTTATCTGTAGCATTCTAAAACCAAAGACAACCACAATATTAAAATGCATACAATTCTTTAGATAACAAAATGTTTATTTTAATTGAATAATTAGAAAGATTATTGGAAAATAATACAAATGTGACAACTCCCTTAACCAGGATAGTCTTGTAGCCCCAATGCTTGGGGTGCTATCATTCGCCTTTCCCCTTCAGATCCCTCCAGGGATCTAATACTCAGGCCTCCAGGTGACCACGATCCTGGGCGCATTGATCAGTGGGTGCAGTTTAGCAATATGTAACTAGGTCCCCCAAATCTTAAGAAAACATTCAGGACACAAGTTGTAAATGCCTTCTCACATTAATACGCTTTTCAATGTTCACTTTTTCTAGTATTCTGAGGGAGCTATGGTCTGTTAATAAAAAAATATTGATAATAAAAATGCCTCTGCCACACTTACCAAGACCTGATTTAGGAATCTCGACTTGTTGAATGATCTTTAAGAATTCTTTGGTTCAAAAGCTGATAGAGTGCATGTAGTTGCCCAACAGGGCAGGAATTGAAGTCCAATATTTGGAAACATTTAAAGGTCTTGTTGGTTTATTATTTACACAGCAATCAACACTCCAACTGATCCTTCTATGTAATTGGTGTTCTTTTGTGCATTTTAGTTAACTCTGACTGATGGCAACCCTATCATAAGGTTTCTTAGCAAAGTCAAATAAGCAGAATGTCAAGAAACCTTGTCTTATAGACTTAGTCCTTCTATGTTATCCAGAATACCCCTGTTTTCCAATATTCTGGTCTCCTACAGCATGCTGTCTGTCCTTTTCAAGACTGCAGCAGAACTAGGTCCCACTTTCTCCACTCAAGCCCATTATAGTTAATATTTGGCTCCTGATTTCTGATCCTGAACCAAATAGAACAGATAAATTATACATGACAGCCAGCCCACTTATACTTCAGATTGCGGTTTTTCACTTGGGAATTTGGGTGATGACTGGTGAAACCATTTTCTAACAAATATATACTATATGTATTATAAGCTATGGACAAGATATAAATGTAATTTTCTAAAATAAAAATGCTTATGTACAAGTATTAAAATTCTCAGTTTACATTCCCTGACGAGCCTCCCATTTCAGCAATACCATTAACAGACTCATAAATCAGTAAATCAGTAACTATGTAAGTTATGCTCTCTCCCATCATGCTTCAGAACTATCTACCAGCCAGTTTTAATCACGAATTTTAAACGTTTGTCTTATGTTTAATCGTTGTTCTGTGTATTTTAATATGTCTTTTGTAGAAATATGTTTTAATATGTCTATTTTGTTAGGGAAAACTACCCTAAAATATAAAGTAGAGCATTCAAAAACAAACTAGATACAAAAGTTGAGCATCAGCTCATTAGCGAGCAGAGCATGAAATGCCGTGTGATGTGGCTGTAAAGAATTCAGAACTTAGGAGGCAAACATGCAGAGTCCAATCTCAAAAAAAAAAAATCACAAAAAGCTTTATTTACAATATTAATAAATAACTGCATTACTTAATAATCAAGAACTGGGCCTGAGCTACTCTAACACCCATCCCTTCTAAGGTTTCAAGAGGGGGAAACATTCAATCACTACATCTCTCCTGACACACAAGCAGAGAGAGATCTCAAAGCACAGAGCACATTCTCTCCATACTAAAGTGTAAGTCAGAAGTCAAATTCAATAAGCTTGCAGAAGAAAAATATCAATTTTAAACAATCAGTCAGAATGAGAGCAGAATCAGAGAGGAGAAAAGAAAAGGATACATTCCCAACTGTCATTCACGAGACATAGGGGAAGGGAAACCCTTAGTTCATACACAGCTAACAAAACTGTTCCTCATTGAGGACTTGAGACTTGAGTAGTGTGGGGTTGAATCCCAACATATTTTACATGTTTTCAAATGATTGTATGTTTTAGCGATGTCGTAACCGACCTCGAACTATGAGGAGAGACAACAAGAAATAAAATCATCATCATCATCATCTACCTTTGTGTCTGCATGGAAGAAAGAGATGATATACATAAATATCCACTTGCTATAAGAATAATAATTCATTAAACTAACTGGTTGGTCCTCTCATCCATTTTTTTAAAAGCATCTAAGAGCTGCTTTGAAGAAATCACAGTGGAAGCACCTCTGCAGTAAATACACTGGTCAAGTCATGAAGATTTAAATCAAGCCAAAATGTGTGATCTTGTCTCCTCTACAGTGATTACAGTATTGACTTAAAATAGGATCTACTTAGGTAGAAAATGATATATCAGAAGAGAACTTGTTCACATGGAGACTTTTTAATGCAAGGAGTTCTCATATGCATGGAGACTTCCTTGCTAGTGGGGCTAGCCTCCACTGGAATAGATAGCTCACTATTCCATGATGTGTCACTTTCCATATCTGGATAGCAATCACAGAATAGCAAAGCTAATCATCTTCCATGTTGATGAAAGCAAGGTGTGTTATGCCTGGATGTATACCTTATTTGGCAATGGGATCTGAATTGGTAGTGAGATACCAGAAAATAGAAGTTGGGTCTGGGTACGATCATTGCATTAAAATGTTAATCTTGTATGCAGTAAATATGAAAAGAACCAACTAGGAAAGGGATCGAAACAACTTCTCCAATATCACAATGCACTTACAGAAATGTATGATGCATTCATACTTAGGTAAAATTTACAAATCTGGTTGATATATTTCAAAAAGAACATTCTAAAGGTCGCAAGTTATAACGAGAGGACAACTAGCAACATTTTGAAAATATATATTAAATTTTGGCTTTTTAGTTTAGAAAAGAAAAAATCTTAACAGGGATATAAAACTATGCACAGTGAAGATAAACTAGTGAGAGAGGTCTCTTTCTTCTTCTTACAGTAGGAGTTTCTTTCACACTTGGTGCCTCATTTTCTTGCTCCTTCACCTCTGCCTGCCTTGCAGCATAGATGCCAACCCCTTGCGATAGGGCCAGGCAAAGCAGAGACATGTTTTTTGGTTTCACTGTCTTTTATCTAAAAAATATTTTCCATCAGAATCATACCTAAGAAGCACTGTGGAACACTAGGTATGACAGCAAGGATTCACATGAATTGAAGTGTGTGCATCAAACATTAGGATATAGCAAGTTGTATACTTGAGATACTTCTCATTTGAAAAAAAATTAAACTGAAATGAAAGACAACCTGTAAGAGGAGAGAATTTACACATGGAAATAAGTCTTAAAACTATTAAGTAGATCTACCATTGAGATATGATCCTCACAATTTCCCTCTTAAATGCTTCTGAGGACCTCTATTTTTCTTCTGCTATCCTGGGATCCAGCTCTTAAAGTACAGCACACTAATCTATCTGTTTGGTCATGTGCTTAGACTATAAGACTGTTTTGATTTTTCATAATTATATTTATGAAAGCTTTGTGATTTGACAGGGCTCTTGCTGTGATGTTAGGTTTCAGAACCCTAGGCATAAAGAGTTTACATAATGCACTGGGTATAATTAAAGTTGGAGAAGGAATGAATGAGAGTGGAAAGTTACAAATATAGGTATGATGACCAGAGACATCAAGAATTTCCACCACTAGCAACGTTTTCATTGCCTTTTAAAATTTGATGGGGTTCAACAAACGTTAAAAATACAGAAAATATATTCTATACTGCACCAATAACATGTTGCAGCAACTGATCTCCATTAAGGACTATCAGCATTTCTCTCCAGTGCCACTTTGGGTTAACTTGAGAGTGATGTCGGGTTTGTGCTTATCTGATGTTTTAAAAAAATAAGTTGTATTAGTATTATTTTAATAAATGGTATGCTTTGGTAATATTTCTCTAGTACATTTTGTATCCTATTTATTGTATATTAATGTATAACTTTTGCAAACCACTTTTACAGAAGGGGTTTACAAAATAGGCAACTATAAAACTGTCATAACTTTGAAAAGCACTTTCATGTTTCCTAAAAAGCAGAAACTTTTTATTTACATAAGAATGAACTGGAATTAAGAAAAAGAGATTAACTTGCATAATGTCAAGCGGCAAGTTACAAAGAACACATTTTTGTTAGGAAATAAAAAACGAAGTGCAGAAGCCTGA